>NC_053410.1:26123057-26783057 GCF_016859285.1 Xiphias gladius
ATAGTGTCTTCTTCTGTAGTTGTCTCCTCTACCATGGCACTATTAATACACTTTTTTCACTAAAGATATTTGGACATGTCACAATAGGAAAAGCACAGGTGTAAATAATAGATGAATGGTGGTTGAATTCAATTTAACTGCTTCATTTCCAAGGTCCTTGAATTTTTTAATGCTAGCTCACTGTTACATTGTAATGTCTTGAATGAACAGAGGCATCATTAATGTTAGCAGTGTTTTCAGCCTTAACAATGAGCATTTGGAACATTACTTTAAGAGGTTAATTCAGAGGTTAATTATTGATGCGATGTGGTTCATTCTTTTTCACCAGTCTGATCCATCCAGTGTTCCTCAGCTAGCCTGGCAGTTTGTTCCTGTTCAGAAGACAGTCAACCCAATCCTGGCTTTTTGCAAAGGAGATACAGTGCACTTCCTCCTGGTATCTGCTCCACTTCCTTTAACTTCAGCTTAACCACAACTACTTTTTTTAATTTTTTTTTTTTTTTTTGCTTTGGTCAGATTACTTTTTTCTTATGAATTTTTTCATTTAAGTCCCTTAAACAGTCGGACATGTGGCTGCAGCCTCATTTGTATGCAAACACAGGTTTAATTACTGTTTTCCTGTCAGAATGAGATGAAAGGTGATCTTTGTGGCTTGTAATGTAGTTTGGTTGTTGGTTCCAGTATGGGTTCCAGCCTTTCCATATAGCTTTTCTCCCTGTAATATTATTTCATTTGTTGCATCACAGTTATTACATAGAATGGTGCAATACACAAAAATATCCGATAACTGCATGTTTTTATGGACAACACAGCTTATCACTGAGAGAGGTGAGCTGAGATCAACCAGTTTAAGTAAAACCAACTGACATAACGACCCAAATAAAAGACAAATAGGATAACACTTGCTTGATAATACACAGTACTATTGTCCAGTATTACTGAAGTGTTGCCTGGGCCTACATTTACTTCACAATACTGACACATTCCAGTCTCTGTGCTTCTTGCCGAGATTCAGAAATGTACCCCATTGTCTTCAGCCAGTTAGTTATAGGCGGGTGTTCCCTAATACATACGCACAATTAAATTATAGAGGCTTTAATGTAATATTTCCCAGATGCTAAACTACTTCAATAGTGTATTCTGAGAGAAATATTCAATGGGCACAGCAGTCCGTAGTGTTTGAATGTTCTCCTCTGCACTAATATTTGTTCAGGTAAAGAAGGAGGAGACAGGGACCATCCATGTCATCAAACAAAGACAACTCCACCTTAGCTGTGACATCATTAGCCTGAGTGTAAGTACCTATCTCAAGACAGTGGGCCACTTCAGTGCCCTCCCTTACACACTTACGGATTTTAGGTCCATGAGGGCTCAGGTCTGTCCCACTATATAATCAGTATAATCAGTGTTTGAGGGCTCTTGACTTGGTCTACCGCCCAGTCTGGGAATGTTTGCTGCTTAGGCTTTAGGGTAAATCCAACATCAAACACCTGAAAAGTCTTGGGTGTTGTTTAGTGCCCTTTCAAATTGAGCTGGTTGGATAATGAGCCAGGTTTTTTGGCTAAAGCTTTAACTGTCATCTTGTGCATACTTGTAAAAGGTGGTGAGTTGCTGGTTGCCTTCATTTTCCAACAAGCTAAATTTGCAAGGGAAACTGCATGGACAGCATTATATTAGGTATATATTAGGTATATATTTTCTTCTTTTTCAGGTGTGATCTAACTTCTACATGGCTTATTTGTGAATAAAGACAAATATCTTTGTTTGCTGTAGTGCGAAATCCATGACTTGTTCTCCTCCTTACTCTGTCTTTTTGCAGTGGATTAACAGTCGTACATTGGTCCTGGTAGACAGCCATGAAAAGCTGCACGTTGTGGACCGGCCCAGTCAGGAGGTTTTGGAGACTCTGGACTTGGAGCAGGTGCAACTGGTCTATAACAGCCGACATTTCAAATCCCTGGCCACTGGAGGGAATGTCTCCCAGGCTCTGGTGAGAGATTAGCTGATGGGGGACAGGATCAGAGGTCAAACTTCATGTTTGTTGAGTCAGGGGCAAGGTCAAAGATACCTGTTCTCTGTAACAGTCTTCGCTTTAAAGTGATTATTATAATGAATTGGTTTTGAAAAGTAAGAGGTAATTTATCATAACAAAATGGTTAATGTTCAAAACTAATGTGAGTAGTTAGTAGCAGTGTAGGGCTGCTGCTGAGATGACAGTTTAAGAAGTTGTATTTAACCTTTTAGGTCAGTCTATTATAGACTTATAGAAAATTTCCAAGAACTACGAAACCACAGGAAATAAATTCAGGAACTAAACTTGGAGCTAAAAGTCAATTTTGCTCATTCTGCCATGTCGGATGAACTGTGAAGACTAAGCAAATTAGTCTGATGATGGAACGACAGTTTGAAATGCAATTTTGACACAAAAGGTAACAAAAACACAGTGATCCTGTTGTTCTGTGTAATTATTGTTGCACATCTCACTGTTTTAAGACCCTGATGTTTGAGTTGGATGAATAAAAAGGGAACATGCGGTGGTGGCATAGGAGACTGAAAACTCTATCGTGACATTCTCCACAGTGACAATTCGCTGAGTTTGATTTCTCTCCTTGCTCACTTTGTTCTCTCGCCATGCTCACTATCTTATCCACTCACTTGACCACCGCTCTCTCTCCCTCTCACTCGTTAGCTGGCTCGACCACTGGGATCTGTTCATTTATCTCTTCACGAAATGCCGAAATTTTCATCTATGCATTTCTTCTAGTTTTCTCCCTGGCAAGTTTAACAGAGTGTCTGTTTCAGGCTTTAGTTGGAGAGAAGGCCTGCTACCAGTCAGTCTCGAGCTACGCAGGACAGATCGTCTATTTGGGCACCAAGGTACTCTGTTGTATTATTTGTTTCATTTGTTGCAAACAGGTTTTTGGAGCTGTCCCTTCCTGCACATTGACGAACAGTAATTGTTGATAACCACTTTGAAAAAAAAAAATGCTGACCCCAGACATTAATATTTTACTGTGACATGTTAAGTATCCAGTGAAAATTCCCCAATCTGATATCTTGCCAAAAGTCTGCTAAGAAGACCAGAATTGATTTTATCTAGATGTATCCAGTACACAGTACAGGAGTGTCTCCAGGATGTGTTTAGACTAGCTTAGCTCAAAGACTTCAAGCAGAGTGTAACTGCTAGCCTAGCTCCATTTAAACCACAGTTTTGTTATTTTTATACTGTATTTAGGAAAGTTCCTTCCCTGCCTTGTGTCAGGTCAATGTGTAGAAACTGATGATGTAACCGTCATACAGTTCATGTATGTTATGTACACTTTCACATTGTAATTTAAATTGACAGAAAAGCTCACAATTTAAAGTCCTGTCAATAATGTAGAAAAGTGTTTAGTATATTACATACAGTTTTTTTTTGTGCCTATTTTTGAGTATCATATTATCAATCATACCAAACAAGAACAAAACAACTCTGGTAGCTTATAAGAGTCTGATAAAGAATACAAAATAAAGTAAGAATAATAATAGTAATAAGGTTAACAAGGAAACGCAAGGAAAAGAAAACAGAAAGAAAATAAATTAACAGATTTAAAAAAAAAAAAAAAAAAAAAGGAGGTTTCTAGAGCAGTGAACCAGGGCACCCCTTCATAGAGATTTTTGGCTGTTGATTTGTATTCAGATAGGAGGGTGAAGGCGTTCGAATGATGCCAGCAGCACTGAGAGAGGAGAGGTGAGAGATACATGGTTCCTAAACATAGAAATGTATCTGCCTTGTCTCCCCTCAAATGCAAATCTTTTCAAAATTAAGGTATTCATCTAATATGTTCAAGAATCATCTATCTGGCTATTGTGGAGAAGAACATGGCATTCTGGACAGCTTTGTGTTGTTAAGTGAACAAGGTTTGAACACTCAGCCCAGTGCTATAATTAGGAAATAAATTATAGATTTCTAGAAAGTAAAGAGTGCAAAACCAAAACTTATGCAGCAACATTGCTGGTGCTTAATTGCGTTTGTCACAAACAAGGTCAATATCTGGTTTCATCTAAGCAAGTCTGAGTTGGCTCTAATATGTACAATACCATCACGGACAGGGAATTTCCCCGACTTGATACTAGTTACGGAATATGTCAAGTTATTATAATTAAAGTTCAAACATTTACACTAAATTAATCATTTAAACATAATGCACTCACTTATTACACTAGATGCAAAAAGTAACATTTATTATTATTATTACACTGTAGGCACTTTATACACCATGCATTTTAAGTTTATTTGTAAAATGCCAAAAATCAGGTTTTGGTATTTGTGCAAAAACTTGTATTGACATACATAATTATTTCACATACCAGGCCTTTGTGTAAGTTCCAGTCCCATCATTGCAGGCTGATAGACCTGTAAACTAACTTCAAACCCAGAATATAGTGTATCTTTCCCAGATAAATATGGGTATTTTTGTCAGCATTTGATGTCTAATCAGAATTTTTCATAATTTTTGTCCATAACTAACCCTTCTCCAGAGAAAGCCAAATGCTAAGATTCTGTGTGAAAGTTAAGTTTCTCTTGTTTGAGTCTGCTGTTGGGTTTTCTTGTTCTTTAACTGTGTAATATTCTTTTCTCTTGCAGTCGGCTCACATTATGACTCTAAGGAACTGGAGAGAGGTATGTATATATGATATTGTTTTAAGTAAATATGAGTAAAAACTTGAGTCTGTAACTGTCGTTCCAAACAAGTCACTTATTTTGAAGAATCGTTTACAATAAGTGAATGATTCAGTGTGTATGATTACATAAGACTCTAGTCTCGCAGGATGGCCGTCAGAACATGGCTGCACCTTTGTTTAAGGGACAATCTATAAACTAAATATAAATCAAAGGACCGCTTGTACAAAGAACCAAGTGCCAAATATGTATATAGTATATTACATGTATATTACATGTGTATATATATATATATATATATATATATATATATATATATACACACACACACACACACACACACACACACACACACACACACACACACACACACACACACACACACATATCTGAGGTATTCTGTCACACCAACATCAGCAGATGGATATTTGTACCCAAATTTGCACACATGGGCACTTTTTTCTGTGTTTAGAATGAACTTTCCTGTAGCTACATGTTTGGCGTACAGTAAAACACAGCATACAGTAGGCTACATGAAGCAATAATGACTGACAGAGACTGATGCGCACCCCAGTGCACACAAGTTTTAGCATTTCCACCAACAAGCATGTGTGTGTTTTGACAAAACACAGTAATAGCCTGGTCAGATCACAGCAATGCAGCTCAATCACAAATTGACTACAGACCCAGTTTTAAACAGGCAAGTGACTGAGAGAACTTTGTGATCATATTCCAGTCTGTTAGTATTGAAAAACATCCACCCAGATGTGGAGTAATGCACGCCAATGCATGGATGGATCTCATCCATCCTTTTTCTGCTGCTTCTCCAGCATGTTCTGGGTCTACCCTGGCGTGTCCATCCAGTTGGACATACCCAGAAAAATTCCAATGGAAGACGTTTAGGAGACATCCTGATCGGATGCCTGAACCACCTAAACTGGCTCCTTTTGATGCAAAGGAGCAGCAGCTCTGCTCCCAGCTCCCTTCAGATATTTGAGCCCTTACCCTATCTCTAATGCTCAGCCCAGCCATCTTACGGAGGAAACTAAATTTTGCCGCGTGTTTTCAGGATATCATTTATTTTGTTCCCCACCGAAAGCTCATGACCATAAGTGAGGGTTGGAACAAAGATCAACAGGTAAATTGAAAGCTTTGTCTTCTGGCTCAGCTCCCTCATCACCACAACGGTCTCGTACAACGTCTGCATTACTGCTGACGTTGCACTAATCCACCTGTCAGTCTCATGCTCCATTTTACCTTCACTCTTGATCAAAACTCTGAGATACTGTAACTCCTTCACTTGAGGTATCAACACGCTCCCAACCCGAAAGGAGCAATCCACCATTTTCAAACAGAGAATCATGGACTCAGACTTGGATGTGCTGATGAGTCTCATCCTAGCTGCCTCACACTCAGCTGCAAACTGCCTCAGTGCATTCTGAAGGTCATTGCCTGATGAATCCAATTGAATTTTCTGAAAATAGCAGAGAAATGATTCTGAGGTCCATAAAACAGACACTTTGCTCCCCCCAGCTGCGTCTTGAGATTCTGTCCATGAAGATCACAATCAGGATCACAACTACATACAACCCTGAGGGAGGCCAACACCAACTGGAAATGTGTTTCACTCCCTGCTACGAATACAGATACAACTCTCAGTCCAGATATACAAGGAGTAGATGGCTCGTAGTAATGGCCTCAGTACCCCATACACCCGCAGAGCCCATCACAAGACCCCGCAAGGGACATGGTCGTAAGCCTTCTCCAAGTCCACAAAACACAGGTATACTGATGGGCAAACTCAAATGACCCCTCCAGTAACTTTGCAAGGGTAGAAAGGTCGTAATCAGCATTGCACCTCCTGGATTAGAGCTTCACAATTTGTCAGAGTTCCCTTTCCCTTTCAGGACATGTTGGTTGGGTTCAGGAGTTACTCAAAGTGTTCTTTCCACCACCTGATGCCCTGCTTTCTTTTCCTAAATCATGATGGTTTGCATTAACTTCCATGAGGCTAAACAAAAGTCCTTCTCCATAACCTTCCTGAACTCCTCCCACACTTGGGTTTTTGCAGCCATTGCCACAGCCGCAGCCCTTCTGGCCTGCTGGTACACAGCTGCTGCTTCAGGAGACCCCCGGGTCAAACAAGCGTGAAAGGCCTCCTTCTTCAGCTTGACAGCCTCCCACACTGCTGGTGTCCACCATCAGGGTGTTTTAGGTTGCTGCCACGACAGACACCTACGAGCTTCTGACTGCAACTCCAAGCAGCTGCCTCCTCAAAGGACTCTGGACTCCTTTTCAGTCCAGCCCCTCTCCAGGAGTTTGGTTCCAGAGCTAGTCCAACTATATCTAGTTGGTACTGCTCCACTTCCTGCACCAACTCTGAATCCTTCCCCTTCAGAGAGGTGATATTTCATGTCCCTAGTATCAGTCTGTGATGCTAAGGATTGGCACACCTAGGTCCCCGTCCTTACCTACCACCTGGCTTACATTGCACCTGACCCTGAATCCTATCCCTGCAGGTGGTGGGCCTACAGGGTGGTGGCCCCATGTAATTTTTTCGGGCTGTGCCCAACCGGGCCCCATGGCATCCAGACACTTGCTGGTGAGCTCCCCTCCAAGGTCTGGCTCCAGGAGGGGGCCCGGTTTCCCTGAACTGGTGAGGTGACACATCTACCTTGGGAGATCCTACCAGAAGATGTTGCCCACGACAATACAGCTCCCAGGATAACCAGGACACACAAACCCCTCCACCATGTTAAGGTGGTAATTCTCAGAGGGGATAAAAAAGATAATCAACAAATATCCTTTGCTGCTTTTTCTTTTGTGAAGTTTATTTCCATTCTTTAAAGTTTTATTATAAATCCTCAATGCCAATATGTGTTATGTTTATTTGTAGCGTTGCACTATTTTAGATAAATAAATACATACTGTCTATCAGTAAAGCAGTAATGATGATATAGTGCGAATACACTATTTGGTAAAAATGCATGAATAGAAGATTTTAATAGAAGATATATTTCTTCCTCAGCTCCTTTGTAATGGAAATCATTTATCAAACCAACAACTGCTCGTTTTGCACTTGATCCATGTTCATCCTTCCTTGTCTCTGTTTTTGTGTCCAGCGTATAGACTGCCTGCTGAAGCAGGAACATTTTGTTGAAGCGCTCTCTTTGGCCTGGTCCTTCCATGAGGGAACTGCTAAGGCTGTGGTTGGTGGGTATAATGCATATCAGACACCTTTGATCAAGAGAAATAGTAATATGACTTGTTTATGACTATGCACCATGTAAGCACACTGTTCACATGTGAGGCCAGAGACCATCTTTGAACTGAAGTAACCATCTCCCCCAAATGACCTTATTCGGCCTGCCTTTTTTCCCCCTAGTTTTGTTTCTGTTCAGTTCTGTTTTGTTTGTTTCTCCACTGACCACCATACTCCTCCTACTGTCCATTTAAAGTGGAAAGCCTCCAGATTGTCCACCATTTTGTAATGCTTGCATGTAATGCATGCTTCACCCTGAGCTGAGCCTTCAGCAGTCCTGTAAAAGCCCTCCTCCCAGGCCCAGTTCTTAAGGCTCAGCAAGATGGCTAATTTGGAAGTAGCTGATATGGAGTGTAGTATGTGCTCACCTTTTTTCCTGGCTAGATTTTTGGGACCTCGGACAAATAACTGAAATGAAAACACCTCCTGGAAGCCCAAAAACTAACCTCTTAACAACTCAAACACACCCACCAGCCTAGGATGCAGGACAAATAAATGTGTTAGTTTCACACTGTGAAAAAAAGAGACACGCTTACCCTTGATCCAGGATCTAGGTACACTCTGTGTCTGTTCATGGCTATCGCCCTATGTGCAATCCTCCACTGGAGGTCAGCTGACCACTTTTCAAAATGTAGTCTGTGCAGGGACCGCCAGCAGCCTTTCGGGGAAGAGCCTGGGCCAAAAAAATCTCTGTCCAACTCAACGCTTTCATGGCAGGCAAGGACTGAAAGTGCCTCACCTTCACACACAGGATCTAAGTTGCCTTTTTTTCTGTCTGCATCTGGAGGAAGCCCCTCCAGCAGCTCCGGAACACTGTCTGGATCACACTCCTCTGCTCCAGAGAGACGAGTAAAAGAACACAGCATGACTCCTCATTATCTTTTGATCTGGCATCACCCTGCCTCCAAGGAGCTTTAAGGACGTCATCAGCTTGCTCCTTGCAAAAGTATTCTCCAAACTGAAGAAGAAAGAGCTTGGAGCATCCATGTCCCTAATGTTAAGGAAATGAGACCTAACGAGGGCTCCTTTCACTCTCTTCTGCATGGAAGTTCTGAGCTCCAGGCTTTTCTCTTGCAGCAGGCCATCAGCAGCAAAGTCCAGGTTACTGTTCATAGCACACTCATTGTTCCTATATACTGTCCTCCAGCTCTGGGACTGCTGCTTAAATCCTAGTAGTGGATTGTGATGTATACTGGTGACAGAAAACACAAATCCGTGCCTTGCCCTCTTCCCATCATAGCCTCAGTGAATCAAAATTAGCCTTTTTGCTTTGCCAACAGACCCAAAACGATCCAAAACTCTGACAGAAAATGCTATCCTGCAGCAGCTTGTTGCTGAAATGCCAATATGACCTGAGTTTTTGCCCAGGAGAGATGATCAAATTTGCACTGATGAGATGGTGATCAGTAAAACCATTTGGAGTAAGGGAGCTACTAACTAGACTGGACATAAGTGACTTTGAAATGTAGAACCTATCCAGCCTGGCTGCACACATCCTGTTGTTGCTCACCTTGACCCATGTGTACTCTTTATCAGTGGGGTGTTTCAACTTCCTAGCATCTAACTGAATGACTGTCCTGCCTAAACTCCCAGATGACTGAATGTGTGGTTCTTCACTTATCCTGTCCATGGTGACATCAGTGGGGCAGTTCTGATCCCCACCTATGATTAGATGGTCCTGACCATACTTTGCAGCTGATCCCTCAAAACACTGAGAAAACCGAATCTGTCAGCTCCCTGAGTTGAGGCATAGACATTAACCAAACATAAAGTGCACCTTTCAATTTTTACCCTTACAATCAGACACCTCCCCTCAACTAATTCCACAGTTGATAAAATCTTTAGGTTAGTTCTTTTAGTTGGTGGCACTGCTACCCCCGACCTGAAGTTTTAGTGTATACAGCTCCTCAAACCACAGCCCCCAACTTATCTCATTAGTTATGTCGCTATGAGTTTCCTGCAGAAAAACCACCTCTATCTTTTTCTGCTTCACAACCTCAGTCACTAATGCCCTCTTATATTTGTCCCTCCCATTATTTTTGTTATGAGATCCAACCCTGAGCCCCTGCATAAGAAAGGTAGAGCAGAGAAAGAGACAGAGACGGAAACAGACCCACATGGAAAACCAAAGAGAAGAAACCACCCTGTGATGCATGATCATAATTTATTTCACAAATTTTGTCCTTTTAAAATTTTTCCCCTTTGCTGCCTTCCTATAGGCTGTGATGTGCTTTCTAAGGTGAAAATGCTTTTTCTCATCAAACAGCTCAGAATGGACCAGCTCCTGCAGAAAACCGACAGACATTATGAACTTTTCTGTATAATCAAAATAGCCTTTTATTTTTACTGACATTCCAGGAGTTTCATCCAAAAACTCATGTACTTCCTCCAGAGAGTACAGATCTGTGTTGTGGCATGAAGTTTCACCAGCTAAGACACTAGCCAACTCTGAATCCGACTCCTACTGATCACATCCTCAATCCCTCCCGAGCTGCTTGATGCAGCTCCCTGTTCAGCTGTAACTGTTTCTGCAGGCTCAGCCCCCTTGTCCGAGGCAAAAGGCTGGAAGGCTGTTTCCTCATCTACACCTGTTGAAGTCAAGTGTTCCTCTGCCCGTCTCTGTTCCCTTTTACCCACCTTAGAGCCATTGTCTGAGGGAGGGATGTCAACATCTGGGGTGTCAGCTTCCGTCTGCTGTCTATGTTGGACATGCAAAGCGCTTGTGGGTGACATCGCCACACTCCACACATTTCAGCTATCCCAAACTAGCATACACCATTCGGCAACATCAACGTGTCTCACTCTAAAGGCAACCTCCAGACTCTGTGTCAGAAAGACCAAGAACATAAACACCTGCCTCCTGAGTGACTGTTACATACTTTGGTCATCTGCATGGTACCTGAGTAATTCTTATCTGCTGATTAAGACTGTAACATGCGGTTGAAAGCGTTCGAAAGAGGAATACCTGATATTAACATTGTTGCATACCATTTGACACACAGTGAACCTGGATCTTTTGGTGGCCTTGGAGGTTTGGGGCCCAGGACCAGTTGCCAACTTTTCCCAGTTGGTAATCTAGCCTTGCTCATAAGCACAATACTACCAAAGAGTTTAAAAAGACAGTGGTGCAGTCCGGCCACACAGTGCAGCCAATGACATCTGACATCCACTGTGCCATTCAATGTTATGCAAGTTCACCTGTTAGTGGTCTGGTTGTAAACTCTCCACTGTGATAGGATAATTGTTGTAGAAGACATAAAATCTCCTTTTCATACATGAAACCCACTTTAGATCTTCTGAAGTTGCAAGTCTTGAATTGAGCTAGAAAATGTCAGTGAAACAAAGCTTTTCAGCTTGGATTTAAGTGGCTCTTCAAGCCACTCACTTGATAGACATGGTTGTGGTGTGGTATTGGAAAAGACTGAATATTTAATCATTATCCATTCATCTCATGATTTGCATGTACTTTGAAGAGCAATTTTACAGAACATGCTGTTTAATTGGTTACTTCGTTCTTTTTCTAGTGAGTCTGTGAAAAAGCATTCACTGGCACTGTGAATACATTAAAAACAGTATCAGTGGATGTTTTTTTATGAAATTTCAACATATGCTTCAGCATGCAGTTACCTGTGACTAATCAGAGATATAAAATTATTAATATAAAAATTAGCTGTCAATGATAGACGGACAATATGAGAATAATGCGTGACGTGTGTTTATTTCAGGCCTGTTTGGAGATCCATTAAAAAGGAAGGGTGTGGTAGGTGACAAGGTAAGAACAGAAAAACTGTATTAAACTTTACTAAATCTATAATCTGGACGGTGTACTCTGACATTTTTGTGCTCAATTTAGAACTTGTACCACTCTGTGTGCAGATGGTAGAGATCCTTTGCCAGTTTGCAGAACAAGTTTTGAAGAAGTGTCCAGAACAGGGCAAGATCCAAGTGATGGAGCAACATTTCCACGTAAGCTAACATGCCTTAAAGAACACAGTTTGTAGTGTCCAGTCTGCCGCAGATTCAGCACAGTAACAGAATACTAGCAGCCTAGCTTTTAGCAGAAGTCTAGAGAAAAAAAACAACAACAGCAGGGCCAGCCCTATAAACCTGAATGTCGCTGACTGACTGACTGATTTAGTTACACTACTGGTCAGCTGAATGCCGTGTGACTGAGTGCTGAAATTACACCACCGGTTGGCTGGCCAAGTGTTGGAGTTTCCCCATTGACCATTGCTCTTTGAAAATGAATTGGCAACAACAGTTTCTAATAAGTCATCAGGGGGGCGTTTACAGGCAGTCTCGCCAACTTAGTGCCTTTGTCACTAGACTAACTGAGTTTTCTGACCCCTTCAAGGACTTTTTTTCACAAAAGCACCTAGTGAAAGATCTAGCGACTTTTTGGACAAACCTTTGCTATTTTCTGTAGAACAGTCTCCAGTATTGCCCCACAAGCCAAGGTCTGGCTTTGCCTCCACAGGTGCATCTCTCTCTGGTCTCATTTGGTTGACTGCACATCAGCTGACACATATGTAAATGAGCTTCTAACTTTCTCTCTGACTGTTCATTTTACAAATAAATATAGCCAAAATCGCAGCACAGCTGTTAACTAAAAGGAAAAGAAAATTTCAATGAGCCACTGATCACTTATCAGAATTTTCTATCAAAATAAAACCTTGAAAAGGGTTAAGACAGTTGAAGTAATCACATTGAACCAATAAGCCCATTTAATAACTCAAATGTATCTCATTAGATGTATTAACTGCTAACATTTGAACAAAATGGCATAGGTAAAAACATCATAAGTTTCCTAGGTAATAACATTTTAAGGATGAGGTCTCAATAGAACAATTCAATGTTTGTAGGCACTTTAAGATAATAATGCAAAACGCTGGTTTTATCACTCTTCAAACATAGCATTTAAGCCAGATCAACTAACTATCCTAAGACCTTAGAACTTGATGCATGTTTCATAATAAAAACATTCAATCATCGTTACTTTGTCTTCACCATGATTCATTCTTCAACTAATTTTACAATACACTGTCGGTAGGCTTACATGTATTTTAGCAGGCAAAGAAAAAAAGATAAACATCTTCTACTTTGGGGAAGTAGACGAATCAGGCTCGGAATTCTCTTCATCTGTAGGCAGTTTAACATACTGTCCCATGGTGGATTGAATGAATCATGAAACTAAGGAATTCAATAGTGGTACAGCACAGCATACACAGAAAAACCAAAAAAAAAAAAAAGAGCATAGGCATTAATGGTCTCTTGAGCGCTCCTTGCCAGTCTTCAAGCCACCCAAACCATCCTGAGGCATGAACGTCCTCACCCTCCATTTCCTTAAGCATCTCTGTCATATTGTGAAGTCCTGACTGAATTCCTTGGCCATCCTTGTCGTATGCTGGAATAAAGATGAAGGATTCTTTCCATCCTGATTAAGCTTTCCTAGCCTGGGTATATGCGTGTTAATATGCGAAGCTACAGATTGTTTTCCTCCTCTTTTTAAACTATATGTGCATGTTGTCGGCAGCGCAGTGCACTAATGTGCATCACGTACTCCCAGTGGACTGTTGGACCAATCAGGGGAGTGTCCGTCAGTTTTTTCTATTCCTGGTATCTCTCTCTGTATGCGGTGATGGGATTCTCTCTAATGAGACAAAGGTGGAGCTAACCAGTGGGTTTTTTAACCCGCCAGTTGAGGTTGCTCTCTCAGGAAGGCCTAATCTGAGGATCTGGAACAGGGATCTGGAACAGGATCCCTGCCTTATGTTTAGTGGATGTCAAACACTTTTCACTAAAAGTTTGGCGAAGTTTCAAAATCTGTTTGTGAACCAATACCTGTTGATTTCTCTTACCATACCCCCTGTGACACACGGTCCAACCCATGTGACAACTTTGCATAAAAAGAAAACAGGCGGAGACACGGATTGTTATTAGGATCATACCAAACACCATCATTCAACAAAGTCCCGCTATTGTGCCACAGTCATTCTCATCATGAGTGGCACTCTTACATGTGCATATGGGTTAGTCTATTCAAACAGAGACGAGACATGCTCATGATCTGTATAATGTCAGGTGGCAGCTTATATAGTGCAAAATCACTGTTTTGGGAACATGATGTGCTTGTAGAACTGTTGTTCTACGAGCACATCATGTTCCCATGGCTTGGCCTTGGCTAACAGGTAGTAAGTTTTCTTTGTATCGTTTCTCTCTCCCATGAGCAGTGTCACTAATAATTAGATACATAAAAGGTCTGGTTCATACAGTATCTGATACATGAAAGTAAAACAGAATTAACTTGAAATATGGAATTTCCAATACAGGTACCGCAGTTGATTTCTCAGTAGGCTGTTAGGCAGGCATGCAGCTGGCGTATGTTTTCTGATAGGTTGATAGCGTAATAAAAGACATTATTCTAATTATTTTGCTTAACTTTCACTAGATAACTTTCAAAGGGACTGGCAATACAAAACCTTAAAAAAAACTTCAAATCAAAGCTGTGGCAATAATGGAAATGTTATTAAAATATTCTAAGGCTCTTCTGCTCTTCTGATTTAATTTGTCATTGACCTGGCTTACAAAATAGAGGAGCTACAGGTTGCGCGTGTTGACAAAGCTTATTCAGAATACACATGGCAAAGAAAGAACAAAAGACACAATGACAAAAAATAAAGAAGAGCACTAAGTAAAGGAAGTGAAATGCAAAATAGCAAAAATGTTAAGAGGCCAAAATCAGCAAAAAGTGCAAATGGCAAAATGCAAGATGCAAAGAAATCCAGCAGTTTTTTATTCCTGAGGGCCAGGCGTGCATCTTAGGGGCGATACTCATCTTCTTCCTTTGTTTCAACTGGAGTAGAGAGTAATTCTATTTTTTTTTTTAATTCTAATTTTGAATTGTTCAATCCGGAGTTTACTTGCAAAAATCACAAGATCAAATAAAAAAACAATTTTCTATTGTATGGAGAATGATTGTTCGTGGCAGAAATACACTTTACAGTGCTGGTCAGTAACTCAGGCTCTGTATATTTAATATGGAGATGAGACTTGCTTTACACTTGGACATTATTAACTTGATTGCAGAAGAATCCATCCAAGATCCAATCATGTATCAAAAAGGGCAAATCTCATGTTATAGTGCTTCAGGAATGTGGCCTTTAATTTATGATAGGCATCTGTTATCTAAAGGGGGAGAGAGAAAGAGGGATGGAAGACTAGTTTGTCGATGAGTGAGTCCAGTGGGTCCATGGTATGAAGAAGCTCACACCTAAGTGATATTTACAGTTTGTCTCCCGTTGCCTTCTCTGACATACATAATGAACTCAGTTTTACTCCGTGGATTTTTTTTTTGCTTGTTTAATCCCATTTGACTTTTGTCCATTTGACCCATGAGCTGGTCATAGATCTCTCTAATGTACAAATAGCTAGTCTGGTTTTCTGGATAAAAAAATCTTTTGTCTCTGTTTCCTGGCTGTGGGATAGTTAGGGCAGGAACTGTTCAGCTGTGGGATAAGGAGGGCAGGAAGGACAATCCTTTTGGTCCATAAACTCTGAATCTCCATACCATGAACTCTTTAATAGCTTAGAAAGTGAGGCTAGCCCAAGTAACTACAGCCTTACTATTAACCATCACTTTGAAGGGTCCACATAATAAGTTTTTAATTTCACTCTGTTTAATGGGAGCTGTAAGAAATGCTAATTTCATTAACCAAGCAACTGATTCTCCGAACTGGAAATCTAAAAATTCAATAAATATCACCTGATCAACCAACTCATAGAGTATTTGTCAATGGAGAAAATTATATCGCTTAAGAGAAATACTGCGCTGTTCATTGAAAGCTTGTTTATTATTTTCACTGTTCTACTACTGTCTCCATCTTTGTCAGACATACTATGCATTTTTCTGTAGTAATCACGCATTAGTGGTGGCAATGGCAATACTAGCAGTTCTGTTGCTGTGTTAGCAGTAGTATACCACATATTATCCTTACATTACAACTATTAGTGGTATTTTTTTTTTATTTAAAATAACATTATATAAATAACACTATAATTATATAAATACAGTTGCATGTAAAAAAATTTGCAGATTTAAAAATATGCAAATGAAGGGTCTGTTATTGCTCCAAGTGATCAGAGAGATGGATCAGTTATTCAGCGTTGTGATAGCAGCCTGATCGGCTATTCAGCAGCCTGATAAAAAGTGTTTAACAGTCTTGTAGTTCTTGCTCTAATGCTTCAAAACCTCCTGCCTGATGGCAGAGATTTGAACAGTCTGTGAAGGGGGTGTGAGGTATCCTTTATAATGTTCAGTGCCTTATGCAGGCATCGACTGGGGTACAGGTCCTATGTAGAGGGTAGGGGACATCTATGATCTTCTCAGCTCCCCTGACTACTCTCTGCGGGGCTTTGGAGTCAATGATATTGCAGCTTATCTTTGTGTCACTATTGGTTTATTAAACATAGTTCAAAAGTCTTGATATTCTACTAAATTTTCTTGTGCTGAGTTTATTGCTGCAGTTGTTGATGTTAATGCTGGTAGTGCAATGACATGTTTTCATAATTACCTTGTTTCTTTTAATAATAAATTGACATTTTTGCATTTTGATGATGGAAAGGGAACAAGTATATTGTAAAACCTACATTACAAGATGTACTATTTATGGACAGAAACACTCATCAAAGATTTCAATTTTTGACAAACTATTTAATACATTCTCGTATAAATTATACATACATTCATAGGCTGAACTAGATTTGCCAGAATCTTTTTTTGTTTGTTTTTTGGTTTTCTTTTGCCATTTATCTTAGGTGGATTCTGGGAAGGCATGCTTTATTTCAGTATATAAAAAACTTAAAATGCACATAAAGGAACAATCTGTAATCATTGTACTGTATATGGTTTGTATTTGAGTGACAACCGTATCGATAAAGACATGGGGCACAACAGGAATTTGAACAATGCAGACCATATGATAGGATGAAATTGTGCGATATATAAAATACAAATTCAAGAGATATTTTCATTTTTTATTACAATAAATGTTGAGGTATTACATTTTTGTAAAAAGTTGCACAAAACAGTCATAACGTTATTCACTCACCATTATAACAGGCAGATTATTACATTACCAGTTTTTAATAAATTTTTTATTACATGATGTGACTTATTACATTGTCCACAGTTATTACATTATGAGTTTCTACAACCCCATTTATGTCGATGAAGACTAAATATATTGTCCTGCACCTGTTATTAATTTCATTAACACCGAAGCAGCTGAAACTGATTAACAACCCCCTCTGCTACTTAAATGATCAGATCAATATCCCAGAAGTTTAATTGACTTGATGCAATACTCTGATTAAAAAGTGTGCCTTTAATTTTTGTGAGCAGTTTATTAATTCTTGTAAAAAATGATTTCCTTGTGTGCTCTATGTGACACCAGATAACCTAAATGAACCAGTAACAGACCAATAGTAAAAGGCTACAATGTAGCATTTTTCCTTGGTCCAAACCAATTGAATGCAACTACAGGTGTGGAACAGACCTGAAAGGTTAAAGCTGGCTAAAACTATCTGACTGTGATAGAAGCCCAGTAAGTATAGGAAAACTGCTTTTAGCGCAGTAACCTATCCACAGTTATTACATTATGAGTTTCTACAACCCCATTTATGTTGATGAGAATACGCTAAAAATATTGCATGTATATTCTCTATTGCTGTAATTCCCAACCAAGGGTGACGTACCCCCGTGGGTAAAAGTTGCCCCAACCTCACAGGGAAATGTGGAAAAATTAGAGTAGCTAACACTAATTTGAAAAAATAGACAAAAACACCTGAACATTACATGCTGTGATTGATAGTGCATGTTATCTAGAGATGTCCAAACAGTTAGCTAAAAGTAAAGCATAAATGGTTGAAATACTGTATATGTAGTTGACAGTGTGTGTGTGAAAGTAGCAATGCTTTTTTTTGTCTTCTCTACTTTATTGACACAATTCATTGAAAAACATTAAATATCAAAGTCTCCTCTCTCTCCCTGCTGTGGTGTGTTCAGGATGTGGTTCCAGTCCTGGTGGACTACTGCCTGCTACTTCAGAGAGCGTAAGTATATACATTTGTATGCAAACGTTTGTCCATCCAATGGCAAATTACGTACTTTGTTCATAAGAGATCGCAGGTTTGCTTCTCCTACACTGAAGTTCAGCTCGGTACTCTGCCTTAAAAAAGGACTGTTTATATTCTCCAGAACCAAGTGAGGAGAAAGGGCAGCACTCCGTTGTAAAAAACACCAAAACAAAGAGGAATGTCTTGTGCATTGATTTCAAAAGTGTTTTTTTTTCTTCTTTTTTTTCCCTCAAAACTGTCAGCTCCTAACCAAGCCTTACTGCTTTGGATGTTGTTGTCAGTGCAGTGTCAATTTGTGGCTGTGGATTTTATTTTTTGTGGGTAGGGGTGGAAGTGGTAACTCTTCTCAGCTGTACAAGTGTAGCTGTTTTGTGTTGAGTGGTGATGTGTCCTTTATAAAAAGAAAGGAAGGCTTTATGCCGAAACGTGTCAGCAGATTTCTCAGCCAATTATTGTAAATAAATTTACCTAAAAGATTATCACGACTTGATTACAGGTTCTTGTAGGTCATCCTGCGCACACAGCATATTTAAGATCTACCCACAGATTTTCAGTGATGTTCAGTTTCAGTTATCACAAGGCCAGGGGACTGTGGGGGCTGTTCCAAAAGCTTCAGCTTGTGTTTCTTGAGGCAGTTCATGGACTATTGTTGTAGAAGCCAGCCTCTTTTCACTTTCATTTTCCTGACTGACAACAGGACATTTGCATCCAGAATTTGCTGATATTTAGTGGAAACTATCTGTGCAGTGTTTCCTGCACCACTCTGCTGCCACACAACCCAAAAACAGAATATGTACAACCCCATGCTTAACAGTTGGCAAGGTGTTCTTTTTATCAAATGCTTACCCTTTTTTCTCCAAACACACCTTTAGTGATTGTGGCCAACGAGCTCAATTTGAACTTCATCTTTCCAAACTTGTTTCCAAACCACTCTGGCTTATCCAGATGTTGCTTTGCAGACTTCAGATGTTGACTTTTGTCATAAGGATTTAGGTGGGGTTTCCTTCTGATGACTCCTCCATGTAGACCTTTGTTTTTGCATCAACACTGCACAGTAGAACGGTGCACCACCTCTCCTGTGTCAGCTAAACCTTCCTGCAGATCCTCTGCAGTCATATGGAGGTTTGGTTTTGCCTTTCTGCACTTAATCTGAAAGTTTTGTTGTCTTTTGTTGAATGTTATCACAAAGTTTGAAGAGTCAGAAAATTTATCATCAGATGAAAATTCCTAATTATTTTTGACCTGTACATTCTCACATGTACATGCCAAAATTAATGTTTAATTTTTCATCAACCTAAATAGGTATTTTTCCTTTGAGCACTTCCTAAATAAGAAGTGAGTGAAACATGACACTAGACTACAGTATTAATTCTCATAACCAATTATTTTCTTGTGAGCTCTTTGTGACACCAGATAACATAAATGAACCAGTAACAGACCAATAGTAAAAGGCAACAATGTATATTTTTTCCTTGGTCAAAACCAATTGAATGCAACTACAGGTGTGGAACAGACCTAAAAGGTTAAAGCTGGCTAAAACTATTTGACTGTGATAGAAGCCCAGTAAGTATAGGAAAACTAATTTTAGCACAGTAACCAACAAAGATAAAATGTTTCTTTATGTGTGTGTGTGTGTGTGTGTGTGTGTGTGTGTGTGTGTGTGTGTGTGTGTGTGTGTAGCGACCTGCTGTTCAACCAACTGTATGCTCAGCTGGTGGAGAACACAGTTGCTAAGGGTGTTTTCCTTGAGTCGCTGGAGGCATACATTGTTGTGGACCGCCTTGGTCACCTAACTACACCCATCATGAGGGACCTCCTGGCTCATTACCATGCCAATGCTATGATGGACAGCCTGGAGAGATGCATAGTCCATCTGGATGTCACAAGCCTGGACATACAGCAGGTGTGTTTGTGTTTGTGTGTCTGTGTACAGTAAGGACTGAATGGTAAGTAAATAATGCCATACACAGGTGACCGCAGCCAAAATTAGTGAAGACTTGTTAGAAAACCTCCATTAGTTTCTACGGTTCCACTGATATATTATTTTCATTATAGGTTTTCTCTCTCTCTCTCTCTCTCTCTCTCTCTCTCTCTCTCTGTGTTTGTATGTGTGTGAAGGTAGTTCAAGTGTGTTGGGAGAACCAACTCTATGATGCAATGATCTACGTTTTCAACAGCGGAATGAATGATTACGTTACACCTATGGAGGTAAGTCCTCCACTTAAAGGGTTTGTTTCATCACTATCATCATGTCAGAGTTTATGCAAATTTCTAGCTTAATTATATTTCTAAATTAATAGGATGACTTTAATGTCAGTTTGACTTAAATGGCAATGTGTAAACAAAGTACGAACCATTTCACCTTTTCAGCCTCCTCAAACTGAGATAAGCCGTTTGGGGCCTTTAGTTTAGGTTCAGGTGTATAAATTCCTACAAAAAGGTCTCATGAAGCAAAGGTGGAGTTGAAAGGATTCTTTGGTTTAATCTGAGTTTCCACTTTTGTCTTGCCTTTATGAAGAATATTGTTTAAATTGCTCTTATTTTGCTGGGATAAGGCTTTATTAGACAACGCTTCATTGTGAAAAGTTCCCAAATAAACTTTTTATGCAAGAAATCTTCAAATTGACAAATTACATGAATAACATGGTTGACCATTTGACTGCTTTGGACTCTGTACCCGTTTGCGGCCGTCAGCCATAATTTCTAATAAAAATTTCAGCAGTGGGATCAACAAGGTCACATAATTCCACCTTATTAATCATCAAATTATGATACGTGCTGATTTGCAGTCCCAATGTGTTATTAACGCAATAGGAGTCATTACAAAAAAGTAATGGGAAATAAGGTGAGATGATGGAGCAGGTGGAAGCTGGAATAACAAATACTGGTAACAGCATCCAAAAATACAATCGCAATTGGTTCACAATCGAATCCGTTTTTTGGTCATGTATTTTTAATTTATTAATTTTTTGTCAGTTAATAAATGCTTTTAATAGGAACTTTACATCAAATCCTCATCAATAATTGATTACATACAGCCTGGTGACAAATTAAAGGAAAAACCGCCATAAAATGTCTTAGTAAGGTGTTGGGCCACCACATTCCTGCCAGAATAGCCTCATTGCACCTTGACGTCTTTTTTACAAGTCTGTGGAACTCTACTGGAGGGATGGAACACCATTCTCCCAAAGATATTCCCTTATTTGGTGTTCCATGATGGTGGTGGAGAGTGTTGTCTAACATGTCAGTCCCAAATCTCCCATAGGTGTTCAATTGGTCGACTGCAAAGGCCATAGCATAATTCCCATCATTTCCATACTCAGCAAACCATTAATTGACCCCTCATGCCATGTGGAGGCATCTACATTTACTTCAGGCATCTACTTCTCCACTCATTTATCCAGGCTTTTCCTTTAATTTGTCACCCGTCTGTACCTCTCTATGTACTTTGTGTTTTTATTTCAGAAACTCTTTGCAATGATTGGACCACCTCTTAGGGAGGGGAGGAGCCTAACAGGTAATTCTTGAAACCAAATCCCACCATAGCACCAATTATTTTAAGTATCTCAATAGCACAGAGTTTGAAAAGCACATGCAAGTCTTTAAATGTGCTTTTTCACTTCATGGGCAGATGAGGAAGTGGTGATGGGAAACAAACTTCTGGTGTACATAAGGTAAGTTCACACAAATACCTATTAATTCCTCAGTCCATTAGTCTGTGCAGCTGGCATACATTATGGCCAAGAGTTTGGTTTCTGTCTATAGCTGCTACTACAATTTCACTGACAAAGAGGTGACAAAGATTAATGTGATTAAGAGAGGTTCCATCAAGTTCTTGGCTCCACAGGTACTAAGAAAAATGCCTAATTATATTGATTAAAAAATGAACTCACTGGTATGAAATTATGTCAAATGTTAAAAAAGACAAGAAAACAAACAAACAAGAAAAAAACACTTTATGTATGAGCTGCTCAAGTGCTAAAAAACTGTGCAAAAGACATCTGGCAAATTTCAACACGTTAATGCAGTCATACCTTATGCTATACTCATCCAGTATCTCTGTTTCCCATAAAAGACTTCACGTCTCCCAGTAAATTATTTAACAGCTGGAAGGTTGGAAGCTTTGGAACTTATGCTCACAGTCTGTCTTCATCTCCAGGATTAACAAAATACTTAACTCAGCAGATTCAGATGTCAGTTGAAACTGGTGTTTTTTGTTTATTAGAAAACTGTTGAAAGTGAAAATAAATTGCTTTCACCATACAATATATTTGGTAAGTATCACAAATTTGAATGGCAGACAGTTTTTTGTTGATTTTTCCAGTTAACACATAAATAATTTATTTCACTGAGTGTTTTAGACCTAAAAACCTTGTGTTTCGTGGGTTGTGTAAAGTAAAAAGAGTTGGCTGCTGGCATGGGCAGCAGCATAGCAGCATGGCAGGGGGGCCAGGGGGGTTAAAAGGCAAAAAAACATTGATGAGACAGACAGAAGGAGAAGAGAGAGAAGAGAAAGAAAGGAAAAAAGACAATGTAGTGATACATGTAAATTGTGGATGCAAATGTACGTCCGTGTTGTCAGAAGATCATGTTTAATTGAATTTCAACCTTTGAGTTGAGTTTTTGCCTGTGTGCGTGTGTGCCTGCATGTTGTGTATATAGTTGCTGCCTTGCAGGAAGGGCATATCCACTGGGAGACATCCCTGAAGGTCTTGTGGTTCAAGTCAAGAACCAGGTATGTAGACAATCGGCAGTGTTACTTTCATTAGGAGGAAAGCACTACATCAATAGCCTTCCAGGATTAATCCAGTGTTTACTGCGGCAGTGGGAGGGGCAGACTATCTGTGAAAATGGGGGGGTGTTGTGAACCAGTTTTCACGACTTTGAACTCGACCAGTGTACTGGAGACTGCTAGGTCTAACTTATTTAACGTTTATGAACATTTACTCAGAGTGGCTCCAAACTAATTGACACCATGTCAAAGAGGTCATCTGTGTGCCTGCATGTAAACTATGCAAACAGCAGTTTACATATCACAGATCAACAACCAACACGACATATCACCTAAAAAGGGTAGGCTAACTTGTTTGTGTTAGGATGCTCCGTCAACTTTAGTGTTTAACCCTTGAGGTTTTGAGTGTATATTCCTCAATAATTCTTGTGCTATGATCACCAGTTGATATTCTAGTTTTGAAAATCATATGACTATGGGCAGGTGTACACTGGTTGGCTCTAAGTCTGTTGTCATCATTTCAGTATAAAATAATTAGTTTAAAATGATTAAACATGCTTTGAATACTAGCTTTTTATGTTTATTTATAAATCATTTAGGCTAATAACGCTACCAGGTAGAGTAAACTCAGTTCACCGTGGCCAATTTAGTTAATCTAGAGATAACGTACAGATTTTTTGTTCGTCACGACCAATCGATTGGTTGAAGAGTAGGTACGATTTCAGTCGACCAAGATTTTCTTTGGTTGACTACAACTCTGTTACAGAGGTCAGTGTGGAAATGGGCCAGGATACAGGCTTTATAGTAGCTCTTTCTTACCCTTAATGGTGTGGAAAGAGTACTGGAAAATTTTATTCAAGGAAAAGTACTAGTACTTCTACTCAAGTAGAGGTAAAATTACTTGTGTAAAGATGTACTCAGATAAAAATAAATTGTAAGTCAGTTAATATCTACTCTGAGTAAACATTACTGCATTATATTTTTTAAAGGGGGAAGGGGAAGGATAATGTGATAAAATTAAATTAAAGAACATCCTTATACTATGACTACAAGATAAAGTGCATCAAAATATTAATGAATACATGCCGTTCCCAGGTGAGAACCACCCCCAGCCCTCATCCCCAACCAACATTTAAATTCCATCTCTGTAGAGAAGCACTTTGCAGTCTGCGCATACAACTGATTATCATTTTCAAATATTAAACTGCAATACGTATCATATACAAACTTTAGCATAAGAGAATTAGATTAGAATTAACCAGAAAAGAGGACAACTCAGACACTTAAACATAAATGACCTGCAAAAAATAAAAAGTATGCACATAGACCATAGACTTGTAGCAATATTAAGCTACATAAATTTACTAGCCTGCCACATTTTATAGCGTTAACACCAGAAAAAAGCAGCACTAAGGCAGAAAACACAGAGATGTATAAACAATATAAACTCCACAGCGGCTGCAGCCACAGACACATGTAAAAAAAAAGCAAAAAGAAAGCCTGCTCAGTTTTTTGCACACAGTGTAGTGCACACACAAAATGCTTCATTGCTAGGCAGCAGCGGTTGTTGACATTCTCAGCTCAGTTACAATAATCAGTGAGTGTGTTGTTTTCTGAACGTCACTCTGTGAGTCTTGTACTCAGCAAAGTCCTTCACAATGTGTTCTAGGCTCTACTGCTCTACCTGTTCATTCTTAATGCAAAACATAAACATTTCCACTCTCATGTCTCACTGCACTCTTCAAAATTTACAAACATTTGGCTGAATGAGCTCTGCAGTCAGAACAGGGATTGTAAAAAAACAGCAGAAAGGTGGTGAACACCTCAATCACAGTAGAATTTAATGAGTGAACAAAGTCATAGCAGGAGGGTCCACTGTGAGCATTTTAACATTTAGCATTTAGCCAAACTCATCACCCACCTGATGGTCTGTTTGATTTGGGTCGCAGTGTAATCACTGGGTGCTGTGAGCTGAGAGCAGTTGAGAGCAACTCATCTCTGGACATGGAGCTCTCTGGAGCTCTACTTGTAGGTTAACCTGTGTGTGTGTGTGTGTGTGTGTGTGTGTGTGTGTGTGTGTGTGTGTGTGTGTGTGTGTGTGTGTGTGTGTGTGTGTGTGTGTGTGTGTGTGTGTGTGTGTGTGTTTGAGGTGTTTGAGTTCTTGATCCGTCTCCATTCAGCTGACTCATCGGAGGAGGAGGAGGTTTTCCCGTTTATTCGTACACTCCTCCACTTTGACACCCGGGAGTTTCTCAATGTCCTTGCCATGGTGAGATCTCTTCATATTATTTTAACTGTTGTCATGATGCTGGTAATTATGTGTTTAGCATGGTGATAGACTGGATGACTGTATCTTGAGAATCTTACAGTAGACCATTAATCTGAATCAGTTCCTTTATAAGACCACCCTCACCTTCAGTAGAAGGGTCAATTTACTTGCCATTTAATTTGTCAAGCAAAAAAATTGTCATGTGTTAGCCTGTCACAGCAGGCTGCTATGAGTCTTTTCTGACATATTTGAAGTCTCCCTGATCCACATCCTGCTAACAATCCCTCATCTGCCTGACACTTCATTAACACCCAGGTGAATAGGAATTGACCACTGACCACTGCTGAGGAGGCCAAGTTTTTTTTCTTGTCCTCCGTCGGATGCTCCAAATCGTTTATTTCAAGTTTTTTTTTCAATTTTTATTTGGGGGATTCTTATTATATTTGGGGACAACTTAAAACTGGGGAGATGCAACACAGGGGCACAGTGAAGGCTGAATATGAAATGCCATTATTCACAAAAGGGTTGAGTTAAAAGAAAAAGGTTTGGGTGAGAAGGGTAAACTAGAGGGCCTTATATTGTATGCTGTATTGTATTATAGTGTTGGGTGCACAACCAATTACTTCTGGCATCCAGCTGTAATTTTCAAACATTCTGAATTGTTCAAATTAAAAGTGGACTGCACTCAGTCCTAGTTCCTTGTTAGTCTTGTTTTAGTAGATTTCAACTAACCACGCTCAGATTGTGTTTTCATTCTCCTTCTTAAAAAATTAAAATGTCGCCTTTGAAAGTTGAGATTTGCTTTCATTGCTTTTTTCTGTAATTTATGATTTGGTTCTTACTTAATTCTAGACATTTGAAGACTTTAAGAATGACAAGCAGGCCCTTGAGTATCAGCAGAGGATAGTGGACATCTTACTTCAGGTAAAATCACAAAAATAATTCCACATGCTGTTGTATTTGTTTTACATATGTATTGATAGTGAAAACCACATGAAGCATGAAGGAGGTGAAATCTTGTCTTTTTCTGAAACAGACAAAGTGATCTTGCAGAACTATTTCCAGCACAAATACCTCGGTTGTTGCTCTCGTTCACTCCAAATCAGTCAGACAACCGGTGACGTACATTCAGTGACGTGGTCACCCTGTATAGGTGGAATATTAAAGAATTTTTTTTTTTTTTTAAATTACAAAATGTCCCTGGGTTTCTCAAACCCAAGAACACACCGAGACAGCATTAAGCTTGCCTGAAGGGCTTCATGTCAGAACAGCTGTAGAGACATCTTGACTGCTATCCTGGACAGAAATAACTTATGGTTTAAGAGAGATGCTAATAATATCATTAACTACTATTACTGTTGTTATTTTCTCTGCATCTTTTTCTTTGCCTTGATCATTAATATGTCTTTCTGGTTACCTAGGTGATGGTGGACAACCCAGACTTTACTCCCTCCCAGGTGGGCGGGCTCTTCACCTTTTTGGCTCGACAGTTGGCCAAGCCAGACAACACTCTTTTTGTGAACAGGAAGCTCTTTGATCAGGTAACCAGTGGTCAGATCTCTTAAATATCCCAAGGATTTAATTAAAGATCATATTAACCCAATACTTTCACAGAGAACTGGAAGCTGGTATGGGCAATACAGGCAAAGCTTAAGGCACACAAGGACAGGGAAATGAATAGTGAAGACATAACAATTAATTAAAAAATACCACGATCAAATGCGCAAGGTTTTTCTGCTTAGACTCCACTCTCCCAAAATGCGTGAGCACCAATTCATAGTCATCAGCAACCACAGCCACTTTTCTCAAAGAATCAATTTTATGATCTTCGTGGTGTGTTCGTAAATCTACTGAGAAGCAAATTTTAAACTCTTCTAGAATGATAAACTTCTCATATGACTGTGCCACCTGTGCTGGTGATCGCCACCTATCAAAAGATTTCTTTTAACAAGCAAACTCAACATGGGAGAAACCAGACAGTTTCTTTAAGGAAAGGAAATGTGCTGACCTCAGGTACCAGCTCTTTGACAGATAGCACAGCTGCTTTTACCATGTCATAGTCAGATGATGCCTTTTCATCCAAGGCAGAGTACACCTCTTCAGCCAGTGAATACATCCTGTATCCACAAGGGCCAATATACTTTGGGCCACTATAGCTTTGGACATTATGCTCACAGTCTGTCTTCATCTCCAGGATTAACAAAATACTTAACTCAGCAGATTCAGATGTCAGTTGAAACTGGTGTTTTTTGTTTATTAGAAAACTGTTGAAAGTGAAAATAAATTGCTTTCACCATACAATATATTCGGTAAGTATCACAAATTTGAATGGCAGACAGTTTTTTGTTGATTTTTCCAGTTAACACATAAATAATTTATTTCACTGAGTGTTTTAGACCTGCGTGGGTTGTGTAAAGTAAACATACAGAGTTGGCTGCTGGCATAGGCAGTATACAGGCAGCAAATGGGGGTGCCAGGGTGCTTAAAAGGCAAACATTGATGCTGGAGACAGAAATGGAGAGACAGAGAGAGAAAGAAAGGAAAAAAGACAATGTAGTGATACATGTAAATTGTGGATGCAAATGTATAATAATTGTTATAATTGCTATAATTGTTTGGCCACCTTCTCAATGTTAAAAAAACATACAGCCCTTGTTCATTAAAATTTGGAACTCAAATATTGCAAGATATGTCAAAGCCAGAACAGATGATCAGGATCTTGAGCTGTTCCTTTGTCCTTCCTCTCTTCCCATCATTGTGGTACAAGTTAATCTTGTTTTCATCTTTCCAAAGAATCTGCTTCCAGAACTGGGCAGGATTTTTTAGATGTTTTCTGGCAATGTATAATTTAGCCTGACTGTTCTTGAGTGTTACTTGTGGTTTTCACCTTGAGGTAAACCCTCTGTATTTACATTCATGAAGGCCTCTCTTGATTGTAGACTTTGACAATGATATGCCTACCGCCTTGAGACTGTTCTTTACTTGGCTAAATGTTGTGAGGGGTTTTGGGATTGCATATTGAGTGTGCCCATGAACAGCTACCAAATGCAAATGCAACACTTGGAATCAACTCCAGAACTTTTTTTTTCTTAATTTGTCATGAAATATGAGGGAACAGGCCACACGTAGCCGTGAAACTTATTGTCTGTCAATTGTCAAATTATTTTTGAGCCTTTGAAAATGAGGAACTATGTATAAAATTGGCTGTAATTTCTTAACAGTTAATGCAATATTTTTGTTAAACTCCTTGAATTAAAGCTGAAATTCTACACTTCAGTCATATCTTGATGGCAAAATTCCTAAAATTGTGTCACTGTCCAAATACTCACATACCTTACTGTATATCTTTCTGTCTCTGTCTGTTGCTATTTTAACACACACCCCGCACCAACCTTTTTTCTTCATCTACCTGGCTCCCCCTGTTTTTGTTTTTTTTTAACTTTTTGGCTGAAATAAAAAAAAAAAGTAAATGTGACACTTTTGAAGAAATGTTACAATAGCAACCGGCACCTGTAGCAAAATAGTTATGTACTCTCTAAAGGGTCTGGGTACTTTAACCTGTTGTTTACCATGCTAACCTTTGTAACCAAATGAAATAACTTTTTAGACTCTTAAACGTAAATATGAATTAAGAAAGAAAAGAAGTTGACTCCACTTAACAGGAATATATGAGTTTTTGATTTAATCCTAGTAAGGGATGTCTCCCAGTATGCCTGATGGCCAGTCCGACTATGGAACAGGGGAAGGGAAGGAGAGTACATTACCTTGTTTCTTACAATGGGGGTGCACATCCCAATTTTCTGGTAATATGCTGCCCCCTATTTGTTAGGAGTAGGAATTGGACAGATGGCCTATTCTTACACTGCCCCTTTAAATTTGTTTCCCTTTTTCAGAAGTTTTAATTTACATTACATAATTTCTGTTCCTTTAATTTCAGTCTGAAATATGGCATTTTTTTGGACATTTCTTTTTCAGGCGCATAGGAGTGTGGGGGCTGAAAAACAATGGCCACTTTACATGCTAGCGCAGGCTACCAAATAAATAGCATGTGCAAATGTTAGTTATTACACACAAAATCCCTGGGCTGTCATTTAAAACATGTCTAAAGAATGATGGAAACTGGGCAATGTATGGCAAGGGAGGCGGTGAGTGGATTTACAGGCTGGCTGGCCTTAAAACTCCAAACTAAGCTGTAGCAGAGTGGGAGGCTTATACTCTTCTGTAGGGACCATGTAGAGTTTCTTGGTCCTCTCTCTCTCTAAGAAGTATACATAAGTTTTGTCAGTCACTTTACTCATCCAGAAGCTATTTTGCTATTTCATGCTGAGTTCATTTTAGCTTTAAAATAGCAAACAACATACACACACAAGCAACACACAGTAACATAAGCTGTTACCACATTGAAAGGTATGCTAATATTGATAGGAAGCTATTGCACAAATCACAATTACCATCACACTTAAACAAACTGCATCTCAATTAAATATCTCTGCATATCTGCAGG
The DNA here is from genome assembly GCF_016859285.1 of Xiphias gladius. NCBI lineage: Eukaryota > Metazoa > Chordata > Actinopteri > Istiophoriformes > Xiphiidae > Xiphias > Xiphias gladius. The sequence continues at coordinate 26,152,622 of NC_053410.1, forward strand.
TTGCTACATGTCCATTAAAAGTTGGTGAAACTGAAAAAGTAATGGTTCACATGGCTTGTCTGCTTCTTGTCTCACTAACCAGTGGCTGCACCTTACAGGATCGCATTTTTTTAATCAGCTTATGGTTTTCACATTTCTAAATTTAAATTCACTATGAACAGCATTAAACTGCAGGGGAGGGTGTGTTTTCATCGTATCCATTTATTTTTGTTCAGTCTTCCCTTGTGAGATTTATTATATAAAAAAAGAGAACAAAAAAAGATACGAAAAAAGACATGGGGCACATATGTGTGTTTTACATGCAGTTGCACAATCTTTTAAATTTTGAATCTTTTAAATTCCTCATCACCACCAAACAAGCAGATAATGTCCATTTTGAAAAATACAATACACGTTGATGTTATTATTTATTACTGATTGAACACCTCTACTAAAGAGCACATCATTTTTCACAATCCTGTACAGTCGTTCCTTTATTCTGCATCATAACAAGCTGCCCTACAGTAAAGTTAAATGTATCATATTATCCATGAAGTTGAAACAACTGTGTGTAGAACGAGAGCTAACATCGGTGGTGCAGCATGAGAATTCGTGCTGTCTCCCTCTCTCCAGCATGTCGGTGAGCGGTTACTTTGACCATTTACTGACAGTGATTAACTGTATTTGCTGGTGCTCTGTTTGGCGCAGCTATCCAGAGGAAAATATTCCCTCTGAGACTTTTAACCGCAGAGTTGTTAACGTGCCTGGTTATGTGACTCAGATTAGTGAAGCCTGAACGGTTTAATTATTGTAAGACACTTAATAGGCGTCCTCCTGCTTTATAGGTGGAGGTTTTATAACATTCTGCACAATTTGCGTGGTCAGTGTCTAAAGTGCTGACCTTCATGATGCAGGAGATGTCACGCTGATCAGGAGGACTCCTGCTATTCTGGGAGCACGTGCAGTCTTGAAGGCTAACAAGATTTGCTGTTTCAAGCAGTGTCATTTCAGGAATCTTTGTTGATGGATTTCTTTAGTATTTTCCGATTTTTCTTGAGTCAGTTTCTGATTTTAATATGTACCTGACTGTCAGTTGTACTAAGAGAGACTGACAGGGGGGGCTGCGACTCAGGAGGTAGAGCGGGTCGTCCACTAACCGGAAGATCGATCCCCGGCTCCTCCAGTCCGCATGATGAAGTTAAAATTGCCTCCGATGTATCAACGGTGTGTGAATGTGTGTGTATAGAAAGCGCTGTTTGTATAGAAAAGCGCTGTATGTATGTGTGTGTGAATGGGTGAATGTGGCAGTAGAATAAAGCGCTTTGAGTGGTCGATAAGACTAGAAAAGCACTAAATAAATGCAATCCATTTACCGTGACATAGTGTGTGTTATTTGTCTCCAAGTGCAGGCATCATGTCATTATTTTATGACACTCAGATATCTCATCTCTTACACCAATACAATCTGATGTAATTCATATTTATTTTTATTTTTTGGAATCCTCAGCAACAAAACTTGTGCGGCATCTTTGAATCAATGTGCTTATTCAGCTATATGGTAACAATCCATAAAACGGTGCATAAAAGCCAACTCGACTGGGCACAAAAGAGCCTTCTGTTCAATAGTGTAATAGAACACGCTGGACACAGATTTTTTCTCTCACTTCTGCACATCAGTGAGCACTGAACTTTAATTCAAAGACATATTAATGTGTGATTTGATCAATAACAGTGCGCTCTTTGGAACAGCTGTTTGGAGGAAACATCTCCACCATGCAACTTGGCATAATGTCACCACTGTGATTACTTAGGTGATTACAGACTTCTGATCTCATACACATGAGGCTACATCATAAGAGCTGGAGCATGTTCACGGTTGGCAAATGTGCTGGTTATAAACCCAGTTAATCTGGTAGCTCTCTTCAACATTTGAGAGTGGCTAATTTCATCTATAATTTGTTTTTAGATCTTGGGTGGAGGGTATTGCATTTTTTTTTCAGCAAAAATATAAATAAGACTGGGGAGACTTGCTTTTTTATAAAATAAAATATAACAGTCACTCCCCCTTCTCTTCATACTGTCCCTTAGTATTTATCAATGTACATTAAAATGTGAGAAAAGTTGGGCGAGAATTCTCATAAAAGCCCAGTATTCATGTTAAATGATTCTTACCTATCATTAAGCTGTACAGTGGATATCAGGCTCTGCCATTATAAATCTAATGGGCCTTCTGACAACACTATTCTCTTGCCCTAAACTACTGTACTTCTAACCCCTTAACATCCACTTATCCCCTTTTAATTCCCCTTTAGTAGTTATAATGTTAAAATGCTCACACTGTTACCTGCCATTTAGAACTAAGTCCAAAATTTTCCAAAAAAAAAAAGTTTTCAGAGCCTTCAATTTTCACACATGAAACGTTTGGAGTGAGCTGCAAAAAAGTTACCCCTTTGTTTTCATACACCATTCTGTTATGGCCAATCACATCCCCTTTAACTGCAATTCACATTTGAAAGTGTGACTATGTGACCTATTTTATGTAAACTCTCATTATTATCATGTGCTCCAGATCTCATATTTCCAGATTCTGCCTCATTTGTCCTGTTTGTTGAGGCACTGGTTTGAGCTTTATTGATTATTATAATTAATATTATATTTAGTTCGATTATTATTATTAGCCCTATTATTAGGTCTCATTATCATTATTGTTCATCGTTGTGTGGTACCTGTATTTTGCTTTGTTCTCTTTCCTCCCACCTGCCTAAATGATGGAATCTTTATTAACATCTCTTCCTTATATAGTTTATACAGTCTGGTACATAAATATTTGGACGTAAGTATATGAAAGAAAGCCATCAAGATGTGATTGAAGTTTAAACCTTCAGCTTTAAGAAAAATATTGCATTAACCATTAAGGAATTGCAGACATTTTAATACATAGTCCCTCATTTTGAGAGGCTAAAAAGTAATTGGACAAACCAACATAATTATAAATATAAGGATAATATTGTTGTGTCTCCTTTGCCTCTGTCTCATCAGTTGTTTTGTTAGACCAGCACATTACTTTAGGCAGCATTTATCAGAATAGCCAACCTAGAGAACCATTTATCTGCATCTTTGCTCTCACTGTCTTTCCAGGTTCTGGAGTTCCTGTGCTGCCCAGACGATGACTCCCGACACACTGAGAGGCAGCAGGTGTGTGTGTGTGTGTGTGTGTGTGTGTGTGTGTGTGTGTGTGTGTGTGTGTGTGTGTCCGTGTGGGTGTGTATACACTGTACCTGCCTACACTCTACTACATTCATACCTGCAGTCTGTGATTTGCTAGATGATTTCATCACGTCGTATCACTGGTCTTTATTGTGACTGATTTATAGGTCCTTCTGGAGCTACTGCAGGTTGGGGGTGTGGTCCAGTTTAATGAAGGAAGGCTGTTGGCTTTGGCAGAAAAGGCCAAGTTGTGAGTAGCTCACCAAAGACTGGAACCACAGACATTTGCATTTAATAATTACAGTATATTCAAGTAATTGTAGCATCTTGGAACTCCATATCTACCGTTTACTTTTTAAGTTAAATATTTTGTAACATATAAATTTTAAGAGCTCACACCCTTGGTCAAAGTTATTTAAAATGTAGTTCACATATTCCGTGGATGGTTCTTCACAAAAGTTGTAGGAGCCATATCCTTAAGAGTGGCCAATTGTTTTTGTTAATGTAGTTCTAGTACACAGGGTGTCACTTTTGTGCTGTGGATTATTGGTAGGAAGTTTCAGTCAGGTGTCAGGTGTTATTTGACGGAAAGGCTTAACAGTTTTTGACTGTCCCGTGGTGAAAACACTACTGTGAAGTATTGGTGAACATGTTGAATATTTAGAGAAATACTGTACATCAATTGCTGCAATGGATTCTTTCATGTGCAAATGAAGATCCTTGTGCGTGGGTGAGCAAAAATAGCCACAAGAGCCAGAGGAAGAAATGTTTGCACTGTGTTTATTCTACCAGACATACAGTACGCTGTTACGGTGGACGTGACAGTTACTAGACCATCTGTGAAGCCACTCAGTGGCTTTAACTTTAGGCTTAGCTGCATGGATATACAAATGGGTATACAAGATCTTGCCAGTGGAGTTGTAACTGAGGTGAAGTTACAACACCTCCATTACTTGTTTTTTTTTGTTGTTGTTTTTTTTGTATATACCAACTACTGAGAAAAATATCTCTTCAGCTTCTACATGTTCCACTTTCTTAGACACAGTTAGAGGCTATGTGTTAGTCTGCTGTTTTTCAAATTACACACAGTCATTTGAACCATAGTTAATATAAAATATTGACTAGTGCACCTTTAACTTCACAATACTGATAATTGGAACAGGCTAATGACCCACCAAGTCATTCACTGAGACAGTCTTATCTAAGATATCCAGTTGGCGCTCAGTCTCACAGAGTTGCTTTTTACTGATTTTGGGTCAGCTACTTGTGAAACACCAGGTATAACACTGGAAACAAGTTATAATAGTAACTTATATAAGTTACTATTATTAATAACATTATCAGTGCTAATCTAATGGTAACTTAGATAAGTTCTTTATATATGTCTATTATTATTATTATTATGATTATTATTATTATTATCATGATTATTATTATTATTGTCATGATTATTATTATTTTTATTATTATTATTATTATTATTACACTTTGTCAACTCTGTTATGTTTTTTTTTGTCCCCCCGTCTTACACGCCAGCTACCAAATCTGTGAATTTCTTTATGAGAAGAAACATCTGTATGACAGGATCATTGACTGCTACCTGAGAGACCCCCTAAGAAAGGTAATGTACATTTCAGATTTATCAAACTAACATGTATTTTTTCAAAATGAGTTAAATTTGAATGTGTGCATTTGCATGTATGATGATTTATGTGTGTGTGTGAGTTTGTGTGTAGACTTTGTTAGTGGGTCATGATTGGCAGGCTTAGCAAAAAAAAAAGAAGGGCTAGACAGCTGGTGAAAGTTTGCCAGGACAGGTAGCCTGGCTGTGTTTGTTTTCTGTAGACATTTGTAATGTAATTGGTGGATTCAAATAAAGCATTTAAAGTGTTTGTGGGTGTATGTTTGTGTGTGTGTGTGTGTGTGTGTGTGTGTGTGTGTGTGTGTGTGTGTGTGTGTGTGTGTGTGTGTGTGTGTGTGTGTGTCTGCATGCATGTGTGTGTGTGCGTGTCTGCGTGCATGTGTGTGTGTGTGTGTGTGTGTGTGTGTGTGTGTGCGTGCATGTGTTTGTGTGTGTGTCTGCGTGCATGTGTGTGTGTGTCTGCGTGCATGTGTGTGCACGTGCGTGCGTGTGTGTGTGTGTGTCTGTGTGCTCATGTCTCTGTCTGTCTGTCTGTCTGTCTGTGTTTGTGTGTGTGTGTGTGTGTGTGTGTGTGTGTGTGTGTGTGTGTAGGGGGAGATCTTCAGCTACATCCACAATCTGCTGTCCATGCCTGGCTACAGCCCTGAGGAGAAACAAGCAGTCAAGGACAAAGTATTACAACACACCCAGGTCAGTACATACTAAAGCAGACATATACAAACATTTATCCATCAGTTTCTGGTGCTTATCCAGGATGGGTCACAGTGGTAAGCAAGGTAGGATGGAGGTCCTTCTCCCCAGTCTCAAGCTACTCCTGGGGCATCCTGAGGTATTTCCAGGCTAGATGGGATATGTAGTCAAGCATGTTCAGGATCCAGGAAGCATCCGGAACAGATGCCTGAACCTAGATACTACTAAGGGTAAATAAAAAACGTTTCTTTTTGTATCATTTGTTTGAACCAACCCTTTAACATCAGCATCTTTTTAAGAGGAAAGGAGAAAGTAACATTGCTTGTTGGTCACAAGTTGAATGAACAAAATCATGTATCAGCCTAGATTTGTTTAGTGAACTTTTTTTTTAGTGCAGTGGTCTATTTTTTATATTTTTTACAGGAGCTGGTGACCCTTGACCCCTGCAAGTCAGCTGACATAGTGGTGTTTCACTTCACTGAAGAGGTGCAGCAAATTATCTCTGAGCTCGAGGTAAGCTCAAAACAAATAATGATGTTATTAAATACAGTTAGGTCCATAAATATTTGGACAGTGACACAATTTTTGTAATTCTGCCTCTGTACACCAGCAAGTGGGGTGTTAATATCACGTAATATCACATTACCTGTTTAGGAATTAAAGCCATTTTTATATATAGTCCCTCATTTTCAGAGCCTCAAAAGCAATTAGACAATTGACAACTGATCAGTTTCATGGCCAGGTGTGGCCTGTTCCCTCGTTATTTGACATTAACATGACAAATTAAGCAGATAAGAGTTCTGGAGTTGATTCCAAGTTTTGAATTTGCATTTCGTAGCTGTTTTTGGGAAATATGCGAGAGAAAAGAATTGTTGATGCAAGTGAAGGAGGTCATCATTAGTCTGAAAAAACAAAACAAACCTATCAGACAGATGCCAGAAACTTTAGGAGAGTCTAAATCGACAATTTGATACATTCTTAAAAAGAAGGAATGCACTGGTAAGCTCAGCAACACCAAAAGGCCTGGAAGACCATGCAAGGCAAGTAAAGTGGATGATCACAGAAGTCTTTCCTTGGTGAAGAAAAAACCCTTCACAACATCTACCAAGAACATTCTCGAGGAGGTAGGCATATCATTGTCAAAGTCTACAATTAAGAGATGCCTTAATGAACGGTAAATAGAGGGTTTCCCTTATGTTCAAACCACTGGTAACACTCAAGAACAGAAAGGCCAGATTAGACTTTGCCAGGAAACATCTAAAAAAATTCTGGAAGAAGATTCTTTGAAGATGAAACCGAGATTTACTTGTACTAGAATGGTAGGAAGAGAAGAGTATGCAGAATGAAAGGCTCATCATCCAAAGCATACCACAACATCAGTCAAACATGGTGGAGGCAGTGTTATGGTATGGACATGCATGGCTGTCAATGGAACTGAGTCACTGGTGTTAATTTATGATGTGACTGCTGATACAAGTAGCAGGATGAATTCTGAAGTGTAAAGGGCTATAGTGCCTTCTCAGATTCAGCCAAATGCTGTAAAAATGACAGGACGGTGCTTTATAGTACAGATGGATAATGACCCAAAACATACTGAGAAAGCAGGCCAAGAGCTTCTCAAGGCAAAGAAATGGAATATTCTTCAATGGCCAAGTCAGTCACCTGACCTCAACCCCACTGAGCATGCTTTTCACTTACTGACGACAAAACTGAAGGCAAAAAGACCCACAGACAAGCAGCAACTGAAGGCCTCTGCAGTCAAGGCCTGGCAATGCATCTCAAGGCACGGAAACTCAGCATTTGGCGATGTCACTTGGGTTCTAGACATAAAGCAGTCATTGAATGCAAAGGAGTGTCATCATGTATTAAAATTAATTCTTATATTTATGATTATGTTGGTTTGTCTAATTACTTTTGAACCCCACCCTCTCAGTGCCTGCATTTAATAAATAAACTGAGCAAGTTGAAATTTCAAGCTTTTTGCATTGAATAGCTTTTTGGCTATATGGCTCCTGTGAACCTGTTTGGGGAAAGTTACTTTTTCTTTTTTTAGTTCTTTAAAGAGAACAGTTGTTTTCTACTGACTTGAAATTACCATTACTGCAATGCAATTCAAAAATTAAAAAAAAAAAAGCATGAGCCATATATTGAACGTGAAAACAGTTGGCATTTTTACAAACTAGAATACAGAGGACAAACGATCTTGCTTTTTCAAAAGACCATGAAATCAGCACCTATACAGGTAACCACACCTATGAACCCCTGCAGTGCCGCAGCCACAGCTGCAGGTGTAATGTTGTCAGCTAATGTTACATGTGTCTCATCATCTCCCTGTATCATGACTGTTGAGCAGCTCATCTTCATATTTGTATATGAGCATTTGCACAGTTAGGTAGCTGCAAGTATTTTAACTAGACTATCCATTTTGTAATTCTCCTCGAAGCTAGCTGGTTGGTAGGACAGCAAGGGTGGGCCATTTGTCCCTGAAGTTCATCCTTAAATGAGTACTGCAACAATTTAGCTTTGCATTCCTAAAACACTGTTGGACTCACAGTTCAGGTTTTTTTTATTGTTTTTTTTTTTTTAAAGTATTAAAATCAAAGCAGTAGAACCAGAGATACCACACATTCTTAACCTGGTAACTACCCACAATGCAAAATGATTGGGCAGTGTTAGGCTAGGAGCAAGTAACGTAGCCTCAAGCTGCTAGCCTCATCACTGGAGCCTTTATACAACTTTTTCACATATGCAGTAATAGACAAGTCACTTTGAATGAAACCTTTAAACACATGCTGGTGCCGCCCACCAACACGCAAAGACTCAACGGCACAACATGGGGGAGTGGAGAAAGATTTAACTTTATGCGAATGTACAACAACCAACAGCACTCAGTTTTTGACTCCCATAGGAAACAGAAGCTCAAAGTTGTCTTTTACTCCATTGGGCAGGAGCTTTCAAAAAAAATTAAGAAAAACTGATTGTTATAATCCACGATTTTTACTGTTTTGTGTGCCTTTCATTGCATCATTCCTGTCATATGGAAATGTAGTCATGCTGTTTCTTATTTGAGTCTCATTAGCTTTTATATAGTGGCTGCACCACACTGCACCATTGACTGCACCACACTAAACTAAGATGGTGTACATGGTACACATTACACCTGCTAAACATCATTGTTGTTAGTTAACAGCTTCTCAATTATTTACAATGTAACATATGAGCTACTGAGAATCAACTAAGAAATATGATGCATGAAAAGAAATGAACTACTTAATTGTGCACTGCTATAGTGACAATTTCAGAAAATAACTTTGCAGGTGGAGTACAGTATGTAAATTACATTCTCTCCATAAGCAGAAAAGGTTAGCTTACTAATTTTAAGGGTCTTTTTTTAAATCCCTATGTATGAAGTTGTACCTCCATCACCTGATAGGAGGCCCTACCCTGATGGCTAAAGTCAGGCAGCAAAAGTTTCATGTGTGCAGTAAACACCACAGATTACATAATTGCCTCCAACCTTTCTGTGCAAGATTGACATGGATAGGTTTTGCCTACTGTTTTTGGGTGGGAATACAATCCGTCCCCTGCCCAGAGGTGGCAATGAGCTGAACACCTGCATACACACACCAGTATATCTCTGCAAGAGAATTTGCACACCCACCACTGTAGGCTGCAATATAAAACATTACGACTGGTGACAGAGGTTTATGTTTCCCACTGAATATCTCAGTACTCTCTCTCTCTGTCTCTGTCCTCTCTCTGTCTCTCTGTCTCACTGTCTCATTCTCTGTCTCTAGGATGACCAGCTACTTTTCAAGTTCCTCAGCTGCCTCCTGGAGCCATGGTACAATGTGCATTTTGTTGCAATGATAACTCTGCTACCCCTGCATTTCTTCTAAATTTGCACCCCCCCCATTTATCTCCTCCTTTTCTCACCTCCTGTCTGCTCTATCACTCAGGGAAGGCCATCATTCAGGGACCGTCCTGCCTCTGGAACGTGACCTCCATGAGCTTCTGCTAGACTTACTGTGCCGCTTTGCGCCCCAGCAGCTCCTTAGCTTCCTCCAGACCTCACAACACTACAGACTGGAGGAGGCCATACAAGTACTATTTGCTATACTTTGATTATGTGCATTGCAGTCGACTGAAAAATGCGGCTGAACTGCCTTCTGTGTAAACAAACTTCCAGCAGTATCTGCAAAGGATGTGTTCAGGCAGTGATTCAGGTACTGATATATTGCCAAATATAAAATGGAGCAAAATAGACTTGAAGCCTAAAAAAACATGTGATTGCTGTTACATGCATACACCACAAACAAAACATGGTTTGTGTAGACAGCTGTATTAATTAAAATAAATACAAATCTGTTCCATAAGATGCACATAAGTTGGATGACGGAAAAAGTGGCTGTAAAGTACTCTGTGTAGATAGGTGCTAAAGCCCTGCCACTCACATGGCTAAAAAACTGGTGGACAAAAAGAAACATTTTTCAAGTACTGTTCGGCAGAGTAAGTAGAAGATGTTTTAAAGGTTTTATTTAGTCAGTAATAATAATGGTTGAAAGTGCCACCTGGCTTCAACTTCACAGGGTTTTCTTCAGGACAAAGAATAATTACCAGCTGTTTATTTACACCTGGTAGTCTATAGGAAGTTAATATTTTCATCATAATGAAATGGCCGAGAGATACAAAGAAAACAACTACCACAATAGCATCAAAAAATTTATATAATAAAGGGTGTATTGATATAAGGAAAATTTACATATTTAGAGCACAAAATTATACTGCATGATATAATGCGTTCGGGAAGAATTTTATTATCTACTCTAGTACTGTGGTGATACAGCACCGCTCACCTGCAACTATGAGTCTGAAAGCATGTGCTTCTCTCTGTCTTTCTTTGCATGTCTTTCTCTCTAGATAACAGAGAAGTACCACCATAATGAGGCTACAGCCTATCTGCTGGAGAAGAAGGGAGATGTTCATGGAGCTTTTTCTGTCTTGTTAGAGGTAGCTACAAAACACAAAGGGAGTAATCATTCCTTAGAATAAGTAACAACAATTATTCATAATTTTTCCAATCATGAATACAAAGGTATTTATGGTGACATATTGATATCGATACACGTTGGTGTGCATATGAGCATCATTTCAGTTGTGAAGAAATATAAATTCATATAAAACGGAATACTCAAGTAAAGTACCAGTAACACAAACTGTCCTTAAATACAGTAAGTAAATGTGTTTACTTTGCACTATTTTATGTAGCTATTATTGTCACTGATGTGCTTTAATGCTGTCTCTGAAGACATTGAAGGGAAAACTGTGTCTCCTCACTACTGAGAGTGACACAGGAGTTGAAGGAGGAGATGGAAGACAGGATGAAGAGGAGAGACACAGTGAATCAACACTGACAAGAGTAACGGATTCACTGAATGACATCATTGCCTTGTGTCATCGAAGCTCTCATAACCTCTACCAGCAAGAAAGAGAGGTGTGTGTGTGTTTGTTTGTGTGTGTGCGTGTACGTATGCTTGTGAGGACCAGTTTGAGGTTTAGTCCTTGGTAGTGCAGACATTTTTGGAAAATGAGGACATTTTGTCAGGTCCTCACACCTTCAAAGGGCTGTTTGAGGGTTAATTAGAATTAGGGTTAGGTTGGGGTTAGGGTAAGGGTTGGGGTTAGGCATTCGGTTGTGATGGTTGAGGATTTGGGTAAAGAGCTAGGGAATGCATAATGTCAATGGGGGGGTGCACTGTCTGTTCACCCACTACTTTTTTTCTCACAGGTTCTGTGGTTTCCACTTCTGGAGACCATGATGGCTTCTCAGAAACTACTGAAAGGGCTCAATGCCAAACACACCTCTGAGGGTAAACACACACACGCAATTGTTTGTATTACTAGACATGTGAGCAAGGATTCACTCAATTCTTAAAGACAATAAGGCTAAAAGTTTACTTTTAAACACATTTTTCATCGTATGACAGTAAATCCATCCATGAAAGGGGAGTACATTTTTAATACAGGTCTGCACTCCACGAAATGTGATCTTTTTGGCTGGACCGACTATGGTCCAGTGCTATATTCCTGAATGTCCATGAGCAAGTGGGTGAGTGAGTGACAGAGTTGAGTGCGTAAAACAGTTTCTATTGCGTCATCAGGGGGTTGTTTACAGCACCGTAAACACCTAGCGACAAATATAGTGACTTTTTGGACAAACCTTAGCTACTTTCTGTAGAGGAGAGTCACCAGTGATGCCCCATAAGTGGGGGTCGGGCTTTCCCTCCACAGGCACACCTCTCTGTGTCTCATTAGATTGACCGCACAACAGCCGACATAGACGTGAATGAGCTTTTAACTTTCTCTCTGACTGATAATCTTACAAATAAATATAGCTGAAATCACAGCACAGCTGTTGTGTTTAACTTATGTGTATGGTGATTTCGTCAGACGATGTCACAGTTATAAAATCAGGCTTTTAGCAGAGCAGAGCAGCAGCTTGGAAGTGGTTTGGAAGTGACTGCTCCTTAACGTAGTCTTAATGGGCCGCGTTTCTGTCACTATTTCATACTTGTTCTGTTGTCTGACAACAGAAAAAGAAAAACATGTAAATGTGAACAGCTTTATTGTATTGATTAAGCTGTATTGAAATACTGTATATGTGAGCATAGGCAGTAGGAGAGAAGCAAACAGATGAGAGCTGAAACCGGCTGACTGGCAGAATGCCAATACGATTTTTTGACCTCATTGATATGCATAGTGCATTATGTCCTCTAGCGATATTTCAACAACTTTCCAGGCAGGCTTTAGGTACTTTCCATGACAGCAGTTGTTCCACAACAGTTTCCAACTACATCCTCATATTTGCTGATTAACTATACATGGGCCTTATACTAGGTTTTGACCTAGTCTTGTTTCATTTGATTTCCTCTGCCACAAGTGGCCCAGAATTAACGAATGCAGTTTTAATTGTCCATAAAAAATTCTTTCTTTATGATCATGTATGATATGAAAATGCTTTATGTAGCGATTTAGCACCTTTGTTTATTATTTCTTCACCACCTAAAACAGTATAACAAGCCTTTGTTTTATTGAGAATCTAATCATGATGAAGATGAGGATGCGGCTCATGCTGTTGATTAAAATTATATTAATCATTTTTGTGTTTGTCTCAGTGCTGAAAGAGCTGACAATGAAGGTTCTCAACTGTATGAGCAGCTTTATTTCTCTGCCTTCCATCATCAAACAAATACTGCAGGTGCGTATGTGTGTTTCTGTTCGGCCTTTCTTAATCTTCCCTTCTTTGAAATTCTGTGTTTCTGTGTATCAGTCACTGTCTGTGGATCTGGTTAACAAAGAACTGCAGCTTGTCTACGCTTAAATCCCTTCAGTTGGTTACATTAGTTTCTAGTGGTACAAAATTTTTTTAAAAGTCTAAAAAAATCTATAAAAACTTCTCAAACCCTCCTGCAGCATAATAAACAGCTCTGCTGCCCATCCTCATGCACTGTGTGTTCCAAAGACTCACTGTTTCAACAAAACACGGTTAAATACACTAGTTCTGTGTTGTGCTCCCTCCTTGAAGGTCTGAGGTTTATGTATTATGGCAAAATGATTGCAATTTGACTAACATACCAAACAAATAGGTGGGCAGCAGAATTAAATTATACCTCTTTTCTGCGTTTTTTCCAACACAAAAAAAATGCAATATACCGACAAGAATTCCAGCTGTTGAGTATTAAATACTTTCGAAGATTTTGGGTTTAGTATCACTTTGCATGGCTGTATGTGATTTTTTTATATGGTCCAATACTGCCCCAAATGACCACAATAAAGGATAGGGAGGAAGCAAAGAAAATTAAAGGTACAACCAATATAAAGTATCTTAGTAAGGTGTTGTACCACAATGAGCCACCAGAAGAGCTTCAATGCACCTTGGCATTGATTCTACAAGTCTTTGGAAGTCTACTGGAGGGATGGAACATCATTCATTCAAGAAATATTCCCTCATTGTGTTTTGATGATGGTGATGGAGAGTGCTGTCTAACATGTCAGTCGAAAATCTCTAATAACTGGTGACTGCAAAGGCCATAGCATATGATTCACACCATTTTCTCACTCATCCAACCATTTAGTGACCCCCCGTGCCCTATGGATAGGGGGCATTGTCATCCTGGAAAGACCACTCCCATCAGGATAGAAATGTTTCATCATAGGATAGAGGTGATCACTCAGAACAAGTTGCATTGATTTGCAGTGACCCTTCCCTCCAAAGGGACAAGTGGACCCAAACCATGCTAGTAAAACGCCCCCCATAGCATAATAAGGCCACTGGATCCCCTCACTTTAGAGGTCAAGAATTCAGGCCTGTAAAGTTCTCTTGGTGTATTCTATACATTCACTCACCCACTTGTCAACAATATGGTGAAGGATGACATTATTTGTAGACCAGTACCTATGGTTTTTGCATCACTGAACTCTCTAATGTGCATCAATCTTTTAAATGAGGGGGTTTATACACTGCAACCCTACTACAACATCCCTCTCTATGTAATTTTCGACTTACTGTTCTTGCGGACACAGTCTGATCACGTCCTGCATTGACATTCTCAGTCATCCAGGGGAAGAGTTGCTCATCTGTTTTTCCTTATATATCGCACTAATGCACAAGCGTCACAGTCCTCAAATGTGCGCTGTCGACCACAATTTCTTTCCCATTGATCTAAATGCAGATGATGATTTATAGCAACTTAGATTTTTTCCTCTTGCCATCTTGATACAAAATCAGAATCAATTGGGCCCACTCAGCATTTTGATACATGCCATAGAACATGATTGGATGTTAATGCTTAATTGTACCATTTGTTATTTTTCACCACTTATTTATCCAGGTTTTTTCTTTAATTTGTCACCTGTCTGTACTTGTGCCAATTCCACTATTTTAGTATTGAGTATTCAGACCCCTTCACTTTTTGCACTTCATTGTGTTGTAGATTTAATTTTAAATGGATTTTTGCCTGTCAGTCTACACTCAATAACCCATAATGACAAAGTGAAAACGTTTTTAGAAACTTTTGCAAATGTATTTAAAATCAAAAACTGAAATTTCTCATTTACAAAAGTATTCAGACCCTTAATTTAGTACTTTGTAGAAGCCCCTTTTTCAACAATTGCAGCTTTGAGTCTTCTTGGGTAAGTCTCTACAAGCTTTGCACACCTGGATTTGGGCAGTTTATCCCATTCTTCCTGGCAGATCCTTTCAAGCTCTGTCAGATTGAATGGGAAGCATCTGTGAACTGCCAACAGATGTCCTACAGGGATTCAGTCTGGGCTTTGGCTGGGCCACTCAAGTACAGTGAGAGACTTGTCCTGCAGCCAATCCACCATTGTCTTGGCTGTATATCCTTTTTTCTCATGCTCTTGGATTCTTTAAATGCCATTAAGCAAACTCCCAAGCTGGCTGTCATATGCTTTTTATTCAAAAGTTGCTTCCATCTAGCTACTCTACCATAAAGGATGGAGTGCTGGTGACATGATCATCCTTCCAGCAGGATCACTCACCTCTGCAGAGGACTTCTGAAGCAATGTGAGAGTGACCGTTGGGTTCTTGGTCACCTCCCTGACCAAGACCCTTCTTGCCTGGTTACTCAAAGCTTTAGAAATGTTTTGATACATTTGCCCCAATGTACAATTTGTAGAGGTCTACAGAGAGTTCCTTGTATTTCATGGCTTGGTATTTGTCCTGATATTCAGTGTGAATTGCGGGACCTTATATACACAGGTGTGTGCCTTTCTAAACTATGTCCAATTAATTCAGTTTGCTACAGGTGGACTCAAATCAAGTTCTGGACACATATCAAGGAAAATTAAAGCAAACACAATGCACCTGACAACAATTTGGAGTGTCACAGCAAAGGATTTTGAGTACCTTTGTAAATGAGATTTGCAAAAATTTCTAAAACACATTTTCACTTTGTCATTATGGGAGTGTAGATTGATAGACAAAAATGGCAATTTTATCCATTTAAAATTAAATCTACTTCAAATTAAATCTACAATACAATAAAGCATGCAAAAAGTGAAAGGTCTGAATATTTTCTGAAGTCACTGCATACACATAAACAAACATATATAGTATACATACATAGATACATACATAAATACAGTGTGCACTAAAGGAACCTAAAGCTACGTGTCAATGGTGCTCAAAGGTTAAGTGAATAATCAGCGCATCATCATCATCAAATGAAAAAAATATTGTGAAGAAGTGATGAATATGTTGCTTAACTTTGAAGAGAGACCATCGATGTTGGCCAGAAAAGCTGTAATATGTTATTTAATAAATAAATGGTATTTCTGTTAATACTGTATATTGTGTATTCATGACATGTAATACTGTCTGCATGTTTGTGTCTGTCAGGACCCAGTTTATGGGAAAGGAAAGCTGGCAGAGATTCAAGGCCTCATTCTGGGTATGCTGGACACTTTTAACTATGAACAGGTAACGCACTGTCTGTGTGTGCACTACTGTAAACTCTAATATGCAATAAGCGTAAGATCATTATTGCCCTTTGACAAAATAGTTTTTGCACAAGGTCCACTTACCATACAATTTTCTGAATTTTTAGCCACATTTCTTGGCCTTCATCAGAGAAAGGAATTTTCTTAGGAGCCTTCAACAATGATTGTCCCTGTTACACTGTTACCTTGAGGTTTTGAAATAGGAATAGTTTATTGTTTGCCTGTAGTTGCCATTTTTAATTCCCTTTTAAGACCTATTATTTTGCTTTGTCTTTTGACAAAGGTAACTGTGAATTAATAATTCTTCATATTTTATTTATAATATCTCATGTATTGTCTGTATCACAGATATATCAATATCGCCGTATAAGTTGTCCGATATGCGCCAATATGAAAACTTTTTTTAAAAACCATAGTTTATCCAGCAGAGCACGCTATAGTTTATCCAGCAGAGCACGCTACAACTCCACTGGTTACAATACTATCAGCACTGTCTGTAGCACATGTAGCCAACTATGCATCACAGCTGAGCAGATGGTGTTGTGGAGTCAAACGGTATCTTCACAGTAAGTTGCTAACTAGTTTGTGAAATACATTGCTGGAAAGTTAATAATAATAATAATAATAATAACAACCCCTTCATTTTCCATTTTCAATATAACTCTATAACATACTGTATATGTATGTATATATATTAAAAATATCGGCTGATATAGAAATATCAGAGTTTTTTTACTCCATAAAATCGGAATTGTCATTGGCCCTGAAAATCCAGTATCAGTCTGGCTCTAATTGTCTGTATTGTGTTTTATTGTCTATTATGTACTTAATACATTATTTCTATATGGTGGAGAGAAGTGGTGGTGGTGAACCCTCAAGAGATAGATTGCAGTAACAACTGTTAATGACTGATGAGGTTAAAATTATGTGAAGTGGCCCTTTTAATCAAAGCCTCAATCTGTGATTCATAAGTAAACAAAAGAGTAGAAAGTTACATCTCTCCCTCACTGGCTGACATGTTCTGTCAACACACAACTCCATCTAAGCTATACATATTTTCTCATGCTATTAAAAGTTTGTTTATATTGTTAATGTCTGTGAACACAACAGTAAAACAGACTCATATTTTTACTTTTACTTTTGTTGTTCATCTATAGTTCAGACTCTTTTAGTACATGCTATATGTGAATATATATGTAGTTTACATGTTCCAAAAACAAAAACACAGATTGGCTTTTAATAATGCTGTGTTTTCTGTCTTAGACGTTACTCGAAACAACCACCAGTCTGTTGAACCATGACCTCCACTGGTCCCTGGCTCACCTGCGTGCTGCTGTCACAAAGGGACTCCACCCACGACAAGACTACTGTAACATCTGCCTCCAGCAGTACAGGAGGAGACAGGATTCAGCTGAGGAGATCATTGTGTTCAGGTAACGCTCTAGAGCCGTTTAACACCTGGACAAATTACCTCTGTTTTTGATGGTGTAGACAGGGTTTGGCCAGAACGTAGGTCACAAGCTGCATGCAGCTCTTTGCATACATATATGTGGCTTTCTATTCATAGCATGATATCTTACTTTAATTCTGATTAGCAATTTTTGTATATCGTATACACTCAGTCTGCACTTTATTAGGTACACCTGTACAAAGTCATTCAATACAACTCTTCTGCTATAGAAACTAGCCTAACTACCACTGCAGCATTGTTCCATACACTTCACTGATTAATGATGGAATTACAAAGAATCACAGTAAATAAAGTTAGATTTCAGTTCCACTCACTTCTTCCCTCATAGGCTTGCCCACCTATGCATGTTCACTTCCTGTTTTCTCTCGCTCTTGCTTTCTTTCTCTCTCTCCCTTTGGAGAATCAGGTGAATGACTTGATATTAATTTTCTTCTATGATAGAGATACCTTGTTACCAAAGCCAGGAAACATCATGTCAGTCCCACATTCAGCCTAGGCTCAGGCAGATTATCAGACAATGGGCCCCTGGGCTAAAATGTGTATAAGGCTCCTCCACCTTGAAAATAGCAGTGCACTGCTTAAAGTTGTTTTGCATGTCTTTCAGCAGAGTGGTACAGGTAAGCCATTACGGTAAAGTGCTATTGTTGGTTGAAAACTGCAACTGAGCTTGAGTGTTTTGTTCACACTGGAGATGAAAAGAGGCTATATGGGCCTCCGAAACTCCCGATCACAGCGGATCCACAGAAACTTGTCTCCACAAATATTGTGCAAAATGCCATAGGTTGCTATAGTAATTGATGTAGGACAGCTGCTGAGGAAACCTGTTTTGGAGGTTATATTATCTTTAAGCAGAGTTCCTCAGCTGTCGAACATATTTAAATTTTTAATTATACGACTGAAGCCTAACATGCAGACATAGCTTGTATGTGTCATGTGATGCAGCTTTTTAAAGGGAACGGCTATTTTTATTGTCTTGTCTCTCTTACACCTGTTGTTCAGTTTATTTGGGCCGATTTAATGGACTTAAGGGACTGCAAATGTACACAGAATAGCATACAAGCACATGACATGGCAGATGTTACCAAAGAAGCGGCTACACTAGACATGAATGGCATTATCCTCATATTAGTATTTGCTTTCAAAGACATATTAAAATCACATTAAGCTGAGTATAAACAAATCCACAAAGTCGACTAAGACCCAAAATGTAAATAGTTCTCATGCAAAGATCTTATGTTTTGATGAGTGTTTGAGATGGAAAAAATGTGATGGCCGTTGCTGCTACTCTCCTGGCCCTCATAACTGTTGTGGAGATTTTATTGGTCAACTCATCAGTCAAGAAAGTGTTCAGGAGCATTTGTCTTATGCTGAAAATATTTATTGAAGCGTTGCCAAGTAGAATGGAGAAATTATCAGGATAAGTGTATGTGCTTGATGCCGTCTCCATTCTGAAGCTCAGTCCCTTGTGCTCAAGGCCTTAACAGTATGTGGAATTAGGCTATTGGTTCACTATTCTGCAAACAGGGAAATGTTTTGACTCGTGTATGACTCAGTATAATGTCAGCACGTCCTGGTCTGGAGCCACTCTTATCTGACTATCCGAAAGGATTCTATTGCATCTAGACATGCAAAAAAAAGCCATCTCCTTTGACCCTGGCTACTACAGCAATGCTGCTTCACATTTATCAGAATGGCTTTGTTTTCCCCAAAAAACTTCAGACAACCGCCCAGTGTCTCAAGGAGAGGAGAGAGTGTGCCTTTCAGAAAGATTTCATGCTTTTTCACTTGAGACCTCAAGGCCCATGCTTGACCTGCGTAACCCTATAGAAAATTCCCTAACAATAACAGCTCCCCCAGTATGTAGCGCTTTAATGAAAAAATGCAGGCAGATCCACTAATACTTCTTAATAAAGGGAATGGACACTTGTATGTAGTGTTTATTCACTCTGGATTTGCTGGTAAGGTGACGTTTCAGTCACAGTCAGAAATCCACTGACCCACATAAGAAGCAAAACATTATAAGAGGAGGGGACATGAATACCCCTCCAATCCAAAAAGGAGAATTTTTACATCTTCACCTGTCACACAAAAAGAGCTCTGAACCAAGAATACAAAATAAAAAGTTTTTATAAAGTTAAATGTATATTCCCCTTGATAATTTAGCTCCTTGTATTGGAAAACACTGTCAGTCAGTATGTCTGCTTTGTGAATTTCTTTTCTTAAAAATAAAAAAGGTCAAGGTCATCTTGACCTCACATCTGACCCATTCTTGTAAAAATGTGCCCCAGATATATTCTGGCCCAATGTATCCCTGCAAAACGGGCCTGTCACAAAGGGGGGGGGGGGGGCATTGGGGTGCAATGTCCACCAAAAAACGAGACAGATTAACAATCAGTTTGTCCACTGCAACGTGTGAAAAGCGTTGAGCGTCATGAGAAACGTTTTCACTGATAGCTGATGTGATGTGCCATGCATGTAAAACACGCTGCTCCTGAGGAGATTCAATGCTGAGGGATCGCTCAGCCAGAGCAGAAGTTAGAAGTAGGGGTGGTGAGGGTGCTGCAACATGAGTTTTCGAGGTGGTTTCCTATAATCTGTTTAGTGTCATGTAGTAATTTGTCTGTAGGCCTAATGATCTGTTGTGTCAGAAGGTTTGGATTGGATTCAGGCAGCCTCACCAGAATGGTGAGCAGCACTTAAAAGGGTGGTTTTCTCATCATTGACAACTCTGTGCTGTCAGTGTAGTCTTCTTAATTTTCTCTTAACTATGCTGTTTTTGTACTGTTTCATTGATGTAATGTCATGATGCTGTCGAAATGTGATGTACTATGTTGCCAGGGCATAATGAAAGTTACTTGCATAAAAATGCAGATAGTAAATATGCTTTCTGGGATAAGAAAAAAAAGTGTAAGTGTAATGCTGGGGTTTTTATTGGCTAAGTTGCAAGTACACTGTATGCATTGGTTTAGCAAGAAAATCACATTGAAATAAAAGTGACAATAAAGGGATCATAATGGAACAGGTGCAGCTGCCCCTCACAAAATTATATGAAAAAATTCAACAATCTATCCCTGTATTCTTGAATTCTGAATTCAAATATTGTTGAAATACTGCCAATATTGGTATTATTTCCCATTATCATTTTTAATGATCGTAACACAAAAAAAAGGGCCTGCCCAGGGAAGTCAGATCCCCTTCCAAGAAGTTTTGTCTGGCTACGGGGCTGATGCATGGGCTGTTACACGGGCTGATACATGTTTCAAAAAAGTCATGACATATTTAATGGTGCAAGCTTCTGTGTTTTTCAGCTGTGGCCACCTGTACCACTTCGGGTGCCTGCAGCAGAAGGACTGTGGGTGGGGTTTTGCTTCAGAGCTGCAACAGCGGTGGAGCTGCTATAAGTGTTCCTCAGGCCAAGGAGGAAGGGGCGGGCCTTCCACCGAACCAAAAAGAGGCCGCAGTACGTCCCTGGCACAGGTATGTGTATTTGTGCTTGCAAAGAAAGAAAGAGCCAGATAGACAAGAGGGAATAGATATACCTTCAAGAAAAAACAGTTTTCCATAAAACTGTTCACTCTGATATTAAAATAATCAGTATCTGTTAGGGTTGTAAAGATTGAAGGATGATTCTAGTTATTTGACATTATTTTGCAATCCCATCAAAAGATCCAAACCAAAAGCACTTTCTGACTTCCCTACGCTGTCTGCTTACCATCTCCTGTTCCAACTAAAGACATCAATCTTTAAAAGTGGCACAAAACCAGTGCTAGGGCAAATGCAGTTTTTATACTATTTTCCTGCAGATGCAAGTATATTTTTTGCCTCTATTTGGAACCAAATGAACATGTTTGGCTGAGGTGTAAGGAGAGGTGCAGCTAAGGCTTTGGTTATGCTGATTAGCTGGCACAGTGAAATTTTGGTCCTCATGTTGGCATTAAACTACTGCAAAAAAATTAAAATTAAAAATTTTGAATATGACTGAGGAAGATCCATCGGCAGGAGTGTAATCTAGCAATCCAGAATTCTGCAGAAACATTAACACTGAATTTCTGATTAGTGAGTGGCAACTTGTGGAATGTCAGATCTTTTTCATGCAGTTGATTAAACACCTGTAGTCATCGCAAGGCAGCAGGAATGATTTGAAAGAAGGGCTATGTGTAATTTTACACACGGATAGCATACTTAGTACATACCCAGTTTTTGCAGACGCTACTGTGTTTCCACCTGCCTTCCAACATTTGAAATCAGGTACTGAACCATCCTCAACTTTCAGGGGAGAAGAGACAACATTTTCCATCTGCTATCACAGGCCTTTGCATTTACACCTGTGTGTTTGTTATCTTCATTCTGCCAACATTCTGATTTGGTCTCAATATACAAGTTAGATGGACAGAGCTATCTGATTCTGATTCTTTGATTCTGTCAACAAGACCAAACTAAATTTGTGGAGCAAAATGTTTAGTAACTAAGAATTATTTCTGAAAAATGTAAGTGAACAGTTTTAATTAAAGACTCTCCAACCTCAAAATAAAAAAGATGATAAAAATAATTGTGATTAAAACAGGAACATCAGAAAATCAGTCTGATTGTTAAATTACTATGAGGTTCTAACAGTCTTGTCATCCTCAGTAATTGATACTGTTTTAAAAGCTTCTCCTTCATTTCATTGAATCCCTGCAGTCAACTGAAAGCAGCAGGACACACATGTTTATAACTCTGCACCCTCTGATTTAAGCAATTTGTCAGCGCGCAGTGCCATTATACACGGCTGTACACCTTATGAAATCAAGTGTAAATGACAGCAGTCTGTTACACAATAACCACACACAACTCTGTATTATTCTGCCTGTTTAGGTGAGGGACACCAGTTTGCCAGGGCTCATTAATTCTGTGTTTCAGGGCCTCCTTTCCAGTGTTTTTGACAAAAGTGATGTTTCATGCTTTCTTTTTGAATTGCATAAAGTTTTAAGAAAATGTAGCTGCTCTGTCACATCAGTTATGCTTTGAGTTACTGTAAGCAGTGATACAGCAAAATTATTACTGAAATAGTGTTGGATTGATGTTATACATTATAAAGAGTATTAACAATCTTTTATTGTTTCTTTTTTCTTTTAATTCTTAATGTACTAATTGTATTGTAGCCTGCATATAGCAGTTAATATGTAGATTTGTTTTCATTGTTTCATGTTCCACCATGATTGGCTCAGTTGTTTCACAGACCAATGACATAGCTGGCTAAGATGATGATGCTTCATCACCACACTTTCTCATACATGTTCAAATTCTCCCAGCTCTTTTGCACATAGTACTGCAGCACATACATGAACAAAAATAGCAACTGGAGATGCCCACACAGCTCATTTGCACAAGATTTCATTCCTTGCGCTGGTAATCGTGCCATTAAAGACGCCCTTAGTCTCATTGTTAACCTGCATTTGGCAGGCTTTCTCATGAGGCGGCATGGACTGTGGTTATATGAAGGGACCTTAGGCCGCAGCAGCTGTTAAAGGCCTGTTGTAACATGTGAAAGCAAATTCATTTTATACCATTTGGATTTTGTTACTATACCAATATCACTTTCAATGAAAGCACAGAGAATGTCTTACAGTAGTTAACAATCCTGACACAAGTCTGTCCTCCTCTCTCTATCTTAGACTCGTGTTACATCAGTGCATCATGACCCAGGAGCAGAGGCTCACAGGAAGAAGGTAAGGTTCTCTCTGATCCCAGGAAGCATATTTACTATCTACAAATGACACCACAGTCAAGACAGCTGGTGGCATGCCGTCTTTGGCTTTGCTAGACATTATTATGCTGAAATATGTTTTCCAGTTTGATACAACTTGGGAAATTCTTAATTATGGAAAAACCAGTACCAGATCACCAAAATTATCATTTGTACTGGTCCCATGAAAAGTCCTATACAAGTCAAGTTGTACGAGAGTGGAATAATTCTTTAAAATTCATTTGACTCATTTGCAAATATGTAACATGTCCAGCTGCAGTACAAAAAGTTTGATTGCAACATTCTATTGTGGTTATTGTTTGTACAGCATGGCTTTTACCAATGACCAAATATGAGCCTAATCAAATTGACTTTCATTACAGTGCTGCTGTATTGTATTTCTGATGTTTTTCCTTAAAAATCACTAAACATGAGGAACAAGGAGACCCTGTTGCTATCACAAGCCCATTTATAAATAAAACAAGTATTTTATGCTGTTTGTATTACAGCTGTTCACATACTAGATTAATTTCACCTTTTGTACTCTGTATGTATGAATGTCACAAATTAAAGTTAATATTTATTTTTTTTAATTTCTTTTCATCCTTTGTTGTTGTCCAGGTTTTTGTTGAGGCAACACTGGACCTTCAGCAGGAACAGTCCTGGGATCATCTACGCCGTTTATACCGAGGACCATCCAGGGTATGGACACTGTGTCCATCTAATAAATCAGAATTTAAAAATATATAAACAATTTATTCCATCCCACATTTGCCAGTGGTGTATTATCAGTCCATCTAAGTTTTTTGTGTTTTTTTTTTTTTTTTTTGGGCAGCAAGTGTCAGAATATTGAACAGCCTTCTTTCATATGCGCCTAATAAAAGGACCAGGTAAACCAAGAAGCAAATACTGAGGTTCTGTGTCAGGCTAGACATTAAAAATCAAGTTTACCAACAATTTTATCCCAGTACTCCTCAATATGGATACATGTCCACATACAGCGTCTATAACTTCTCACCTCCACTTGACATTTTGAGTAGATTTCTGTTAAACTTCACCCTGTGTCTAAACTGGGGGTTAATCTATAAATGATGCAGTACCCAAACTGAGTCATGGTAGTTTATATCTGATCATTCCATGGCATGATGATTCCAAGGTACCATGAGGTGTCATGAGGGGCAATTGAACCTCACGGGCACCATGAGGTTGAATATTCATTTTAAGAAAGGCAATCCTACCAGTGGAAGGCATATCCATCTGTATAAATTGTAGGTTTTAAATTGGCCTTGTACATTGCTTCTGGTGTTGGAGTGATCAAAATCCCCAAGAAAGTGAAATATGTGGGAGTCCATTTAAATGGAGATATCATCAGCAGATAAATATTTTGTGATCTATTTTCATCATGTTGCCAACGATAGTGCGGATAATGGGCACACCTGCCTGGTTTCAATCTCCAACAGAAATAGGAAGAACATTAGCCATTAATCCAAGCAGCAGCAAGTGGTCTATAATGTATTAACTTCACCCAAGTACTGAATCTGTCTCCTAGCCCAAAAGTGTGAAAAGTCAAAAGAAGAAAATGCCTTTTGACTTCTGTTGAAGGTTTTTGATGCGTTGAGACTTATCACCATACCGACCAGTTTATGCTGACAGGATAACTGAATTACATTTAACAGCTTTCTCATTTTGTTACAAGAATTCCTACCAGTAACAAACCCTTCCTGATTGGTATTGATAATGGAGGGGAGAAGCTTCTCAAGGTGCCATGCTGGTATTTTAGATTTATAGATAGTATTTTCATGCCGACATTTAAGAGACTTAAGCTGAAAACACACTGCCACCACAGCAGTGCGTAATATGACAAAACATACAGCCCCAGGCTGTCACAGTTGGGTGCAAGGCCCTGATGATCGACATGTGTGCATATAAATCTCAATACGACAAACATAACTTGTTCAAGTTCACATACAAGTGCAGTTTGTGATATGAAGTATGTGATATGATAAGAAAAACATGAAAACAAAGGGATATAAACCTCATGAATGCAAACATTCTCTGTGCTACACACATCTTAAGCAGCATTATGCATGCTTATAGCGTTATGCCAACCTAATCACAAGTTAGAACATTGATATTGGTCTGGAAAATGCAAAACAACTTGTTTCTTCTCAGTGTTATGGTTACATTACTTGAAAATACAAACACCAATATCCACGGTCATAACACAGATAGTTCTAATAACCATGAGAGACTGCAAAACCACACCTTACTTTATCCTTTGCTATATTCTGCCACAGCATCTCCTATTTATCATTTTACTTGATGTCTACCTTCCTTTTAGTCTGGAGCACTTACAAAGATATTTCATGTAATTATTTCACTGTGTGTGTGTCTGTGTGTTTGTGTGTGCGCTTAGGAGGGAGACAAATATAGATGATGTATCACCTTTTCTAATTCTTCCGTTTTTTCTCCCTCTCTTTGTTCCAGTTGTCAATCCTTTCAGAACTCTCCCACTGCCATAGTGATGAGAAGACAGGGCTTTTAATCCCAGCCCAACCAGGAGCAGAGAATTTCCTACTTAAACTTTCGCCTCCACCTCTGTTGGAAGAGTAGCATGGTGACTGGTTGAGGAGCAATTTTTCCTTCATTTGTGTAGACTTCAGTCAAGTAGAATTCGGTTAAAAACAGGAGATTGTGCTTTCTTCTCATTTCCTATATTCGCCTAACAATTTACATCAGTGTGGATTGTAGAGTTCCACTGCTTTTTTGTTGTGAGACATTTGATATTGTATAACTACAGTAGTTCATGTAACTATATCAAAATGTTTATATCAAAACAAACTGTTCAATTGATAATATTAAGTCACTGATAATTTTACCCAATGTGGCTTTCTTGTTTGGTTTGCATGTTGGTGCTGGGATGTCAAAAGGTGGATCCATTTCTGAAATGTTACAGCATTTATTTTGGAGAGGGAAATGATGCTGAATGTTTGTTTACAAGCATATTCCAGCTTGTGTGAGAAATCTCCCATCACTTTGGAATGTACTTTGTTGTAGTAGAATCAAACTTAAGGTTCGGCCGTGTTACCACACATTGCAGAACAGAATTTTGATAAATGATAAATCCTGTTTGGGCCTCTTTTTTTTAAAAACCAATCATTAGGAGAAAAGTCATCTTCTAAGTACGTTAGGGACTACACAGAAATTATTTGGGGTAGTGGGGAGGTCAGAAAGAAGTGATGTATTTTTTCTTTTTACTCAAGGAAGCATAGACTGACTTTTTTGGGGGGAACAGTAAAGGTTCTTTTAATTTTTGGTCTCTTAATTTCAGCCTTCTATTGCAGGATTTATTTTTTAAAAACTAATCAGCTGGCCATTAATGATGGCTTTAGCGTATGCAGTGGGTCATAAGGGTGCACTTTCATATGCAGAGAAGAATAATCGTGTCGGGAACAGACCACAACATCATTGTTGCCAAATTATCCAAAATTGACCCAGAATCCAAACATGAACCAAATTTAATTGCGAAATGATTTTAATGTTAAGTGCAAAATTGTCATGCTTTTTTTGCAAGTTTGCTCTCCTTAGGTTTTTATGTCCACAGGATTGTACCTGTAACTTTTTAAAAAAAATCAAAGACCCAGTTATCTGACACAGATGTTCATCGTCATCAGTCATTAGTGTCATTCTGACACAGTACTCATGATTCAAGCAGGTGAGTGTCATGTCCATTGAAGAGCTCCAGTTGTCAGTAACTGGGAGAACTTTAATGGTACGTTAACTTCCAGAATCCTGGAGGCCGGATTTCGGTCTGTATTGTTTCTGTGTTTTTTCACTCAAATATCCTACATGACCTCAAAGGCAGAAATATGTGACCTCTCCCTCTCTCCCTCCCTTTTCAAATTTTTTAATTCACCATTTTAGACACACCCATTGCTTCAACCTGGGTCTCTCCTTTTTCACTTCACATTTTCTTTCTAGCTCACTACATAGCATTCATGTTAAGAGATCATTGTAATCAGGAATGATCAGTATTGAAACATGATAGGAGCTAGTAGATTAGGAAGGAAACCCTTGGACCCTAAAACTAGTAAAATACGTATTTTACCTTGATGCTGGGGAATATTTTCCCAGTCAGACTGGACCCTCTACAGATGTCTGGGCAACTGCCTCCCTGGGACTTTAATCTTCAGAGTTTTAGAAGAATTCATTGATTTTCATGTGTTTTTAATTATATCTTGAGCAGCTAGGAAGGAGATCCTTTGATGCTTTACTGTAAATATTCTTTTACTCTGCTTAATAAACCAGCACACATGTTTCAATCCCACACACTTGAGGAGTGCTTGCTTCTTCTCATAATTGTTTTAACTTTTTTTTTTGTTTAATTTTTGTATGTATATATATATGTTTGTGTGTGTGTGTGTGTGTGTGTGTATATGTATGTATATATGCATTCAGAAAATATTCAGACCCCTTCATTTTTTTGCACATTTTCTTATGTCGCAGCCTTATGTTAAAATTGTTTAAATCTTTTTTTTGCTTCATAAATCTCCACTCAACACCCCATAATGACAAAGTGAAAACACAATTTTAGAAAATTTTGCAAATTTATTAAAAAGTAAAAACTGAAATATCACATTCACTTGAATGGGAAAATGGTCTCAGACTTTTGGACCCCATTGTATATATATGGTATATGTACACCATTCCACCATAACATTAAAACCGGTAGCTGGTTTTAATGTTGTTTCTGTGTTTTTTCACTCAAATATGAGTGAAAAAACCATTAAAACCGGTAGCTGGTTTTAATGTTGTGGCTGATTGGTGTAATTTTAGAATATAATTTAAATATATTCATATGATTAAAACCCAGATACATGTAATGAAGTATATTATGTTTTCTAATACTGAAGTTCTTGATAGGTGTATGATTAGTGTATGTAGCCAGTGTGACCTATAAATCAACTAATGATAATGTTCTACTTTTTTTTGTGATTTTATGATCCGTATAAGTTAAACCACATAGTAACTGAAGCCATCTTGTCATTTTAGAAAGTAAGAACATATCTGTGTGTTGTTTGTTTCATCCATTACTTTCATATTGTTTGTTTTGATGAACAGTGCAGCATCTAGGGTCCTACCATTTTGAGCTAGTAGACTTTTGCTCATTTTCTGTTCCTTCTGTGCTGAGACTTCAGCAAGACCTGCTACTGATAGATCTCTATATCAATAAAGATTTATGTTTAATTGCCTCTGAAAACACTTCATACTAAACACGATGTTTTACAGTATGTATGTGATATTTGATAGTATAGTAGTTGCATAGTACTGAGGATTTCTTTTAAAAATAATTCTCAAACCAGTCCTGAAATCCTCTTGCATTACTTGCCACTTAAGACATGACGAAAGTGCACTGCAAGGCATGATGCCAGTTGGGGCTGAGTGTCTGTTGCTCCACTATTTGATTGGCTGTTTGCCAAGCACTGTCGTTGTTCGCTCAAGTTTCATTTAGCAGCATTCATTTTCGTTTATGGAGGAGAGGAACTGTGGTGCTCTCCAATTTAGTCTGCCCTCCGAAGAAAAACTGGACATTAAACTTCTCGGTGCCCACCAGCCATGGGATATTGTTTGAAACCAAACCTCTGGTAAAAAATAGTCCCAGATTTATTGTGGAGTGGTTATCCAGGAAACATGGCTAACTGCAAGCTTATCAAAGAGGGCACTTTTGCTTCCTATGTTTGTTGTTCGCAGGGCATGGGGCCTGTGCCATGAAGTAAGTTTAACTTAGTCTGGCTCTCTTGGGGTCGTCTGGCTTGACTGAGCCGTCCTGGATGACCTGTATCACGAATTAGTTATAAAATGATTCTGTTCACTCTGGGTTTGCTGATCCAGCTACTAGTACATATGAAAGAGGAGGAGTTGTTAATTAAAAGCTACATCGTTAGAACCATGAATGGAGGGATTAATATGGTAAGAGATGATAGTGATACCTGGGTGGGTGAATTTGGTTACAGCGACAGCAGACAGTGATATTCAACAATGTGAAATGTAAAGAATATGTTCAGATAAGAGCAGAATAAGAAGCTGCAGATAAACACTAGAAAAAATTCAAATATTGAAGTAAAGCTGAGGAGATACTGTAAATAAGTGCAGGAATTATTATAAGGGTCTGTAGTGTAGAGTGAGGGGCTTTTTTTCTGCTTTTTTGTCTGATGATGAAAAACCTATTCAGAATATGTGATGCACATAAAAAAGTTGCAGTTCAAACCCGAGTGTTTCTCCTGCTACAGCAGAGATCAAGGAGAGAGGAGAAAGTAGTTCATTCTAATGAGGTCTGTCTGACAGAAATGTTGCAGACCAGGGTCTGACAACTACACAGCTGTGCTCCATAGACCCTCATGCAATCATTTTGGATTTTCGCCTTTTTCAGGTTGGTTTTGTGGATTTCGAGCTAGTTGAACACTGTGCCTGGGGAACATGTTACAGTGATACTGATTAAAGTAAGTCTGATCAGATGGTCAGAAAACCCTGTGGAGCTAATAATAGCAGAGTACAGCACATCAATCATTAATTAGCACTTCTATGCTACACTGGCTACTTAAGGTATACTGATACACATGCTGCTTTGAATTTTTACTGATTTTTAACAGTGAATAAAGACCTACCCTGCTTTACAGGAACAGGCTTGCTCCTTAATTTCAGTCTTCTGTCTCGATTGCCAGGTGATGCGGTGGTTCACTTCTACATTGTGATCTGTAGGCTTTAGGTAGAACCCTTATATTTTTAACAATTTTTTGCTGCTGAGACAGTTTGACTTCCTAGATATATCCCTATAACGGAATATGTATACCCTTCTGTCTGCTTGTCTCTGAAATTGCTTTTTCTTTTTTCCAGAACCTGAATTATGTTTCTCAAGGGAGTGCAGTTAGTGACAGTGTGGGTGCCGTGCCAGCTCCAAAACCTTGACACCCAGCAGTGACTAACAAGAAAGGGGTGCGGCTTAGCGAGGGGTACAAAAAGATCTGAAACAAAAAAGGTCTGAATCTGATCTAAAACAAAATCTAATTTAAAAAAAAATGACCAATTTGTCTTTTCAGCTGTACTTTTTTCCCTAACTGTGGCTTTGATCAATTATCAATACAGGTGGTGCTCACTGTAACAGCCATGGCTAGTCTGGTGTCAGTGTGCACACAAAGAGGCTTCAGCAAACACACTGCAGACAATGCTGATGGCCGACAACATCAAACTTTACCTAAAATCTAAACAAGAACATAATTGTAGTTATAATAAAATATCCAAAATGAAAAATTTAAATTAAGAATTTAGCAAAAATACAAGTAGATGGATTTTTTTTAAGGATAATTTCATCTTTTTCCAAGTCCATAAGTCTTTCTTAAAATAATATTGAATGCCCATATGTATATCGAAAGAAATATTGGTCACTGTAATTGTTTCTGCTGTCTATACTGGCCACACAGAAACTGCTTTCTAAGGCATACTGGGAGACAAAATCCATAGTACTTGTTTCATGCATAAATTACTTGTAAAGTAGAGCTGAAGCTAAAATGTGGCTTCAGTAGACTGAGATGGACAAATGAAGTCATCTCCCAGAGTCTTTTTAGTACTAAATTCCTGTTTTATGGTACTATCCCCTCTGCCATCTCAGCAAGAAAGCAATAGCCATGGAAGACACAGGCAGACATAAACTGCTGATTTGTCTAAGATCCCATTTACACTGAGTCACTACATGTGTCTTCAGCAGATCAGAGTGAATCTCTGATCTGCTCAGAAAAAGCTCAGTGTAAATGTATCCAAGAAGCAATCTAGATGGATTGACATCTTTCTCCTCAAACCACCTCCAGGACTCGCATGTAATCGCTCCTCTTCCCATTGTGTAACTATGTCAGTAAACAGTGTGTGGACATAACCACTCACTGTCTGATTTTCTTAATACATCCATGGTCTGTCTCCTCTGGGGGATTACAATCAGTTTTGAGGTGCATATACTGCATGTATTAATTTATATACACTCACTTTATTAGGAAAACCTGTGCACCTGCTTATTCATGCAATTATGCAAGCTTCAGTTAATGTTCACATCAAACATCAGAATGGGGAAAAAATGTGATCTCTTTGACCATGGCAGGATTGTTGGTGCCAGATAAGCTGGTTTGAGTATTTCTGAAACTGCAAACTCCTGGGATTTTCATGTACAACAGTCTAGAGTTTACTCAGAATGGTGCCAAAAACAAAAAACATCTAGTGAGCGGCAGTTCTGCGCCTTGTTGATGAGAGGGGTCAGAGGAGACTGGCCAGACTTGTTGGAGCAGACCAAAAGGCAATAGTAACTCAAATAACCACGCTTTATAACTTTGGTGTGCAGAAAAGCCTCTCAGAATGAACAACACATCCAACCTTGAGGCAGATGGGCTACAACAGCAGAAGACCATGTCGGGTTCCACTCCAATCAGCTAAGAACAGAAATCTGAGGCTGCAGTGGGGATAGGCTCACCAAACTGGACAGTTGAAGAATGGAAAAATGTAGCCTGGTATGAAAGTCTTGATTTCAGCTGAGGCACGAAGATGGTACAGTCAGAATTTGATCTCAACTGCATGAATCCATGGACCCAACCAGCCTTGTGTAAACAGTCCAGGTGACTGGTGGTGGTGCAATGGTGCGGGGTATGTTTTCTTGGTGCACTCTAATACTAATCCGTCATAGTTTGTGTGCCACAGCCGATCTAAGTATGGTTGCTGACCACATGCATCCCTTTGTGGCCCAAAATGTCCATCCCTTTATGGTCACAGTTTTCCATCTTCTAATGGCTACTTCCAGCATGATGATGCACCATGTCACAAAGCAAAAGTCATCTCAAACTGGTTTCATGAACATGACAATGAGTTCAGTGAACCTCAGTGGCTTCCCCAGGCACCAGATCTGAATCCAGAAGAACAGTTTTGGGATGTGTTAGAACAGGATATTGGCAGCATGTGCCGCTGACAAATCTGCAGAAATGATGTGATGCAATCATGTAAACATGGACCTGAATCTCAAAAGAGTGTTTCCAACATCTTGTGGAATCAATGCCGCAAAGAACTGAGACTGTTTTCAGAGCAAAGGGAGGAACTACCCAGCATTATTATGGGGTTCCTGATATAGTGTATATGTCAGTGTATATGAAAGTGTCTTAAATCTCATTTAGATTGAATCTGGTTAGGGGGCAGATGGAGTGTACATATGTATAAATATATATGTACACTTGCAATATGTGTTTTGCATTTTCTAAACTGAACAAGGACTGTGGGTTTTGTCCCCTATCACTTCCATTTAAATCACTGCAGACAGTAGAAACAATTACAGCGGCCAAAAACTTTCTTTCAGCTCACATATTGGCATGACAGCATTGTTCCAGATAGACATGTAAATTTATCCTTTAAACTATAAACCTGTTGCTAGTTAATATAAATATTCATGGACATGTTGTGAACCAATAAAACACACAAAGGACACATATCATAACATCCTGAGTACATGTGGTTCACTTCTTCCTACTGTACACTATGCACATGTGCCTATTCTTATTGTATCAAGATGGCCTTGATCTTATTTGCAGTTAGCATGGTCATATATATATATATATATATATATATATATGACCATGCTAACTGCATGTTGTGTATATGATAGTGATATATCACTCATCACTCATATACATGTATATATGCACAGTATATATGTCTGTATATATATACTCTATATACTGTATATACGGTATATGAGCACCATTCAGCCACAAATGTGGGAGTATATCAAATATCTATTGACTTTTTTCACTAAATGGATAACATTTAGTCTGCATTGCTTTTCCTGTGACAAAGTGAAGTCCCCTTTCTGCCTACCAAGAAGAAGAACAATGTGGGAGTGTCTGTGTGACCTGATAAACTGGTAACTTGAGATGTGACATTATCATTCATCTCAAAGCAGCAGTGGTGTGTCTGCAGCTGCATCTGTGGAGTTACTTTGGAGAGTCCAGGAGGATGGAACAGCCACTGTCTGTGCTTCTAGCTCTGGTCCTGGTTTCGTTCTGCAAAGGACTAGATTGGCTGGCTCCAGACTTTTGCCATCAGAAACAATGTCCTCAATACAAATTGGTTGATACAAACCAGGTAGGTTTCAGAGCAGTTCACATACACATCATTGGTATGCTCCTTTTCTACAGTATATGTAGAAAGACAGTTTTATGCTTCTGCTGTGTACAGGATTTTGAGGAGCGTTTGTATATTGCCACTGACTGGATTACCACCAAAGTAGAAAGCACTGAGCAGAGTGATCTAATGGCTGCACACATGAGGCTGAAAGATTACTGCCAGAGACAGAATGAAGCAGGTATGCCAGGGTCTGAAACCAATGGTTTCAGCCTTGCAGTGGTTTTGTGATGCTAATACTAATTTGAACATATATCTGTGCAATTCATAAGGTATGGTTAAACAAGTAAAACTGGGATGTCACTATACTTGTCCCTGCATCTCAAGTGAAGCAAATCAAGCCAAATGGGCAGGGTATATTGTTGATACAGAGCAAAACGGTGAAGAATGGAATAACAACAAACCAAAAGAAAAAAGTATTGATCTGGTACACCATTTTATAACACACTAATAAAGGTGTGAGAAGCATCCATACTTTATTTTGAAACTAAACTTTCATTTCTAGAGATGATTTTTGAATTTGTACCTGTTGGACCAAATCGGACAAGTTTGGCCTCCAAGAAATCTTTGACTTTGTTCAACTTTTACTTTTAAGAAACGTATGAATTTATATATATTTTGTCTTAAAGAAGTGTTTGAATTCACACAAACTTTGCAGTCAAGAAATCTTTAAAATCATACAAGTTTTGCCCCCAAGAACTCTTGCCTTCAAGAAGTGTTTCAATTTTTACAAAATCTGACTTAAAGAAATCTTTGAATTTGCACATATTTTTAAGGGACGCTTTCATTTATACAAGTTTTGCCTTCAAAAAATGTTACAAGTATTGTAACTGTTGACAAGATGACAAACCACTGTGTGGTTTCCTTAGAAACTTGTTTGCCCTTCTGCAATACTGTAAAGTTTTGTACAGCTTCTTATTGTTTTGTGCCATGTTTGTCTCTCCCAGGTTATGAGATCTCGGTTGACACCTGGCCTGCACTAATCACCATCACAGAAGGTGAGGATGGCCCTGATTTGTTGATGTCCTGGTTTGTTCCTCCCGGCACGACAAAGCCTGAAAGCACTGATCCATCAGTGATATTGCAAAGCAGACGTGAAGCCACTGTCTATGTCAGGTGAGCATTGGCTACATTTATCTTTCAACTCACTGCTGTCTATTTTTTATTTATTTTTATATGTTTAGTTATTTTTAACATTTACGGAAACCCCCAGCCCCCCAACCATCCAGTACAACCCCACTGAAACAAAACCTTAACAAGACTATCAAGAGTGGAAAAAACAAGCAAAAAGAAAAAAACAAAACAAAAAACACAAAAACAAAACAAAACAAAAGGAATGAATAGAAAAAGAGAATTTATATAAGAAAGGTGAGGTGGTGGTACTGGTGGTGGTGGTGGGGGTTGGGGGGCTGGGGCGAGTCAGCCCTCCTCAGCATCAGGCGCTAATGTCAGGGTTGGGCCAGAAAGGGTTTCCAGATTGTATGAAAGGTTGTGGGGGGAAGACACACAGACACACAGAGGAACAGAGGGAATAGACACACCAGCCTAAATCTCATCATGAATAATGAATTTGACAAAGTATTTGATGTAATCTGAAACTAACTGAAACTTACAATATTTTTCTGTCATTGTTTCCTCATCATATAAAAGGGTGGTCAGTGGTACTCCAAGCATCAAGAGTAGTCAAGACAACACAAAGATGCTTTGTGAGGCCTTGGACAAAGCTGGGAAAACGTTTGATCCCCACACTTACACTGGGGCTTGGTATGACTCCTATTTCTCCCTTAATCATCACAGTGAGATCTGGATCTACGCTGCCTGATGACAACAGGTATCAACTGAACTGAACTGATCCATCACCAACAGGAAACTGTACATCATATAATCACTGTGCTCTCTCTTTACATATCCTCTTAATCAAGCTCCACTTTTTTGTTAGAAAGCTAAGTCAAATGAAACAGAATCACTGGCACTTTTCACATTTATCCACAAACAACTTTTGTATACTACTTCATTTTATTCCTGCTGAAATGCATAGACATTATGTAGTAAGCAGAAAGACATGCTTGGATTCTTCTGTTGCATGATAGAAACCGGTTTCAGGAATGTTGTGGTATTTACCAGCAGTCACTATTTACGAACTAGTTATGATGTTTGTTTTCTGATAATGCTTCTTGCTCCAAACATATCATCTGTAAAAAAACAAAAACAAAAAAAACAAAAGATATTTGCTTGCCTCAAAGAATAAAATGTTGACGGTATAATCTATGTCTACATGTGTGGTTAAAGTCATTTGTCCATTTCTTTCTCTCTGTGGAATAGAGCATTCATTACAGGTCAGCCCTCAAGGGAATGCCTACCAAGAGTACAAGCTACCTAACTGAGCACACAAAAATGTGACAACTGTCTTCTTCTTTACTGGTTGGACTTGTCCTCAGTGTCTTATTCATTGTTTGTAAGCATGTCCCTAAAATACAGTTTGAGAAAGAAGTTATTAAAATGATTTCAGAAATCTTATTTGTAATAATGCCTGTATAACTGAAGCTATTTTTATTTCACTTATACCCACTGAATCTTATTTTGAGAGCAGAGTATAAATGTATAGATACATGTATATTAAAGGCAAAGCTACTTATTACTCTGAATGGGAAGAAAAGGGATAAGTCAAATATTAATCTCTAGGTTAAAAATGGGTCACATTGGATGGGATTGGATGAAAAAATCTGGAAACCATTCATTTTTTTTATTTAAGTTCATTCATGATTCAAAAAAAGAGTCCCAACATAAGGCACTCATTTAGTTTTTAGTGTTTTGTTTTAACTTTTATTTTTTTAAGTAGGAAGAAAGTGTGGGCAGTGTGAGGGAATGAATTTGGTTTCTTTTCTTTTTTTGCTGCATTGCTATTTATATGCTGTTTAAAAGTATATGTTGGAGACAGGCATGTATATTTATAGGGAATAAAATGAAATTAACAAACAATTTTCAAGGCAAACAAAATACAGTAGATGAATTCCAGTGCACCCAGGCCTGATATCTAACACTAGATTGTACTATAGATGTGACTGAAAAATAAGAGTAGAGATTTGAGTAAGCACAAAAACTGCTGAATTTGATTTTGACCGACATTTTTCCTAACTGTGACAAATCTGAATTACATTATTTGCTTAGCCAAGAATATGCTATAGCATGTCCTTTTAATGTTGGAAAACGTATTAAGCTTTTTGGGCGAGTTTGCTTGCGTGATATCAACATTGTATAAGATTGTACAACATTTTGTGATAATCAGTGGTAAAAATAGTCAGAATATTCAAGTAACAAGTAACAAACCACAATGATTGCATTCAAAATCTTACCTGAGTAAATGTACGTACGTATATTTTGCTTCTACTTTAGTACTAGAAGCAAAATATACAAGTACTCGTTATGAAAATGGCCCAATTCAGAGTGTTATTGTATGTATCATATTGGAATATTATTACTGATTCATGTATACATGTAATAAGCAATTTAATGCTGTCAAGGTGAAGCCAGTTTTAACAACTTCTGTTGGATGTCGACCATGAATTATAACATTTCCCGTTGAAGTCTGACTGGGCAGGTTTGTTAAATCTCTCTCTCCATGTCATCACTCTAGTGTCTTTAATAAAGGCATAAAAATGGTCAAAAAAGATGTGACCTGTCTAAAGTCATGATCATGTATTGCACTAGGGCTGTAAGAACAAACTAACTTGGGCTCAAGCTTCAGTTTTACAGACAGTGATGTACAAATCAATCAACTGCATGTCTTCTATGGCTCTGGAGGAGTATTGTTTAGTTTGAGAAAATAACCTTTTCTCATAGAGATGTCCTCAGGGTTATCTTCGAGTCCAAGCCGAAATGATTTGTTTTGACATCATCAGGAGTGCTTTCTCCAGATTCTCCATCCAGAGCCACAGAAGTCACTATACAGCTGTTTTCATAAGCCGAGTACAACCTATGACTAGTAAACTGAACCTGATGTAAAATTGGTGGAATACCCTTACACCTTTATTTAAAAAAAAATCAATTTAATATTTTGTTTCACAACAAATAAAGATCAATTCAACTAATGACATTAAAAGGCATGCAGATACTGTATGTATCTCTATCTACAGATTGGTTAAAAAAAATTAAAGGAAAAACCTGAAAAATGAGTGGAGAAACAGGATATAATGCCTCCATCCATAGGGCACAAGGGGTCACTGAATGGTCTGATGAGTATGAAAAAGATGTGAATCATATTCCTTGGCCTTAGCAGTTGCCAGATCTCAACTGTATTGAACACCAGTGGAAGATTTTGAACCGATGTGTTAGACAGCACTCTCCACCACCATCAAAACACTAAATGAGGGAATATCTTTTGGAAGAATTGTTCCATCCATCCAGTAGAGATTCAGAGACTTGTAGAATCAATGACAAGGTGCATTGAAGCTGTTCTGGCAGCTTGTGGTGGTCCAACAATTTACTAAGACACTTGTTTTACTATGTTGGTTTTTCCTTTAATCTGTCACCCGTCTGTATGAGCCATTACATACAATGTAATGAAATAACCTTTAATGGCATAATAAATAGACAAAGAGGGCTCAATTCAATTCAATTCAATTTATTTATATAGCGCCAAATCATAACAGAGGTCATCTAAGGGCACTTTTCAGGTAGAGCAGGTCTAGACCAGGACTCTTTATAGTTATGTTTACAGAGACCCAACATTCCCCCATGAGCAGGTCCTTGGCGACAGTGGCAAGGAAAAAAATCCCTTTTAACAGGTAGAAACCTTGAACGGAACCCGGCTCATGGTGGGCGGACGTCTGCCCAGACCGGCTGGGTTGAGAGAAAAAGACAGAGAGACAGCGGGAGAAGGGGGGGGGGGCACAGTATACCTATACATAAAGATGTGTAGCAACGACACTAATAATAAAACTAACAATCATAATAATAAGGCGAATAATAAAACTAATAAAACTAAATATAATAATAGATGATAATCATAATAACTGAAACAGTGGGTGTTGAGCAGGATCATGGGGGCAGTAGGTGGTTTTCAGTCACAGATCCAGACTCTGCAGCTCCAGGGGGCAGAAATACCTGCAGAAAGGGACAGGAGGAGAGAGGAGAGAGATGAGAAAGAACAAAACTATGGGAGAGAGAAGAAGTCAAGTTATTAACAAGCATTGATAGGATATAAATGGCAATAAGATTGTTTAGGTATAGACACCAGGGGTTACATACATATTGACTTTGGCCAGCATCCGTCAGTGTTAGCACTTTGAGTGTGTGTGTGTGTGTGTGTGTGTGTGTGTGTGTGTGTGTGTGTGTGTGTGTGTGTGTGTGTGTGTGTGTGTCTGTGTCTGTGTGCGGTCTGGGGTTGTCTTCTTCAGTCATGTAAATTAAGGGACGCTGATGTAGACCTATAGCATCTCCAGAAGACTTACTAAACTCTTTTCAGCTACTGCTGCATAACAGGTTTCTCTAAGGGAAGAGAAAGTAACCTTGAACCAGAGCAGCACAACCTCATTCCTCACCACAGGACCCTGATCAACACAAAAGGCAGACTCAGTCACCACAGCAACTATTACTATAGTGGGAAGCCAGGTCCTGTACATCAGGTATGTTATCACACTTTTACCCTTTTACATGCCCATCAACTCTTTAAAGAAGGTAGGAACACTTTCAGAATCGGATTTAACTGATTATAAAAAAAGAACAATACCAAGCTCAGTCTGTGAGTTCCAGCTGCCATACAGTCTAATAGTTGCTGCCAATGGACAAGGAGGTTAAAAACAAAAGGAACTGTCCTTGATGGAAGTCAAGACTGTATTCTCATACAGGGCAAACATCCCACTCCCAGAATGCATGTGACAACTCAGGAAAGGGAAAAAGACCTGATAGGTACTACTCTGTCTGTAATGCAAGTAGGGAAAAACCTCATAATGTCGAAAGGAGGAAAACCCTAAATGCACTCCTAGCAAAATCTACCTAATTTACATAACAGATCTCAGACTAAAGATTATTTATCCAAAAAAAACCCTAACTTTCCCTAAAGAAAAAATAAAACCACACAATTAACATGAAACAATTACATGGAACAGAAATGATCATATGAAATATTAATACACGTTCATGTTTGTATAATTTTAGCAAAACATTCTACTAACATACATGTATATATCTATATGAATTATAATCACACTACAAGAACTCAATCTTCTTTAACCAGCATCTCAGACTCACCACACTTCGAGGAGAAGCCTGCACCACTCTCATTGTCCTGGAATGAAAGACTGTCCAATAGGGCAGTGGTTTCAGCAGTACCGAGCACCATGTACTGTCAGGAGATTATTGTGGTGAACATTGATCTGAACAGAGGAACAGCTAGGGATACACAACAGCCTCATGAGTGCTCCTTGCCAACCTTTCAGCCTAGTTGTATGAAGGTTGCAGGTTCTGGTTGTCGCAGCTGTTGAGAAGTCGCCACTCAGTTCTGGAATCCTTTTGCAGTGGCTGGTGTGCAACCACATAGCCTACCATCTCTCTGCCATCTTCACCACTAAAGCTGTGGTGAGGAGAATCTGGTAGGGTCCCAGCCACCTAGGTTCGTCCCAGCTCTTCCTCCTGAAGTGCTTCAACACAATTCAGTCGCCTGGCTGTGCAACTATCTTTTCACCTCTTGCATCAATGCATCCTTCACCTGTGTGTGAATATCGTAAAGCACAGTGGAGAGGTTTGCAAAATAACACAACATTTCGTCTTCACACTGTCCTGTGCTAGGCGCTGTCTTTTCTGGTGGTCAGTGGTCTTCCAAACAATATTTCAAAGGGGCTGAGTCGGCATCTGCTTCTAACCCTTGCCCTCATATACAGTAAGAACAATGGGAGAGCTTTAGTCCAGCTAAGACCTGCTTCTTCACTCTACTGCACCTCCACTAGCTGATAAACACAGTGAGTTCTCATATCAATCCCCCACCTGGCAAAGGTGGAAGTGCAGGTTATCTTTTAAATCTCCATTGTGAATCGCTGAGCTTTCACAAAAACCCTGAAACAAACAAGTGATTGTGTAATTTTTCCCCTTTAAAGCAAAAGACAAACCAGTATTGGGAATCTTTGGTCACTGGCATGCTGAAAAATGCATTGCCAAATAAGCCAAAGAAAACCATTTACTGGTTGGTGGAACTTGTGACAAAATAGTGTGTAGATTAGGAACATCTAGTGCTCAAGCATGAAGTGCTGCATTTACTGCTTGCAGATCTTGTACAAATCTCTATTCTTCTGGCTGGCCAGCATCTGTGATTTTTTTTTAACAGGACAAATGGGAGTTCTGACTGGACACGTCTCACATGGAAAAATAATGCATGCTGCTAGCAGAGAGTTGAACACTGGTGTAATACCTTCAGTTGCTTCAGGCTTTAGTGGATATTGTTCTTTACATAATAATAATAATAATAATAATAATAATAATATAATCAGATTTTGGTATGATCACTACAGGGTCAGCATTTTCAATCTATTTAAACCTATTGAGAAAAAAATTAGTTATAAAATGATACTGTTCACTCTGGGTTTGCTGATCCAGCTACTAGTACATATGAAAGAGGAGGAGTTGTTAATTAAAAGCCACATCGTTAGAACCATGAATGGAGGGATTAATATGGTAAGAGATGATAGTGATACCTGGGTGGGTGAATTTGGTTACAGCAGACAGTGATATTCAACAATGTGAAATGTAAAGAATATGTTCACATAAGAGCAGAATAAGAAGCTGCAGATCAACACTAGAAAAAATTCAAATATTGAAGTAAAGCTGAGGAGATACTGTAAATAAGTGCAGGAATTATTATAAGGGTCTGTAGTGTAGAGTGAGGGGCTTTTTTTCTGCTTTTTTGTCTGATGATGAAAAACCTATTCAGAATATGTGATGCACATAAAAAAGTTGCAGTTCAAACCCGAGTGTTTCTCCTGCTACAGCAGAGATCAAGGAGAGAGGAGGAGAAAGTAGTTCATTCTAATGAGGTCTGTCTGACAGAAATGTTGCAGACCAGGGTCTGACAACTACACAGCTGTGCTCCATAGACCCTCATGCAATCATTTTGGATTTTCGCCTTTTTCAGGTTGGTTTTGTGGATTTCGAGCTAGTTGAACACTGTGCCTGGGGAACATGTTACAGTGATACTGATTAAAGTAAGTCTGATCAGATGGTCAGAAAACCCTGTGGAGCTAATAATAGCAGAGTACAGCACATCAATCATTAATTAGCACTTCTATGCTACACTGGCTACTTAAGGTATACTGATACACATGCTGCTTTGGATTTTTACTGATTTTTAACAGTGAATAAAGACCTACCCTGCTTTACAGGAACAGGCTTGCTCCTTAATTTCAGTCTTCTGTCTCGATTGCCAGGTGATGCGGTGGTTCACTTCTACATTGTGATCTGTAGGCTTTAGGTAGTACCCTTATATTTTTAACAATTTTTTGCTGCTGAGACAGTTTGACTTCCTAGATATATCCCTATAACGGAATATGTATACCCTTCTGTCTGCTTGTCTCTGAAATTGCTTTTTCTTTTTCCAGAACCTGAATTATGTTTCTTAAGGGAGTGCAGTTAGTGACAGTGTGGGTGCCGTGCCAGCTCCAAAACCTTGACACCCAGCAGTGACTAACAAGAAAGGGGTGCGGCTTAGCGAGGGGTACAAAAAGATCTGAAACAAAAAAGGTCTGAATCTGATCTAAAACAAAATCTAATTTAAAAAAAAATGACCAATTTGTCTTTTCAGCTGTACTTTTTTCCCTAACTGTGGCTTTGATCAATTATCAATACAGGTGGTGCTCACTGTAACAGCCATGGCTAGTCTGGTGTCAGTGTGCACACAAAGAGGCTTCAGCAAACACACTGCAGACAATGCTGATGGCCGACAACATCAAACTTTACCTAAAATCTAAACAAGAACATAATTGTAGTTATAATAAAATATCCAAAATGAAAAATTTAAATTAAGAATTTAGCAAAAAATACAAGTAGATGGATTTTTTTTAAGGATAATTTCATCTTTTTCCAAGTCCATAAGTCTTTCTTAAAATAATATTGAATGCCCATATGTATATCGAAAGAAATATTGGTC
This sequence comes from Xiphias gladius, assembly GCF_016859285.1. NCBI lineage: Eukaryota > Metazoa > Chordata > Actinopteri > Istiophoriformes > Xiphiidae > Xiphias > Xiphias gladius. Next base: position 26,195,196 of record NC_053410.1, read on the forward strand.
ACTGTAATTGTTTCTGCTGTCTATACTGGCCACACAGAAACTGCTTTCTAAGGCATACTGGGAGACAAAATCCATAGTACTTGTTTCATGCATAAATTACTTGTAAAGTAGAGCTGAAGCTAAAATGTGGCTTCAGTAGACTGAGATGGACAAATGAAGTCATCTCCCAGAGTCTTTTTAGTACTAAATTCCTGTTTTATGGTACTATCCCCTCTGCCATCTCAGCAAGAAAGCAATAGCCATGGAAGACACAGGCAGACATAAACTGCTGATTTGTCTAAGATCCCATTTACACTGAGTCACTACATGTGTCTTGAGCAGATCAGAGTGATCTAATTTCAAAAAAGCTCAGTGTAAATTTGTCCAAGAAGCAATCTAGATGGATTGATAGCTTTCTCCTCAAACCACCTCCAGGACTCATATGTAATCGCTCCTCTTCCCATTGTGTAACTATGTCAGTAAACAGTGTGTGGACATAACCATTCACTGTCTGATTTTCTTAATACATCCATGGTCTGGGGGATAACAATCAGTTTTGAGGTGCATATACTGCATGTATACATTTATATACACTCACTTTATTAGGAAAACCTGTGCACCTGCTTATTCATGCAATTATGCAAGCTTCAGTTAATGTTCACATCAAACATCAGAATGGGGAAAAAATGTGATCTCTTTGACCATGGCAGGATTGTTGGTGCCAGATAAGCTGGTTTGAGTATTTCTGAAACTGCAAACTCCTGGGATTTTCATGTACAACAGTCTAGAGTTTACTCAGAATGGTGCCAAAAACAAAAAGCATCTAGTGAGCGGCAGTTCTGCGCCTTGTTGATGAGAGGGGTCAGAGGAGACTGGCCAGACTTGTTGGAGCAGACCAAAAGGCAATAGTAACTCAAATAACCACGCTTTATAACTTTGGTGTGCAGAAAAGCCTCTCAGAATGAACAACACGTCCAACCTTGAGGCAGATGGGCTACAACAGCAAAAGACCATGTCGGGTTCCACTCCTGTCAGCTAAGAACAGAAATCTGAGGCTGCAGTGGGGATAGGCTCACCAAACTGGACAGTTGAAGAATGGAAAAATGTAGCCTGGTCTGATGAGTCTTGATTTCAGCTGAGGCACGAAGATGGTACAGTCAGAATTTGATCTCAACTGCATGAATCCATGGACCCAACCAGCCTTGTGTAAACAGTCCAGGTGACTGGTGGTGGTGCAATGGTGCGGGGTATGTTTTCTTGGTGCACTTTAATACTAATCCGTCATAGTTTGTGTGCCACAGCCGATCTGAGTATGGTTGCTGACCACATGCATCCCTTTGTGGCCCAAAATGTCCATCCCTTTATGGCCACTGTTTTCCATCTTCTAATGGCTACTTCCACCATGATGATGCACCATGTCACAAAGCAAAAGTTTAATGAACATGACAATTGAGTTCAGTGAACTTCAGTGGCTTCCAAGGGCTCCAGATCCAAAACCGGAGGAACAGTTTTGGGATGTGTTAGAACAGGATATTGGCAGCATGTGCCACTGACAAATCTGCAGAAATGATGTGATGCAATCATGTAAACATGGACCTGAATCTCAAAGAATATTTCCAACATCTTGTGGAATCCATGCCACAAAGAATTGAGACTGTTTTCAGAGCAAGGGGAGGAATTACCCAGCATTATTATGGGGTTCCTAATAAAGTGTATATGTCAGTGTATATGAAAGTGTCTTAAATCTCATTTGGATTGAATCTGGTTAGGGGGCAGATGGAGTGTACATATGTATCAATATATATGTACACTTGCAATATGTGTTTTGCATTTTCTAAACTGAACAAGGACTGTGGGTTTTGTCCCCTATCACTTCCATTTAAATCACTGCAGACAGTAGAAACAATTACAGCGGCCAAAAACTTTCTTTCAGCTAACATATTGGCATGACAGCATTGTTCCAGATAGACATGTAAATTTATCCTTTAATAATATGTGCAAATTCTTTCTACATATACTGTAGAAAAGGAGCATACCAATGATGTGTATGTGAACTGCTTCTGACACCTACCTGGTTTGTATCAACCAATTTGTATTGAGGACATTGTTCCTGATGATAAAAGTCTGGAGCCAGCCAATCTAGTCCTTTGCAGAACGAAAACAGGACCACAGCTGGAAGCACAGACAGTGGCTGTTCCATCTTCCTGGACTCTCCAAAGTAACTCCACAGATGCAGCTGCAGACACACCACTGCTGCTTTGACGACAAAGCCTGAAAGCACTGATCCATCAGTGATACTGCAAAGCAGACGTGAAGCCACTGTCTATGTCAGGTGAGCAGTGGCTACATTTATCTTTCAACTCACTGTTGTCTATTTTTTATTTATTTTTATATGTTTAGTTATTTTTAACATTGATGGAAACCCCCAGCTACCCACCCATCCAGTACAACCCCACTGAAACAAAACCTTAACAAGACTATCAAGAGAGGAAAAACCAGCAAAAAGAAAAACAAAAAACAAAAAACATAAACAAAAACAAAACAAAACAAAAGGAATGAATAGAAAAAGATAATTTATATAAGAAAGGTGAGGTGGTGGTACTGGTGGTGGTGGTGGAAATTATTGACACCCCTGAATTTTACAAGTACAAAATTTAGAATGTCCTCAGAAATGCAAATTAACCAATAACAAAAACAACAAAAACAAAAAAATGTTTTCATATAGTGACACAAAAAATGCTGACATAAAATGTATGCGTTACAAAATTACTGGCACCCTTTTGATGAATTTAAATTAGTTCTTCAAACAAAATAAAAAACAAATAAGAATCACCTTTGTTTAATTTTCAGTGTCCACGTGACCTTTATTTACCAATGAATGATCGTTTTACTGCATAAAAGGGGGCTGGTTGTTTCCAGTTTCTTTTTATTAATGGTGAAGACAGGAGATCTGTCTGAGAGCATCAGGCATATTATTATCAGAAAACATAGAAATTCCAAAGGCTGCAAGGCAATTGGCAAAGATCTTGAAATCTCTGTTTCAACAGTTCGTAATGTTATCAAGAAGTTTCACAGTCATAAAACTGTTAATATGCTGCTAGGATGTACTGCTAAGAAGACACTTATTGAGAGAAGACTGCAAAGGTTGATGCTGATTGCGAAAAAAAACACTTAAAGAGCACATCTAAAGAGCTTCAGGCTGACCTGGAGCAATCCTGAGTGGTGGTTTCAGCCCGTACCATACATCACAAACTAAACCAAGTAGGGCTCCATGGGCGAGACATTCAGCATGCAATGGGACAGTTTGCAGCTGAGTGCGAAGTGGCTGGGATGAGAGTAAGCACCTCCAAGTCTGAGACCATGGTTCTCCGTCAGAGAATGGTGGATTGTTCCCTTTGGGTTGGGAGAGAGTTGCTGCCTCAAATGAGAGAGTTTAAGTAACTCTGGGTTTTGTTTACTAGTGATGGTAAAATGGGTGTTTGAGTGACGGCGGATTGGTGCAGCATCACTGAAATACAGGAATTGTACCTGACCGTTGAGGTGAAGACGGAGCTGAGCTGCAAGGCAAAGCTTTTTGATTCATGATCTACGTTCGAACCCTTACCTATGGTCATGAGCTTTGGGTAGTCACTGAAAGAATGAGATTGTGAATAAAAGCAGCTAAAATGAGTTTCCTCCTTAAGGTGGCTGGGCTCCCCCTTATAGATAGGGTAAGGTGCTCAGACATCTGAGGGAGCTAGGAGTAGAGCCACTGCTCCTCTGTGTCGAAAGGAGCATCTTGCAAAAAGAAAGGGAGGCACTCCTTCTGTACACCTCCACACTATAATATCGAGCTGGAGAACAAGTATGATATCCGCGACCATTGTGATTTTCTTGGGTGCTGGGTCCCAGCCTTCTCCTCCATCTCCGCGGTTATCCCATGGGTCCTGGAGCTTGCTGGCACCTTGGATCTGTCCACCATCCATACTTGCGCTACACTCTAGCAACATAACATGCTGCTATGTACCCCTCTTCACACCAGCGCCACAGGGTGCTCCTGCCCACTGCTTTGTCTGCCCTCCGTTACCACAGGTGAAGTCTCCTCCACCAACCACTCCCCCTCCAACCATGCTCATTATTGGAGCCTCGATCATAAGAAAGGTAAGGATAAGATCTGGGGTGACTCGCTGATTTCCATGTGCTAAGGTGTGTGACATCATTGGCAAAAATCCCAACAATCTTGGCCAAACATCCACTTGCCCAGGATGTTGTCATCCACATAGGCTGCAATGACATTTCCAACCAGTCATCTGAGCTACTTAAACAGGACTTTAACTCCTCAACTCACTTGCAGTCCACTGTAGACTATTCTTTATCAGTGATCCCATCCCCCCACACAACCATGGCTGAATTTAACTTTAGCTTCCCCACAACATAGCTTTTATTGACAATTTTGGCCTTTTCTGGAAACGTCCAGCTTTTTTCCACCCTGATGGTATCCATCCAAATAGCCTAGGGATACGCAATCTGACAGACAATATTTTGTACTCCATCTGGACCTCTCCCTTGCACTATCCCACATCGCAGATCTCCACCTGGTCATTTCGTCACCTGCATACCTTTCCCTCTCTTACAAAGCCCCCCTCGCTCCCCCAGTACATTCCAGTGGGGATTACTGTCAGATCCATCAGACCACCTTCTTCTCATGGCACAAGCTCACCCTCACCAGCTCTCCACATTAAGACTATTGTGCGGAATAGGCTGACTCCTCCATCTTTTATCACTAAGCGGGTCAACAAAAGCACTCTTCGGTACATAACTTGTACCTCTGGCCCACCAGCAGCTGATGCTTCTCCATCTACTGTTGCCTTCAGCCCAATTATTCTCAAGTTGGCTCTTTTTAATGTGAGATCTCTTATCAGTAAAACTTTCATTTTAAATAATTTTATTTTATCTCATAATTTAGATTTTATGTTTTTAACTGAGACAAGGTTACAAACTCAGGATCACTACCAGCTTTTTGAACTGTGTCATCCACACTATAAATATTTTAGCAAACCCAGAAACAGTGGTCATGGGGGCGGACTAGTAAGCATTTTTAGGAGCCATTTCAAATGCCATCAGATACCATGCAACAACTTTTACTCTTTTGAGTTCTCCTCTTTAAACTCGGTGGTCTCCATCCGATCTTATTTGTCTTAATTTTTCGCCCTCCAAAATCAATCAGCAGCTTTTCAGCAGAATTTCCTGCTTTTTTAGCTACACTTGTTTTAACGTACAATAGAGTTGTTCTTTGTGGTGATTTTAATATTCATGTTGATAAATCTTCAAATGTTCAAGCTGCTAATTTTTTAAACATCAAGTCATCCTTCAAGCTTGAACAGCATGTTTGTGGACAAACACATAACCGTGGCCATACCTTGGACCTTGTTTTTACCTGATTGTCTCTGACTATAAAGGCATAGTTTTTAATTGTGAAAATGATAGCGTTATAACTGTCCATTCCATTACACTTTAATGAACAAAGCGTCTCAAGGTTCTGTACACTTTTTATCAACATAGCCCACTCCAGTATGAACTCTGTAATACACATGAAAGCTATTTGTTTTAACTCTGCATGTACATGCAGAGTTAAAACATGTATCAGGGAGGAAAGAGAACATAGCACAATACACGTTCCACGTAAAGATGTATAATAATAATGAGACCAATAATAAAACTAATAATTATAATAAAAGGGCTACTAATAATAATAATAATAACAATAAAAAACTATCTAAATATAATAATAAAAATAATAAGCCCTAACTATAAGCTTTATCAGAAAGGAAGGTTTTTAGTCTACTCTTAAATGTGGAGAGGGTGTCTGCCTCCCAGACCCAAACTGGAAGAAGGTTCCCCAGTAGAGGAGCCTGATAACTGAAGGGTGTGCCTCCCATTCTACTTTTGGACACTTCAGGAACCACAAGTAACCCTCCATTCAGGGAGGGTAGGGGTACTATGAGCTCTTTAAGATATGATGGTGCCTGATAATTAAAGCTTTGCAGGTGAGGAGGAGGATTTTAAATTCTATTCTGGATTTTACATGGAGACAATGCAGAGAAGGTAACAGAGGAGAAATATGATCTCTTTTCCTAGTTCCTGTCAGTACTCATGCTGCAGCATTCTGGATCAGCTGGAGAGTCTTTAGAGACTGGTTGGGATGCCTTTTAATAAAGAGTTGCAATAGTCCAGCTTAGAAGTAAAAAAAGCATGGACTTGTTTTTGTGTATCTTTTTGAGAAAGGATGTGCCTGATTTTTCCAGTGTTATGAAGGTGAAACAAGGCAGAGCTTGAAGTTTGTTTTATGTGGGGCTTAAAGGACATATCCTGATCAAAGAGAACTCCGGGATTCCTAACAGTGGTGCTGGAGGCCAGGGCAATGCCACCTGGAGTAACTATATCATTAGATAATGTGTTTCAGTTTTGTATGTGTTTAACAGCAGGAAGTTGCTGGTCCTACAGGTCTGTATGTCCTTAAGGCATGCTTGAAGTTTAGCTAACTCATTTGTTTTCATCAGGCTTAATTGAAAAGTATAATTGGGTATCATCTACATAACAGTGGAAGTTTCTGGAGTGTTTCCTAATAATATTGCCTAAAAGAAGCACATATAACGTGAATAGAAGTGGTCCAAGCACAGAACCTTGTGGACTAACTTTTGAGTATATGGAGGATTCATTGTTAACATGTACAAACTGATATCAATCTGATAAATAGGACTTACACCAGCTTAACGCCAATAAAATATTACAGTCTCTTTAATTGGATGTGATAGTCAATAGTGTCAAATGCAGCACTGAGATATAACAAGACATGTACAGAGACAAGTCCTTTGTCTGATGCAGTAAGGTCATTTGTAACTTTCACCAGTGCTGTCTCTGTGCTATGATGCATTCTAAATCCTGACTGAAAATCCTCAAATAAACTATTATCATGTAAAGTCACACAACTGGTTGGTGACAACTTTCTCAAGGATCTTAGAGAGGAAGGGAAGATTAGATATGGGTCTCTAGTTGGCTAAAACATCTGGATCAGGAGGAGGCTTTTTAAGAATAGGTTTAATTGCTGTGAGGTGTATGGTCATATATGTAGAATATAAACCATGTGTGAAAATAGAGAAATGGCTCAGAGGCCATGGGTCAGGGGTCCTCAGAAGGGGTCTTGCAGTCCCCAAAGGCAGGTAATGCTTGGCTCAGAGGCCATGGGTTGGGGGTCCTCAGAAGTGTTCTTGCAGTCCCCAAAGGCAGGTAATGCTTTGTAACTAAAACTATATGTGACTGACAGTTTTTAGGAAAACAACTTTCCTATTTAAGAGTCGGTGACCAAGGCTGAATTTCAAAGTGGTTCATCGGCTTCACACCCTCTCACAAGCAGATCTGCAGATGCTTGACTTGACGCTGTTCTTCTTTGTAATAAACCTTTATATGCAATCAAGACAGTGTCAGCGGAGTCTCCTTCATCCTCTTCCTATCATCAACACCATCAAATAAACTACAGCTGCTATTTTAAAGGACTGTGGTACATAGCCTGTTAATAAAGACATATTTATTATATCTAATAAAGCCGTGCTAACAAAGGGTAAAAGTTACTCAAGCATTTAGTTAAATCGGTGCCGGTAAAGTGCAGGAGGTGATGAATTTTTTTCTCTGATCGTTAGAATTTTATCATTAAAGAAGTTCATGAAGCCGTCTCTACTGAGAGGTATATGAATACATGTAACAATAGAGCTATGACTCTCTGTCAGCCTGGCTATAGGTCTGAAAATCTATTTTTCTTTATTAAAGATGAGAAATAGGCTGCTCTGGCATTACAGAGGGCCTTCCTATATGTTTTAAGACTATCATGCCAGGCTAAGCAGGATTCTTCCAGTTTGGTAAAACGCCATGTCCTTTCAAGTTTTCGAGAAGTTTGCTTTAATATGCGGGTTTGGGAGTTAAACCATGGAGCTAATCTCCTTTATTCTATTATCTCCATTTTTTAGAGGGGCCATAGAGTCAAGTATCATTCTCATTGAGCCTACAGCACTATCAACAAGATGGTCAATTTGGGAGGAACTAAAGTTATTATAGGAGTCCTCTGTTATATTGTAACATGGCAGTAAATTAAGTGCTGATGGAATCAGTTCCTTAAATTTAGCTACAGCACTGTCAGATAGACATCTAGAGAAGACATTACATTACACTCTGAGCGAAGCCAATTGATTCTATTAATGAGATAAACGCAGTTTTAAGGCTCATTATCAACGTCAATATGAATATTGAAGTCACCTACTATAACTACTTTATCTGTACTAAGGACTAAACTTGATAAAAACTCTGAGCATTCAGATAAGAATTCAGAGTATGGGCCAGTGCGGTACACTATAACAAACAGAATAGGCTTTAAAGTTTCCCATGATGGATGTGTAAGACTAAGAACCAGACTTTCAAATGAGTTATAATTGAGTTTAGGTTTAGGGTTGATTATTAGGCTTGAGGTGAAAATGGCTGCAACTCCACCTCTTCGGCCAGTGCCTTGAAGAATGTGAGGATTAATATGACTGGGGGGAGTGGATTCATTTAGGTTACTATATTCACAATGACACAGCCAGGTTTCAGTAAGCATAAATATATCAATATAATGATCTGATATTAGATCCTTTAATAATACAGCTTTAGATGGCAGAATGTAATTGGAGAATTTTCTTCTGCTGGGGTGATAAGAGTCCCATCAAAATACGGATCTAGTATCTCTTGACCCAAATCCACAGGTTTTAAACTGGACCAGCACATTCCATGCTGGTCTTTAAAATGTGATAAATCTTGTATTTCCGGTGCATCATCATCTTCCTTGTCTGAAGTTTTATCTTTATAAGTTTAAACTTTTTCATCATTTTCAGCCATTTCATCTTCAGTCTGTTCATTTTCTGTGTCATCTAATGTGTTAATCTAGTTTTGGTTAATAATAATACATGGTTTGAAGATGTGAGTCAGTATTTTGATTATTCTTTTGTCCACATGCATGTCTTGTCCTTTATAGCTCAGTTTATGTTTCAGTTTCATCCTCACCATGTTACCCTCACCTTCATCTCTTGGCACAGTGCTTGTCAAAGGTGATAAACTGGATGGCACACACACAGTGCACAGAGTTCTGGCCTCCCTTTGTCAAAGGTATGAATCAGATAAAGGGAATGTGCAGGGAAATAAGGTGTTGTTCCAACTCATTCAGACATTCTAGTTCAGCAGGGATAGGCTTCAAATGCAAGTTGTTAGCAACTCTCTGGCCACGCACTTTCCCCTTGAGAGGATGTCTATCACACATATGGCAGATCTATAATTTGGAAAAGGCCTCACATTGGAAACTGCAATTCTTCCTACAAAATTTATCACGTATGTGCAAAGAAGTACTTGTTAGGCATTTATCAGTAAGTGAACTGCAACCTGGACCCACTGTAGAATATGTGTTCTTCCTACACCCTTTATCTTGGTTCATGAAAAGAAGTCTTTGACATTCTGGACCACAATTAACTGTTTTACGGAAATGTTCAATAACACAAGTAATGTCAAATTTCCTGTCCTTTTGTTTTTTTAGCACTAGGTATGTTTACATGGAGCCTAATATTCAAATTATAATCGCATTAAAAGCCCAAGCGGATTAAAAATGCTTGATATAAACAAATCAGTCAGACTAAACAGGTCCAAACAGACTAAAATTTCAGTTGGTTGCAGAGTGGTAGTTTAAACCTTTTCATTTACTGATCAAAAGAAAAATTGTACCATGTAAACAATTTAATCTGATTACTCTCTGGCTGCATTCTTCCTGCACATGCCCTCCATCTTGACATAAATGTGTGAGGACATACGTTTCCCCACCTCTCAAAAATGGTTATCGTCGTTTTCGTCGTTGTTATCAAGCTGCCGCTTTGTTAAGAGCAACACAATAACGGCTACTACTGCGCTGAACAGATGACAGATATCCATTTTCAGGGAGCTGTTGTGTCGTGCATGACTGTATTGTTCAAAAGAAGAAATCTTTTGGGTGAACGAGCTCTCATTCAGCTGCAAGTGAATGTGCAGGGATACACTCACTGAGTGAGTGATTCAAGGGAGGATGGAGTGTGTTCAAGACAGCAAATACACAGCTGACTCAGGTTGCTAAAATTTAGCTGTATCGATTCAACAACATTGGTCTTGGACTGCAATCCAGATGTATGACATTATCTAGATTGATATTATATATGTAGGCTAAAATTTTACATGAATACATGTGTGCAAAAAATATCAAAACATATCAGATATAAACTGAACAAATTACACATACAACACTCTCACATGTTGATGATAGTCATTTAACAAAGACTGAGCTGTGTCAAATGTCTGATATGTTTAACATGTGCTGTAGTAGTCTACAGTCATGGCTCATATCAAACAGACTTTGATGCTCAGCAGACATTTTCAGAAAAAGCTTAACTTGAAGATCATGGTTAAAGGGACAGTAAATTTTAAGTGCATTTCAGTCTAACCTCATCCAAATCACACAGGATACACTTTCTGTCCTCCTCTGTGACTGAAGTGACGTGTCCAGTCTCCACAGCCAAAGGTGGAATACCAGATCTTAACTGAGCACAAACACACCTCTAAACTCTCCTTAGGTTTAGGGTGACATATTGCTCAGGATGGTAAGTGTGTTTAATAACAGAGTATCTTCTCAGTTTTGGTTTTCTTGATATCTCTTCTGACCATTTTTCTTCATAATTTTCAAATAGCATTTATTTAAAATGACTAACAAAACAAGGCAACTTATTTTTAAATATATACTGTAAACCAATTGTAGAGAGTTCACTTGCCCATGGATAATTATATGAGCAATCCCAATAAAAGATTTGTTCAGTGAGCCTATTGTTAGGTATGTTAATATATCTAATACATAGTAACAGCATGGTACCATTTGCCCTAACTTTACTTGGATCCCATCCTATATCACCATATAAGGATAGTTTTGGGACCATTTTGTGCAAACCCAAAGAAAGATTTTTACAAACTTTAACCATATTTAGAATGGTCCCCCAGAGTCCTATCAGCAAAGTCTGGCAGGATTCATAGTCCTGTTTCAAAAGTAAGATGGTCATCTAAGGTTAGCTAAGGTTACCTGTTACTTTTAACTCTCTGAGTATGACAAAAAGGACTGTATATGAAACACAATATGTTTAGATATCCCCTTTTCTCTCTGATACATGATCTGAATTTTATCTTTATTCATCTTTGTTGCCATTCACTACACCAGCTGTGTACAATATTTACTCTGATAATCCTGTTCAGAAGAAATACATCATTCTGCATGAAGAAAAGTACCTACTTTGAGAAAGTCTGACCCCACAACCAACCTGTTTTAGTGACTACTTTGCACGTGCATCTGAGACTCGATAGAGAGCTTTCAGAGCATCAAAAAATTTCCCACCAATGCCAGATTTCAGTAGTTTGAAGCTAAGGAGATCATGATTTAAGCCATCAAAAGCCTTCTGGAAATCTATAAAGCAAGAATTGTAGCACAAATGATTGTGCCGGAAAGCATTGCGAAATGGCTCAAATAAACCTTAAACTGAAGTGAGCACAGAGACGTTTTCCCCTGTCAAACTCTTCACAAACATCGTTCTGCACAGGGACGCTTTAACATTCAAGTGAACTAACAATAAGCAAAACATTTTGGAATGGCGGGGGACAAAATCTGATACACCTTTGATACATGCATTCGTTTTTTAACATGCACATCCAACATAAACCAATATTTTATCATCCCAGAAATTTGGTTATTAAAGAACTTTTACTAAGATATTACTGAGTGGGCCATTTTATAGTTCAGTGCATTTTGAAGGACTAACTGAAACACATTATCTCAGTCTTATTTTTAACATTTCCTCCTTCATATACCGGGGGTCAGCAACTAGGTTCAACCATGGGCCAGTTTTTAGAGCTTTGTTCAATGGGGGAGATAATTGATTTATTTAAGAAGGATTGCTCTTCTGTGTTCCACCACGAGACCTGAGATATAAATGATTACAACACAACATAAAACAGTGCCCTGCTTTATGGCTGAATGAAAGACGTTGTTGTTGTTTGAGGCCCACAAACTGCTAAATACTGAACACTGATAGGGTCTATTGACATCTATTAAAGCTGAGCACTCTAAAAACATAAACAGTGTCTTTATCATGGATCCTAAGACACAGATATATATCTGTGTCTTAGGATCCATCCACTATTCATAGTGCTGTATATATATACACAGCACTATGAATAGTCACTGAAGTGAGGGGGGCCTTTGGTAGTTGAGTCGTTACACCTTGTGGAGGTTTTGTGTTCATTGATTTGTTGTATGTCTTTAACTATGTGGGCCCAGGATGTGTAAGTAGTAATACAAGATACTCCCTGGGGGGGAGGGGTAGACCAGAAACCACTGTGTAATCTCCACTCTCCACTACACTATACTTTTGAGAGAAAAGAAATCTGTTCACTTGTTACCGATAAACAGATATTGGTGTTTTTCTGTGCTACAACTTATTAAAAGAAAATGTAATGTGAGTATTTTTCCAAAGTGCTTTTACTATAACTTCACAAATGTTCACATTTAATCAGATGGCAGTTGAGGAAATACAACACATGATGAGAATGTTCAGTTGTCACATCAACAGGGTAGAACTCTGACAAAATAATGGACGTCCTGGTTGGAACCTGCTTCTGCAGAAAAACTTCATTAGGGGCGGCTATGGCTCAGGAGGTAGAGCGGATTGCCCACTATAACCGGAAGGTCACTTGTTCTATCCACGGCTCCTCCAGTCCGCATGTCATAGTGTACTCGGGCAAGATACTGAACCCCAAATTACCCCGATGTATCATCGCTGTATGAATGTGTGTGTGAATGGGTGATTGTGGCAGTAATGTAAAGTGCTTTGAGTGGTCAATAAGACTAGAAAAGCTCCGCATAAGAACAGTCCGTTTACCATTTACCTGAACTGAGCACTGTCTCTGTCTTTGGTGAAAATTAACCATCAACTGCTGCAAAACAGCAACAAGCTACCTCTACAAGTTCAACTTCAGTAACTTGAACAACAACTATATCAGAAAGTTCTACAACACCGAAACTACAATTCAGTTTCAAGTTGAGCTTCAGCTGCGAAGTACGACTGCTCTCACTCTCATTCAGTATCTTCACAGAGCTGAAATGCACAGACAGGAAACCAGGTAAGATTTTCGCATTGGACATGGAGAAACTTTTTCTCAGCACTGTGCCTCTCTAGGCCTGCCTACTTTTCCCTGTTATTTATTCACGTCATTCATAGTCTAAAGCTTCAATACATTTTCATACAGTTTGTTGAGTGAATTCATCACAATTTTAACAATTTCTCATATCCAATAAGCCAAATTGAGAAAAACAGTACTTGTATTATATTTTGATAAGAATACAAAAAGAAAAGGATGATTTTATGATTGCAGTACTGTTTCTTGGGCAAAAATGTGCCAGAATGTGTCTTTTTTCTCTCAAAATGCCGAAACAGATTACTCTTGCTGTCAGTGTCTCTAATCAATAGATTATGAATGAAAAAAAAATGAAATTTTTATTGTAGCATAACTAACCCAGCATGTGTGTAAGACCTGATTAAAAACCTTAACCAAACATTATCTTTAACTTTCACCAGAATAATCTATAGTAGACCAAATTAAACCCCAAACAACATGCAACTGAAAATAGATGATGCAGCATTTCTGAGGTAATTTGGTAACAATGAGAAAAAAATGAGAAAAGTAAAATATAAACCCGACACTTTCATTACACAGTCGTCTCAAAAAAGGTTTGCTTTTCATGGGATATGTATTAGATTGTAGATTAGATATTAGATTAGATTAGATTACATCATTTTAGATTTACTTTATTGTACAAGAACAGAGAAAACGAACTGCATCTAACCAGAATTGCAAAAAACAGTAAATTGCAGTGTAATGTGAATATATATAAACATACATAAACAACAGTGAGGGGTATATATAAATAATATTTATACCATATGAATGGTTTTAACAGCATGAACAGAGTAAAATGAATACAGTAACATATGTCAGTTCTAGTGGAGTTGCTCTTTCGAGGAGACCTGAGAATAAAGTAGATTCAACTGTATGGTTAAGTGTATAGGTTGTGAACCACATGTACTGTATGTTTTTAGTTTTAGGACATTACGGCGAAAGCAGTGCAGCCGGCCTGTACAGGGCCTCAGAGACGCCCTCTGGTCTGCAATCAGTGAGTTCGAATCGCTGAAAGTGGAAAACAAGGCTATAGAGGAGCAAGTTAACCTGCTCGAAAATGGACGGAGGCAATTGGAACCAGCTCCAACAGGAGCTCAGACAAAAAGATAAGCTCTGGTCCTGCTCCCTCAAAAAATCGAAGAGCTAAAGAGAAGTGAGGAACAGTGGAAGGTTAGGTGTGACACACTGGAGGCAAGCCTGCAACAGGAGCTGGCTCGGAAAGAAAAAAAGAACAGAAGGAGAACAAGATTCAAAAGGAACTGGAGGAGAACAAGATCGAAATGGAAGAAAAGATGGAGACCAAAGACAATGAGAAGGTGGAGGGGGAGACAAACGGGAGTGAAGATAAAAAAAATGAATGAGAAAAAAGAAAAGAAGCCAAATAGAAGTGGGTAAAGAAAAAGAATCATCCCTGCCCCTGATCAAATTATCCTTAAACCCTAAAAGAGCACTGGGTCAGCATGCTTTACTCTGACAACAGAGGGGGTCAAAAATCAAATATGATTTGGATGATGTGTTTAAAACAGCCCTGGTAACGCTCCTCAATCAACTGTGAACTGTGTTTACTATTCTAGAAAACTTCCACCTCTGACCATCCAATCTCCTAAAAGCAATATAGCCTATATTAAAGAACTAAACTTTTAGTTGGGGACTTTCTATGGTTTGGGCTGTATGCACTCTAGTTGAAATTAAGGGAATTGCCTTTTAATATAGCGCCACTCAAAGGCAAACTATTGCACTTGTACACGATAGCCGAAATTATAAAAGTAAGTGGATTATATGTAAATAGATAAAATATAATCCACTTGCTTGAAATATGTAAACAGATTACTGTGAATTTGTTTAAGCCCTTGAGGATGGATCCCATGTTTTGTCACCCTGTTAACTTCCTAGACGTAAACAGAAGGATAACTGTCCTGCAAAGAAGATGGCAGAGGAAGGAGCAGACTGTGTGAAAGAACACAGCTAAGCTGTTTGTTAGAACATGCTAAAGTGTCTTCAAACAAAAGTTACTATTTTCCTTTACTAATTTGTTAATAAGGAATCACACACAAACAAAGACTCACTCGACTGCATCTTGTGTTAGAACAGTGTCAACAGTAACAATGCAGTATTTGCACTGAAACTTTCACTTAGTTTAAAGCTGCACTGGAGATAAGACAACTGTAAATCACTCATACTGATATAGAGCAGCCAGTAGATTACTTGGTTTACTGACCTGCCTTTAAACACAACACAATGAATGTTTTTTTTGATTGATTAATTTTGTTTATTTTTATTTGTATGTAACTGCGCATTTGCTCCATGTATTTAGTTTGCTCTTGTGTGTTCTGAGACGTCATGTGGCGATAACATAGCTTTTGAAGGAAGACGAATGTCTGTTGGAAATCATTTTCAGAGGGGTAGTTTACACCTTTTCGTAAACCGATCAAAAGAAAGATCGTACCATGTCAGCGATTTAACCAGATTACTTTCTGTCTGCATTCTTTCTATGCAAGCCATCTGTCTTGATTCAAATGCGTGTGGACGTATGTTCCTCCATACATGATGTATTCATCGCTTTTGTGCACGTCACACAGCTGTTCTGATTAAGCGTGTCAGCGCATGTAAACACCAGACTGTATTAAATCACATGCCATGTGAACAGTTGACCTGCAATCTTCAATAGGAATGATATCAATTAAAATGTAAAAACGTGCATGTAACCGCGATACGTTTTTTCATTTTCACTCATCTCTAAATGTCTCACCATTGTGATACTTCTGAAATGTTGTTTTTTTAGATCAGGTTCATTCCCATATCTTTTCGTACTTTTCTCATGCACATGGTGTTGAAATACTGTGTCAGTAGCATATTTATTGCAGTTTTGTTCACACCCACGCAGTTGAAACTCTTCATCCAGATGTTACTGAAAGTGACTTTGCTCTCAAACAAGGTGCTGAAGCTCAGAATCATTTTAGTACTTTTTGTGACTTGAATTTATAGCAGAAATTCTGTATTGCTCATATGTAGCATATATTACTCTCTTTTTTTCTAGATGTTTAGCTTTGCTTGTGACACATTTTGCTTTTCTTTTCTCTGAAATGTCCTCTCTGTTGGCTGCATTTGTTTTCTCCACAGCCTTCGATTGCCTCTTTCTTGACCAATGGTCTGCATGATATCGTTCTGTTGGTTGCTCTGTTCAGACATTGTTCATTGTGACTTCCATGTTTATCAAATGATGGACATGTGGATTCATTGTGCACGTCCTTTACACATGTCACTTATCATAATGACTGCCATTCTTGTCATTCAGGTAAAAATCCTCAGCACTTCTTTCATCTGCTTGACGATTGCCTTTTATGTGAAAGCATATATCAACCTGTAGCAGGTTAGCAGCTGCCCAGAACCCAATCTCTGCTGCGAAAGAACCTGAGCATTTCAGGTTTGAACCCTCTAAATGGTCTGGAATAGAGGATTGTCCTGCTCATAAGTATTTGTGGAATTCATGTCTTGTAAGATGATCAACAATTCCCCAGCGCAGTTTCATGTGTCCATTCTCACTTCGTGAAATGGCATAGGATAAAGCTTGAAAAAAAAACAATTGCCATCACCTTGAATTGATTTCGGTTCACAGCCTCCTTCCATAGCTGACATTTCCACAGAGTGCAGCTGCTTTGTATTCTCAACTCTCGCACCCATCTCTAAGCAAAGTCTTCCTTTTGTCACAGCACTCAGCTGCTTGTACGCGAAAGGGATCATGGATACGTTGGTTATTTCACTATCTGTGTTCATACGGGTGTCAGTGCCATTTGATGTGGTCATACCAACAGCACTTTGTGGGTTACTTGCGGTTGCCTGCTCCTAGAGTTAGTTACTTCTAAGGCACATCTTTTCTTTCTAGGCACATGTTCATGCAAAGATTAGGTGCATGTGGCAGTTCTCTTATGTTCTCCTTTCAACACAGCACTCTAAAGTGGTCTGTCTTCTAGTTGGTTTGCTTTAGCATTGCTGTTTTTAACAGAGTCTTCCCTGGTGGTCCACATGACCCTGAACGTTGCGATGATGAGGCGCAAACACAGCAAAAATCATGGCCTTGCTTGACAACCCCATGTGTTACCACTGAAAGTGACAAAACAAGCATTATGATCTATCAATGCCCTTTGAATGAACATATCAAGTGGTACATTAATCTTCCACTGAAAGTTGGACCACAGTTTATTGCAAACTGTGCATCTTTCATTACATACAAATTTGGCAACTCTTCAATGCCCGCTTTCTCCCCTAATTTTACCACTGTCTTTAAGAATAGTGTAAGTCAACATCATTTTTCTTTTTGTCAACACTCCAAGTTGTTATACTTTTCAACTAATTAATCCATACTGTAGGTACATTTTTAGCTACACAATGTACGCCAGCATTTTGCTTAAATTGCTCTTGAGCTTGTGAGACTGAACCTTGTAAGAAATGTGTAACAGGGGCTTCTCATCAGGCTGGTTATCTGAAAGCTTCGATTCAGCCGTAGGCTCCTCAACAGCTTCATTCATGGCGGCAGGGACCTGCTCTTCAACAACAGATTGCTTGAACATGAGAGAATCAGACATGGAGTTATTTTTATCAACAAAAGTTCAAGATATACAGTATACATATCAAGTTGCGTAAAACATTAGCCCAATAACAACTTATTATATATTTTTTTTCCCCATATATAATTTTCAAGCCGACAATCATCTTTGAACAAAATATAGGTATACAATTTGACAAAAAGATTGGACATATCAGAACTATATACATTGCGGTAGTATGTAACAAGGTTCAAAGACATTAAAGAAAAATATGTAAGGTTTTACAAGTTTGTACGGTTTTCATGCAGGACTTGTGATGGAGTATTTATACATTGCTGTATTGGTACTTTTACTTAAGTAAAGGATCTGAATACTGCTTCCGCCACAATAGGGCCTTCGCACCACTCAGTGCTGGGGCCCTATAATAACAATAATAATAACGATAAAGCTAGCAAGTAGGGTTGATTGGGCCCTCGCACAATCATGCACGTCAGGGGTGCTGGCGGGATGTCGGTTGACACAGCTGTGCACTTTCACAACCATTGGACACTGCAGGAATGAGTAAGATCTTTTTCCTTTTGTTGAGTGCGTGGCGGTGGACAAGACATTTAGTGCAATTTTTATCATTTCCTGTGTCCCGATTGTGACTCCGAAGAAAACTCACCAATGAAAACTCAATAGCTTTGCAGTTTAGTATCGTGAAGGAATTCAGATTAGACTGACCACATATGATGTCAATCTGATTATTTCTCTAGGTGAAGTTTGTTAAAGTACAACCCCTGTGAAAAAATTGCAAATAAAAATTCAAAGCAGCTGACATCCTGTTGGGTTTAGGGTATGGCTCTAAGAGGTTTTTTGTAAGTCCTGGGATGTTACATGTGGCTACCAAATTTTGTAAATGTATGTCATATGTACCGCCAGGGCTACTTGGCAATGTTATCAAGCCATTTTGCCACACCCATCTGAAGACCCATGAAACATTTTTACCAGTGTTGACGCATGTGCAGAGTTTCGTGTGTTTTCGGGCACCTTTAGCCCCTAAAAAATGCGTTCAATTTTTAAAATGTTGGGTGCCTCTGAAAATCAGGGACAATGTATAAAAATGGCTGGTATTCCTAAATGGTTAATGCAATGTTTTTGTTAAACCCCTTGAATTAAAGCTGAAAGTCTACACCTCAATCACATCTTGATGGCTTGAAAATTGTGTCACTGTCCAAATACTTCTGCACCAAACTGTAAATAAGATATCAACAAGCTTTATGCAACTTTTGATAAGCTTGATCCAATGATGATCTACAGATGATTTGGTAGCAATTGGACTTACAGTTTGGGAGGATGTGTCAAAACTGTGTTTTTCAAACAATTCAAAATGGCGTAAAATCCATCAGGACGTGCTTTTATTGTCCAATTGTCTTCCTGTGTGAGGGGTGTGGCCTTTCCAAAATGGCATTTTTGGTCCTTGATTACAGCGCTACCATCTGGCCAATTGGGCTCATGAATCTTGGGAAGTACTTGAACATCATTTCCAGTTATTGGGTGTTTCATGTTTCTAGTTCATTCCAACGCACAGGAAATTTATATGATTCAGCAGAAAAAAAAAAATTAATAAAATTGATAATGAGTAGACCTGCAGGCAGGTATTAAAAGGTCTAAAGTACCTTGCGCAATTCACAATTTTAGCACATTTCATGATTTTGCAACAAAAGGGCCACCTAGTAGCCGATTGGTGCCAAATTTTTCAAAAAGCCTCAGCAACTACAGAGCTGGGTTTCATGTTAATAGGAGTGATTTCTGCCAAGATATGCAATACTTTCAGTTTTGACTGCAACCCATAGGAATTCGTTCTTTTATAACTTTTTGGATCATCAAAATTCTTTAATAACCTTTGATCATTAGAGTCCATAGATTCTATGTGCAAAGTTTTGTGCAGATTGGAATCGCAACCTAGGAGAAGTTCAAAAAAGGAGGTTTTGCATGTTTAGCAATTTTGTGAAGAAAAAATTATATGGCATATATCACGAGCTTGAGCTAATTTCAGGGAATGCAGTCACGTAAAGTTTTTGAATGAACGACGTACAATGTTGGAATTACTGGCCAAAACATGCCTTGATTATAGCGCCAGCTGCTGGTGGACATGTCTTACTTTTGGTGTCTGACGTGTGCACCATTCTGTACCTCCCCTGAAAATTTCAACTACATAACTTTTATTGTGTATGCTGCAGTACCACTTTTACCAATAGAAGAATAAAAAAAACACCACTGCTACTGGGAGCCATGCAGCTTTGCATGGGGGTCATATTTGTTGTGTGCCACTCTACAATTGAATTCAAGTCATCATTATTATACTATTATTATGACGATTTTATTACTATTATTTTTGTTTTGTTTGAATTTTTGTTATTCACGATGGTTTGGTAACATTTGCTATGTATTTATCTATATAACGAAGTCATAATTATTACCAAATCAATTTTTTTCTTACAGACATTTTAAAAATAAATATGATCAAAATGTGTTTTATTGTATTCAGTAGGCCATTATTGAGGATGGATTATTTTTATCAAAAAAAATATTGCTATATTTCATGCATCTAAACTTGAAAACAGGTCAAATTTGACACAATAGGAGGGTCAAGCAAAGCAAAGCAAAGACATTATTTCCTGATCACTTGGATATCACCTAGTTTGTTTTTCAAATTGCCATCAAGCTACTATGATTATAAGGCCTTTTGTTGTTTCACTGTCAGTGCTAGTCAGTGTTAGGCATCATAATTTCTAGTGACCTTGATCAACGCCCTGGCTTCAGCTGGTCCCCTGCCGCTGCATTTCCCACTGCTCTTAAGAAGACAGGATAGTTTCAACCTTCAGCACCAGTTTCTTCAAGGAGATCAGTCAAATCTTTACTTGGTTGTAGTTACTCACTGTGACCACATGAGACCAGTCAAGACTGATCATTATGATCATTTCTACACACAGCCGTTTAACAACAATATCAGCATTTATGTAATATTTGGGATGCACAAGGCTGTCTTAACTGTTCTAACTGAGTCATGAAAAGTGACACAAACATGAATGTAATTTGACTTTACTTGGAATTAGCAGGAAAAAGGAAAGGTGTAATCAATAATGGCTCGATTCTATTCATTTGGGTCAGTAAGTTATAAACATTGCCACAACTAAGTTGACAGCTCTATGTATGTGGGTATAGTTGTGCATTACAGCATATAACAGCATAACACCTACCTATTACCCACCTAGTGCCTTTTGATTAGTTATCTAAATTAGGCCATGTCATAATTACCGTTCGTTCTCTAAAATTCAAGTTATTTGCTATCTAATATAAAATGACAATACGTGAAGAAAGTTTCCCCTACAATGTAAAAAAATGCCAGACAAATATTTGGCTTAATTTTAATGTCACAGTGTGCTGTTATTTGTTTTCTACCGAATCTGAAGTAAGTCACATCTTTAATTTATTTCATACACAGTATTTCCTTCTTGTCTAAAGGAAGCCTCCTCATTTGAATGAAACTGTGTACCCCAGACAATGTGTAGTTTTACTATGTAAGAGTGTGGCAACAATATGGCCACAGGGGTCAATTTCTTGTGAAAATACAATGTGTTGTTCAACATGAACCTTATTAAACTTCTTTCATTGCATTGGTCATAGTTAGGGTTAGTGTATGGCCAATACGACCTTCATCTTTGACCCCCTTATTTTGGTTGGCTTTAGTTTCAATATCTGTCTAGTATTTTAGGATGTTTTTAATTAGTTCCGAAATTTTAGAGAAATGTTAAAGCTTCATACAAGTACTGGACAAAAAGGGACATGCAATAATTTCAAATGAAAATTTACAGTCATTTCATATTTTTTTCATGTCATTATTCTCCTTTACCTTAATAGTATAAGTACTCCATATGCTGCGGGTGCAAAATTATACTGTAGGTCAAATTATATAACAGATAAATAGCTTTTTTAGATTCAACTTTATTTTGAAAAATAAATTTTAACATTATAGCAGTATGCAAAATGCAACATATAAAACATATACAGTTGTCTGACGTCCTGCAGATAAACATCAACTATAATTTACACACAAAATTCAACATACATGCCTTCTTTTATTGAATGATACGACAAAAGCGGAGTGCACTATAGTACAGTACACAGTAAATACTTTACCTCTTTGGAGTAAAATATAATGATGTAATATGAAGTATCCGTTGGTGTCACAATACCCAAACAAGACTACTGAAGCACCACCACCTTTAAGTGCAATACAATGCTCAGTGGTGGTGTTACTGTGATGTGATTTATTTCCTAGGATTTTCAGATAATCACATATGAGTGTCAGAGTCAGTGATCTTGCCATCTGCCAATAGTGTATTTTTTCTGTAATAGATGTTGCTGAGAAGCAAGACAAGTCATTAGCTAAAATCAAGACAAATATTTATTTAAAAGACTACTCAATAAATGGCAATTTTGTGTCCTTGCCTATCTTTTTTCCAAGAAACGTACGTAAATCTAGCCAGTTCTTGAAAAACAGCACTGTGCCAGCTATACATGACATCACCATTGCCAAGCCTGCACAACCTGAAACAAAGATACAATCGTGTGAACTGATATGTTTCAACTTTGAGTTTATGTTAATGTTCCTGACTGCAATTCTGAACATCCAGAGACATAATGAAAAGCAGAACACTCTGGAGGACAATAACCAAATAAACTTACCATGAACCAGAGTTCATGGTTCATTTCTGAGAACAATCGATGTATACATTGCTAGCTCCTGCTAAGGTCTTTACTGCCTGTACACTTGCCATTTGGGACAAAGACACATGGACTGTAAAAATAGTCCACTGGTCAAATTTGCACGAAAAAAATCAGGTGAAAATTTGCATTGTATTCAATCTGAATGGATTTAAGGACTATTCCTGAAACCAACTTACTACAGTTTAGCTGTTTGTCAGCTTGACTCAGTATACATCCAGCAAGTAAACATTATGTGGTGATAATATGATTTACAATTTGTTGTTTTTGGTTGAAGAGTTCGTAGCCATTGTGCTTTCAGTATAAAAAGCAGTGAACTAATGTAGCCAAATAAAACAGCCTTGTTCTGAAAGCATGATGGTTAGTCGTTGGTTGTAGCATATGACATATAGAAACACCTCCACACACCGGCCTATCACTGCACTGAAGTGGCCGTTTTTGTTGGATTATCGTTGTCGTTAACCCAGTGTTGTTGAAAACATCAACTTATTATTACGTGTCCTCAGCCTTTTCTTTTCTGTTACTATAACTCCATCTTGTCTGGAACAAGACGAGAATTTCAATAATGCAACACTGGCACAGGAGATAAATTACAGTGTTTAATGTGTCAAACACAAGCTCATGTCCTGAAACATATTCTAGTCATAACAAGAGAGTGATGTTTCTCTGAAACATCCTATCAGCATCAGTTTATGGACTGAAAATTTAAGAAATAAATGTTCAGCCAAGCTGCTGTTTGCTCAAGTTCTCATGAAATTAATCAACAGCACTGCATCATCATCATCATCATGTGGAGTAAAGTGATAGTATTTGTTATTAGGTGCTTGAAATGTTTATTAAGATGAGACAGCAGCTTGCGGAGAGGCTGTGCTTTCGGTCTGATATGTTATCTTTATGATCCATACACACACACACTGGAACTCAGAGTTTATCTCCTGCAGTTATCTCCTATGTCCTCTGCATACACGTCATCTATGCATGCATCCCAGTTATACATCATCAAACGCACATTGTAAAGTAGTCTGCTATTTGTAATTGGCACGTTTACAACATTTTAGAAAATTAAAAGTTGAAATATGAAAAAATGAAATATATGCATGTTTCACATTAGTTGGATTGTTAAGGATTTTTGCAGTGTCCTAATGGAAACATTTATGTATATAGTATAGTATTAGTAGAGTATATATAATGTATATATAATGTAGTTAAATTGTGTCACAGTGTAGATAATTTTATACGTATAGTAGCATCGTTCTCATCTCATTCTCCTTTACGAGCAGCAACAGCATCCCTCACACAAGAGTCCTCTCTTTTGAGTCCCTCAGTTTCATCTTTTTTCTTCATTCCCTACTTTTTGTCTTTCACTTTCTCTTCCACTCTTAAATCATCTCTGTGTGACACCCCATATGAGACCGTCGGAATCTGATCTGAGGAGGAGACAAAGACAGAGGGTAATGTTAGGAAAAGTACCGTCTCTTCACCTTCATGAAGACTCCAGCAGATGCATGGACAGTAAAGTACACCACAGTGTGGTAGTGTGAGGTACATATTGTTGTGAATGACAATCAGGGCAGTGGAGGCCAGGGTAGTTTATCTCCACTAACACTGTTGTAATGCCTTGCATACTGTAGTTATATAATGCATAATGGGCTGCATAGAAAGTGTTAACTATACCTCTGAATGATTATTATTATCATTATTATTATTGTTATTATTGCAGCCCAAAATGACAGAATTTTCAGTAGCTTTCCAGGACAATTGCAGGTCAGTAGGAAAAAAAGTATACATTCATTTCTGTAGTTATAATTAGTGTAAAAAAAACATTCAGCAGTTTTAGAGCAGGAAATTTTAATTTTGTTAGTGAACGTGGTTAGCATGCTAGATGAAGTTAGGCTATGGTACTTGCAGGTACCAGTGAGATGAACACTATATCGGGACCTTTTTGCCTGAATTAAACGTAAGTGGTGGTGCTTTATCCAAAATGGTATAGCTTCAAACAAGCTTCATAAATGCAGCTTAGTTGCATTGGCATTCTTAGTTTAATGTATCAGGTTGCCCACTTCTGCTAGGACAAAATACTGCACTGAAGTCAGCAAATGTAAATTATAAAAAAAACAAAAATTAATTAAGTCGAGGTTTTCATTTTCTTAGAGATAATGCGAGTCATAATTTTGACTTAGTATTCAATTCTTTTGACTTAACTATTGACTTACGATAAGTCTGGTGAATAATTTTGTTGTTGTCAAAAAATTTTGTGAGTAGAGATGAGCCAAAGGCTGAGCCATAGAACTCCACTGTTTCCAAAAATTATTAAAAACACATCAGTGAGCCCCATTGTTGCACTAGGTGACATGTCCCTTCATTATAATGAACACACACACACACACACACACACACACACACACACACACACACACACACACACACACACACACACACACACACACACACACACACACACAACGTGTAGTTTATTTTGACTAAGTCTCACATACACTGCCTGCTGCTCCAAATACTCACTACAGCAAACCATGAACCAATGGGCTTGGGCTGAGAGCAACAGACAGGGTAGAGAAGTCAAAGAGCATTGAGAGACGAAGTAAGAAATTGATGGTTTACTCTTTTCATGGTTTGCAGACATAAATAATGTTTCCAGCTATATATTTAATGTGTCTTCATTGTGACAGACCATGACTACTTTCATTTGCATCATTCCCAACTTTTTCCTGATCATTATTATTATTTTTTCCTAGTGAAAAATGGCCAAAGCATAGTGATGGTTGGGTTTTGGTAGAAGGTTAGAAATGGTTACATGGGACTAGAATTTGTGGAGCTTGTAACAGGCAATACATAGTTTGGAGCAGGGTCTACCTGACAAGACGACCTCATGTTTGCAAGAAAGCTGGTTTAATGAGGTTGAAGTTTATCTAAATTTGACCTGGACCAGGATGTATTTTCCCAGTTTTATGCAGAAAAAAATAATAGAGGGATTTGTTCATTCTTGCATACTGATTATTTTCCCAGGTTACATCTGATTCTATGTAAAGAGCTGTAAGTACGACCTGGATGTTTATTGTAGCCAAGGAAAGTCCAATTTGCTCTGGTGGCCTAAGGCAATCATGGAGTTCCTGTTTCCGCCAGCAGGTTCTACTGGTCCCAGATCAGGTCTGTAGAGAAGGGGAGACAGTTATTAATGAGAGCTACTGGCTTTTCACAGTATTTATGGTGGACTTCTATGATGCTCCTTCAGATTACATCACAGCAGTTCTGCCTGGCAGTATGAGAAAACATTTATCATCCATTATTCTCACTTTGTCAGAAGCCCTGCAGCAGCACGGCATGCATGTCTCGGGAGGAGGGTGGGGTTGTTTCTAATGAATCCTGGACTGTAGCCATATCTTTCACCAGGCCTGAGCTTAAAACCACAGGGGAATTCTCCCTCTCCTCCAGGCATACCTCAGGCCTGACTCTTCAACCCCCTCTCTCTGTCCTTCTGGATCAGTGCCAAATCCCAGTCAGGACAGAGGGAGAGGCTGAAGGGCCAGCAGGCCTCCAACTCCCATCAGATTCCTACAGTATACAGCCTCTTGAATAAAGTAAAGCCACAGTTCATCCACACTCAGACCCCTCTTCTCATAGGCAAAAATGAAGCTAGTAACTCCTTTTATCCCCATCTTCCAGGAACCTGTCACACTCTGCCTCTTGCCCAAAAGTCACTGAAGTTGTCACCACTTTTCCACCACAAAAATGGCTTTCTTTCACCTCATGCTGCATTTTATTCATTGCAGTTAAATAACGTGCATTCCTTCTCTTCTTTTTAGGTTTTGTTCAAGAAACAAGGAAAAAGAGCACAGCTTCTTTTGAGTGGTGCCACTTCAACCCAAAGGGACAAGACATCAAGACAAAAACCAAGGGACAGTAATGTCTGGGCTTCATCACAGAGTATGGAAAAAGATTTGAGATTTCTCAACCTTTCATACTTTTTTGACAGAAAGTGGGATGAAAGGATGATTATCCTCATATCTTTTATCACAAAATTGTTAAAATATGAGTAAATGTGTGTCTGTATTTTGTGTGATTGTTTTCTGTTGTCTCACAATGATGTTTTCTCTGAAAGGTCCCAGTTGAGAGGAAATAAAAACTGCAGTTTGATTGAGTACTAAATCAATCACTTCTATTTCCCTTCCTTACCAGATATGTAATTGTAAATAAGCCTCAACAGCTATATATTTTCTTTGGCTAACAGCTGTCCCAACATTATGGTATATACTTAAAGTACATGTAATTGCATACAGAATCAGAATGACCATCTCCATTAATTAGGTGGCTCCTTGGTCAATGATATTTTTTGCACATAAGGAGCAATTTATTCAAATTGAACAAAGAATGAGAGTGGATTTTGACGGGCAGGAAACCAAAACAATGAGCTAAAACAGGCTAAAATGCGCCATAGAGCTGAGGGGAACTGCAGAACACCTTTGTTTAGTGCAAATTTACAAAACTGATTAAAATTAAATTATAAAAAAAATCTTCTTAACATGCAGCCAATAATATCAAACTCTGTTTTAAATATTATTCTAACTTCCAGTGTGTAGTAATGCTTTGATTTTTTTCAGTGGTGACCAAAGAACTGACCCCAGAGTGCTTGGTAATTCATTGCAATATTTTGTATTTTGCAGCGCAAAGGGCTCGGGCTCTACAGCAAAACAGATTTTGTGGGAACATACATGTGTATGAGTCAGTTAAAAGTCCAGGACTTTCAGTATGCATTCCAGTTAATCCTAAGGGTGTTACAAGGCTCTGAACAAACCCCTCAAGTTCTTTCACACCAAACTGGGAAAGCCATTTCTTTATGGAAATATCTTTGAGCCTTTCCTAAACTATTGACACAAAGCCGGAAGAACACTGTTGTATAAAATAGCAATGTATCCTGTAGCATTAAGTTTTCCCTTCATTGAATGTAAGCAGCTTAGACCAAACCAGGAAAGACAGCTCTAAATGCAAAGAAAAAGGTATGTGGACATTTGGAATGCGGAAAAAAACACAAAATCTTCATCACAACTATGGCAAGTAATCCACTATTTTTAATAAAATTTATTTGTAATTCAGAAAAAGTAAAGGCTAAATAGGTCTTGGTCATATTTTCACTTAGACCCTGTCCATACCTGTCATTAACATGAGTCTTGGTCGATCCGATCACAAGTTGACAGGTCTAAGTACATCAGTTCACACCTGGCATAAAATGTGTCTCAGGTGACCGCTTGTGATTGGATCTCACCTCCCTGTTCTATACGCAAATAAACATGTACATCATTTTTTGTTTGCAAAGACCAAATGTCATGTTGTTTTTAAACCGATTGGGAGGCAACAATGCACTTCCCAGGCCTGGTCTTCTGGAAATTAAAAGAAGAAGAAATCGAAACAGTACAGACTGGGTCTATTCCTTGGCGTGTTCCTGGCAAACCAAATCACCCAAGATGTTTGACCAATCACATTATATCTCTAAGGGCTTTTTGAAATTTTCTGACAATGTGGACCAAGCCATCTTACGCAATTAGTACGACTTGTATTCGTTTGAGAAAGATTAAGTACATCTGCTTACACAGAGGACATCAGTTGAGTAGGCGGTCCTTCAATGTGGCCCAGGACACAAGTGAATGTGGTCTGAGTGATTGAATCTCAGTGTGTCGTCAATGCATCTTGGGTGCATTCACACCTGTACCTAGAGCTGTCCACTTGTGATCAGATCACCTGAGATGCATGTTAATGCCAGGTATGATCAGGACGATGATTAAGTGATGATTTAGTAAAATGTCAAAAACTTCATGGTTACAGGGATATGGTCCAAATATGGTATAGTTCACAGAGAATATAGAGCTCAAAGTGGAATTTGTATTATATTCCTCACCTGTAGAGTTGTGGGCAGGACATCTTCAGTGAGGCAGAGCTGAGCCCCAGCCTGCTCTGGTTCCTCAACTTGGTTTTCCTCACCAGGTCTTTGACTCGGCCCCAAGTGTAGTTTTCACTCAGCTGAACACAAAGACATACAAGAACAACTGTTTCATATTGTTTAGCTATGGTCAAAGTTCTAAAGCCCTGAGGGCAGTCCCCAAAGGCTACAATGCTCCTTAAGGCGCGTTCCAACAAAGTGAAGAAAATTTTCACCCATGTACATTTGTGCATTTTGTACTGCTGGACTGTTCGTGCAGTGTATTGGTTTGCTGCAAAGAGCTGACCTAGCAAATGTACATTAGCTGTAAGATAACTAGAAACAGATGCACTGAACCTGTCTGTGGGATTGTGCCTATGTGTATGTTTGTGTGTCAGCTCAGCCTCTGACTGAACTCAGCACTCATCTGGAACTCAAATTCTTTCTGTTAGTGCCACCCGTGTTAGATCTGAGGTCAGGTGATTGGGCTTTTGCTTGTAGAAGAAGACAAGAAAAGGCAGTGGTAAAAACTAAAGAAAAATATACTTGACTGGTAAGTCTCCTATCTACAGGCCAATAGTGGCAGACACGCTGCAAAACAACAGACAACAGTGTGTCAGGGTTCTAAGCGTCTGAACATTGACAGATTTATTAGATGGATCTATTGATACCCTTCAGAGCTGTCTGAAAGAAACAAGCACAAAATAATCTGGAAGATGCTACCAATAATAATGACGGTTAGATTAGCATACTGGAAGAACAGTGTTAGTCCTCAGAAAGAAAATACCCTCTTGAGAGAAAAGATCCAGCAAACTGAAGACCACAGCTTTAAATTCAACCTCAGAGTACTTGGGATTTTCATTGGTGCTGAGAAGGGCAATCCAATGCCTTTCGTGAACTCTTTTTTCCTGAATTGTTTGTGTTTCTGCACCCGTGTATTTCTGAGCGCCCCACCGGATCCTATCTATTAAATATCATTGGAATCCTAAGCCAGTCAGCAATACTTTTCTTCGAACTGCACTAAAGAACTGAAAAAAAACAAGGAACTGGATAAACCTTGTCTAAAGAATTTGCTTTTGGCAAGTGTTTATTTGTTCTGATTGAATTTTCCAGGCCTCTGGCCTAGTTAAACTACCATAAATCAAAATTTTTCATGGGAAATAATTCTACCTGTCAGGTGTAATCAGCAAAATTTCTTGGATCTTTTACTCATTAAAAAAATAAAAAATAAGGTGGAAAAAAACAAATTAACCTGATTTGCAGTATGATTACAAAATCAGTAGGTACTGTCAATAAAATAAAGGTTGGGTTCATCATAAATGTTTGTTAACTCTTTAATTTAGTTTATCCCAACCCCATGTATTGCAATATTGTTTGTGCTGGAACTTGTCAGACTTGTTATATTTAGTAGCCAGACTGAACACTCAGACATGTACATCATTTCATCTTTAAATTTAGATTTAAGATGTATAAGTCCCTGTCAATTCAGGGAAGCTTAGCTATGGAATACATACAATCATATTGTTACACTGTCCTCTTCTCTCACAAACTTTAAATTCAGGATTACAGCTTATTTGGTGAGCCACACTACTTGAATTTTGTACTTTGTGGCCTCATTGATTCTGGTATCTTTTGTAGCTACTGTAGAGTACTGTATGTTTATTATCAACTTGTTATTAGCATTTAACTTATGCAACATATGACATGACATTTAATAGTACTGTTTTTTCTAATTTTTTTTATATGTTGTGCTAATGTGTTTGTGTGTTTGTTTTATTGATAAACTGTGATTTTGATTGTATTGTTTTTATTACCACTTTGGCTTATTGGTGAGAGAGCTCCTTGTAAGTCCTTTTGGGTTTTCTAATCCCACCAACATCCCTTTCTTTTGTTCCTGTTAAAGTATTATGTCTTTTTTTTTTAATAACTTGTACAAATAAAGCAACTAAAACTAAAACTGTGCAACTTGGCCCCTCAGCCACTGGTCAATATTGCACAACGCGTAGGCTTGCAGTCTTCACTACAGCCAAGATTAGTGATTGTGCATTTATTGAGCTTTGAGGGGAAAGGGACACTTCTACACCTTGCTGTTGAAAAAACGGGAAATTTCCAGCTCCAGGGGGAAGAGATTTTCATCTTTCCTGACTATGTAATACTATTTTTTTCATTACAAATGATAATATCAGCTTAATAATTTGAGTGAAAAGTTGAAGCCAAACTTGAGGGTATGTGCTGTATTTCTCATGGGAGATGCCCAGAACTATTTGGTACAAAAACACCTATTGACTGAAGCTCATGACCTGTATCAGCATGATTTTATACATTGCACCGCAATGTATAAAATTATTGGCTGATTTGATAATTGCATGAATAAGCAGGTGGACAGTTGTTCTTAATAAAGTACTCAGTGAGCGTATATACATATACAGTATACATGTAGGTGTATGTGTATGTGTACATATATATACAAACGGCTGACGAATTTAAAGAAAAAACTGAATAAATGAGTAGAAAACATAACAAATACAGATGCTTCCACACAGGTGCACTGCATGGTACAATTAAGAAGTTAACCTCCATTCATGCTCTGTGGCATATATAAAAATACTGAGCAGGACCAGTTGATTCTGATTTTGTATCAAGATGGCAAAAGGAAGAGATCTAAGTGACTTTGAAAGAGGGTAAATTGTTGGGGCACGGATGGCAGGAGCTTCAGTCACAATGACTGCTCAACTGGCTTGTGTTTCAATAGGAACAGTGACTAAAGTGACATCTGCATTTAGATCTATGGGAAAGACATCAGTAAACAGGGCTGGAAACTTTGATCGACAGATGACATTTGATGACCATGATGCTCGTGCATTAGAGCGATACGTAAGGAAAAACGGAAGAGCAACTTTTCCTCAGGTGCCTGAGAATGTCAATACAGGATGTGACCAGACTGTCAGTAAGAACAGTAAGTCTACAATTACATAGAGAGGGATATTACAGTAGGGTTGCGTTGCATAAACTGGTCATTAAAAAGATGAATGCACATTTGAGAGTTCAGTGATGCAATGACCAAAGCCACTGGTCTACAGAGATGTAGAAAAAAGTGATATGTTTAGATGAGTTATCCTTCATCGTATTCTCGATGAGTGGGCGACTGCATGTGTGGCGTAAACCAAGAGAATGGTACAGGCCTGACTGCTTGACCCCTAAGTGAGGGGATCCAGTGCCTCTATCATGCTGTGGGAGGCATTTTGCTGGCATGGCTCGGGTCCACTTGTCCCCTTACAAATCAATACAAAGTTGTTCTGAGCGACCACATTTATCCTACTATGTAACATTTCAATCCTGATGGGGGTGGTCTCTTCCAGGATGACAGTGCCCCCAACCCCCCATGGGGGGTGGTGGTGTGTTTTCCTCAAGCTCGGGTCCTCTCCCAGAGGCCTGGGAGTTTGAGGGTTCTTTGCAGTATGTTAGCTGTTCCTAGGACTGCACTCTTCTGGACCGAGACCTCAGATGTTGTACCCGGAATCTGCTGGAGCCATTCTCCCAGTTTGTGGGTCACAGCCCCTAGTGCTCCAATTACCACTGGCACAACTGTTGCCTTTACTCCCCACATCTTTTCTAGCTCCTCTTTCAGCCCTTGGTATTTTTCGATCTTCTCGTGTTCCTTCTTCTTGATGTTACTGTCGCTTGGGATTGCTACGTCTATCACTACTGCCTTCTTCTGTTGTTTCGATCAACACAATGTCCGGTTGGTTAGCCATCACCAGTTTGTCAGTCTGGATCTGGAAGTCCCACAGGATTTTGGCTTGGTCATTCTCAACCACCTTAGGAGGTGTCTTCCATTGTGATCTTGGGACCTCCAATCCATACTCCGTGCAGATGTTCCTGTACACTATGCCATCCACTTGGTTATGGTGTTCCATGTACGCTGTTCCTGCCTGCATCTTACACCCTGCTACTATGTGCTGAACTGTCTCAGGAGCATCTTTGCTCAGCCTGCACCTGGGGTGCTGTCTGGTGTGGTAGATCCCCGCCTCTATTGATCTTGTACTGAGTGCTTGTTCTTGCGATTAGTGCTTCTGTGCTGTCCTTCAGTCCAGCCTTTTCCAGCCACTGGTAGGATTTCTTGATATCATATATATATATATATATATATATATATTTATACACACGTAGTTGTTAACTACGTCAGTAGTTAATATGTTTAAAGTACTTTTGAGTAATACAACTGAACTGTGTTTACATAAAGTCTGGAGGCAATTAAAACAAACAGAGTTGAAAAGTCATTTGATTCTCATGTTGAGGATTCTTACCCAAAAAGTGAATTATTTTTTTGTTTCCTCCAACTATGTTTCAAAAGTCATAGTGTTCATATAATTCAATAATTTTGTCAGATCACTCTGCACTTACTATTGTGACTTTACTATTGCACTAATCTCATTGTAGCCATGGAGATTTAACTTTACTTTACTTTCAAATCAAGATTTTATAGATCATATTAATTGACATTTAGAATTTTTTTGGCCTACCACATTAACAGCTCGGAATGCCCACTTGTAATCTGGGAAAGAGCCTCATGCCTTTATTCAAATAGAGGAACTTAAATATAATTCACGTGATTTTCTATCTCCTGAAATTGCCGTGCTTAAATCTAGGCGTTATGCTGAACATGGAGAAATGTCTGGTAAATTGTTAGCCTGGCAGATAAGAAAGGAATCTGCGGAGAGGACAATACTAAAGTTTAAAGGACAAGACGGAAAAATTACTATGAACCCTCTCAATATTAAATATATTTTTAAGGTATATTATACTGATTTCAATATATCAGTTTTACATCCAGATGAATCTTTGTCCACTTCATATTTTGGAAAATTATATTTACCTGTTTTAGCTCAACATGAAAAGCATGAGTTAGACGTGAATATTACCTTAAAGTAATCAATGTTGGCTATGAATAAGCTAAAAAATGGGAAATCTTCTGGTTTACATGGTTTTGCAGTAGAGCGTTTTAGACAGTTTTCTTCTACTCTGCTACCTCTTAAGGATTAATGCTTGCTTAAAAAAAAACAAAAAACTTCTCCAGCCTTAATATATGTTTGAAAATTACCAAAGACTATTTATTCTGTCCTTCCTTTTGATCAATTTCTGTTTTGAATGTGGATTACAACATATTAAGAAAACTTTTGGCATTGAGACTAGATGAAGTATTTCTCTATCTTAGCCATCCTGATCAAATAGGCTTTGTCCCTCAACATTCATCCTCTGATAATTTAAGAAGCTATTTCAGTATTTTGTTTCATACTCCCGACTGCCCATCTCCTACCTCTAAAACATCATACACTGATCTTTTCTTGTTTACTTAATGTAAAAATATAAGTTTAGTTAATTTCAAGTTAATTCAACTTAGAATGTCTAGTTATCATTTTTTCGGCATGAGTTTATAAACATAATTTATATACACTGAGTTGTTCTATTTGCTAGCTTGAGGTTGTCTGATTAGAAATGATTATTTGAATGAATGCACTGCTGATAGTTCACTCAACCCATTAAAGGAAGTTTTGAAAGAAACAAAACTAGCATATTAACAGACTTGTCATCGTGCATTGCTTGAGAGTTAAGACTCTCATCTTTTGTGGTTTGAAGAAAACAGACATGATGAAAACCGGATGTGTCTCTTAATACATGATAAATTAAGTGATTGTTGTTTCTTTTCATAATAATCAAAACAATGCTAACCATGGTGAAAATTAGTATTGATTACTTTTGATTATTATTTTAGCCTCTCTTGACCCTGACAAAGCATTTCCACAGACAAGAGTAGAGATATCTTATGGCTTGGAATGTTTTAATTTTTGATTATGGATTGAAATACTCTATAAATCTCTGATGGCCAAATGGACATGAATTTTCATTTTCTGGCTTATTTCTAATCTATTTAAACAGAAGTAACAAAAGAAATGTTCTGAATTTAGATTTATTGACCTTTTAGTGATAGGTATTATTATCTGAGTATGTATACATGGGTGTAGTTATATGTATATGTAAAGTTGTGCAAAGTTAGTCTTTGTTTTACCTATGTATGGATTCCATGAATCTCTCTGTAAGACTTTGTGTGTAGTAGTCTATGCGTGTAATTAATTAATTAAATAAATGAAAAAAAAATTAATGAATAATATGGACTTTACTCAAGGTCCTCTCTCTAGCTTTTTTTGGAACTTTAAACAACTTCTCATTGTCTTTATTAGCAATGAGGTATTGGCTCAGTTCATCACATGACTTAAGTAAGGAACTTTGGCCACATTATATTTGGCCAGTTGTTTATATAGGAAGATCGTAACTCTGTCTCTGTGTTCTTGTTATCATATAACTGAAGTTCCATACTAAGGGCAAATGATAACAACTGCATCAACAACTCCATTCACTGATGAAGACCATAAGATAAAGTTGAAAGCCATGGAAAAAAACTGGTAAGTGGACTTCAAGTTAAGATTAATTCATCAAACCGTTGGAAATAATTAAAAATGCATGGTAACAGAACAAAGAAGACTTAATTTATTTGGAGCAGCAATATTCTTCCTACTATATTCCTTACTGTCAGTTCCCAACATTTGCCTAATATGTATGTATATATTTACATGAACAGGTCCTATCTAAAAATACAATACCAAAATGATTGTGATTCTTGCAGTGGACCTATAACATTTAGACCGATAACGTGCACATAACTCACCCTGCCCTGGGGGATGGAGAGCCCTTCAGTACTGTCCCCAAGGAAGCAGATCTCCCCCTCAGTGTAACTTTTTCGGTTCAGGCCTCTTCTCCACAGTGGAAAGGGTGTCAAACCCTCATTCTGCATGTCTGAAACACAAATCACAAACAAGGAGCACTGTGTGTGTGGGAGAGTTTTCTGGGGTAAGGCAATTTGTTCTTTTAAAAGTTATTTGGAAGTGCTACTTAGAGACCGACGGCAACCAGAGGTCCAGTAAATATGTATCTAAGTAAATTATCTTGTGTATTTTGTCCTGTTTTTATATTTGTACTTTCCTGAAAGGGAAGCACTCGAACACAGAGTTCTTTGAGCAACTTTAATTGTTTCTTTTGCTGTTTGTATTTGTATCTTGAAAAGTTAAAAATGTTCAACTTCGTGTCTCTGGGAAAATGTCAAACAGCTTTATATTTTGAGCTACGAAGCTGCATCAGTGGCTGGACAAAGATAACATCAGAGAAGGGTATCATGATCCACCAGGTCAGGAAAAAGGGCCTGGGGGGGGGGCTCAGCAAGGGGGCTCGCATTGACCATTACCTTTTTAAGAGTTAGGCCTTATCAGTCAAGTGAAGCCCATTGGCAGGACAACCACCACAGTCCAGAGGGTTAGAGCAACCAAAGCAAAGCTCAACCAAGACACTCTGGAACATGCAAAAACTATTTAGAACCAGATACAAACTGCCAATAAAGAAAAGAAAGACCTGCATGTGGTTTTACTAGATCTTGACCGTGCCTTTGGGTCAGCTTTCTACTTCTTCCAGGTCCAAGAAGCCATCAAAAAGCTGGTCAAAGTTTACTCCCAGGATCTCCAGCTCTGCGTCACAACACAGGACAACAACACCACCTGGCAGCCCCTTGAGATAGGCGTAATGGTGGACTGTACCATTTCTCTCCTGGCATTCATTATGGCAATGGAGCTCATCATCCAAGCATCACAACTGGTGGTCAGAGGGGAACACTTGAAGAATGGGCTGGGTCTTCTTCCAATCAGGGCATTCATAGATGACAGGACTAGGATAACAACAACAAAAGCAAACACCAAAAACCTATTTGATAAACTCCAGGGAAACTTTAAATGGGCATCAATGGGTTCAGGATCAACACGAGCCAATACCAACTGTTCTGGAAAAGCCCATCAAAATTCTTGTACAATGCAGACTTCAAAGAAACCAAGCAGGTGGAAAAACTCAGGATACAATCAACACTCTTTCCCACTCTCTCCCAGCCTGTCCCCTCTTGGTTGGTTGTAACACCAGCCTAATACAAGGCAGATACACCTGGTGACACAACCAAATGCTGAGGTGTCTGGCAGCTGAACTTGAGTTCAAGAGAGTAACCATTCATGCCTTGCCACTCAATGCCCAGACAACTTTCTCACAACTTTCCTTCATCTGGGAAGGAGAGAAACTGGGGGCAAACCCCTTG
Source organism: Xiphias gladius (assembly GCF_016859285.1). Taxonomy (NCBI): domain Eukaryota; kingdom Metazoa; phylum Chordata; class Actinopteri; order Istiophoriformes; family Xiphiidae; genus Xiphias; species Xiphias gladius. The sequence continues at coordinate 26,231,896 of NC_053410.1, forward strand.
CCTCTTGACTCATACCCACTGAACACAGCCAGGGACTTGGAAATGTGGGTTGATCGAGGCCAGAGACTCACCTTCTCATCCAAATTGCATGGACCAACCTGTGACCGGATTAGGTCCTCTGGTCCAACACTAGCCAGCATGTCTTCATCACTGAGCTGACAGTCCCCTAGGAGGTTGCCTTAGATGAGGCATACGAATTAATAAGTGATAAGCCAACCTGGCAGCTGAAGCAGAGGAGTGAGGCTGGAATGTAAGAGTGCATCCAGTTGACGTTTGTAGCCAGCGCCCCTGCAAGGGTTCTGAAGGAAGTAAGAGTCAGAGGGCAGGCCCTTAGGAGGGCAATCAAAGAGAGAGGAGCAGTTACTAGCTGTGTCTGAAAAGAAAAGATACTGTCTGGACTGACCATCTAGAGGCTAACCATGAGACAAACAACCAGGTCTGATCAGCCAGCCTTTTCTGATAAAAGGTAAAAACACCCAATGGCTTTGAGGTATACGACTAAAGATGTGTAGTAATGGTAGCAACATCATCTGGTGGTCATATCCAATAAAAACCTCACTTAAGTCAATTGTAGCGCAGAAACTTCAGGAATTGTCTCAGTCTCACTAATTAATCCATATGGAAGGTTGCAGGTAAATTCGAGGTAACAGGTGAAAGCCATTTAATGATGGTATTGATGTTCTGACCACACTTGGTCTTTCACAAGGCAAAAGTTCAATACAAATATCAGATACAGCTTTAAATGTATATTATATATACCGGGTCTTGGTTGGTTATTGGCAGCCCTGAAATGTATAAAATTTAATAAAATGTCCATTACTGAACAAGAGAAAATAAAAAAACAAAACAAAACATGCATAATAGCAAAAATAATACAACACAAAATGTATCCCAGACACAATTAGTGGCACCCTTCACTAATATTTAGTTGCAGAACCTTTGGCAACAATGACAGCCTCTGAATGTTTTGTGTAGCCACTCTTCCATTGCTATGATTTCAAGCTCTTAAGTTTGCAGGAGTCCTGTTTTCAATGGCAGATTTCAGCTGTCTCCAAGGGTTTTCAATGGGATTTAGGTCAAGACTCAATGCTGGCCAGTTTAAAATAGTCCACCTTTTCCTTTTCAACCATTCTTTTGTGCTGCTGGATGTTTGTTTTGGGTCATTGTCCTACTGGAAGACTTAAGACCTTCACCTCCAACCTAGTTTTCTGACACTTGGTAACAAAATTGATTTTTAAAATGGATTGGTAATCTTTTGATTTCAACATTCCTTTGATACATTCAATGACTCCAGTACCAGAGGCAGCAAAGCAGCCCCACAGCATGATAGAACCTCCACCCTGTTTTACTGTAGGTAGGGAGTTCTTTTCCTTATGGGGTTCATTTTGTTACCTATAAACAAACTGAAGCACTGCATTCCCAAAGAGCTCTACTTCTGTCCATAGAACATTATCACAGAGAGACTGTGGTTTGAAGATGTATATATATTGGAGTAGTGTTTCTGGCCACTTGATGAATATTAGTCCAATTAATTACTTTTAACTCTCTTTTGACTTCACCAAATGCCTCTTTAGCTGTTGAATGCTCCAATTTGTTCACCAGGTACGATCTAACTTTGTTTGTTTGCTGTTTTGCTGCCTGACAAGCAGTGTACAATTGGTTTATCTAAGCTTTTTCACTGAAAACAGCTATTTGCTACTGCTGGATAAAATGGTGATAAGGCCCTTGTTTCCAAACCTACATTACATCCCAAAAAAGCTTGACCCAGTACAATCTATGAATATCACTATAAAGCCATTTTCTGTCAAGCAGAGGTTAGGCATGTACACACTGTAAATGGTCACTCTGACTTACAACATATGTCAAAAAACATCTTTGTAATTTAAGTGTTCAGAGCTGCATGTTGGTTTGTGAGGTGAAGTGTTTGTTCATGTGTTAGTAGCGTGTTGAGAAGGGAGTGATAACTGTTATGACAAACTGTGATGGACAATAACACAGGCCTATTTTTTGCCTATTTTTTTGAATCTCAGTTCATCCCACTTCCACTCTCCACTTCTCCCGCGTCCATGTAAACACACCTCTGCTTATCACATGGGCTGGCAATTTCTAATGCTAATGGAACCCGACAGTACAACATTTAAACATGGCCTCAGAAGAGCTATCCACATTGCTACACCGGCTCAGGGCCCCCCCGCTCTCCTTACATCTAAGCCTCTTCTCCAGATCCCATTCCTGTCCATCAGAGGAAAAACCAAGGCATTCCAGAGTCCACGGGACATTATATGTTCCCGTCATTAGCAGGATGCCAGGAATTCCACCTGTGTCTTGCACAAGTTACAATTTTCTAATTTTCTCTTATAAATCTTCCCTACGGGACCACCAAGCTCTCCATCACCACCACTTCCTCAGGCAATGTGAGTAGCTCCAAAAGCACAACAGTAATGATCACATTTGGGAGACGGCTGTGTTTCCAAATGATGAAGCTTGTATCACCTGGAGCTTGTATCTGATGACTAGGTAAACACCAAGGCAGAAAAGCATGTGGGGCTGCTTCATGGTCAGACTGTGAAACACAAGAATCCCCAAAGCTTTTCAATAACATAGCCATTAGATCCATTTCAAGAATGTCTCACACTGAAATTACAACATTAATATGTGGTTGTGGGTGTGTGTATTTGTTGACACATCACACTGGAGCAGGTTATTAAGCACCAATCCTACTCTTAATTAAATGCTAAATGTTAATTAGGGGTGGTTTCAGTCACCTCCAGGGCATTCGGCAGCATAGCATAGACTCAGACCGAACAGTACTGTATGTCTCAGAGAAATAGAATCTGTAACTCTGATGGGCCCAGTCCACTAAAGAATGAATCTCTTATCTTCTAGGCTTTCACTGTACTAGTCGTATCTAGGCAAGTGTCCACTCATACTTGCTTGTCCAAAAAAACTGCTCTATCAACAATGCTAACCTTGTGTTCATCCCTACATTTCTTATGACTGCTTATTGGTTGTTTGTTTCCTACTCCCTCAGACTAGCCAGCATCTACCAACAACTTTAAATCTGCCATTTCAAAGTGAAATTGTGAGCACAAAACTATGGGAAAAGGCCTCAAGTGCTTGTTAGATGGTATAACAGTGTCTGAAACCCCCTTTCCTGTAGTGGATTTAGGAAGGCTGTGTCATACAGTTTTCATACATTTCCAAAACTGACAATCCAACAATCACTCCAACTCATGTAGTGATTGGTCTGGCATGTAATGATGTGCTGTCTTCTATCACTTTTTATGTGAACAACTGAGTGCAACACTGCGATTGACTTCAAGGAAAGACTGTCTGAGAGTGTGCATAGTCATCCCAATTTGTACACTTCAGTGTATCAAGATGACAAAGACACAAGAAAGACACGGAATTCTTGAATCAAGTTAACACAGGCAGTGGGATGCAGCCACTGGGGGTTACTATGACAGGTTTTTTTCCCCTTTGTTTGAGTGTGGCCACTCAGAACAGACTGAAACACTTACTTTTAGATGGAGTGTGTTGACAGTTATTACAACCGCCATTGTCTGAAGCATATCCTTCAACCTTTGTTTTCTCTTCCAAATATATCTGACCCTCCGTAGGGTTTGTTAACAATCTGATCATCTCACTGCTCATGTTCCTTGCCCTGTCAAACTCAATTTTAGTGATGTCACTGTGTTCCTAGATCTCAGCTTTTTAGTTTGAGTACTATGTAATGACCAATAGGAACGATAGTCAAAACCATGATTTTCCTTTATTTGAATTACCTTTGAGATTTCTAATTGACTTGTTCATTATACATATATCTCACATCTTGAAATGTGTGCTAGATTGACCCACACTCTATGATGTAGTTTGTGCCATAAAGCACAACTGTAGTACTATTTATGGAGCATGTGTTCCTTAAATACTGTAGACAAAAAAGGGATTGTCTTAAGATATGAACAAGCTGGTTGAAAAAGCTAAATTGTAACTAAGAAGATGGTTTGTTAATGAGGGAAATTTCAGCTCATCAAATACATCCAAAGAAGTGCTCACCATGTTTGAACAAGTTTTTTGAACTGCAACTTGAAGGACAATTTTATTTGACAGTTTTTTCAATTCCAGTAAATAAATATAAATGTGTTCGTATTACCTCTCCTGGCTGATATGAGTAGGTGCTGCTTGATCTCGGGAATGGTGGACAGGTCAGAGAGGGTTCCACTGGGTGACAAAAACTCACTTCTGGAGTGTCTTTTCTGAGCGTGCTGGAAGGTCAGGCTGGCAGCTCCACAGCTGCAGTGCTGGTGGAAAAAGTCCTGTTCAGAAACATGGTTGGAACAGGCCAACAGTGACAAAAACAGCCAAATATTATAGTATTAATTATTTGGCATTTTCATATCATTAATTTCTACTGATTTGCAGAATAAATTCATTGTCTTTTTATTTTAAAATTGGTTCTGTTGAATATATGGTCCGGCATAATAATCACCTTTGCAGATACTTATATTGGTGCAGCTGTGAGAAATACAAATTAATATTGGTCAGTCCTCACAATCAAGAGGTAAGATTCATAAATGATCTGCTAATAATGGGGGTGAATATAAGTGTAGGAGCAGATATTGGTAGCACCTAAAATTAGCATATATACTTTTTTACTGCTTTTCATTTGCCCTCTCCAGACAGTTGACAGGCACTGTGTGAAACACTGTGTTTGTCTGTGCTCACGGGTCAATCATTCCCCAGTTCTTCATATTTGGTAAACAGAATAAGTAAAGGTTCAAACAGTGTATTACTGCATTACCTTTATGCACATGCACATATTGGCAAATGTGATATTTTTTTTCAGTGTGTGTGTGTGTGTGTGTGTGTGTGTGTGTGTGTATGTATGTAAGTATACTATATATATTCATCCTTTCACAAATGACTGAGTCATCCCAGAGCATTCAATTGAAGTTCACATCCTTCCACGCAAACTAAACATGACCTACATTATGACAGCATTTCCATAAAATCTCCTAATAGTGAAAACTGCAAATGCAGCCAACAACTGCAGTGTCACGTGGAGGAGATTAAAGGCAAGGGATGAGACATCTTTTTTTTCCTGCTCTTTTCCTTTCCTTTGCCACTACTAGAGAAGGAGAAAAAAAGATTCCATGTGGCTCACAAAGTGCTTTCCTTATTTTTGCTGAAACATTTCTCTTTCCCTGTTTTGCTCTTTCTTACCTTTCTCCGACTGTGGAGGCAGGGTTCTAATGGGCCTCTAGAACAACTCAGCCGAGTGCAAATCAGCCAACACACACACATTTTCCTCTTGATATCAACACAGCTTTCTTACATTAACCACTGTACATTTACATTCTAAGAGAGTATTGGGGGTAGATGACAGTGTGCTGCAGTCATGCCTCAACATTATTGTGTTTCTTAAATCTCTAGGTATTCAGGGTTTGACCAAAAATTGGCCTGCAGATGCCAACACTAGTTAATTAACCTGAAGCATTCCCTTTAATAATGTCTGCCTCAAAGCAATATACAACCAATCAAGGAAGAAACCCAGTGTGGTCCCAGAGACTGAGCATCGAGCAAGCATCTATGTTGGTTAAGCCACACTATCAGTAGGCACCAGAGTTTTATCCCAAAAGCCCTATGAAGACAGGCAAAAGAAAATCTGGTCTTCCAAATGGCAGAAGGCATAGAACAATAACAACTAAGCTGGCAAATATCTTTCACGGGGTGAAGGCCAAAATGTGACCCAGGACAAACAAATACGATTGGAAAGCAATGGTGAGAGAATAAATTAGTATTGTTTCACTGAAATTTCTGTTTGAAACTGACAATAATGACTTTATTTTAAGTGGGTTAGCAGTTCAACAGCATTTTTTTTCTGCACCTACTAAATTAGATATTAGATCTTTATGGAACTTTTTCTGGTTGCAAAGTCAATTATGCGTATGTTCTCTCTGTTAGCCAGTTTGATTAGAGAGAAAGCACCCAAATTTACAAATACTTCACAATTCAACCCAGTTGAGTAGATGAAATGAGTTATCTGGCTGTTAAAATCATCTCAAATATAGATAACCCATAAGTACAGAAAACTACAATCCTGTTTTAATATCCACTCAATAATCTATTAAACAATAGAATCTAACCCCATTATCTCCTTAATTGTTTGAGTTAAAATTATTAATATTTTGCCAAAATCTTTTTTCAACCTTGGTAGCAGCATGACTTTGATGGCAGTGTCGATTGGTCATTCCACCATTTTGGTCCAAACTGAAATATATCAACAGCTATTGGATGGATTGGCATGAAATTTGATACAGGCATTCATGGTCTTCACAGACTTTATCGTACTGACTTTGGTGATCCGCTTTTCCTCTAGTGCCATCAGCGGGGCAAAGTTTTCACTTATCCTGTGAAATATCACAACATCTAATAGACTGTTTTGCAAAAAAAATTTGTATCAATCCTGCAAAAGTAGTTTTAGCAATAGGGTATATTTACTTATTTTTCCCCATGCTTATTTATTGTTTTTCATTTTGGTTCATTTTTTTCCTAAAACTTTAAAAATGATAGGTACAAAAATTTTATTTGGAAGGGTAATATATAGGATATAGGATAGGCATTCCTACTATGCACTGGGTTAAAAAGGAAAACTACAGCACCTGCCACGTCCCCTTTATCCCTTCTTATATTCTGATACCGTAAATAGCATACTGAAAAGTATAATTAATTTAGCCTAAATCCATGGGAAAAGCTAAAGGCTCATTTGGATATTGGTACCTCGTTGTTGGATTTTACAAAAATTTGGGTCTGGATTTAAACCTGCAATAATTCATTTTCAGTGCTACCAGCTATTTTCAATGGTAAGTAGCTAAAGCCTGCCTCAAAAAAATCACTAGATGCCACCAGATTACATCACACACTAATTTTCACTCAACACTTAACTAGTTACCAGGTGAGCAAAATCAGATTGAAACAACATTTGCACATTTTCACGCAAAAGTAGTAAACCTACATTGACGCCCAAACCCAATTTCTCAGCCCTTGTTGTGTTTTACATTGAAATTATGTAAGATTTTCAATCATGACTGACACTGAAGCAACATTGATTCACCCATTGTCTAAAAGAGTGTTGGAGTGAATTTCAGATGATTTTGATATATTGGAACAATGTTTCAATCATTAACTACAAGAAACCAGACCTTCTAAAAAAAAAAGTTATTTATACAACATTTTTATAGCAGGATATTGTTCTCAAAATGTAAAAAAAAAAAAAAAAAACACCCCCCACACAAAACTTTGGTTTTATTTAGAAAAATTAAACTCAAATGTTTCCAAAAGGTAAATGACTGCACAATCAGTTTAAAATAACAACTCAAATTTAATCCCCTTCAAAATTACCAACAAGGACTTAAAACATGGATAAAAAAATTACCATAAAGATGAACTTTCACACTATGGGGTGTAGTCTGGCTGATGACATACCATTTCTTGCTAAACACATAATTGTTATACTAAATAAAGTGACTTTCCATTGCAGTGCATACAAGGACATTTTAGGCAGCTCTCCACAATACGATATTGTGAAACATTTATTTTTACTTAAAATTCATTTCACTTATCATTATTAACTAAGTCAGGTGCAAGTAATGCAGGAAGCTCCCATCAGTTTTATAGGATGTGCCCACACACAACTCGAAATGTAGAAATTGTTAACATGTATCCTGGAAAGGTATAGAAAGTTTCCCTTTCACTAAAGGAAGACTTTAAAATGAAGGATTTTTGAAGGATTCTGTTTCTCTAAAGACTTAAAGTCAAACTAACCTGATCAGTCTTTTATGTTTTCATATACAATCATCCATTTATATCTTATTTAGCATATACTGTAAGTATGAAAATGGACAGTTACAATTTTACTAGTTTGAGCACAACCAACAAAGTTGACTTTTAATAGTACACCTAACAACAGTTAGAGTCTATGTTTTTTATAAAGTCTGTTGCCAACCTAGGAAACATATTCACACCATATTTTTCATCATAAAAGAGGATATGCCTTACATTCCGTTCATTTTCAGATAATCTATCCAGAGAGACAATCATGAGCTGCTTTCAAACATGCACTGCAACCCTGAACTTTTGTAGACATTACCCGGAGAAGGTGCATGTGTGGACACAAATGTCCAAATCAGTTGAACCGGACATTAAAACAGACTTTACCGCCAGTTCCCTGGTAAAATGTGTGTAATGTCAGATTGAGTCAGTGTGTGAATAGAGTAGGTCATTGTGTGGGAGAATTCATAATGAGCGAGTGGGCGGGTTGAGGAAGTTTCTATCCTGCCTCCTGCACGCTCTACTCAGTCCCCCTCCCCCCCGGAGAGCCCAAAAATGGCTAAGTTACCCCTTATTTTTGGTTCACTTGGCGGCAGATGACACAAGTTGTGAACACATATCATTGCCTTTTAAGTTGATATGGTAAAGTTGTCAGTAAACAGTTGCTTATCCACACATCCAGCGGTTACAGAGCAACATTATCATTCATTTGGAGTTGTGTGTCTGGCCACCTGAAGAATGTAAGTCAATCATTCAGTGTCTTATCGCACTGTTTTGGTATCCACCAACTTTCTTTAGCTGCTAAAAGCTCCACTATGTTCACCATGTCTTTAACTGTATCTATCTCCTGTTTGCTGCTGAACGGGTAGTGGACAGTGAGTGCTTAAAGGTTTTTTTTTCCACTGAAAAAAGCTGCCTGCTTTGGCTAAAAACAATGCTATTAGGGTGGTGAGAGTAATGAAGAATTATTCTGTTCTTTATATGATCGAAAAACAATCTACTGTGGTTCTGAAAAACACTCAAACTGCGAAATGTGTTGTAGTAACAAAACAGTCACTCTGTAAACAGCCTGTGAGAAGATTCCACAACCATGGTCATTCATATATTTATTGTGCATGTTGATGTTTGGGCCATTTTTCAGACAGCTCTACTTACTTTCATGTTTTTATGGTCCATCGTATCTGTACTGTAAGCCCGTAGAGAGGTGTTTATCACATCTATGACGAGGACCTCCATAGTGTGCCTCTGACCCATACCCCTTCAGAAAAGGCTGTTAAAGGTTCTACACAAGTCTAGGAGATAAAATCACAATGGAATACCCCTTCCATTGCTTCCTGTACCTAACTAACTGAAGAGACTCAGGTCAAGAGGAAAATCAAGTTTGAGTGGAGCACTAACATTTATTTCTATAACACTGAATTAATTATATGTTAAACCTAGGCTATGGATGCTTTCTGACAATACTAACTTGTCCCGGTGGTCTACTTACTACACTGCTGGTGGGGGGGTGGGAGTATTGTAGATGTAACTGCTTTTTGTTTATCCTCTGCCCGCCTTCATGTATCCAGCTGTGATTGTGATGCTGATGTGAACAGTGGACCAGAGCTTTCACACTCTGAATGGTCCATTCAGAGAGCTCAGACAGTGCTCCAGCTAGGACTCGTTCTTTCTTTTGATGTGTCATCTTTGTCTCAAATTGTGGATCTGCCATGGAGAATATCACAGCAGGGAATCAGAGAAAAAGGCTTGGGAGAGCAGCCGATGTGGTCCATCATACTCAGACATTTTCAGTCTTGAGGTTGATGTAGAAATGTTCATTTTAATTATTTATTTTATTTTATTTATAAGGGACTGTGCACGATATTAAACATAGATGTTACTATTTGATATATTGCACCAGAGTTAGCTTAAAAGTGCTTGGTTATGAATGCTAAGGTTAAGGTTAAGAATGCAAAGGTGTAATGATTTTATAAACTTGGAAAGAGTGGTTCTATGAATTAAAGAAGTGACACTGAGCCTTCCCTTTCTTCTCTCTATGTCACTCTCTTTGCTTGGTTTCTTTGAAAGCTTTGAAGTCCTAGACTCCTGCTGGCTTCACCCATTGCTCCAGTGGACAGCTTTTCTTGCCTCTGAACCCAAAACAGATTGCACTAGTGTAAGTCCAGGATTTTTAAATGTATTATGTATGTACATTTAGAAATCCAAGGCCTTTAACAGGAAAGCCTCTTATTTAGACAACCGCATGGTGTCTATGGTGATGGTTATACTTCCGGAAAAAGAGGGTTCCTAATAGATACTCAAATACTGCATATGAAATGCAGAAATATGTAATTTTTTAAAGCTGCACTTAAATTTCAAATCTTTGTAACACAGAGATTATAATACAGCCCACTATCACATTGTAATTTTGTTTTACAGTATGAGAGCTGACTGGTTCTAGCTGATACCTAAATGTAGGTATAGTAGAAGAAAACACAACTATAGGGAACAAGGGAGTAGCATACTGTTTGCCTAGGAGGTACAGTACTGGAAACAAGACTGAAATTTACTGTGTAATGAAAAAGTAAAATGGAAGCACCACATTATATTACAGCTCATATGCCTTATTATACAGCCCTAAAAAGGCTGAATCCTACATTTTACCATAATGCAAGTAACAGCATATTTTCCCAGACTCTGCCTGCCTGATAAACACAGACATCTTTCAAACTCCACACCCCCAGTTTGTGATATAAATTTGGGGTCTCAAGGCCAAGCTGAGATAGGCAAATATAAACAGGTGTACCCCCAAGATGGCAGTACTACTGCTTGCCCACATCAGAACGTGTGAAAAAATAAGTGCAAGAACAGTCACACACCTCTCTGGTCTTTGTCATTCTGCTGTCCTTCTGCAGACTGCAGATCTGCCTCTGCAGCCGAAAGTTGGTCTCCTGCAGCTGGCCGATCTTCTCAATGAGTTGGCAGATGTGCTCCAAGTAACCAAGGCCTGAGCACAGGGGATTTGAACTCGCTTGCTGTGCCTGGACAAACAGAGGGTGTGTTAGGTTAGTCAAGATACCAGGAGTAAACTAGGAGAAAAGTGAGTTGTTGCTCTTCTGGTACCTGGAACGCTAGAAATATTTTGGCGTTACTGATGTACAGTAGTTTTAAGTTTGATCATAATTTGTGCCAGAACATCAGGATTGATTCACCCTGTACATCATTGTGTTAGTTTTTTCAGGATGGCAACTCTGTAGGGCAAGAAGACTTACTTCACTACCCCATTTCAATAGCAGGAGAAACTTTCATACTATAGGCCTTTGTTAGTGGCGTCTCCAACCCATTTTGAATGTGGTGGCAATGAAGGGGCAAAGACCCAAGCCAGGGTGGCACTGAACATGGCATTCCAGAATGACCCACACAGTTTTAGATGATTTAGTATAGCCATAGTCTGAGATGACTCAGTGGAAAGCAACACCTACAAAAAAAAAAAAGTGTGACATCAAAATAATTTGAAAGATGCAATAATTACATGGATAATTCTACAAATAGTGGCTAAAGCTATTTTCAAGAGTGTTTTATCTCCACTAAAGAGATAGCAGAACCCCAGGCATTCTTTTCTTTTACCGTAAGAATCTTTGATTCCCCTTTACTGAATGGATTTAAAACTGTTTTTGTAAGCATGGGTAAAGGGGGCATTGATGTGGAGACTTAAATTATTTATAAAAGTTTGCAAGTTTTCAAATATGATGTATGTAAAATTTTTTACAGTATGTAAACATCAGAAGCTACATATTTATACTTAAACGTGGACTGGTTGTTTGTCCTACCCCGCCTGGTAAAGTAGAACAGTAGTATCTTTCCTCTAACAACTCACATCAAGGTGACTTTAAGCTAGATGTTACATACCCAGCTGCGGTTGAACAGCTGGTCTATGGTCAGCAGTTTACAAATATGTAAATATGAGACAGAGTGCCATTAAAAAATAAATTTAACCTGCCTTGGATGAATACAGGTTGAACAAGCTACATAAAATAAGTGAGGAGTTCTTAAACTGCTCCCCATAGTATAATGGTTGTATCATTTAAACTTTTATGTTTTGATGTAACTCCCTATTTTATGGCTTCTGAAAGCACTTTCATAAGTACACTACATAAGCTGCACTTGTAAAAGCATTCCACTGCCACTGGCTACTTGTCTGGAAAAAGTCATGTTAACATCCAACAGAAATGAAGAATAAAAAAGAATGTCTGTCTGCTTCTTTGCTGCATAATCATCACATGCCAGAATCAGCTTTTATGTAGTTTTGTTTTATGTCTTATTTAACACATTAACATGGTAGAAATGATTGTGGTGTAATGTAACTAAAAGACTTAAGCCATTGTAGCTCAAATTCCAGACAAATTTATAACATATACTGCTATTAGGAGGATATAATGAGAATAATTCTCATACAGTTTGAGATAGATTTAGCAGAAATAAAGTCACTAAGATTACCAAGAACCCAGAGAAGCACAGGAGGTGCTGATGTTCACATTTTTCAGTAATATGAAAAAAGGAAATTTTGAGAAAATATTTATCCAGTCATCAACATTCCTCAAAGTGTCCCAACAAAAGCAGGATGTGAGCTCAGGTCAGGGTCTTTCTACCCTTTTTCCTGTACTGCACAAACTGAAACTCCAGTCAGGCAACTGGAAGATGTGATGGCCAAACAATGGGCCAGCTGCCATAACAGGCTGGAGGACTGACATCACTCATTTCCTCTGATGGACAAACCTTATTTGGGTCACTCAGGCCCTTGACCATGAACCCATTCCCACATGGCACTGTATGGAGGACACTTTTTATTGTCTGGAGTCACTTTCCCTACATTTCTTCTTGGCAAATCTGTAACATCTAAGGTCATGCTACATTAGTTACTATCAGCACCTGTTTCAATTCAATTCAATTTTAATTCAATTCAATTCAATTTTATATAGTGCTAAATCATAACAGAAGTTATCCCAGGGCACTTTTCATATAGAGCAGATCTAGAAAGGACTCTTTATAGTTATATTTACAGAGACCCAACATTTCAGCATGAGCATGTTTGTAATGTAATCATTAATGTACAGACACAATAACCTGGTTTGCTTTTGATGATGAAAAAAAAAGATCTTAAGTTATAAGGCTGGTATATGACACAGTGTACAACAGACATTCTGCTGTCACTGGAAAGAGAACACTGATTCCAGCAGTATGTGTATGTTCAGATTTGACTTAGTTATGATATCCACATGCAGACACAAAATACATTAATCAGGGTCAAAGGGTTAATGTAATAGTTAGCAGGTTGATTTCCTCATCTGTTGACTCCCCAGAACTGCTTTTCTGCATCTAGGCTACCAGACCTCTGGAAGTTTACTGGTGGCTAATTTAGATAAGGAAGGGTATGCCTTCCAGGAGATGACCCTAACTTCCTCAGGGGTAGTTGTTGATGGGGGGGTGATGGGGTGGTCTATCATCAGAGGCCGTTCTGGCTAAGGCAGTGACATTATCAGGGCTGGAACTGATCTTATCCACAGCCCCACAGAGAACATCGAGTTATCCACAGCCGGGATGAGAGAGTGGGATTCAGGAATGCCCTGTTTTGTGCGCACAGACCCATTTTAAAAAGGTCAAACACATGCAAACAAACACACACACCCTGCTGCACTTCCTCTAAGTTTCCGCTGATCCCATGAGTCAATGGGCAATAATGTCTAACACGTGGAACCAACTTCAAAAGGATGTGAAAAGTTGCATGTCTGCGACAAGAAATAAAGCAAATATGGATAATGCTAGAGGCATACAATAAGTGTACAGTGTGTGTTGTGTTGGCATGAAAGACTGGGTCAGGTCTGAGGTGAGCATTAGTGGCTGGCCTCCGGACAGGAATCTCATATGTGCCACTTAGGAGGAAGATAAATGAAGCCTTGTGAGTGGAAAGGAACCAGGAGCAATTTCTATCTGTTATTTTTTTAATCATCTGAGGGTCATTTACAGTGCCAAGAAAAAATAAGTGAAACCTTCGGACTAATCTGCATTTATGTATCTATTTGTTTTAGAATATGTTCATATTCAACTAAGTCACTATTATGAAGAAACATGGTCTATTTTAACCAGTAACACACAAATCATTGTATTGTTTTTGTCCATAATGAAAACATCATTCAAATAATCACAGTGTAGGTTGGAAAAAGTATAGGAACCCCTCGGCTAAATACATCAACAAAAGCTAACTGGAGTCCGGGGTTAGCAAACCTGGAGTCCAGTCAAAGAAACCAGACTGGAGGTGTGGGTTACAGCGACTTTGATTTTTAGAAAAAACTCTAACATTTTGAGTTTGCCATTCACATGTAGTACCTGCTGATGTGAACCATGCCTTAAAAAGGTCTCAAAAGACTTAGGATTGAGAATTGTTGATTTGCATGAAGCTGGAAAGGGTTACAAAGTGTCTTTAAGAATTTAGATATTCATTAGTCCACAGTCAGACAATCTGTCTATAAAGTCTGTGGCTACTCTCCCTACAAGTGGGTGTCCAGCTAAGATGAATCCAAAGGCACAAGGATGAATGGTCGAAAGAATCATTGGAGCTGGTTAACATCTCTATTCATTAGTCTACCATACAGAAATCATTGAACAGGCATGGTGTCACACTCACAGTAATGTTTAGCGGGTAATATCAAGGTCTTGGTTGCAGTAGACTAAGGTCCGGTTAATGGCCTGTCAGAGCTAGTTCATAAGATGTGCTGTCCAACCATGTTGGAAATCAAGGTGTTCATACCTGACCCAAATGGCAATGCTGGAAGGCGGAGTAAAAAACTGACCATCATGGCCAACATTATATCACCTGATTATGAAAATAATGGCGTGCATATGTGTTCCAGGACACAAGACACTTGTTGTGTTGTACTAGGTTGTAGATATGAAAACTACCACAAATAGATGTGTAAAAACTTAAAAATGAGAGCTAGAAGGATGACTAGAATCCTTGATTTTATTCCACCTCCAACAGCAGGAAATCACAGTATGAAGTGGGTGTGAATGTCAGATTGTCGGTTTTGAAATATTAAATATATGGTTGAACACAGACCCTCCCTAACCCAACATCGAAAAGATGTGGGGAGAGGGGGTTTCTGAAGCTATCCAACCATCAACAAGCAGTTTGTCCAAAGTATCAAGCTTAAGCAAGGTAGGCAAGACATCTTTCCGCCAGCAATGTGCCTCCTGAGGTATACCAGGACAACCCCAGGCCAAATAGGTTATGTAATCCCTCCAGTAAATTCTGGGTCAACTACGGGGGTTCAAGTCAAAGGAGCATCATTTCTGCTCCTAGATCCAGGCAGATGTCTGAGCTCCACGCACAAAAGAAAAACTCCATTTGGCAGCTTGTATCTGTAATATTATTTCTGCCACTACGTGGCAGAAATAATATTGTCCTAAGTACTGGACAAAATTGAATTTTGGCCTGCTTATGGCACTTGATATACTAAATGCGGGGGATGACCTGGGGACCACAAATATCTCTCAAATTTTACGACAATCAGTGTTTTTCAGTCTTAACCAAAGTTGTGGACCAACCAGCTGACACTGGCATCCCTGCAGCTGGATTTGTAGTGTGGCTAAAGCCTCATAAATTTTTCTGTAGAACCACATTCAAATGGTTCCACATAGGACCTTCACAAGAAATATACAGCTTTGAACTACCCAGTCAAGTTGTAGACCAAAATGTCGAAACCATTGAATCATAAAACGTAAAGAAGTGCTTTTTAACCACGCAGCCTTTTATTTTGATTGGACTTTTGCTCTCTATGGCAACAGAGAATCTTACAGGTGTTGCTGTTAGCATTGTTTTATGATTTCAGTTTTCTCTCTCTCACATTTCAAACTCATGATAACATCCAAGATCACCATGGTAATTGAAGCCTCCTCTGGCTCTCCCTTGTAGATGTTTCCATTATCTTTTGTTCATCCAAAATTCTTTCCTAAACATGACGGTGTTGGATAGGAATGAAGCACCAGATGTGTGTGGAGCATCCAAATAGGGAGGAAGGTACAAGCAGGTCACGTACGCTGCATCTCCCAGCCAGACACCAGTCTTTTCTATACACACAGATAGTGTTTCTGCCTCACTTCAATGCAGTATATCTTTCAAAGTACTCAGACAGGAACTGAAAGACATTATGTGCTGGTGTTGTTCTTTTGTACAGTTTTTGCACCTGACTTTGATTTAGTTTTAGTCTTAGCCTTTTGATGCAAAAGGTATACTAGGTTTTAGTTGTATTTTAGTTCATTCGTTATCGTTATGTTAGTATAGTATTCAGCAAAAACTAAAACCCTTTGAGTTAGTTTTTTGTCACTTCACAATGTTTTGTCCTCTACACATTTTGAAGCTACAGCTGTTTCCATCTTTGATGATTACAGTTACCACTGTTGCAGTTGTTGTGTATTGCGAGGTAAGTGGAAAAGATACTGTTAACCAGTCAATTGACATTTTGAACATATAGGAATCATCATTTTGCACCATCATTTTGTGTTGCAAGACTGTAATTTTTGCATCTGTTATATGCAACATTGGATTGTTAGCATAAAGTTGGATTTTGGTTTATTTAGTGCAATATATACTGCATAAATTTCAAACTGATGATTTGGACACTTAAGTAAAATGATGGACTTTACAGCAAGTATGGGATGGGAAGCTTTGGTTTAGCTTGAGACTATGAGCTAAATGTTAACTTTGATGCAAAAGTATTCATTCAGCAAACATATACAAGAAGATTTAGCTCACATTTTTCAAGTAGTTCTTCATACAACAATCTTATGCCCTTATCAACACTGATAGAGCTTTTGGGTGCTGTAATTGTTCCCAATGTGGTTTTATTGTAAGTGATGGGGGACAAAATCCATAGTCGGAACTTTAGAATGCATTTTTACTTACATACAATCTTTCCTTGAAGGCATTTGTATCATACCACTCATTTGTACATATGAAAATGCTTGCTAGAATACTTATACTTACATATAATACCAGAAATACTTTTGCAAAGACTTAAGAGAGAACTTCAAAACCGGTCTAATATCTCACCTTGGTATTTCTTGCAAAGTACTGTGTAAAGTGGGTGTTACGGAAAACACTTTTGTTGGAGCATAACTGTGCCTTTTGATGGTTGACAGCCTACATTAAACCTGCAGTCATTCCTACCAACAACCTACTCAAGCTGCAGTATAAACACAGAAGCTAACGTTAGCACTTATGTTGTGCAACTGAGGAATTCAAATAAACCAGAAGCATCCAGGGTTTGTATTTTAATTATATTTTACACTAGCACTGATGAGGTAAGTATGCTTTGAAAATGTATATGAGATCAGACACACAGCTACAAAGGTCCAAATGATCACTTTTACTGCCTGATGTTTGAAATATGACAGCTATGGACTTAATAACATCTCCAACATCTGAACCTTGAGATTTGCAGTGATTATAGAATCCATTCATGTTCTATTTAATGACAGACAGAGTAACAGAGCAGGAGAGAGAAAAGGTATGTGGGTAAACACAGAGAAAGTCCTTAATGTTCACATATTTGAATTCAGTATCACTGTGCTACGGACTACAGAGTTCCATTTAGCAGGGAAAGGAATTACATTATTAGCTGTGGTGATAAATGATGATTAATAAGTTGGGGGCCACAGCACCATACTGCCTGACAACAATGTACTCCTAGAGTCCGGCATGCTGGCCCCCTAAAAGCCACTGCCACATGCCATTACTGTACCTCACAAGGGCCCGAGAGACATATCAAAGAGCCTTTATCTGGGTAAAAATGTGAGTAATTTGAGATATTTGACACCAATTTGATGCATACACATAGGCCGACAAGCTCTGGGCTTGGAAAAAAGGGAGGGTCCAGATGAGAGCAGACGACGGCCAGTGACAGTATCACTAGAAAAATCTCAGTCCCTCAGTACAGATGAACAGGTGCTGCATGACATGTAGGTTCTTGAAAGAGCTGCCACACACTGTAACACATGCTCACCCCACTATACTGCCTCTTTCTGAGTGCTAGCAGGCTCTCATGTTTTGGTGCTAATATTGTTTTGCAGTGGAATATCTGTTGCTTTGAAATGCTTTTGCAATTCAATTACAGAAGAGTCTGAGCTGCTTACATTTCCTGGAGTAAGTATTTCGACATACAGTTGGGTCCAAAAGTCTGAGACTTTCCCATTCTCAGACTTTTGTCGAGATGCACATTTGCTAAGTGGAGGTTTTGATAGACAGATTATTAAGTAAATAATTAGAATTTACCCCTGCCTTGATAGTATTCATTTTAAATCTTGCTGATATTGAAGACTAGTCTACCTCTGTCCAGACTTTGGTCAAGACTGAAACATCTAGGCAACTATTGGATGGAATGCAAGGACATTTTGTACAGACATTAATCTTTCCCAGAGGATGAAATCTATTGACTTTGCTCGTCCATTGATTTTTCCCCTTGCGCATCCATTAGGTTGACTTTTTGGCTTAGAATGACATTTCTGAACAACTACTGAATGGATTACCATGGAATTTGGTGTAGATTATTATGTATTTATGTTCTCTTCAGGATGAACTGTAGTAACTGATCCCTTGACTTATTACCTAAGTCTTTCAAACTATGTTCTTTTTTGGGAATGAAGAGTTTTACTGAAAAAAATATTAAACCCTTTGTTAGTATAATTTCCAAAATGTGTCCCTTTCAAGTCGAAAATTTACAGCTGTACTAGACTGTCATTCTAATAGCAGCTGGTAATGAAAGACAATTTCAAGGCCTGACTGCGATGTTTTCAGGAACATCAAACATGTGATGTGACTTTGCAGCTTCGACAGCTGTCAGGTGCTCTCTCGAGCCTACTTGTTCACTCATTTTGGATGTGAATACCTCCTTTTTTTTTTCCTGTAACATGAATGAAACATGCCCCTGCAGGTCCTTTTGAATGAGTTCAGTTGCTTTTTGTCATATCCCTGGGACAGGAAGAAGTCAAACCACAGGTACAGCTTCAGTGCTATTTACATTCTTTTGTTCAGCAACTAAGTTGAAGAGAATCTGACAAATTGAAAGCCCTCCATGTGTTAATCACACCTATAAATGCACTACAGAAAATGTACTTACTCTGTGAACCCTAATTCAGTTGCAGTGTTACAATTACCTGGAAACATAGAGGCTGGAAAAGTTTAGTTTATCATGATAAAGGACAGAAAATGTCACTGTTGCTCATCCAAAAGGAATTTTGCTGAAGTCTGAAGGAACCATAGTTGTCCTTCAACACACACACACACACACACACACACACACACACACACACACACACACACACACACACACACACACACACACACACACACACACACACAGAGAGAGAGAGAGAGAGAGAGAGAGAGAGAGAGAGAGAGAGAGAGAGAAATGTACTGCCCAACATGAATGCAAAAGGTTATTTTTTCAGTCTTTGGAGTGAATTTAATGTTTCATCCTGAAATCACTAGGTACACAGTGACAACACTTCCCTTTTTCTTGTTTAGAACACTGAGTAGTTTATAATCAAAAGAAAATATCCCCCTCACTAATAACCAAAATTAAGGGATCATATCAAACATTTTTGGTCATATTATGTGTTATGTAAAAAAAAGAAAATTAGCTAATACATTGCTATCAGATTTTTGAAATCCTCAAATGTCAATGCTCTTATACCTCAAAACTAATCCTATTGGTAAGACTATACTCTGCACACACTGTTGGTAGTTTGTAAACTGGCTATTTGTGGTGAATGAACAGACAGTCCAGCAGGGAGGACAATGAGAGGAAAATTTAATTTACATTCAATCTGAATGCACCTTAGAACTTTTTTGTCTGCTACATATAAATTTAAAGTATCATGTCTGGCATTGCATACACAAATCTTTTAGTTTAAAATTTTTGGGGTCAACATCTATAGACTGCAAGGAGTCCCTGGCGTAGATGCAGAATATGCCATAGGAAATACATACAGTAGCTTATCCCATCTGGCCTCGAAGCACTTCTTGCCCCCAAGGAGATGCTGGAGGATGTGGCTAGGGAGAAGAATATCTGGGCTACCTCGCTTAGCCTGCTTAACCTGCGGTAAGGAAAATGGATGGATGGATTAATGGATATATAGGCACAATGTTTTCCTTACCTCACTAAGTCTGCAGCATTCGTCCATGTATTCCTCCAGGCTGTCACTGGTGGCACTCCTCCTTATAAGCTCTGGCTCAAAGACATTGCCCATCATGTCATCACAGGCTCCTGTTGAGGATTGCTTCCCAGGCCTCATATCCTCTGCGCAGGTTCTTTCAGTTACAGCCCTGTTCTCCCCAAACAGTTCAGAAGTCTCTTCATCTCCTTCAGGGCTGCTTCCTGAAGCCCTAATCTGGTCTCTATCCACATCCTTACCTATGTGCAGTTTTACTCTAACAGCTGAAGAATGGAGTTCTTCTGAATGTCTGAACACATTGTCCTGAGTATTTACTGTTACGCTCAAACTGTTATCCACCCAGTCCCTTGCCTGTTTAATCTCAGAGCTCTGTTCATGTCTGACTAGTTTATCAGGGAGAACGGTAGGGTCAGAGTTTAAGTTGCAGGAGTCACAGGAGGACTCTCGACTGTGGACCACAAAGCTCTGCTCAGAGCCTGTTGGGGTGGATGGAGAGTTAGCTCCACTTGGAAGCTCCACTCCCGAGTCCTCCGACTCGAACTTGTACAACCTTGGCAGCTGTGAGTCTGAGAAAATGGCAGGCAGGTAGTCTGTGGCGGTCTCTATCCGAGACTGTCCGGACTTTTGATCAAGCTGGGAATTCACCTTGGAGGCTTTTGTTAGGTCCGAGATGTCCTCCTCGGAAACTGACACCGTGGATATGGTGGACACAGAGTCGCCAGACATCAGGAGCCTCTCGTGGAAGTTACTGAAGAGCTTAATTTTCGTCAGGACAACCTCACTATCCAATACTGCATCTCTGTCTCCTTTCCCTATTGAACAGATAAAGAAATATAGATTTATTCAAGCAGTCCAATCTCAATAATTCTTTCAATAATACACTGTTTGTAACTGTATTAGAGTTTCTGATTGGAAGTCTTTAATGGCAGGATGACATTGCCTTACAAATTACTGTAACAAAATAAAAAATAAATAAAAGAGAGAACCAAAGAGTTTTCTGATTTGGCACTGCTATGGTTAAGGTCTGCTTAGTTTGGGGCACAAAAGGACTTGGTTAGGAAAAGTTCATGGTTTGATTTAATATAACTACTTGAATGAGGTTATGGAATTTTCATGTCATGGTTAAAAAGATATAGGTTTGGGAACAATTGTGGTTAGAGTTGAAAGAAACCAATGTTGACTATCAGTATAAAACATAAAACAAACAGAGTCATGTCAAAGTCCAATGATTTCAGTGACCCATCCATCCCACCCTAACTACTCTCTCTCTCTGGGCCTTGTGGGTCTGCAGCAATGTCAAACAACTTCCTCCTTTGCTTCAGAATCCCGACAGACAAGAGTCAGAATTCTTAAGGTCTTTGTTTCATGAACACAAACCTTTTTTAATGTTGGGCCTTTACTTAAATGACTGATGCTATTGTTTATTGCTTTGGAGAACAGTCTCCCCCATCTGAATATCTGGACTGCAAGTTCTTAATGTTTTCACACAGTCTGAAATGTCTCTGATATGCCTCAAAGGAAACAAAAGACCTTAAAATACCTGAACTTAAGTCGAACTCAAGTGTAGTTTAGGGCTGCCAAAAATTGGATTTATTTGATTTAGTGTTTCAACAATAGCCAAATTATATAATACCTGGCTGATGTACAACTATATTTCAGGGGGTTTTAGGAACAAAGTGGAAGATTGTGGAAGTACAGGTATTTCAACGATTGTGTCAACATCAGTTGGCTTCTTCTGGGTTGGATCCAGTCTTTTGCCCATCAATGGCCTGTATGCACCATCAAATAGTACATCTTTAGTGATAGGACTGGAAGCTTGTGCGAAACCAAGGGATTGGTGTTTATGTAATCACACAATCTTTAACTTTTATACCAAAGGGATCCATACAATTTGTCAGTGTGCCGTAACTGACTGTGCAGCTTTGATTTGAAGCTTCAGTTAAGACCATGACGGGGAGCAATCATATGTGTCCTCTCCTCTTTCTCATTGTGGGCAATTTGATATGTCTCTCTGTCTTTCAAATGACATTTTTCCTCCCTCCCTGCCTTTGAATTTTAAGAGAAAAGACAAAAAGGCATTCCCTCTTTCCCCAGCCAAATGCAGGTGCCCTGATTTAGCTTCAAGGTTGTTATATTTGTGTAGTCAAGTGCTTGGAATAAAACAGCAGCCAAGCAGCATATTTTAAGACTGTAATTCCTGAGTGCTAGATCAAACCCGAGCAATAGTGGAGGTTGGGCAACTTCCTGCAGGGTGAAGTAGAGATCATGCCAAGGCAAATATGAGATTAAAAGTTCTTTGAAGTGGTGACACTTTTATCCTCTCTGAAGGGAACTTTGGAGAAGGGAGTCTTTGAAGAGGAATTTTCCTCCAAAGCATGTTGTGAGAAGTTGAACGGAAGTAGAAGTCTTTGGTTCAGTCATAGTAGACACAGTAAAGCAAAACCAAAAGCATAAATGCAGTGAGCATTTGTGTACCTGGGCAATTACGTCCATCTGTGTGATTTAATAGAGGCAGTTGGGATGTTGAGATTGAGAAAGTAGAGGCCTGCACTGAATGATATATGATTCACAGGAAATTAGTTAGAAACAGGATGTTAGCTGATTGGAAATGATTGGAGGGTTTCTGACTTTGATTATAACTTGGCACAGCTGAAAATCTCAAAGTGTGAAATATTTTTTAAATTGGACCAAAACCACATAATATTTGCTTTTGATGAAACTGAAAGTACATCAAATTGATGATAAATGGAAATAGGTTTTCTTTTACAGAAGACTTTCCTCAGAAAGCATCTTGTTTCAATTGCAATCTCTCAAAACAGCAACCCACCCACAGTTCCTATTTAATGACCAATGTTTTGATAACCCTGTTGTTGAATAAAAGCAGGAGGGTTTTCCAGAGAGCAAACTCGAACACCCCAGCTCTGCCAAAACACTGATAGTACAGTGTACTGATAGTACACTTTTTTTTTTTACATTTGCCTGTATAGAAATTATGTTTCTATACAAGCAGCTCTGTGGACATGAAGACAGATTTGTCAGTCAGTTCACCTACACTGAAACATTTACCGTGAATTAGTCACTGTGAATGAAAAAAAAAGAAAAAAATCTGTGTGAGGCTTTGAACACATAAGACTCTGATCTATACAGAATAATTTCATGTTGTTATTGGATGGACTGATGGGACATTCCTGTCATAATTATCATATCATATTGGAGACTGTGTGATATTTCTGAATGAGGATGACTGTAGTGTGGCTAAAAAGATTATAACATTTCAAAACTGGAATAAATGTAAAAAGTTTAAAAGGGATTTTTGGAATACAGGCTGCATAGAGTCTGAACTGGTTTTAACAGCCTTTCACTCAATGAGCTTTTTAAATGTAAATTTACACTCAGTTAGAACCTCAGTAGTTTCTCAACTGCATATCAGCAAAACTATGAGGCTGTTACTGGGCCAAACTACGAGATTATAATCATAGATCAATAAACTAATGTCTTATCTGTTTGATCTATTTGTTTAAATCTATTTTCATCTTCTGCTGCCAGCAGCATTTTGTCCCCATCATTTACGGCTGAATAAAATAAAAATGTTATCTAACCAATAGTAGGATTCCAGCGCTTTATCATCCATGAAGGACATTCAAGTGGATTCAGGTGGACTATGCTGGATAAAATATTATTGTTATAGTGTTAATATATTGACTAACATATTTTCCACTCCAGCTCAGGCGCTTTCACCGCTGTCGCTCTTTTTTTAAAGATAAATGTGCGTTAATGTCACACATGAATCTTTCTGGTTCTACTGGATTACTTTGGAGGCTCTGCTCTATATTTACCCGTTGCCTGGGTGAATCACTGTATCAGAGCTTCACTGATGATGGCTTTTTTTTTTTTTCATTCACCACACATGCACTCAATTCAGAGTAACTCAAAGTTGACTGAACTAAGTCTGATCAGCTCTTCTGGTACCAGAAACTCTAAGTTTTCAATCTCAGAGTTCAAGATTAAGCTCTGAGTTTGCTAGACCTGCTTTCTGGAATACCCCCCAGGTCTCTTCCCATGTTAATTACTGTCTGTGTTTTCCCACTTCGGTTCAACACAAAAACAAAGCGCTACCCATTTATAAAAGTTAAAATACAGTTTCCTTGTTTTACCACATGGCTTATGTATAGCCAGAATCTAGCAAATAACTTAAACTCTTCAAACAACAAATGGCCACAAGAAATAATGAATGTGTACGTCATCAATAACATAATTCATCTCCCAAGAAAAACAACAGCATTGGTTCTGTGTCCAATTGCCTAATATGGTACATTTATCTGATTAAAAAACCTTTAGTGGTTGGTGAATTATGACTTTTTGGACAGAATGTCAATGATGGATTCTTTTAACAATAACCATGGTCCCCACAGTCATTCCCTTATATTAACCAAGTCTTTTTAAAACCCAAACCACAATCTTTCCCTAACCTCAACAAAGTAGTTTTTGTGCAACAGCCATACGTTATCCAAAATCATAAAACACTTACATGATTTGTAATGGTCATTTGTAACAGTTTTGGGAGGTACTGACAAATGATATCATCCCAAAAAGGGATGATTTTAGAGACAAAGACAAATTCTGTATTCAGCTTTTTAAATTAGAGGATTTATTGAAATAGTCACAGCAATTACTGAAGGCTAAGCATTGTGAATATTCAGTATTTGTTGTTATACATGGTTGTATATCAACAATTGGTTGTGGTCATTTGTTATTCGAAGAATTTAAGTTTTCAGTCATTAGATGCGATAATAATAGCTGGTTTATAGTACACATTTTATTCAACACCTATGCTTTGCAGGACATATGAACATAAAATTACGCCCAATTGTAGAACTCAGATGATAATCCCTTAGTTATGCTGCAAGAGGCACGGCTGCTGCTGCATCTATATCACACTGCTGCATGTCATTAACTCCGAGTCCTCTCGCTCCCTGTCCTAATTCTGTAGGTCTCTGTGACTCCAGAGCTGCAGGATCTGTATCATTATGAATTGTATTGCTATAATAATAATAATAATAATAATAATAATAATAATAATAATAATAATAATAATAATAATAATAATAATAATAATAATAATAATAATAATAATTATTATTATTATTATTATCATTATCATTATTATTATTATTATCATCATTATTATTATTAGTTGGTGCTGATACCATTGCTGTTATTTTCATCAATAACACTATTACACCTATATGTACCGCTATTATTATTATTATCATTATACCAATTGTCTGACAGTGCCTGAATACAACAGTGTATACAGCTGTTCCAGGTCTCCCTCTTTCTCCTCTCTCCCTCCTTTCCCTCCGCTCAACCAAACTGGCCAAGGCAGACGGCCGCCCACCCTCAGTCCAGTTCTGTCTGAGGTTTCTTTACGTTAAAGGGAGTTTTTCCTCTCCTCAAGTGCTTGCTCATGGTGGTAACATTGTAAGGCCTTGACCTTACTCTGTAAAGTACCTTGAGATAATGTATGTTATGATTTGACAGTATTTAATAAAATGTAGTTGAATTGAGTTGAATAATTCCATTTTAATCAGTATATTGGACAAGATAAATTCAGGTCCAGCTGACCATGTTATTAGATTTAGATATTAACATAGTCTACACATTTTGCTCTCTCGATCTTCTATCTGAATCATAAATTTGATTACGGTGAAGTTTTAGTATGACTTCACTAGAACAATACCTTAAGCCACTCAAAGACAGTGTGATGTACAATGATTTAGAGTCACCAGCAATGCAAACAATAGTCATGAAATACGAAATGCTTCCAGCTGACAGATATAAAGAACCCCTGCTTGGTTTTTTATCAGAACACCTCTGCTTTAACACATTTATACTAATGTTTCTCAGATGTAGAACTGCTCAACAGTTTTCCTGGATGAGTTTCAGATCAAAAGCTGAGGGCCCTGGCACAGAATCATTTATATTAGAAAAATTTTAGAGTGAAAGTAATTCACTTAAATAGAATTGCTACAATCAGAGGATTAGCTTACAAGTAAATCTTGTTGAGTGCAAAC
Organism: Xiphias gladius; assembly: GCF_016859285.1. Lineage (NCBI taxonomy): Eukaryota > Metazoa > Chordata > Actinopteri > Istiophoriformes > Xiphiidae > Xiphias > Xiphias gladius. The sequence continues at coordinate 26,258,007 of NC_053410.1, forward strand.
TGTCTATTGACAGTGCTGATATTTGAGGGAATGGAGAAGACAGCCTGACCAGTAAATCGGCACGAGCCAATATAACAGCCAATAATGACTTGTTACAGATATATTTATTAAATCATCTATATATCAGCTGATAAGTAATAAGATATTGCAGTGCAGACATACTGTATGTTTGTTGAATTAAGACAGTGTCTCCCTGACATAGTATTGCCACTAGAGATCACTGACAAGATTATTTTTACAATGTAAAATGTCCCACTTAGTACATATCGTCATTACAATTCTTCAAAAACCCAACTTGAGGGATCAAAATCAAGTTGGTTTATATTATATGGTTATGTAACAAAGAATATCTGACAATATATCATTATGAGATTTTTTGGAGCTCTAAAATATCAATATCAGTATTGGGCTTATAAATCCAGTCCTGGTTGAGCTATATTGGAAATCCAGAGAGTTAAGTAATATAAGAGTAATATAACAACTGTTTCATACCATCCAATTTAATATAACCCTGCTCTGCTGAAGTCTAAATTGCTCCAAAAAAGAGATGCAGAATGGTTTACAGTCAGTGAAACGAGTCAATGGTACACATAGAGTGTGTGTTTTGAATGAACAACGTTAACTTATTGTCTGTAGCAACAGAACTATGTAGCTTGCTAAAAGGAAACTGGCAAGTCAGCAAGGGAATGTTGCTGATATTTCAACTAGATTAAACCGTATTCCTGCCAAAATAAATTGGGCAAAGATGCTTTCGTAATATACTATAACTAAGCATGTTATCAATAATTTTCCATGATCAGATGAACAGTCATGTTCAAGTGTTTAAAAGAAGTAATTTCTATTTATAATTTGTATTTTCTAATTTGTATTATTGTATACGGAGGGTTGAAGGGTGAAAAGGCTTCAGTGCGTCTTGGCTACAAGTCTCTGGAACTCTAATGCAGGGATGGAACACTATTCTTCCAAAAGATGATGATGGTGTTGGAGAACACTTTCTGACACGTCAATCCAAAATCTCCCATAGATGTTTATTTGGGTTGAGATCTGAGTGGGTTATCCAACGCAACCTTACGATAAAATCCCACTTTGTAGACGGACTGTTCTTACTGACAGTCTGGTCACGTCCTGTATTGACATTCTCAGGCACTGGAGGAAAAGTTGCTCTTCAGTTTTTCCTTACATATCGCTCTAATGCACGAGCATCATGGTCATCAAATGTCATCTGTCGACCACAGTTTCCAACCCTGTTTATTGATGTCTTTCCCATCGATCTAAGTGCAGATGTCACTTTAATCACTGCTCCTATTGAAACACAAGCCAGCTGAGCAGTCTTTGTAGCTCCTGCCATCCATGCCCCAACAATTTACCCTCTTTCAAATTCACTTAGACCTTTTTCTCTTGCCATCTTGATACAAAATTAGAATCAACTGGGCCTGCCTGTAGAATAACAACAGATTTTTTCTGTGGAAATCAAACATTATACATTGGTTTTTACTCTACTTATCACTCAATCCTGGCTTATTTATTTTCTTAAATGTTTTTTTCTGGTCCTGCCTGACCTGTGAATTACCAGCAGACAATAAATAGAGCAGGTTTACTTTAATTACACGCTGAAGTCATCTGGCCAACTCAGCCGTGTAATCTGACTCCTTGCTATTTTGATACAATACCTGTCCTTCCCTATAATCCTCTCCACGCAACCACCGTCTGCTGGACAGGTGTCACCCTGATCCAGCTGTTCTCATCCCTCCCAAACAACATAAACAGATATTCTATCCTGTAATTGTCTGCACAGGCTGACTCAGCCTATTTCCAGTCTCTGTGCTTGACTAAGCCCCACAACATATAATTACAAACAGTCCACCTCCTCTCCCCCCTCTCCAAACTCACCCTGAAGCCTCTTTTCTGTCTAAAAACATCCTTGAGCCATTTCACATCATATTAATTTTGCATTCCAGAGAGTGCTAGTGTTGTCATTCAAATTAGTCCCTTACAAGGTCAGAGTTTTCAGAACTAAAGGTGATAAAGTAGAGTAAGTGGATTGCCCTGTTGCCCTCTCTCATGCTGTGGGCTTGGACACCATGAGAACGATGTTCTGAGCTGCCCAGAAGGCTGGAGGGAAAACACAGCCTTCATCCAGGGGTTAACAGAGGCTAGTGAGTATTGGGAATTAAAAAAACACAACAGTCCACTAGGTCCACTTCTTCTATGCAAACAGCTGAGTCACATATAAATGCAGCACTGGTGTAAAACATGCAGACAGGGTGAAGATATTAAACGTGCTTTAGACCAAACGTTTGAATGCGCCAGATGTCACATTAAAGGAGAACTCCATTGAGTTTACACATAAGTGTCTGTTTGGGGGTCTTTGGGAGTATACGGCACACGGCAAAAAGTCGGACAAAGCCTTTTGTTGCTTCAGAGGGAGCTGAATGAAGTCTGTTAAATTCCATCAAATGACTTAGTGTTTGTTGGGTCTGAAAAAAATGTGGCGGTGTGGAGTTAAGAACAAGTGAGCTTAACAGAATTTTTTGTAGACCACATTTCATCTCTGTTTGAGGCTACAGGTTTGAGGTAACATTAGCCGCTACTAGCATAGCACACTCCTACCAAACTTAGCAGTCAAAATGCATTGTGGGTAATGGAGGTGGCAGGTTTTGTCAAGGAAGAAGAATGTGTGGAATAGGAAAGACAATATCTCTGATACTGCTCCATCAATTCTGATACTTTTAAACTAACCATAAGTCATAAGTAACCAACCGTAAGTCTGATAATGTTACAGAACTGCTAAATTGGTTGAGCACTCTTTCAAAGTGACCTTGATTGAGGTATCATTGCTGGTGTCAGCTATTGAAGCTCTAGAGTTTGTGCTATACTAAATAAAACAGAATAAAACAAATACAGGTACACTTCTGAGGGTAAAAGTTTTTGCTGAAAGTGGCTGAAAGACAAGCTTCCTGAAGCAAGTGTGTGTAACAAAAAGGAGTACCACAGTGATGTGAAGAAATACAATTCTGCTTCCACCAACTATCAACCAACATTCATCACATCTGACTGGTGAAACCACTGTGGAGGTGCCTTAAATTGCAGCTCATCTAATGGCCAATAGATGATGGCTCCAAAATAATTAAAATCGGTCATTTCTATCCTCAACTTAATCCAAGGTAGCTCATTCATCTTGCTGCCAGGCACATACGTAGCCCATTTCCTTTGCACTTATTGTGCATTTATGTCTTCTATAATCTTAAAGGAGTAGTTCAACATCTTGGAAATATAAGAAGATTAATACCACTCTCATGTCTGTGTGTTAAATAACAAAGCATAAAGACAGGAATAAGGGGGGAAAAAACTAGCTTATATCTGTCCAAGTGAAAAATACACCAGTAAAGCTCACTAATCAACACGTTAGAGCTCATTGGTGATGTCCATACACAGAAATGTAAAAACAGTAATTTAGAGGGGGGTTGCATGCTGGACCTATTCTTTAAAGCCGAGGGTTCCGTCCTGGATTACATTAGGCTTTTGCTGCAAATCAGGGAAAGTAGTTCATTTCACTTCTTCTAATGTGTATGAGTGTATGAGTGTATGAGTGTAATGTGTAATGGCGTGAGTTTGAGAAGTATTTTCCAATAGGCAGATAAAAAAGGTTACTATTTTATATGTGTTGGGGATTGTTTACTTGCTAAGTTTCCCAGATTTGGATTTTTTTTTTGCTGCTGTAACCACAAAAAAGGTATTGAGTGGTACATTTAAAATAATATCTTTTAGGAAAATTAAGTGAAATCACAGACACACTATGTTGTATTACATGCCACAGTGAGTATCAATGACGCATTACTTAATTACCACAGTAGGTTGACCAGGTCTACCTCTTAGCTGCTACAATGCAGTTTTTCTTGAGCTGACATTTCCCGGTAACAATTCGTTGTCTCAGGATAGCTAAATAAAGGTGACAGTGGCTTGAATTCAGCTGCAAGCTCTCAATCACAGGAAAATCTGACACAGAATAGCTAACCAAGTTCACAGCAGAAAAAATTCCACTTATAAATGTGATCATCTGTTTATTTCTTCTTTTTCGTGCCATATCTCACTCCTAAAATCATTTTCTAGCTGTGCTTATACTCTCAGGTGGTGTATTCCTAAAGGCTTTAGTCCGTTTACAAATATAGGCTTCACCTCCTGCAGCAGGTCTGTGCTATCTGACTGCCTCTTAATGCAGAAGACAGGTTTTTGAGATTTTGGTAGGTTTTTCGAGGCACCCAATGCAGAGATTTGAAAGCCCCAGGGTAAACAGGGGGCTCTGTTGGCCTCTCAGATCCTGAGCACAGGAGGTCATAAACAGGCTGTGACAAGCTAGCTATTTTTACAGCCCATGTGGGTTATGGGTATTTCAGCTCCCCATTAGCACCCCTGGTAGTCAGTGTTTATGACTGAAGGAAGAAAGAGGTTTGAGTGGAAGAGCCAAGTGGTCAGCTATTGTTTTGGGAGGGGTGGTGTGGAAAGTATTGTTAAAATTTCAATTATTTAAATTGTAATTATTTCTATGCTTAATCAATGCAAAATCACTTTAGACTGCTTAAGAATGAGGTTACAAACTGATTATCATCAAACCAAAAACCTTAAAACTTCTTAAACTCAAGTCTCCACTGTTACTGAATCAAATCTGGCGCACAAACATGAGGCGACTGCAGTTGTGGGATCAGGTCAGTTACACATAATTGTTGGAGTATATGATCTCATTTTTACATTGTTACCTTTTCATTAATGACGCAAGTCTGACTTTTAATTTTCATTGTTTAAATTTAGATTTAATTGAGTAGTAAATACATTGATTTGATTCTTTGTGAAACTTAACATTTTTAACAATGTTCAGGCCATTAATAATTTATCCAGTTAACTGTGGATTTAGTATGTTAAAGTAATATCAGGAGTTTAACATTCTCAGAATACAATATATTCTCTACAATAAATACTTTTCAAATTAACACTTTGAGAAAATTGGAAATTTTTATGACTGTGTTCAGAGAGACTATAACAACTGCCTGGAAAAAAAAAAAAAAAAAAAGACACCCACCGTCACTAATTTCAATGAGGCAACTTCGTTTAGCAAGTGGAGATGCATCGAGGGTTCTGGCAACAACTTAAAAAAAAATAAATTTAAAAAAAATAAAAAATCAACGACAGCTAGCTGGTAGCCTATACTGATGGCCTTTCCTTTACTCTCCTGTACCTTTAGAGCCGTCTGAAGGCTGTTTCATCTGCAGTCTCTAACTGGAATGATGTTTTGCTGTCAAACCACAATTATGCAGAGCAGGTCCACCGGTTACATTACGCATGTGCAACAAGCCTCAGACTGTTGAAAAAACATCCACAGAAACTTCTGTGCTTATGTGCACACCTTTTGTCTTTTTGATTAATTATTCAACAGTTTCCACTGCAAATCAACAAGCATGTTGGATTCCAAGAGTTGGTTCTATTAAATATCTTGGAACGGTTCAAATTTCTCCCTCTGCTGATTTATTGGTGAATCATTACCAGGACCACACTAATGTTGCAATAGGCAGGCAGCTATTTCAGTCCCAGATTGTCAGCAATCATTTTTGCATTTAAAACAGTGACATCTAACTAAGGAAAAGCTGCTTCAGTTTCAGGGTCCAGTTATTGTTGGTGCTGGCTCACTGTCACATTTCCATGGCTTAAGGAGACATTGTTAACGTTATTAACACCTGTGCTTTTCCTACTATGACGAGTCACAATGACTGCTGTGAAAAGGACTATTAAGGGAGGACAATTTTCTAATTAGACCACTGTTTGCATTTATTTGCCCCAGACAGCCACTTGTACAAGTGTTAGCTAAATTGTAAGTGGACTGCACATATATAGTGCTTTTCTAGTTTTATCAACTGCTCAAAGCAATTTACACTACTGCTACATTCACCCGTTCACACACACATTCATACAGCGTTTTCTATTAATACACACACACACACACACACACTCACAGACCAGGGCCGTGGATCAAACCCCCGACCTTCTGTTTAGTGGACAACATGCTCTACTACCTGTGACACAGCCGTTTGCTACGAGCTACCTCGTAGCGGACAACCATGTCATTGGAAGTGTAACTGAGTATTTGTGTTAAGCTCAGCCTCTGACTGAACTCAGAAATCATCAGAAACCCTTTCGGTTCAATTATTTTCCTCCAGTCTCTCGTCCTTTTTCCACTAATTTCTGTATGTTTGTGAAGCTGATACACACAGATACATGCAAATCTTGAGCTTATGTTGAAAGAGTTTCAACTGGTTGCATCTTTACTTCAGTTCGTGCTGACCCTGGGGAACTGGCATCCACTCATGTCTCTCCATTGACACCTCTAAAATTCACATCGTTTTTCAACAGTCAAACATGCATATTATGATATAAATTAATACTTGTCAAATGAACCCATATTTTATCAGTACATTAAAGGATTCAGGTAGTGCCATAACATCTACAGTACATAGCAAAAGTGTTACGTGTTGTTTTTTAAAAAACAATGTCAGAAATATCACACCTTTGGTAATCTGTATGTTTTGCCCCACCACCACCACCATCCTCTAAAACCTGGAGAAGCAGTACACCTCTGGGTCTCATCTCTCAACACATGGGATCCCCCTCTTTTTTAATCACCCCTTTTCTTCCATCCCGAAGGATGATACCCAGTTTCCCTCTCTTTATCAAAGTTAACGGGGGGCCACCAACTCCGCTTTGTCCTATCAGAAACCATTAAGATAAGGCAAGAATGTGCAGGAGCACAGGCTACTTTCGTCAGTCTGACTTCCCATCCTTTGCCATTCCCTAACAAACAGCCAGATCAGTGGTGTAATACTCCAAGTCCCACATTCAACATTTTACTGAAGAAGAACTAAACATGTAGTAGCAGTAAAATGTACTAAAATACCAAAATAAAAGAACTCATTGTGAAGAAGAAAAGAATGGAGTTACACTGTCAGGCAAAAACACTATCACCAGTTTTTGGTATTTTCATGTTAGTTCACTATGTAATGCATGGTCACTGGTCCTAGGCTAAATTTTGAGTAGTTTGTATCTCAATACGATTTTGAAAAATGTTTTCCTACTTCTGGAAGAGAACCGATTGTAGTTTGGATCTCTGTTATACTTGCTTTTTCCACATTTGCTGTCCAAAATTTAAGGTGAATCAATGTGATTTTGGTTTTGCAAACTGAATGTAATCTGAAACGGCAACAAAGTGAAATTTTTCACTATGATTCAGATCAGAGAATTAAGGGTATTATCACAACCCTGCAATGCTACCAGTCCTTTGCTAAGCCCATAGGTACAGACAATGTATAGCATATAAAATTGATTCAAGACATACTAAAAGCACCAAACATCAACAACCTTCCTATGCGCAGGAAACGTCTCTCAACACTCCATGTCAATCAGTGGGTACTCTTTTGTGTCACACACACACAACATGTTCACTACTTTATTCACCTCAACAACTCAAATTCCTTATCACTGAATATGGTCTAACAACCTCTCTCTACATTGTAATCCTGTTCATTTGCTGATCCCCACCAGATGATGAGCAGAGAATTTCATGGAGGGCCAATTATTTAAACTTTTCTGACTGCATTTCAAGTTCTCTGCAGTCTCATGAATCAAAGCACATCAGATTTCAGCCAGTGATGTTATATTAAAGTCCGGACAAAGGCAGTGTTAAATCGATAACAGGGACACACAAGAAAGCACAAATAAAAAGCTGCTCCCCACTGCATGGAGTTTTATCTTTACAAAGCCCTCTGCTTCTTACTTTGACTTAACATGGCAAACACTGTGATGGCTGTCAAGCAGCGCATAGGGGCTCCCTCACAGCTGCAACAATGAGTAGATTTATCATCACTCCCACAACAAAATGGCCAGAGGATTTGCTGCTCAGCAGGTGTGTTGGCTTGTGCCATAAAAAGCTGACAGTGATATCTAAGAGAGCACTTGGACGTGGAATACACGTGGAGCAGCCTGACGCCAGGATTAGAAAGGGAAGGAGGGATGAGAATAAGAACTCTCAGTGTATTGCTGCAGAGTTTTAAATTGCTTTTGATTTTGTGTGGCACCGTCATAGAGAGAGAGCTTTCACAAACTCAACACAGATTAAAATTGCTGTGCTGAAAGAATGACTGTCAAAATACCATAACTTCACTCTTGAGACATATACTGGCAGTATCAAATTCACACCCCTTAAAGCTCCACTAATCGATATTTTGAAATTACCAATGGAACAAATGACTGCATAATGTGAAAGCGGTAACCCATGGTAAAACAAATATCATTGCAGCTTTAAAATTTTTTTTGGATTAACAGTGGATATTACGGCTACATGTAGGATATGTGAAAGGTGTTGCTCACAATGGCAAACCCAGTTTAACAAAGCTCTTAGCCTCTTTTAGGCAGATTTACTGTTTGGTTCAGTCTCACTGCGCTCATCAGCTTGATATCCAGCAATTGCAGGCAGCTGTTTTCACTGAGGAGCTCTGATAAACCCACTGTATACTACCTGTCCAGCACCTAGCAGCAAAGTTAGCAGTTTGAGAATAGCAAGTGTCCAAAGGAGAGTAAATATTGAACACATATTTGTCAGGTGGACAACAACATGACTCCAAAAAACTAAAAACTTTATCTTTGTCATCAAATCACACTCATCAGAAAGCAATATATATTTACATTTTACAATTTTGAAATTATGCACTATTAGCTGGCGCTTACTATGTCGTATCAAAATCATACATGCGTGGCTGCTTTAATGGAGTGACAGTAACTCATACTTTCCTGGCTATTTTTTTCAGAGTAGTACTGAAATTACCTAGCAAGCAAAAAACCTAAACTTGCATCATTGAATAAATTTTCCTTCTTTAAAAACTGCTATTCAGTCCTGTTCTCCTGTTATGACACAGGAAGAAGGTGGTACAGTATATATATATCTGTTCTTCATGTCTGTTTTGTCGGGGTAGCCAGACCAGATAAAGATTTAGAGCTCTCAGTTTTCATTAAAACCACTTCTTGAAAAGAAAGGAGGAGACCAGGAAAGTTTTATGATTAACAGCCAGAGAAGATGAAAAATCAGGTCTTAAAAGTTGATTTTGGAGCCTCCTGAATGTTTATTGCCCTTTAAAAAGGGAAGTTAATCTGCTCTCTGGGAATCCAATTAAACTTTTATTAAACAGACTGAGTCATATTTTGGAGCTGCTAATCTCAACAGACAACAGATTTGCTTCCCATTAAAATACCCGTGTAGACCCACAGTTAAGTAAATTCTTTTTCTCACTTCCTCAACTCAATTCCAATGTTAGTCATCTACAATACAAAGCACAGCACAGAGGCCCTCAGAGTGCCAATCATTCCTCGGCTTGCTGAGACAAATACCCTGTAGAGGTCAAGCAAATGAATAAGCTGTTAGTGGGACGGAGGTAGCATCGGTTTGTGAAGAGAGAATTTGTCTGCTGATGAATCATCAGATAAACTAGGGCTGCATTTCATCTCGCAGGAGACTCAGATGACAAAGAGATGATGTAGAAGAAGATAGTAAGTGATGGTACCTTTCCTCCAAGGAGCCAGGATGGAGATTGACTTCTGCCAGCTGATGACAAGCCCAGCCTTTTTCCTTTTCACACTCATGCTGCTCTAACAATCCCTTAAGTTGAGGAAACTTCAAATGTGTTGAAGATAAAAAAAAAAGAATAAAGACTTCCTCAGAGTTTCCTCATCGTGGAATATTCTGCTTTGAAATTCAGTTGTGAAAAAGGCATCTGTTGTTGGAGGATTCCGTGTGGAGGTTGTCCTCGAGCAGCGTCATGATACCTGTGTTTCTTTGCGCGCTGGACTGCCTGTGTGCGAGTGTGTGAGAGCGCGTGTGAATGTTTCTAATTCCTCCAGCTGAGAAGAGTAAAGGGGCCAGGCTCCAGCAGCAGTTTGAGTCATGAAAGGAGGAGGAGAAGAAGGAGTGGCAACCAGCCAGAGGGAGAGAGGTGGAGGAGGAGGGAAACGTGATTTACACTCAGCCTGAAGGCGAACAGGGAGCAGCAAGAGCTGGGGGAAGACCGAGAATGGTTAAAGAGTGGTCCACTGAGAGTTTAGAGATAAAGTCCCCATTCACATCAATCACAGCTTCAAATCTGAGAGAGTTACAGTGCATAACACTTAATGTTAGTTAAAGTGCCATTAATGTAACATTAATCTAGGTCACTTTCCTAATACATAACGTTTAAGAAATATTTGAGTGGATGTAAATGACCAAATAAAAACATGTTATAATGATTGAGTTTACAGGGAAAAATTGAGGTAGTCCAATTGTAAGAGAGTAAAAGGTATAGATTTAGATCCTGAGAACCTGAGAAATAATATCGTCACACAATTTCGACCGGAAAAGGCAATAATGGACAGTGATCACTGTTAAATGCCTACAATTGCTGTATTAGAACTATATTAGCCATAGTTTAAGTGTTTAACTTACTTTTACCTTAGTGAATTCCTTTTGTATTTAATTGCAGTTATTTTAATGTGAGGACACTTCTGTAGCATAGGTGTTACTGTTTTACTAAGAGCCATCCTTGTTGGAAGGTTAGTGGCTTTGTAATGGGAAAAAGTGGAGAGGTGTGGATAAGGACAACACGTGTGTGCGTTTGTGTGTCTGTACATGTGTGTATACGTGTATGACTATACAGTACTTGTAAGGACCAATTTAAGACCTTTGGAGTGAAGACATTTTGTCAGGTCCTCACTCCTTCAAAGGGCTGTTTGAAGGTTCAGATCTGGTTTTAGGGTTCAGGTTAGAATCAGGTTTAGGTTAGGGCTAGGGTAAGGGGCGGGTTTAGACATTCGGTTGTGATGGTTTACATTAGGGTGAGGGACTAGAGAATGTGTGTGTGGGTGTGTGTCTGTATGTGAGGGGGAGGAGTAGCTGACTGATAACTCGACAAGGGCTGTAAGATAAATGAATGTGTCAAAGTTGCGCCTCTTCTCAATAGTAGTAGAGCTCATACTGTATGTAAGGTAGCACACTGATCAGAGTTTAATTCAAGGACAGTTCAGACGGAAATGTGGCTGGAATCAAACCTACACAATAGGGTTGGTTTTTTAGAGGTAGTTCTCTCTTTAAATGGCAAACTACACACCTACCCAAAGTACTCATTTTTTGGTAATCATTCCTATTGTTTATGCTGCCATTGTGCTCACCAAAGTAATTGTTGAGATCTGGGAACATGACAGCAATTCTACAACAAAGTCTCTCAGGTCAAGAAACACGAGGGGTCAGAAACAAACTAACAGCTAATCCACATTATCTGAACCACTTCATTTGGAGGTCAAACTGAAAGTAAGCAAACCTGAAATGTTGCTAATAAATCCTCATTGCATAAGAAAACTGTGTGCAAATTTACAGTAAGTACAGTAGGTCAAAGATGAAACAGGAATTGGGCCTATAAACTAATTTTCTTCACTTATTCAAATAAGTTTGTCTGAACTGGGTTGTTTGTTTGCAACTTGATCATTTTTTGACTGCCTTCTTTTTAGCACTGGCACGGTATTTCCACATTTCAATAATTAATTTTATTATTGCTAACAGGAATGATGGCCAAAACTACAAAAGTAGCACCTACGTTGTTATAAACCTAATTGTCATTAGGTTTCTTTCCCATTTTTTTTTTTTTTTTTTTGTGGTTATAGGTTGCTGCTGTTAACAATGGGTTAAAACCATTAGAGAAGATGTGTACTAAAGTTGTCAGACCCCTTCACAGAGACTGAAAAATACTACTCAGTTAACACAGTTAGTGGTCAGTCAATAAAAACTGTTTCATGACAATCCATCCAATATTGGTCAACATATGTATATCACCCAGCACCAAAAAATGTCAAACTTGTGGTGGCACTTGAGGAAAAGTCAGGAGAATCACCAAAGTCTCTAAAATACACTCTCTGAGCAGTTTATTAGGACAACACCCTACTAATACTGTGTAGGAAGGGAGTTGCCAAACGTTTTTGGCTGTGGACTACATACAGTCACAGTCACATGAGTCACGGGCCAATATTAAGCGTGGCAGTTTCATACCAATTACAGTGCAAGAAAAACTTATTAGACCAGAAAACCCCTGTGCCATTGAAAATTCATTTTCTATCAAAATAACTATATAACACCACTGAAAAGTTTAACTGTTGACATAACAGCAGTTTATTGATGTTCTCACATATTACAGTAGGCATTTCTGTATCTTAAATTTAATACAATGAAACTCTTTAAAACTCTCATTCAAATAGCAAAAAGAACAGGAGAAAAGATAAAGAAAGGGACGAGGCAGTATCCAATAGTCCTCCACAACTCTCAGTGAATATAGTTCATGGCCCAAGTGTCCAACTAAATGATTATGATGCAATGTCTAAATCTGCAGATAGGCTATTTAAGTTAAAACAGTGAGAACAGTCAAAACAGTCAGACCATAAAGAAATGGTCAATTATTGGTTTCTGTGACAAGAGGTTTTAAACAGATAATTCAATATAAAAAGTTTCAGTGCAAAATAAAAGGCTAGGATAAAAATATGAAGAGGAGAAAAGATAAAGAACGGGACAAAGGCATGCCTCGAAAACTCTCCAGCAGCCCTGAGCATCTCTTTCTTTGAAGTAATCAGATTGTTCCTTCAGAAAATCCTTGTGAAAAAAAAAAAACATAATATATAAATACATAGATACTGTGTGTGTGTGTGTGTGTGAGTGTGAGTGTGAGAGAGAGAGAGATTCTGTCATAGGCTACTTTTGGGGAAAAATTTTAGCTTATTGGGGAGGGCTTGTCTTAGTGGGGATAAAAGTTAGCCCTTTGACTTGTCGGTCAACTGTTTTTCTGGACATTCTGACATTGTTGATTTCTTGAGTTTTCTCTCGGCACATTATCCAGCAACTTTAATGAGGCACTCTTTAATAAAGTCCCCATTCAAGAAGGGTTTTCTGTGCTGGGCGATGCACTGAGCTACCTTGTAGCTAGCCATTGTGGCATTTTCCTGTACTTTGTTGGCAAAAAAACTGCTGCTGAGCAAACAGGCTAGTTGCCAGATGTTTAACTTTCCTCTCTTGCTCTGTGCCAGTGCACAAAGTGTAGGACTGATGTTTTGTTTCTTAGTGTCTTTGAAATAAACACACTTCCCCTTGACGACTTCTGTGAAAAAGTATTCATTTCCCCATCATGTCCTAAAATTTTTTGGCAACACCTTGCTAATTTATGTCTCTTTGATTCCATGTTAATCAACTGAGGTAAACAATTTCATAGATGAGTAATCATTGCAGTGGTCAGTCTAGTAGTTGTTCAAAATGGCAGTGACATCTTTTGCTGGAACTAAGAAGTGCAATGTATGTACAGTAAAATTTATTGTTAGAGACTGTTTTCAAGGGGCTATATTCCATTTTATTTTTTAAATTCACGCTGGGCCACTTAAAAACAACATGGGGCCATATTTTGGTCAAGCCTGGTGTAGAGCCTCCCTTTCCTCTCACTGAACTCATTGTCATGTTCATTAAACTAATTATAGACTACTTTCTCTCTGTGACATGATGCAAGTGTTTGCACATGAGATAAAAATCTCATGTCCAGACCCAAAGCAACAATGAATGTATCCTACTGTACTGTGTCCACAAGTACTATGTGTGTGTCAAAGCCTGATATACTGTATCTTATGTCTCTCATAGAGCTCCATTGTTGTCCAAAACTATTAAAAACACATCAGTGAGCCACACTGTTGTACTGGGTGACATATTCCTTCATTACCATGTACTCATACATTTTAATTTGTTTGGTGGGTATTGTTTGATTCAATCCCGCATACACCGGCTTGTTGCCCAATTAATCACTTGAGTACTAAATGTGGATTAATCCACTGCTAAAAACAGTCCTCAACAAATGCATGCCTTTTTATTTTTTAAATTAAAAAAAAAAAAAAGTTTATTCAACCAGATAAATCACAAAGAGGTTAACAACCACTTTTCAAGGGACACCTGGCTAGGATGGCAGCATCACAAGTTTACAACAGGACAATAAAACATCAGCCACAAAAATAAACAATACTGCAAACCAGGTAACAATGTATAAAGGCTTATTTACACTGAGTAGACAGTATATTAGGAACACCTAGCTAAAACTAAACCAGTCTAATAAGAAAGCCCTTCAATAAATCATATCTTCATGAAGGTTATAATGTTCAGTTTATTTTGAAACTGTTTCAGAGGTGCTGACTCAACTTAATGGTCATTTTGGAGGCTGAAGTTTGTGCTGCTGATGAATTGTATTATGTTATACGGACAGCTGTTTCTATCATGTTGGTCACCAGATTTATATCAGTGAGGGTAGACTTAACAAAAGAAACAACTCTCTGAGATGTTTTTGCCACAGCGTTCAAATGTATCGACACAAAAATCTGAGGAATTTAAGAATAGCCAGTAGTGGTGCTTTAATGAGACAATAGTGAATAATTCACAAAAAGCAGGGAAGACACATGCGGTCAGTGTTTTCAGTCAAGTCTTCTTGATTGAAGGTCATCACATCATCTGGTTTAGGTAGCATCCAGTGGTAAAAACACACCTCTCTCAGGTCGCACCTGCTTCCATTGCTGTAGCTTTGAACCTGCCCGTTCTGCTACGTTTGAATTTACTCACCGTCATAGCGTGGCTTGCTGCTTCAATTACACTACCGGTCAGAAAAGATTTACAGTACCCCCATTTTTCCAGTTTTTATTGAACTTTAAACATTTAATCAACCTTGAATGTTACAAAGGTAAGTGGTAAGCTGTCTCAAAAAACACAACTAAACAAAAAAAACAAAAAAAAACTAAAAAACCTGTATATTTCATAGAAAACAGCTACAGCTTTCCTGTAGCTTGATGCTTTTCTTCTACAGGAGCCCCAACTTACTTACAAACCCTCTGCCTGTACAAAGGCAGAGTTGGAACAAACTCTGTTACTACACCCTCTGATGCATTAATAGGACAAAACTGTGCAGTAGGAAGTAGAACGGTGAAGAAGACAAGTGACAGATGAAGACAGACTGGTTGGTCAGGGGTTCATCCCACAGCAAGATTTCGACCCAAAACATTAGAAGACTACAATTCCTGCCTCGAGGTTGTATGCCACCGTCGACCACTCAAGTTGCAGTTTACATCCATGTCTGTCCACACTCATTTAATATATGTAGTGAAGACTTGGAAGGGATGTAGTAAAATGTATGAAAGTAGTAATCTGGAAGATTTAAGTCCTGGTTAATTTGGCAATACCTGAAGTTACTGGTAAAACGCAAATGTGGTTTAATACTACAGATCCCGAAATTCTGGGGGCAGAAAAACAAACTATTGTCGTTTTAATAAAGAAGTCAGGCAATAATTGGCCTTTTTCCATCATTCCGTGCCCAACTGTGATCTGATTTTATGTTGCACATGGCATGGGTCTGTAAACAGAAGGGCACAGTGAAAGGAGTTGGTTACCTGGCTGAGAAGATCTAAGTGTGCAGCCTGTTGCCTGCAGCCCTTCATCTAACAGCTCACTGTGGCTGTTCCTCTATCCGAAAATGCCCAAAATGGCTGTCATCTTGTTTCATAGACGCATTGCTGATTAACAATTAGTAAGTGCTAAGACGGGGCAGCTGTGGCTCAGGAGGTAGAGCGGGTCGTCCAGTAACCAGAGGGTCATTGGTATGATCCCCAGCTTCTCTAGTCCACATGTTGAAGTGTCCTTGGGCAAGATACTGAACCCCAAATTCAGTATCTGTGTATTTCCTGTGACTACTTCATAATAAAAGTCAACTCGTGCTTTGACAGGTAAATGCTTTTAATGTTAAGCTGCAGCAGTAGGAAATGTTCGGTTTGCATTAGCTGTAACTTAATAAAACATGTTTTCCAGGAATGTCCCCACAGACACCCACTTCGTAACACTGCAAATATATGAATATTGCAATACTGTCATCAGTGGGCCATAGGCTCAATCACCATTGTGTTCCCTAATTTACCAACAGTGACTTAACAGACATTTATTTAAATGCAAGTCTTCGAGATTGCCATTTTCAGTAAATTATGTCATGATTAGCGAATTAATTCTTGAGTTTTGGCCAAAAACGTGTTTTGAGAGGACACAGTGATCTTGACCTTTAACCTTAGACCACCAAAATCTAATCAGTTCATCGTTGAGTCCAAATGAGCGCCCGTGCCAAATTTGAAGAAATTCCCTCCAGGCTTCTCTGAGATATTGCATTCACGAGAAAGGGATGGACTTGAGGGCACACTGGCCTGGACCTTTAACCATTGACCACCAAAATCGAATCAGTACATCCTTGTGGACGGACAAATGGACAACCTGAAAACATGTGGTCATAATCTTAGGGTGCTGGCATCACGGAGGGAGAAAAACAGAACCCAGTCACATTAACAACCACTAGCACTAGTTAAAGCAACATAGTTACCAATGTCGGCACCAATAACATTAGGATGAAGCAGTCAGAGATCATAAAAGTTAGCCTAGCTAGGACGTTTGACTTTGCCAAAAAGATGGATATAGAAGATAGATGACTCGGCATCTAATCCCTTACCCGTGTGGGGTTACTTCCCTGAACCGCTGGCTGGCTCGTCACAAGAGTGAGCAGGGATTTGGTTTTGGGGATAACTAGCCTTCTTTCAGGGGCCGCCCGACCGCTTGAGAGTAGACAGCCTTCATTCTACCGATGTAGGTGAAGCTATTTTATCTAGAAATATAGACAGGTGTTAACGTCAGGTTTGACATTAGGGACTTAGTGCACCGCTGCTTGCAGGTGATTAGAGACCCTGCTAGGTTTTATAGGAAGTGTGGTTTTATAGTCCATTAATTTAGAAAATAAGTCCATCCTGGAAAATCCTCAGAGTGTAGACTGAAAGATCAGACCGAAAGCCAGATAGCCAACATTGAGACTGTCTCCCTCCTCCACTTTATTATTCGAAAAAATGCAAATGAACATGAACTACTAACTATTCCCTAACTCCCACCCAACTGGTGGTGGTGAATTGTCCCACAAAGCATCTGATAAAATTCCTCTAAAACAGAATTTAAGGTAATCACAATTGTATCTACATATTGTCATGTCTGCAGGCCACCAAAATTTTCCACTAAAAATACAAACTGTCTTATCCCTATCAATATTTCATCTAACAGTAGCTTCAAAGATAAACCTACTACTGACAACACCAGCCTCAACAAGACCCTCACATTTGGTATCAGATCACTATCTACTAAAGCCTTACTGGTAAATGACTTTATCCTTCAGAATAATCTGGATATGATTGGTCTAAGTGCCTGGTTTAAACCTAATATTTTTAACACTAAATGAAGCTTCCCCTCCTGACTACACCAGTGTGAATGTTGCTCGGGCTACTAAACAAGGTGGGGGTGTGGCATTAATCTATAAATCTATCTTCTGTTTCACCTAAATCATGGTATTACCTTTACTTTTTTTGATTCTGTGGTATTGAAACCATCTCCAGCAGTTATGAATGGCCCTCTCGAGGACCAAAGACTCCACCCATTCTACCTTGTGCTACCGTATAGGCCACCTGGCCCTTATTCACAATTTTTAGAATAATTTGGAGAATTTATCTCAGTTCTTGTTACATACACTGACGAGATTTTAATTATTGGTGACTTCAACATTCATCTGAATAAGGCCTGTAACCCTTTAAGTAAAGCCCTCTGGCACTTATTGATACTTTTGGTTAAATAATGTATGGATCTTGATGTAAAAAAATCAGACATATTTATGATGTTGCGATCTGTGAGTTTGTACAATTTGGTGCAGATCCGGAAAATAATCCGAATCTGATTGAAGAAAACACTGAATCTGCATTACACACAGTCTACTATTTATGAATGATTGTTCTATGACAAATAAATCATTTATGTTATCAGACTACTTCTGAAGGCACATAATAATGATAATAATAATAATATTATTATTATAATATCTGCCATCGGCCTACTATCTATAACGTGAAAGTGAAAACTTTGAAAGACCGCCCCCCCAAACCATGAGTTCAAATTTCACTCACATCTACAACTCAATATACTCTACAAAAAAGCCTCCTGGAAAATAAAGGCCACCATGTTGGATTGTGAGCAAATTTGCATTATGTGAAAAACAGTAAAATTACATTTTTGTATTTCAGCTCTATAGGCACCAAAGTTGTCCAGCAAACGACCTTGTCCAAACCATATTGTTAATCTATTGTTATATAGTATTGCATATGCATGATCAGTGAATGGAGAATACATAAGTCAATAAGTTTGAGTATTGTACTGTCCTGCAACTTGAACCTGCATTGGTGCATAAAATGTTTTCTCATTTTCACATATGTCAATAGTACTGGCATCTCAAAGTTATAAGAACTAAATAGACATAATGTATAAATATTTTATTTGTGGAGCACCATTGATATGAGAAAAAAAACTGAAGTACAAAAGAACATTGTACAATCACTGTAAAGTCATTAATAATCCAATGGAATGACCAATATGAATGAATAACAATATATATTTTTCTTATCTCTCTCTCTCTTTCTATTTCATTGAGAGAATAGACTTGCACCAAGACAAGCTAGCCTCACTGCACATTTGAAAGGAGAGGGCAGAGTCCATACATCCATAGCAAGACAAGAGATGTTACAATCACTTCAATCAGACTATTTGTGACCTACATTACTAACATACAGAAACAAAGAAGTGATAAAGGCTCAAAACCACAGCGTCGATATTGCACGTGTGCATGCCAAATCCCTGCAGGGTACTATTTTTTTACCTGGCAGTAAAGCCACAAGCAGCCATTCAGTGAAGACTGTATGTTTACTGTTAATGGTTTTTGGGTCAACAGCTGGGAGGTTCTCATTTCATGCCTCTTGTGAACCTGCTGTAGTTAATAATCTTTAAGTGAAAAAGCCTCGTAAGTCCACTGATAAGTCCACTATGAGCCCCTGTGCCTGCATCTGTACTTGCGGTATACTGGGCCTGATTTTATCATGACAACACTGACATCTTGTGGCGGCTGTCATAATGATTCCACTACACTAAATATCCGGCTTACAAATACTGATATCTAATATGGCATTTCATTTGATCGTTGGTTGAGGCATGGCCTCTTTTTGATTATATTACACAGTTAAGGCCTGTAGTTACTCACACTAGTTCCTCAAGGTTGTTGACTGGATAGGAAAAACTGCTGCCCTCTCCGTATGAAGCCTGAAACTCAAATACAATTCATTTGAAGTGTAAAAATGGAGAGAAGTCATCAAGCAAAAGACAACCGAAAAGTGGCATATATCTAAACATGTCATTAAACATTTTTATATAGCTTTTTGTATGTTCCTTTATTGAAAACATCATAAAGGAATAGAGATCAATTAATTTTCAACGTACTTTAGGACTCAAACTTCATGCCCTTTGTTTGTAACACAACCTTTTTGTTATAAATCTGTAGTGTCCAAGCCTAAACTGAGATAACCCCGATGCCATCACTATGACACCATTTGTGTTATTTTCTCAGACTTGACAAAGCTACTGTTTTCACAGACTGAGTAGCACGGACCATGCCTTGTAAACTGACAGTTATGTGGGAATGTCCCGTTATGCTTCTCAGAGACAATTGACAACTGGCCTGTAGTAAAGCCGCAGTCATAAAAGGGACTTCAAAACATGAAACATATTGCTTATTATTCATTGCTTTTTTAAAATTTTGAAAAGCATTGTTTAACACAGTGTATGTCATAGCATTTAGTATCAGATCGATGTCATTGATTTTAAAACATGAGATAATTAAAGAGATATCTCAATAAATACAGATTTTTCTTGAAATAATCAAATTGTGTTTATTTGTCTTTTTGTATTGAGTCTAATGATAAGTGGAGTTCTTTCATCAACCTTTTTGTCTACCATTGCTTCAGCTTCAACATCTCTTAAGAATGATGCTCATTGCTGTCAGCTTCCCACATGAGATTTCCCAATACCATACCACCCTCAGTACTGTGGGAATGACAAATATCCCAAGCACCCAACAAACACTCAGAGACCTCTGCGGCAGAATTCCGACTTTGAGCAGACTAAGCATTTTTCTTTCACTCTGGGAGGAAAACAATGAGCAGACTGTTTGTAAGAATCCACATCCAGAGGAGATGCATTCAAATGTGTTAACACAGTCAGGGATTAGAACGAGAAAGATCAAAGACAATCACATCTGGCACCAGTGACCAACCTTGAACAGAGGACAGAGGTTACCAACTCTCCCCATATTCAAAAACCTGCTATCACATGACTGAAGTTCCATACTTGTTCACACACACACACACACACACACACACACACACACACACACACACACACACACACACACACACACACACACACACACACACGAAACAGAAATGGCCACAACAGATTGTCTGCATGTATGTCAAAAATGTCCCTAAATACGGGATTTGGATTTTTATAATCTTAAAAACAGCCACTGGTGACATTCAACTTAGCGTATTATAGATAGATGCTGATGGCTATGAAGCCTCAGTAATTTCCTAAAACAGCTGTTCGCCATAGTTTTTAAATTCGGACAAACAGGAGCAAGTGCATTTGTTGGGGACTATTTTCAGCAGTGGATGAATCCGCATTTGTTGCTGGACTTAATCAAAAATAAACTACAGTGTGTGGTGTCATGCTGATGAAGGAACATGTCACCCAGAGCAGCAGTGTATCTCACTAATGAGTTATCAATAGTTTCTGGAAACAATGCAACTCTATGGCTTAGAGGAATAAGATATATCAGGCTTTAAATATACACACAAAACTTGTTAGGAGACATTCATTGTGGGTTTGGCTCTGCACCTTTGTTTGCTGACAAATTGAAAAATATAAAATAATGCAAGACTCATTTTTCCAAACATTACACAAACCTTTAATTGGCCAAAAACAATGAAAATCTCCAAACTTTGATAAGTCGAGTCTACATTTGAAACTTACCTGAAAGCAAGCTACAGTACAGAGCTATTAAAAAAAGTTAAGATCAATCAAAAATGGTTGTTCTGGCTCATGGCTCATGTTTCAAAGAAAATAGAAATTGCAGAAAATCATAAAAAATAGACAGTTTTATGAGGTAAGTCACAGTTTTATGTTTAAGTCATCTTTGTAGCACTGTGTATTTCTGTGCTTGGTGCCAGAAATTTAAATATAAAAGAAAATTCATGCCTAAATAGTAAGTGTATCTTCAAAGAATTATACTCTGGCAAAGTTGGATACAGCTCTCTGTAAGCATTTAAAAAAAAAATAGAAAACTTAAAATGTATTTTAGTGTGGCATTTAATAAATTAAGCAATATGTCCTACATTGCACCTCATTAGAAACTAAGATGCATCCTTGTCACAAAGTTGGAATGACCATGGCACAATAGTTCATTTAAAATGACAGACCTTGCATATAATACAAAGAAACTAGAATTTTTGGTAGTTAAAAAAACCTGTGAAAATAATTCATTGTAAATGACCTCGGCTGGAACTAAAAGCTGTGAACAAAAATCATTAATTTTCCAACATGGATGATCCAGATCTGAGACTGCAGTTTGGCTGATGTACATAAATGGCCTCTCACAAGGCAAGTCCAGAATAAGTTAGGATGTGTTGGAAGCTCTGATCACTGCAGCACAATCTGGCAGTTTCAGCAGCAAATGTAAAAAGGGAAAAGGATGTAGAACGGGCACACACTTTGGTAACACTTTATACTCAAGAACTGTGATTTGATATGTAATTTCATAGAATGAATCAGGTACCAGTAAAATACTTACAAATTTGTGCTGGTACTGGTGCTGATAGTGTAGATACAGAGGAAGAAAACAAGACTATGAGGAACATGGGAGCAACAATTGGGTATTTTAGATGAAAGGCGAAATAAATTATACTGGGTACCTATGGGGAACAGTACTGGGAAAAATATTAACAACACTGATATTCCGCAGAACCTACGAAGTAGTCATGGCTATTCACAGTTATGAAATCATACCAAAACTGCTGGGTTACAGTAAGGTAACGAGTCTTGAAACTTAGATGGAGGGATTATTGATGAACATATAAAAAACACATGGGGCATGTATTCAAAAATCACAGCAGGGGTCTCACCAAGGTCTCCTACCAGTTTATGTTCTTTGGATTGTCTACAGTGTAGGTGCTGGTATTTAAGTACAATACAAACAAGTTCTTTTTGCCTTTTCTCATGGCAGTTATTAGGGAAGTTTGCTCCCAGAGAAAATGTGGTGAATATCGGACTAAAACCGCTATAGAGATATGGCTGTTTCAGAGGAGTATTGTGACCAGTGACCAGGAGTACACAGTTTAGGCGTATTGTATGTTTGGTCATGTAGGCAAATTAAATCCTCATTCTTAATCCCATTTACAAAACCTTGATAGGTTGATTGTTTCTCTAACCATCGGGACATTGTTGTCAGTGATCAACACCAGACCTATGAACAAATCACTGAACAAATCCGAGATATGGGCAGAAATCCAGGCTATATAAATTGATCTAAATGACACATCAATGCCAAGTCAAGTCTCTTAAATAAAGCTTCTGCATGGACGGGGGAGTGGACCATATTGCAGTGCATTAGATTAGAGGCAGGTAGTTGATATGGAATAGCACTGGACATTTGCATTTTTCTTTTAAAAGCAAAATACTACAATGACTAAATGTGAGCCATACATCATAGTAGTGTAAATCAAAACTTGCTGCTAAGGCAGAAGAATATTCAAACTTCAGTGTTATGGTTTCACATTTAGCCCTTTTCCATTGTGTGAACCTAATGAAACTTAACAAAACATATGGCCACAGTTAGGGCTTCAGCTTGTGTTTCCACTGGTTTGGGGACCTGCAGCTAAAATTGAGCACTGCTCAGGTGGTGATACTAAATGCAAGTTCCAGGTACTTTCAGGGGTGGCTGGCAGTGCTGTCACTCATGATTTGTCCAGCAGATGTGACAGTGTGACAAAGACGACTAGAACAAACAACAATAGTGATTTCCATTTTATGACTGCATCGGTATTGACCAGGACAACCAATACAATAAAAAAGACAAAAACATCAGTGGGGAATGCTTGTTGAACAAACCAACATGTTTTTTTGGAAGAGGAGGTCATTCACAAGGAGCTGAAGTCTGAAGTTTGTGACCAAAAGGTAGACCTGGGGCCTGTATCCTAAGGCAAATTCAGCTTAGTCTGACTATCATTAGATTACCAGGCTTCACTGGATTTAACATTGGCGGTCCTTGATAATCTGCATCACACAGCTGGTTATCAGCTGGCTCTGTTAACTCTAGGTTTACTAATCTGACTACGACTGTGTTCATGTGGGGGAGGTGGAGTTGTTAATTACAAACAATATTGTGCGAACCATGAACGATGGTAACTATTATGAAATGATTATTGCAACAGCAAAAGGATTTTCAAAAAAAGGTGTAAAGTAAATAATATAATCATATAAGTAGAGCAGAACATTAAGATGCAAGAAGACTAGGAACTAATTTCGAATATGTGATGCAGCTAAAAAAGTTAAAGTAATGTCAGACTGTTTCTGCTGACAGAGAGGAGAGGAAAAGTATTTAATGTCTATCTGTCTGTAATGTTGCATTTATAAGCATGGGAAATATTTAACAATTTGTGGATTATTTTTCTTATAAAAAATAACGAATTATAGTTTTGTTTTTTGTGTTATTGTTATTCTATTCTGCAGTGATGGAATAACAGTGAAAAGCATTGACGCTGTCGGGAATTCTGTGGGGAATGAAAGAATCTTTCTGCAATTAAAATGATTTGATATGATCCCCTGAAGTTAACCTGCTTGGGAGCAGATTAGCCATGGAAGCAAAGATTACTATGGTGATCTGCCTGTTAAAAAGGTAATCCAGATCTGTGATACAGGAAAAGATGAGTTAAGACCAAAAGATTAGTTTTAATTTTGTAGGCTATTTTTAGATTTAGTCATTAGTACTGAGATCAGACTTTTATCTTAGTATTGGTCATATTTAGTCAACCTCATCCTTTTTATTTGTAGTCTATTTTTAGTAGACTAAATCTCTGGATTTAGCCACAAAATAACAGGTTGTATGATTAAGAATGCAGCTTTGGATGTGAAAGTCTTATCTAAGACATAGCCACATCATGTCACTCAGGGCTGAGCTGATGGAATATGCTATTCCGTGTACGTAACATGCAGTTGTACATAAAAAGCCCTCTTTTATACCCAGAAGGGGAACATGCTACAAAAAGTTTTTGACAGTTTATCTGTCTCATTAATTTTAACATACATGTCACTTTTACCCTTAACCATTATTCAAATGAGTCAGTTAATCTGGCAACGTGAACATTACCTTCCTCACAGCAGGTTACCAGCCATGGTGATTTGCTCCATTTAAAGTAAACCACTGTGAGAGTGAAAAGCCAGAGTTAAGCTTTAGGAGTTAGCTTGCAGCCTCAGGAGCTAGATCCAGTGTGTCCTCAGAAGTCTTTATCCCAGCCAGACAGCTCATCAGGAGCCTCCTCTGTGTCAGGGGGAAACATGTCAAAGTGACTGTGATCCATCGGCCCTTTCAGCTGCAAAAACAAAGAAAATCATCATGAAAATGTGTCTAACTGCTAACTGTTGTTGTCTGACCATCTGTTGACCGGAAGCTTCAAGTTCACAGCAACTACATTAACACTTCTGTCCTGAAACGAGCCAGCAAATTCATTCATTATAACAGTACTTTATTTAACTATATTGTAACAGTACTTACTGTACTACTGTTCATAAAAAAGGCCAGTCGGTCGCTTGGTCTCTCAAGATGATTTAAAAACTTGAAGATGTAAGACAGAACATACCGTTGTACACCTAACACCCTTTTCACAGGAAGATTTTCATTGTCCAAATCCAGATTTTTCACGTATGGCAGCCAACACGCAACGACTTTTACTTATCACTACTGTAAGTAGAAAGCCTCCCTTCGAAACAAATTGCCTGTAGCTCATGATAAAGAGCTATTGCATCTTTCTCTGAAGCTGCTGAAGCAAGGCAGTCATCAACATAGTTGTTGTTTACGATGGTGTTTACAGTTGGAGAGCTAAACTGTTTCATATTGTCCTCAGCGCATTTCCTAAGGGTAACGTTCGCACAACTTCGAGATGAAGTTGCTTCGAGTAGATATACATTCTGTATTCCACCATGTTCTGACTGTTGTCTCCATCAGGCCACTAGAAGAACCGTAACAAGTCAAGTCTTCATCATTTGGTACTTTTAGCTGTTAGAACATTGCTTCAATGTCTTCAGTGATCACAGCAGGTTCTTTACAGAATCTCGCAAAGAATCCTCAGATCTGGCCCCTGTAAGAGCTGAAAATTCAATGAAACTTCTCAAAATGTTGCTCCCCAGTCAAACACCACTCACCTTTTTTTTTTTGGATGCAAATCCCTATGATGTGGTAGATTCCATTTTTTTGCCGTGACTACGTTCCAAGACGCCACCTGGTACCTTCTCTGCATAAGCTTTAGATAAAATGTCAGACATGATGTTGGTGTAGTCTGAATGAAAGGAAGAATCTTTCTTGAATCTTCTCTTTAGGTTCAGTGCACGTTGTTCAGCAGCACTTCTATTGTCAGTTTGACACAGTCAGTTTGACACAGCTGCCTTGACACTGGAGTGTCAAGGGAGCTGTGGTGAGAGATTGTCTGTAGTTTTTATTGGTATTTGTAGATTGGTAACACTGAGCTTTGGGAGGATTTGTCCATGTGCAAGTGTGGCACAAAATGATCTGCTTTAACGTTAAGTGTTCTTTTGCCGTTGTCCTCTCTCAAAATATGACTCCATACCATCAGACACTTTCGATAAGTTCCTTTAACCACAGGATCCCTTTAAGGCTCCTGATAACTTCATTTTGCCCATAGTAGCACCAATGTTTGCTTCCAGCTCCAGCTGCTCCTTTTTCCTCCTCCTCCAGTTCCTCCAACGTTTAACACACTGACCTGGTTCCACTTCATCCTGTATGTCAGATGTTTCCTTAATGATTGACTGGGAGTAGGGAATGTCATGGTGAACATCAGTGTGCCTCCTCAGGTGAGATAGGAATTTGCAACAATTGGTAAATCTACATTCATGTGATCTGTTTGCACAAAAAGCCTTCCAGTTTTAAAAAGCCAGTGTTTCACATCTTCCTTAAAATGTCTGTTGTATTTTGTTCTGTGTTCAAACCAGTCACTCTGGGTTTCCTGTTTCTCTTTGGGAACCAATACAATAACTGATTCATGTGCTGCTTTTACATTTCCATACAGCTGAATCAGTTACTCCAGCTTGAATTGCACATCCTTTGCATTTTCATTAGCTCTTTAATTTCATGTGTGAGCCCTTTAATTTTTTTCACATTTGATTGATGTTCCTTCTGAAAAAAGTTTCGATTTGGCAAGCCAACACCTTGGTTGTCAGCTTGACCAGCCTCCTTTCCTCCATATCAGCATTGACTTCATTTGTTTCCAACATGCACAATTAATCAAAAATAGAGAGCAACAAATAAACACCAACCAACAGATAAACCGCATTCGCAACAGCTCAACAACTCGACTTTGTCAGCCATGCGATTTTCCAACTCATCAGAACAGGGCAGCCACAGCATTACAAGCACTCTAACCAGCCAAAAACCTCCATAGTGGCTCGCCTAAACAAGCACGCACAACACAAGCCTAAACCAACAGTCCCCAATAGACAAGTGGCAGCGCTTCCACACTGTGTTCAATCTTGCAACAAATACACTGTAGGAAACTGTACGCCTAATACTTCTTATGGCTGTGATGTGCTGCTTTCAACAAGTGAGTTTCCAATGCGGCAGCAGTCAATTGCGGCTTCTCAAATCCTAGCCGAAAAAGGGAAACAGTCCAAATGTTCCAACACTGTCCTTTCAATTCAAAACTCTGAGACCAAAAGGTGTCCATGCGATCAATCTAAACACAAAATCCCGTCCATGCAGTTGTGCGGCTGCTGAAATGCTATGTAGGCTCTTAACTGTGAAAATGTTCATACAAATCCAGACTGAACTCCAAAATTGTTTTATACTGTTTATTCAAAAACAAAAATAGTAATGACCAGCATTTATTATACTGGAATACTATTATACTCTGAATCCCGCGACACAAGTGAACATGTAAATAATATGAACATCACTCATGTGCCCATTACCAGGAGTGATAGTAATCAAAAAAAGAGGCTGTTGGGAGGCCTACACAAATAATAAACAGCACAGGCTAATTACACGTTTTGGCTCCTACAATAATAGTACTTTATTTAACATACAGGTAGAACAATTCTATATTGGTCTATGGCCTACTGACGTCTTAAGTGACGTTTGTAATGACAGATATTTCGTTAGCAAGGGGTTTAAAGCAATGATGCTGCTGAAATAAAACTCAGAAAGACTGACATGGGATTTGCATTGTTTTTGGAAATATGAGTCAGTATTGAGTTAAATGAAATACAACATAAAAGCTAATGTTTGAACTTACACAGTTAAACAATAAAGTTGTTTAACATCAAATCATATATAACATAAGCTATTGTTTTCATTTAAAGATCACAGGGCCCTCTTGCAGTGTAGATGAATATAAATATAACATAAAAGCCTTTGTTTTTATTTAGACATTTCACAACCAGCAAAATGTGGTTTTTATAGGTTAGTTGCATTATTTGCATTAAAGCTACTGTTTTCATCTACATGTACTCCTTGTAGTCCGAATCAAGTGATAATTTGCATTTTCTTCAATTGTATAATTATTAGAACTCCTGAAATACCTTTCTTGTAAAAAGTGTTTGCTTGAACCAGTTGAAGACTCAGTATATATGCACGTTTGTGCACATATTCAGGATGGTAACACCTCCACCTCATGACCCAGAAAAACCCTCTACATAGATGTTTTATTACAATGCATATACATTATCCCTGGTATGGGGATTGGAGAACTTCCAGAACGACAACCATCACTGCAGCACTCCACTGATCTGGGCTTTGTGGCAGAGTGGCCAGACAGAAGCCTCTCCTCAGTGGAAGTTTGGCCTCAAATCTAAGCATCATGTACGGAGGAAACCAGACATGATGATTAAAATTAGTTGTTTCTCCCATCTCCACACAGGACTTCTGGAGCTCAGCCAGAGTGACCATCGGGTTCTTGGTCACCTCTCTTACCAAGGCCCTTCTTACCTGATTGCTCAGTTTTGCTGGGCGGGAGCTCTCGGAAGAGTCCTGGTTGTTACAAACTTCTGCAGCAGATTTTTTTTTGTAGCCTTCCCCAGATCTGTACCTCAACACAATCCAGTCTCTGAGCTCTGCAGGCAGTTCCTTCGACCTCATGGTCTGGTTTCTGCTCTGATACGTGTTGTCAGCTGTGAGACCTTATATAGAAAGGTGTGTGCCTTTCCAAATCATGTCTTACACAAGGTGTAGAAACATCTCAAACATGCTCAAGAGAAAAGGGAGGGCCCTGAGCTAAATTTCATTTGTCATAGTAAAGGGTCTGAATACTTATTAAAAAGGAAATACTGAAATATCACATTGACATAAGTTTGCAGAAATTTCTAAAATTCTCTTCACTGTCATTAATTAGCGTAAATTGATGAGGGACGATTCCCCCCCACACGATTTTAGCATAAGGCAAATGTTAAACAAGTGACAGGGTCTGAATACTTTGATTAAAATGTATAAACATAAACATACATACATACATACATACGTATTTAGTAGCTATCTAAAACGGCAATCTCTGACTGATCCCTGCTGGGTCCCTACTCACTTGGCTAATATGTAATGCACAATTTCAATGACCCATTGTGCCTGAATACAGCTGTTCGCATTTGATGTTTATGAGTGAGAATGGTTCCCACAAAGACAGCATATTATTAGTGAGGTGCTTGTTATTATCATATCATCAGGTCATGAAAAAACACTTAAGGTGCAGTTTGGGAATACATTTTTTTTTTTTTTTTTTAACACAAAGAAGTAACTTAAGGCGTTAATAATGAAGAATTTGTGTGTATAGTGTTTCAAGTATAGAAAGTATATAAAGTTTCCCCCCAATACAACAAAAATAAAAAAATGCACAATATTTAAAAAGGAGTTTGGGGTCTAGTGGGCATAAGATAGGTGCACGTCTATGCCATTAAGTAGCCTAGTAAATGCAGCAAAGAAAAACCCTGGGATCGTGGTTTAATATGGTTATATTTTTTGGCTGGACCGCAACAACGGTGCCAGCACTATGAACGCAAATGTCTTTGACTGACTGACTGACTGACTGAGTAATAAAGTTACACCACTGACCATTGCTCTTTTAAAATAAATTGGCGCAAACAGTTTGTATTGCGTCATCAGGGGACGTTTACAGGCAGTGTTGCCAACTTAGCGCCTTTTTCACTAGATTTACTGACTTTTCAGACCCTTTAATCGACTTTGCTTCACAAAAGAACCTGGCGAAAAATCAAGAGAAGTTTTGGACAAACCTTAGCTACTTTCTGTAGAAGAGAGTCGCTGGTATTGCCCCATGAGTACAAGGCCGGGCTTTCCCTCTGCAGACACACCTCTCTATGCGTCTCATTCAATTGACTGCACGGCAGCGGACACAGACATGAATGAGCTGCTAACTTTCTCTCTGAGTGATCATTTGACAATATAGCTGTAATCACAGCACAGCCAGTCTTTAACTAATGTGTCTGGTGATTTTGTCAGAAAACGTTGCAGTTATAAAATCAGGATCTTAGCAGAGCAGAGCAGAGCAGCAGCTTGGAAATGACTGCTGGTTAACATGTGGTCTTCGTAACTATTCCATACATTGTCTGACAACAGAAACAGAAAAACGTGTAAGGTTGAACAGCTTTATTGGGAATTTGGTTGTATTAAAATAACTGTATATATGTGCGCACACACAGTAGGAGAGAA
Source organism: Xiphias gladius (assembly GCF_016859285.1). Lineage (NCBI taxonomy): Eukaryota > Metazoa > Chordata > Actinopteri > Istiophoriformes > Xiphiidae > Xiphias > Xiphias gladius. The sequence goes on from NC_053410.1 coordinate 26,288,015, forward strand.
ACAAACAGACAAAGGGCGCACCAGCCACATACTAGGTTTAGACCTAGTCTTGTAGAATTCTATAAAATATATAATTTTGTCTGCACCACAGATGTTAAACTATCTGGAAAAAAATGTCACCACGGATCACCCACCACTATCAGCCCTCCATGGATATGGCTGACTGAAGTACAATCCATTCACCACTATAACACTTATTCCGTACATGGTCGAAAGTGGGCTAGAGCCTGTCCTAGGGCAACATGGTGGGTACACTGTAGACAGGTTACCAGTTTATCACAGGGCTAACAAAAAACAATACTCCCATTCACATCTACAGGCAACTTTTAGAGGGCTTACTAATGTGTTTTGGTTTACATTAAAAACTATATTTAGTCAGTCTCTGGTCCTTGCCTCATACATTGAATCATAGGCATATAGTCAACTGAGGGACACTGGGACACTGAGTTGTTGGTGATGAGAAAGAGAGATGCTAAACTGAGGTCTCTCTCTCTCTCGCTCTCTGTTTCCGGTTGTGAGCATGAGTGAGGGTGGACGTGCGAGTGGTGGGAGTTGTGAATTGTTTTGTGTGCGTTTCTGGATTATCTCTGCACCTATTCCTCTGTACATGATCAGGTAAGCTTTATTTTTCTACATTGGTTCATTGATTTCTTTGCCGATCGATCGGTGGACCTGTCAGGAGGTCTTCGGGAGTGATGGCGTCCTCCGAGACGCCACCTCCATCTATCCGGCAGGGAGTGCGGATAGTCCCGCCGGATAGCACCGTGACCGTAGAGGAAGTTCTGCTAGCCGCCGGTGAACAGGTGGGACACGATCAGCTGTGTTTTGCCTCCAGAATGAACCGAGTGGTGGTTGTGTTCCTGAAAGACGAGCCTCAGGTGCATCGTCTGACCGAGAGCGGTGTGTTTATCAGGGAGAATTTCGTACAGGTCTCCCCGTTGTCGGTGCCCTCCACGTGGATCACCGTATCCGGTGTTCCGCCGTTCATCCCAAATGAATCGCTGGAGACCGAACTCTGCAGGTTCGGTAAATTCGCCAGCGGATTTAAGACAGTGAGTCTGGGATGTAAGGATCACAAACTGAGGCATGTCTCTGAGGCGGCAGGTGTTCATGTTCCTGGACTCGCTGACCAAGACGCTGGAGGTGTCTTTCAGGGTGAAGCACAGCGATGGCCACTACCTGGTCTACGCCAGCTCAGGCCAGCTCAGGCCAGCTCAAATGTTTCAAGTGTGGAGACGTTGGTCACAAACGATTTGCGTGTCCGCTCGAGCCGGGTGGGCCCGCAGCCGGTGCTGCAGAAGCAGCAGCCGGTTCACGGTCAAACTGTAACAGCTAGCTGCAGGCTTCTGAGACTGAAGAGAACCTGAGCAGCTCTCAGTCTGCAGGGGCTGAGGCAAAACAACAGTCAGAAGAAAAAGCTGAAGAAGCTGCTTCCACCAGTCTACTAGTCAAAGATGATACCGAAGGACAAAGTGTATTCAGTAGCCAGGTATCAGATGCAGGAGGAGACATGGAGTATGACTCTGAGTCAGACGCTGTATCTATTGGTGAGACCTCCTAACAGGAACACAAACCTCTACTCTCTAGAGGAAATAAATCAGTTCCTGGATGAAACATTCGGAAAATCTGTTAAGTGACAGATTATTTCAGAGACACTGCCAAGTTCATTAGATCTGTTGGCATATTAAAAAAACTGGTTGGGTTTGACATTTTGGACAAAAAGAAACACTTCTAAAAAAAAAAAAAAAAACCCATCACAAATTTGAGGAAAGAAGCAAAAAGTAAAACTGCTAGAAGGACTAGAAGGTCGCTGACATGATCATGCACCACAAGGTGTTTTTTCCCTCTTTACTGTTCCCTGCTTGTCTTATGTCTGATGTTTTTCCGTCCCCTCGATGCAGAGCCTCAGAATAGGGTCTCTGAACATCAATGGTGGGAGAGACAAGCACAAAAGAGCTTTAATATCTGAGGTCTCTGCTCAAGAAAAGTGATGTGTTGTTTTTACAAGAGACACACACACACACACACACACACACACACACACACACACACACAACTCAGACTGGGGTTTATTGTGGGAGGGTTCGACTTTACTGTAGACAGGACAAACGAGGAACCCCACCCGCAGTCATCCCAGAACCTAAACAGCATTATAAACACAACTAGATCTGCTGGATGCGTGGAGGGTCAAACATCCACAGTCAAGACAGTACACATGGGTGAGGGTCAGAGACGACACGCTCAGTGCAGCCCAACTGGACAGAATCTATATCTCCCAAAGTCTCAGCTCCAGACTGGTTGAGAGCACAATTAGTCCAGTTGGGTTCACTGACCATCACTTAGTCAGCATAGATTTGTATATTTCACTGGGTGAACGGGTTAAATCCTACTGGAGTTTTAACAACAAACTCCTTCTAGACAGGACTTTCTGTCACTGCTTTGAGCAATTTTGGCAGCAGTGGAAAATTAAAAAAACTGACTTCAGTTCACTGAAACTGTGGTGGGAGATTGGCAAAACACAACTTCGTGTTTTTTGCCCACAGTACACCTGCCATTCCACTGCTAAAATCAAGTTAGCAGTGCAAGAACTTGAAGCCAACATTAGGGAAATTGAAGAGGGCTTGCATGGCAACCCAAATCCTGCTAAGGGCCAACTGTTGCAGGAAAAAAGGATGGAGTTTAGCTCCTTACTGCAGGAGAGAATAAAGAGGAGCCCTCGTCAGGTGCCGCTTCCTCCAGCTGAAGGACATGGATGCTCCAAGCTCCTTTTTCAACCTGGAGATATCAGTAGCACAACGAAAGCAGATGACCTGCCTTAGGCTGCCAGGAGGCAGAGTGACCGCTAGACCGGATGAGATGAGGAGCCATGCAATGGATTTCTACACCGACCTCTTTGGTGCAGACCACTGCAACACGAAGGGTCGCGAGGAACTTCTGCAGGGGCTTCCTCAACTTAGCCCGGACGAGAAGGCTGGTCTGGATCGGGAGCTGACTCTGGGAGCAGTTGACGGTCGCCATCAACCAGATGGCATCGGGACGGGCACCAGGGATCAATGGTCTCTCCAGTGACTTCTACACCATCGGACCCGATTTACATGGTGTTCTGTTAGAGTGCTTTAGAACAGGATCTCTCCCAGTCTCCTGTCAGAGGGCTGTGCTCTCCCTGCTACCCAAGAAAGGAGACCTGGCCCAACTTAAGAACTGGAGGCCAGTTGCCCTCCTCTGTACAGACTATAAAGGTGCTTTCCAGAGCCTTATCAAAACAGACTTAAGGACGTCCTGGAAATAATTGTAAATATAGACCAAACCTATTGTGTACCAGATAGGACAATCATGGACAACATTTTCCTCATACGAGATGTTTTTGATGTTTGTAAATATTATAATGTAAATTGTGGGATATTGTCTTTAGATCAGGAAAAGGCTTTTGACAGGGTGGATCACTCCTACTTGTTTTCTGCACTTAGGGCTTTTGGTATTGGTGATGGTTTTCTGGCTTGGGTTGGTTTACTGTATAAAAAGGTGCACAATGTATGGTGAAGATGGGGACGGGGCTGAGTCGGCCAATCCCTGTACAGCGAGGGATAAGACAGGGTTGTCCTATCTCAGGTCAACTATATAGCTTAGCTATTGAGCCCCTGCTGTGCAGGCTGAGAGGTCGGCTCAGTGGTCTCTCACTGCCGGACCTCGATCGTCCTCCCACTGTTTCTGCTTATGCAGACGACATTTACATCTTTGTTTCCAGTCAAGAGGATGTTCAACATCTGCAGGACACCCTGACTCTTTATGAACAGGCCTCATCTGCACGGTTGAACTGGAAAATAAGTGAAGCTCTGTTGGTGGGACAGTGGCGGGATCAGGCAGTGCCCAGTCTGCCTGGAGGACTCCAGTGGGGGAAGGAGGGGCTGAAGGTGCTGGGAGTCTTCTTGGGCACTGAGGGCTTTCAGAGAAAGAACTGGGAGCGAGCTAGGGAGAAAGTGTGCGCTCGGTTGTTTAAATGGAAATGGCTGCTGCCCCAGTTGTCATATAAGGGAAGGGTTCTGGTTGCCAATAACTTGGTCTCCTCGACTCTCTGGCACAAAGTTATTGCTCTGACGCCACCAAGGGGCCTGGTAGAGGAAATTCAGAAGGCCATCCTGGACTTCTTCTGGTCTGGTTACCACTGGGTCAGAGCAGCAGCCTTACATCTGCCTGTGGCTGAAAGGAGGCAGGGATTGATCAACATCCAGTCCAAAATGGCCTCATTTAGACTCCAGACTGCGCAAAGGCTGCTGTACAACTGTGGCCCAAGCTGGTTCGACACAGCTGGTCTGCTGCTGAGGAGAGCCGGTCGACTGGGCTATGACAAACAGCTTTTCCTCCTCCAACCGGAAACGGTGGATCTAACTGGACTGACACCTTTTTACAGCTCTGTCCTGCAGGCGTGGCAGATCTTTAAGATCACACATCATACAAATGAAACTCCGGGCATGTGGTTGTTTGAAGAACCGTTGTTTTTCAACAACTTCATACAGACCCAGACGTTGCAGTCTGCCAGCTTGTGAGCTGGTCTCAGGGTGTCAGGATCTGTATTCATTTTCTTGGCATTTCCTGTTTTATTTTGAAGTCTTGGTTCTGTTGTGTTACTGTTTGTTTTACTTCCTGGTTTTTCCCGCCTGTTTTGATTACTGTCGGCTGCACCAAACTAGGACATCTGATGAAGGTGACGGCAACATCGGTGGACGACCTGGGAAGGAGGAGCAACATCACCTCTACCAGGCTGATTTATAGAGTGGTGAAGGAGGTCTGTGCTGCCCTGCCACAAAACCTGAGAGCATTTGCAGAAAACAGACCTGTGCAAACAATGGAGCGAAGGCTGCGAGTACAGATTCCCCTCTCTGTCCATCACCCCAGCTGTGGGAGAGTGGCAGGAAGGAGGATGACAGCTGCTGACATTCACAACCCCACACCTGGACCAGTTCCAGGCTGTAGGGAAAAAGCAGCCTATCAAATCTGCGTGAAGGGCCTGAACCTGCGATCTTTGGCGGGGATGAGGGAGTTGAGGTGGACTGAGTTTTTTGGTCCAGGCGCTTCCCCGAAAGGCAGCTAGCAGGCCCTGTACAAGCTGCCCATTGAAAAGCGGACAGCAGACCTCCAGTGGAGGGTTGTACACGGGGCGATAGCTACGAACAGATACAGAGCGCACCTGGATCCTGAGCTGGGGGAGGAGTGTGTTTTCTGTTCTCAGGGGGAGACCCTGGAGCATTTGTTTGTTCAGTGTCCTCGGCTGGTGACGCTGTTTGAGCTTTTTAAAAAAAAAAAAAAAGGGTGGCTTCAGGGTATCGGGCAGAAATTCTCTTTTGATTTGTTCATGTTTGGTCCCAGGTACAGTGCTAAAAAGAAGACGGCATCTACACTGGTGAGCTTTTTATCTGGTTCTGCCAAGCTGGCCATCTGGCTGACGCTCAGGTACCCAAGGTGTTTTACCTCTCCTTGAGCCCCCGCACACTTCTTTGCAATTAAAGTCTGGCATTCTGTATCTTGCCCAGGACAACTTTAAAAAGGTGTTGCAGATGTTCTTCCCGGGACTCACTACAGATTACCACATCACTGAGGTAGGCGGCTGCAAACCTCGAGCAGTTGTTTAAGACAATGTCTTTAAGAGATCGCAGGCACCCCGTGAAGACAAGAATAAAATAAAATGTAATGGAACACACCCATTCCTGGAATATAGAAAACTGTATATTTGTTGCAAAATGGGTCGAGAGGCACTTGCCAGTAACCTTTACAAAAAAAGTCTAAAAAAAGGTTGTGGTATACCTGGCCTTCCCCATTCGCTCCAGCAGCTCATCGATACTTGGCACGGGATAAGAATCAAAAAAAAAAAGGAAATGCTGTTCAGTTTCTTCATGTCTGAACAGAACTGAGATTGAGTGGAGTTTTTCTTAGGAACAAGCACAATATGGTTTGACCATTCTCTTCTAGATGGTTCAGTGACTCCTTCCACAAAATGGTTCAATAATTTGCTCTGGAATTGTGTAAGGCTTCAGGGGAACAGATTTAGTGTCCTTCAGAACATTTTTTTTTCCTTTTATCACATCAATTTGGCCAAACCTCTCTGAGAACAATAATTGGAAAGATTGCTTAAGCTCACCCAGATGAGGCAATGTGTCCTGATTCAGATGCTCTGGCGGGGTCTTGGGTGTACACTTTTCTCTGTATGGCACCATGTCAGCTTCCTCAGCCTTTACAACATCATCCTCTTCATGCTGGGCTCCCCGGAACTTTAGAACATGCTCCCCACCTGTTTCCAGATAGGTTCTTTCATGGTATTCCTTTAACAGTTTTACATGGAGCAATTGATCAGGTTTTTTGTTTGTCAGGACAGATAATTTCATTTTAATGGGCCTACCATCTCGGTTACAGTAGAGGGACCTTGCTACTTAGCTAGTAATTTACTTGGCCCAGTAAGAACAGTACCAACAATTTCTGACAAGTCTTCAGTTCTATTTCAAAAGCATGATGTCATACGATTCCTTTTGTTTGTGTTAAGCTTCCTGCATGTGCTCTTTGACTTTTTCCTCTGAAACACTCCATTTTTCCAATGTAGCAGATGATGTTGGTTGTTATTGACATGTCTCACCAACCACCCAGTTCTTCACCATGTGCAAAGGGCCTCTAACCTGCCTGTCATACAACAACTCAAAAGGGGAGTAACCAGTTGAAGCCTGTGGGACCTCTCTGTATGTAAACGAATAAGGCAACCATTTATCGCAGTCTTTGTTAGTATCAACAAATCCTCAACATTTGTTTCAGGGTACCATTAGATTGCTCAACAAGTCCATCAGTTTCAGGGTGGCAGGATGTTGTTCTTATCCCTTTCACACCAAGTTTGGAATAAAGTGACTTCATCAGATGTAACATGAAACATGGCCATGATATGTTAAGATCTCTTTAGGGATTACCAACTCTAGAAAAACAACTCCACTAAACATCAAAACTTTGTGTGACTTGAATGGAGTGCAGTGGATAGACTTGTAGGTATATGGTTGCATAGTCACATAACTAGGGTAAACTTGTGACCATTGCTACTTTCTGGCAGACCAATCATATCCATGGCTATTCTCACATAGGGCACACTTTTGATGATAGGTATTTGTTGTAATTGGACTTGGTCTGAAATTTTGGTTTGGGCTGCAACCCGACAGTCATGGCATGCTTTGCAACATTCCAGTACATCTTTCTGTAATCCTGGCCAACAGAAGTGCTGAGCAATGTGCTTGTCAGTCTTAGCCTGTCCTAAATGCCCAGCCCATTGAGTAATATCAGTGTTAGGATTACTTGGTTAACGATGATTGAAGTTAGAGCCAGGGAGCTGGTAAGCAGGGTGAGTTGAGATGGGAGTGAAGGTGAGTCGGAGAATGGGGGTGGATGTCTAGCTGGCAGGGGAATGAGCAGAGAAGCAAGCAGGCGAGGCAGTGGGATAGGGAGGCTGGTGAAGCAAAGCTGGTTTGTTGGGAGCGTGGCAGGCAGAGAGGTGAGTGGTCAAGCAGGCAGGCATGCATGCATGCAGTGATCCTGGGCACTAAGAAACAATGATTAGTACAGTGAAAAACACAAGGGGATACTTTGGACCGCACAATTTTAAGTGGCCTGAATGTGCGCTACCCCACTGACTTAAACAATAATCTGACAAAGAGTGGATGAAGAACTGGGGTAGATATACTGCTGGGCTGACCAGTAGATGGATGACAGGTGTGCAAGCTGATTGGTAATCAGGTAGCAGGGAGAGAGAGAAAGAAGAGCACATGCCCACAACACAGACACACATACACACAAAACTACACAGAAAAAGACAGATTGGGAGAACAGGAAACACAGGGGAAAGGGCGAAAAAAGGAAAAGAGTCACAGCCTCTAATTAAAGCGTAATTAAAGCGTAATTAAAGCGCAGGAGTATGCTACAAAGTCTTTCTGAACCAAGTTGTGTAGGATGGGCAAGTCTTCTCCAAGGATCACATTATAAGCTAGGTGATTTAGAACTTGAACAGTTAACATAAAGTCGTGCCCTTCAACCTCAATGGTCACATCTTCAGCTTGCAGCCTTGAAACACCTGATTTGTATGAGACTGATATCTGTGGAGAGATGTTGTGACATTCTTCACAGATGATTATTTTCAGCTGCACTTCGTTGAATGGGTTTTTTTGCTCTAACGTCCACTTGAAAATACTCTGTTCTAGTGGATTCAAGTCAGGGGAAATTTTTAGCCAGGTCATAGTTTTCACTTTTTATTCTCAAGGGATTTTCTCACTGTGTTTTGGATCATGGTCATGTTGGAAAAGCATGAGTGAAAAAACTGCCACTTTTCCTTTTGTTATTGGTAGTATGGCTCTTCCTATACCCCATAACCACTGCTGTGTTTCGGCTTATGTTCAGTAGCTAACTTATATTGTTGTATCCTCTCCCATCTGGTTTCATACTTCAGGCAGTTCCCCACTATATGTATCTTGCATTAGCCACAACCCAGGCAGAAACTCTAGAAGCTGTGTTCACAGGTTCTTTTATAACCTTGTTCATGCAGTTAGCCTTAATTTGAAATTACAATCATAATCAAATTTTTTGCGGTGATCGCAGGTATACACACTTCTGTTGCAGTGGTCTGAGGTATACTCAGTTTTGTTGCATTGATGTTGTACTTTGGGACCCAGATACCACAATTTTAATCATTTAACATTTTATTAATATTGCACATGGGTATACTCAGTTTTATTTTATACCGTACATAACATGGGAGCCCAGTTAAAACCTGCCTATCAGGTTAGAATGGAGAGAGGAAAAGTTTAACAACAAATACACATTATTTTCTTAAATTGCTCATTCAATTCAATTCAATTCAATTTTATTTATATAGCGCCAAATCATAACAGAGGTTATCTCAGGGCACCTTTCATATAGAGCAGGTCTAGACCGTACTCTTTATAGTTATATTTACAGAGACCCAACATTTCCCCATGAGCAAGCACTTGGTGACAGCAGCAAGAATGACTCCCTTTAACAGGTAGAAACCTTGAACAGAACCCGGCTCATGGTGGGCAGCCATCTTCATTGACTGGCTGGGTTGAGATCATAACAACAATACCTCAACTCATGGTTCGACACTTCAGCATAGATGCTTAACATTCAAAATGAACAAAAAAATTTGAAAATCTAATAATAATAATTTCATTGTATATCCACAATCCAATTAAATCTGAAATCCCTCCTACTCATACACCACATAAAATTGCTGTTGAGGTATGTTTCCTTTTTAAGCACATGACGCCTCAAAGGACGGAAACTGACAGGTTATGGCTTTGAGAACAGCATGTCTTTCAGTATGTTTTTAAGAAATAAACTTAATTCTAATGTCAAGTACAATTCTATGTCTTTAGCAACTGTTGTTGTGACTGTAAATTAAAAAAAAGTAAACAACAAAATAAAAATGGTGTGGGATAATGTCCAACCTTCTAAACAAAAAGGTTTAGCATGTAGTTAGTGGGGGAGTTGGTGCTTCCCAACATATTCCTTTCCAATTAGCTTATTTTATTTTCATTAATAAATTGTACTTCATAGCAAACACCCCGTTAACATACATGTGCACAACAAGTTTTGTCCAACTGGTATTTTCATTTTCTTTCAATATTGTTAGACCTTCGTTTGTATTCCCAATTTTTCTATTCAATTTAGTCACAAATGATTTCCTCGTCAGCATGCCAGTATTCTCCGTTGAGCAGATTAAACCATTTCAGCACACTGTGATAAATTTGTAAATTCTATTAAACTGAAGTGTTTTTACTACAAATGTGTTGTGGGACTGTCTGTCTGTGCTTGTTCACTGTTAGGAAACAAAGATAGCCTCACCTCTCTCCTCAGTGGAGATGGCAGCTTGTGGCGCCTCAAACCCTCCCAGTTGAAGCCCCGGAACCACCTACAAAATAAATAAAATTCTCACCGATGGTCTTTATTTGAAACTACTACCCCAATTCTACTGTGTAAAAAGTAACCTTCAGCCATTGAACTGTTGGGCAGAGAGTTTCAGAAAAGTTTTCTTAATCCAAATAGAAACCACAGCATGCCCCTAATAGTTTGAACATAGCAGGAACAAGTTTTTGTTAGAAAATGCCTAATCAATCACTGTTTTATGCCAGTGTAATGTTTGATCAGTTTTGCATTCAATTTCATATAGTCGTTTTGGTCATTCACTCAACATTTAAAATTTGAAGTGAAGTGTACCGCTCAGTACGGAATGCATAGCGGATTGAACCCTGAACAATCTGAATGTAGTGTGACATGACAACATATCTCAAGCCCTATTCGCCACACAGTGCTGTAACAGGTTAACTGTGTAAATCCGTAAACTGAGCACCCTCTACTGACATTACACTGTAACACATTATGTGATGTGCTACAAGCATTCTTACGGCAGGGTGGGACATGTGTTATCACTGTATAAATCTCATTTCTGATTCATTTGGCAACGCTAAATCCATCAGAGTAATACTGGGATCAGAATACACAAATTCAGCCTGATTGTGAAACAATGCTGTCCTGGCTGAAAAATTTCCAGCTAAAATTTCAAATATGAAAATCGGGAAGGATGACACAAAAGGATGTGAACAATGATTGGTTGGGGTCAAACTTGTAGTGTTGCCAGTCTCCCAACCAAGATGGGACAATAATTTATGGTACTATGATTGCCTAATCTGACGTGGTGACCATCGTGAAAGACAAAAAAAAATCACCTGATCCCGGCATAAATGAGTACTAGTACCATGTTCCAAACTTGTAGAACACAGATATCAGGTGATAACCTTGAATAATTTATATATATTCATCAGATTAATGACCATTACTGCTAATCACAAAGAGCAGAAACAGGGCAGGAGGAAGTCTTTTTTCTGTTTATATCTTGTCTGCTTTCCCTATTGCCCTAACTATAGCTAACAGTCTGCATAGTTATACTAGGGTTTGATTCTAACAGTTTTTATCTATTCAAGCCAACAAACCCAAGCAAAGAGCAGATACTCAGAGCAGATACTCAGTGGCTGGACCTGATCTTATATCTACCTTATATGTATTTAGGCTAAAATAAGATAAAATAAGATGAACTTTATTAATCCCAAAGGGAAATTTGCATCATTACAGCAGCAGGATATGGACAAGGGTATGTATCGAGCATAGTTAAGAGAAAAAGAAATATTTACAGCGGACAAAAAATATTTACATCAGCAGTGTATTTGTATGAGGTGTAATGTTGCACACTGTTTACTGTTTAGTAATATGTGCAATAATACTGTAAATAGTTTATATGAAGTTTGGTATTGCACATATGTTGAGCAATGGTGAGAAAAAAGTTGCATGTGTTACAAGAAATATTGCACATACCATTGGTGTTTGTGGAGCCTGGAGGGTTGTTGAAAACAGTGCCCGGTTGTACAGACTGACAGCAGCAAGAAGAAAAAACCTGCAGTATCATTCCTCTGAACACCGTGGGCGAAGCAGCCAGTCACTGAAGGAGCTGCCCAATACTTGAGAGTCTCATGCAGTGAGTGGGAGATGCTCTCCCCTAAGGATGAAAGCATTCTCTCTCCCCCCACCTCCACTGTATCCAGGGGGCATCCCAGGACAGAGCCTGCGCTCTTGACCGGTTTATTTAGTCTCTCCCTGTTTGCTGTTGAGATACTGCTGCCCCAACATTAACTCCATAACAAATGGCCCATGCCAGCACAGAATCATAAAAGGCCTTAATGAGTGCCCTCTGCACCCCAAAAGACCTGAGTGTCTTTAGCAGATGAAGTTTGTTCTGGCCTTTCTTGTATACTTCATTAATATTGTCCATCTGGTAAACTAACGTTTCATCCAAAAGCCATGGCTTGCTCAGTAATCTAGCTCTCATCCCTACTTCTCTAGCTCCACCAGTCTTGCCAACAGCCACTAGCATGAAACTTTACTACACCATTCTCTGACCCGGAGAATGCACCTTTAAAGCGGCCTTGAATTTCATACTCATCTAAGCAAAGACCAGATACACAGCAGCACAGGCTACAGTGGCTGGCTCAGTTGGCTCAATGGTTAGGTAGTCCAACCACCATCACTGTAGCCTGTATGTGATTCCACTAATCTTACCAATATCTCCTAGTTGGCAACTTCTCTGGTATGAGTAACTTTCAAGAATTATGTCCCTTGTCTTACCAAAGAAAAAAAAATGGTTTCAATATGAGTTTGTGCTTGTAGGAAAGTGTACAGGTTCATCTGATGGGTACCCTCTTGATAATTTAGTGTTTGTTGCATTGGGTTCAAGACACAGAGAAGCCCTCTGTAATAGTAACCTAGGTTGTTTGCCATAGATGCGAATTTGTAGAAAATGTTAAAAAGTGTAGAACAAGAGTTTTTGGGACAGAAAAAGAGTTGTTGCTTTAGCCTGACACATTACATGACAGTTGAGGAGAACACCTCATAAAGTTCCATCAAAGTTTATCTTTTCTTATGTATGAGGAAAAAAACAATGGCCTGGCAATTACCACTGTTCAGGATGGCCTGGCTGCTGTACACATCAGTATCCCCCTTCCGGGTGTCTCTCTTGTCAAGGGGTCCCCTGTGTGTCAGCTTTACAACATCATGGGGATGCCCACAAGAGGAAAACGAGGTTGTGGACTCTGACACTTCTCCCTCATTCAACACTGTCAGCCTGTATCACTCAACTGCTGAAGCAGACCCTTGCTCTGTGACATCTCCGGTGCCAACTGTGCTCCCAGTAAACGTGGATACCACCTACTTGTCTCCAGGTGATGTTAATAAACTGAACAGACTGTTGACCGAGGTTTCTGATGTCTCAAATGCTCATCCTTTTGGTTATGGTCAGACACATCTTGTACATCACAACATAAACACAGGTAATGTGGCCCCTATTAAGCTGCACCATTAACACATGTCACCAGCCAAGCAAGCCGTGATGCAGTCTGAAGTAAACTGACTGCTGGAACATGGTGTTTAAGAGTGACACAGCCCTTCGTCAGCACTGGTTGTGCTGGATATAAAAATGACTTAAAGGTTCTGTGTGGACTTCAGGGGGCTGAACTCTGTAATGATTGAAGCTTCACGCCCACTGCCATTGATAGATGACACTCCTGACCATCTCTCAGGTGCATACATTTTCAACACTTTCAGTTTGACATCTGGGTATTGGTAAATTCCCCTCAATTTAGCTGACAAAGAAAAAACTGCATTCTCAATGACGGTGACACTGTAGCAGTTTCATGTTTTCCCCATGGATATCTGAAATGTACCACCTAGCTTCTAGAGACTCATGGAGCTAGACGTACAGGGATTACACTGAGCTGTGTGACTTATTTATCTTGATGACATCACTGTCTACAATTCCAATTTCCAACAACATTTACTGCACCTTCAGGATGTCATTTCCCGTTTGTGGTCAGCAGGTTTCAAACTAAGGAGGGCTCGACCAAGTGTCTACTAGCCCTCTGTAAAGTTTTTGGGTCATGGTAGCTCCAAGAAAAGTATGTAACTGGCCGAAACCATGCTCGGCAGCACAGGTGAGGGTATTACTTGGTTTGTGCACTTATTACCAGAGTTTGATGATTCACATCATTTTCATACTCATCAAACTATTCAGTGACCCCTCCTGTCCTATGGATGGGGACACTGTCATCCTGTTTCTCCACTCATGTTAAAAGCTTATCTTCACCTCTCGTGTTGTTCTGTACAATTATTTAACAGAAGAGTGAACCAAGAGCTAGGGGAAATTATAATTACCTGATGAAATACAGCAAATTAGCTCTATGTTGTACAATCAAAGCATACACCTGTGTCTAACACTATTAGGCAACAACATGCCAGCTAATAGCACATAACAAAATGTTAAAGCTAACTGAAACACAGTAGCATCATGCTAGATCTAACATGCTAGATAGCAGCATGTCATCACTGGCTGCCAAAAAAACCACCCATGCCTCTTCAGCTACCTCATTCTAGCAAGCAACATTGCACACTATAGCATCAAGAGTTAACATCAAAATTTACGATTAAATCACCGGAAAAATATGTTCAGTGATGTGAAAGTTTCTATGTCGTGGAGCCTATTTATTATTTTTAAACTTAAGATAAAAATGTCCAAAAGGATTGGAGACTGATATCGTTTGGAGAGTAAACTTACTTGTGTTTCTTGATGTCAATGATTCCATTCTTTTTGTTTCCCAGCCTCTCAACTGGGTTTAGCCTAGGAGGAAAGAGAGACGTTTATGTTGGTTTAATGTCAGGTTTGATAACCTGTGAAAATTATGTTTAAATAGAACAGCTAGAAAACTTAACCAGGACACTGACATGATTCAATTACTCTAACACATGGCTTGCTAAACCCAGCAGCAGCAGTTTCCAAACATGACACGATGTTGCCACATTTGTGACGACTGTGATAACGCCCATTTCAGTGTGACTGTTGTTCTTAGCTCTGGTATAATAACACTGCCACATAATTATTCACTTATTATTCTAAATGATACTACTTGGTCTAATCCACACCACCAATTAGACAGTGATTCAACAATAACTCTTTTTAAATGAATAGTCACTGAGCAGTATTATCCTGTGATCACAATCATATCTGGTTTGTGATTCAACGTACTTGCAGAGTCTCCTGATGAGGTCGTCTGGACGCTTGCCTATACTCTTGGGGAAGTCCACCTTCTCAATTCCATGGAGGACCATGGTGTAAATCTTTATGGGGTCTGGGCCAGCAAAGGGTGGGCTGGATGGAAAACAGGTTTTTCACTTTATCTGTTTATTGCAAAAGTAAAAACACAGACTACATTGTTTAAAGGATGAGTTCACTATTTTGGGAAATAAGTTTTGAAAATAAGATTAGAAAATCAATATCAATCTTATGTCTCTGGCATTTGCGAACTTTGGACAGAGCCAAGCAAGCTGTTTCCGTTGTTATGCTTAGCTATCTTAACCATTTCAGATCTGTAATTAACACACAGACATATGATTGATATCCATCTTCTCATCTCACTGTCAGGAAGAAAGAAAGGCACATTTCCCAAAAGGTTGCTCTGTTCCTTTAAAGACTTGACAAGCTGCAATGCAAGAGTCAGAGATTGTTCAATATTTGGGTACATATCTAGGAAACAAACATAACTATTGCACAGTCAAGCTGAAATAAACAGCATGAGTTGGATTGACTGACTGAATTGTATTGAATTTCCACCATAAGCTGAGAGGCCGTTTTTTGGATTTGGGGTGTTATGACAAAATTGTAGCAGATATACTACACTTTAAATTTAAATTTGCACTTCTATGGAAGGTAAGTAAATAAAACAAATAAATCAGTCTTATCATCAGAAGTAGTAAACTCTTGATTCTGGGATCTTTGTCTCTGCTTCAAAGAAATACACCATGACTTGGTGATAAATGAGGTTTTATTTATAACTAAATTTCTATAAGCCTCTGAATAAATGAGTAATGTATTAATAATGAACACATAAAAAAGAGGTCAGAATCAAACAGATGAAAGTAAAGTGGATCCTTGAGGGACAAAATTAACTGGTCAATTAGTTTGACAATAGTCACATGAAGTGTGTATTTTAGAGTTACCAGAGAGTGATGGAATGCTAAGGGACAATCTACTTCTCTAGGACTTAAAATTATTAATTCAGAATACTATCTGACATCAATTCTTATCATAGACAACAGTGGAGAGGCTTAGCCTACTTTTTCACCGTCGTCTTGGAGCTGGTCTCTTTCAATCGGACCCCATAAAGTTGTTGGTGTTAGCTTCAGCTTGCCACACTCTCAGTGAGGTGATGCCCTCTGGGATACAGCGGTTGCCAAGCACAAAGTGTCTGATAGCGGGTCTGCTCAGCTGATCTGTATCCTCCCTTCAGGTTGGAACTAAACTTGTTGAATAGTCTTCAAAGTAATTTTTTTGGCTGGACGACAAGACTTTCCAAAAAATGAAAGCTAGACTTACTTAGTTAGAAAAAAAAACAAAACACTTTGGTTCCTTCAATTTGGTATTGAATATCAAACTGAGGCTTGTTTCAACTAAAAATCAAAATGTGTGCAGCTTAACAAAGAATTTTAAAAAATGTTGCAGGAACACCAATCTAGACAAGGAAAAATAAGACTGGAAAAGAGGCTCGGTGAGTGGCAAGAAAATCTTAACGAACAAAAAGAAAAAGAGCACAAAAAGAACTATATGCAAAAAGGGAGAGAGTTAAGAGAGTAGAAGAGCACAAAGGAAAGAGAGTAAGAGGAATCAGTGGTAAGAGAGATAACAAAGGGCATCAGCCCCTTTTATCAAGTGCATATTCTGGGTGGAGAGCCGGCCTTTTGCACAGAAATTGAGCCAATGAGCATTCACTGTTTTATTAAAAATGAAAATGAGGAGGGATGGATTTGATTTGGAAACTTTCGAGATTCATTTAATTTGAGGTTTTAAGCTCAAAAATCACACACTTCAGCTTTGTCACTATGGTTAATCAACAGTGATTTTAAATATAAATTGTATGCAAGCATATTTCCTAGAATATTGAGGAAAGCATGTGATTTGGCAACAAGCAGCACATCAAGGAATTATTCAGAATGGTACAGGAGTAGTTTACTGTCAAGATGGTTTTCAATACTGCTAATAGATGAACAGGAACTAAACAATAGCTGATTCGATTAAAAATAAATCACCATAATTACAGAAACATACATACATAGACGATTGCATAAGAGCTGCAGAGGCATAACTATCCATGGTCACTGGGTGGTAGTTTGGTCACATGGTAAACCATGCATTCAATTTTACAGTTCATTACTTGGCCATTTTTCTTCATTCAAACATGGACGTTGAACCAATTTTCATAATAACATTTGCTGAATAATATTAACAGGATTAGTGAATAGTTGAACCGCTAATTCAGTTGGGAAAGGGGGAAATAGGAGTTTGTATGTATGGGTGTGTAGAGACAGAAAGACGCAGAGAGAGAGACAGAAAAACTGCTGATCAGTTATGTGTTTAATTCTGATGATTTTCCTTGTGAAATATATTTAAGTTTGTTGAATGCATTCTTTGTATTTTTTCCATGGACGTGTCCTCTTCCTGGGTTCCATTGTGGTATGACCCAATAGGTGATAAAGAAAGTTCGCATCCTGATATTAATTCATAATCAGATCAAAAAGTCGGCCTCACTGGTTGGAGAAGGGTGGTTCCTTCTCTGGTAAGTGTTAATTCTTTTATTGAAACAGTTATTGAGAGAGATGGGAGGGCCCTTGGAAAGTTTGGGGAGTTTTCTACAAAAGTTTATTCAAACCACCTTATTTCTCAGTGGAATGCAAAAAGGCATCTATGAGGTGAGAAGGCCAGCTGGCATATCCTGAGAGTGTCTGAACTTTTATTCACCCACTGTTGATTTCTTAGTGGAATTAACAAAAGAAAGGTTGTCCTAACGACAAAATCAGCGAGATTAACTGTAGTAATATGAAACATTTCATCAAAAAAATTCAAATGAATAGATTGATAAATTTGCCATTAAATCAAACATTTTATTTATTCATTTTTTAAAAAAAGGCGTAGTTAACATTTATCACGACTCTGTTTGCCAGTTTTTTTGGTTTAAATACGCATATCTGCACTTTATTAGTCTTCAGTAAATCTCAGTGGTACCTCACTGACAGGAAACAGTAGTATCAGGGGCTTTAAATTTAGCCCTGTCCATACCAACCAAGGGGTGCCCCATGACTCAGTAATCAGACCCCAATTATTTATCATCTACATGCTTTCTCTGGTTCAGATAATGTGCCATCATTGCCACACTCAGTTGTTACCTTCAAACCAAACCTTCTGCCCACCTCTGGGTGTCATCAAACATGCTTAAACAGCAAAAAACAAAAAAACAACAAAACTTATGATTCCAACAAAACTTATGGGATTCAAGACTGTGAAAAGAAAATTACTTTGCTTAGGGTTTTCTTTTCCAAGAACTGCAAAATTCAGTTTTATTGACTTACTTGCCAGTGAGAAGTTCAAATATGAGGATACCCAAGGACCAGCAATCAGCTCCAAAGTCATGGCCTTTGTTCATGATGACCTCTGGGGCCACATACTCTGGAGTCCCACAGAATGTCCAGGTCTTCTTTCCGAGGCCAATCTTTTTAGCAAAGCCAAAGTCTGCCTGTGGAAATTAGGAAGAATTAGGAATATAGTTTATACTCTTCAAAGGACATCACCCTAACAAGTACTTAGACAAGTGGCTTACCATTTTGACATAACCCTCAGCATCCAGTAGAAGGTTTTCAGGTTTCAGGTCTCTGTAGACAATGCCCATAGTGTGGAGGTAATCAAAAGCTTCTAATACACAACCAGTACAGAACCTGGCAGTGGGCTCATCAAAATAACTCCTGGTAGGTTACGAAAAGGTCAACAAATTAATAGAAAAAAGAGAAAAACTTAAAATATGGCAAAACATTTTTACGTTTGGCTGAGGTGTAAAAGTTGGTGTATCGAGAAAAACAAAATGCAACAAAGTGCAATGAAAACAGACATAGTAATAATAAATCATGATGTACATGAAGCATGTGACATAAACGTCCAGTGTCATTTCGGCACCACTAAAGAGAGGAAAAAGTCAGATTTGTGTGGAGGCTGTAACCTCCCTCATAATACAGTCATGGTTAAAATTATTGGCACCCCTAAATTTTAAGTACAAAATTTAGAATATCTTTGGAAATAAATGCAAATAAATCAATTTTGTATAATCTGAATATTTAATAGAATATATTAATTAGTTACTGAACAACAACAACAAAATGTTTTCAGATAGTGAAATAAAAAGTACAGACATAAAATGTACGCTCACCACAATTATTAGCACCCTGTTGATGAATTTAAATTAGTTCCTCAAACAAAATAAAATAAAAAAATTCAAACTCACCTGTGCTTAATTTTCAGTGTTCACATGACCTGAATTAACCAATGAATAATGGTTTTACTGCATAAAAGGGGCTGATTGTTTCCATTTTTCACAATGTTGACAACAAGAGAGCTGTCTGGGAGCATTAGACATACTATTATCAAAAACCATAACAATTCCAAAGGCTACAAGGTAATCGGCAAAGATCTTGAAATCTCTGTTTCCCCAGTTCGTAATGTTATCAAGAAGTTTCACAATCATAATACTGATAAGACGCTTACAGGACGTGGTGCTGACGTGGTGACACTCAATAAGAGAAGTCAGCAAGGGTGTATGTAGACTGTGGAAAAAACATCATGCGAGACATCTAAAGAGCTTCAGGCTGACCTGGAGCAATCTGGAGTGGAGGTTTCAGCCTGTACCATACACCACACACTAAACCAAGTAGGTCTCCATGGGCGAAGGCCAAGGAGGACACCACTATTGAAAGAAAGGCACAAAAAAGCAAGACTAATGTTGGCAAAAACTTTCATAGATAAACCACAGATGAAACAAATTACAACTCTTTGGGAAGGCAGTGCGTCATTTTGTTTATAGGTAACAAAATGAAGCCCATGAGGAAGAGAACATGCTACCTGCAGTAAAACATGGTGGAGGTTCTATCAGGCTTTGGGGCTGCTTTGCTGCGTCTGGTACTGGAGGCAGTGAATGTATCAAAGGAATGATGAAATCATAAGAACACCAAGGCATTTTAGAGTTACCCAGTGTCAGAAAACTAGGTTTGAGGCAAAGGTCTTCGGTCTTTCAACGATCCAAAACAAACATCCGGCAGCACAGAAGAATGGTTGAAAAGGAAAAGATGGACTGTTTTAAACAGTGAGTGCTGAACTAAATGCCATTGAAAACCTTTGGACAGAGCTGAAATCTGCCATTGCAAAAAGGACTCCTGCAAACTTAAAAAAGCTTGACAGTACAGCAATGGAGGAGTGGCAGAAACTACCAGCAGACAGGTACAAGAAGCTTCTAGATGGCTACAAGAAACGTTTAGAGGCTGTCATTGTTGCCACAGATTCTGAAACCAAATATTATTGAATGTTGCCAATAATTGTGACTAGGGTACATTTTGTGTTATGTAAGGTTTTTTTTTTCTTCAGCTACCTTGGAGATTTGATTAAATTTCCATTTTTGATTATACAGAGATGGTTCATTTGCATTTATTTCTGAAGATATTCTAAATTCTGTATTCAAAATTCAAGGGTGCCAATAATTTAAACCGGGACATTAATACATGAAACAAACAAATGTCATATTCCCATCAAGTTTTCAACATGGTTTTACATTGTTTGAGCTTTGATTAGAGGTATTTCTATTTTATTTTGTCATTGATGACATAGTTAATGGACAATTAGCATCATCTATTGTGTATCTCGATGCACCAACTTCTAATATTAAAAAAAAATGGTAGAGGATGGAAATGTGCATTAATTAGCATTTAATTTGGCAGATTTTCTGGACATTTGGTTCAAAATTGTATTATTTTTGATTGGATTGAAACTTGACTTTATTTCTTCCTGCTCTGCTGTGGTCAGTTGTAGAATGTTGTAGTTTTAGATACAAAATTACCACAGCGTGTTTATTTTATGTTACATTCCCTTGATATAACCTATTCTCCTTCTTTGAGACCTGCTGATCTCCTCTATTTTTGCTTTTTAACAGAAGTGCAGCATGTCAGTGTTCTCCTAATAAGATACAATTTGTTTTCTGCAGAGCAACTGGTATATCAATAAGCCTTTACGCTTACAGATATTATTTAAAGTTTTAGCAGGATCTCGAAGTGGACTGATGTTAGTTCATGTCTGGAAACGAAATTTGTAGGAAATTAAGTGTTAAGTGTCTCAACTAAACCTTGACACCTTTTCGAGCTGTCAAAGCAATGAAAATGCTAAGTGCAACTTTAAAGAGTAACTTAAGAGCAGGTGATCATTTTTTGCTGAACCCCATCTTGTCACCTTACTGCAGTCATGTAGAAGTGTACTCCAGGATGTGTCAATACAACTGCAACAATACACTTTTGGGCATGGTTACAGGTACAAAAAAACTGGAAAATTTCAACCCAGAGAAGGCAGTGAAACACTGCCTTTCACCCTGCTGGTAAGTTATTCTTTAAATATCAATTTTCTAGTTGTTATGAATATACACTCACATGTCCCGCAGCACAGTCCACAGCTCCCCACCAAGACACGCTTCCAGCAGCATGTAGACAAACTTATTATCCCGAAATGTTCGAAATAACCTGAAATACATGCACAAACAGCCAAGTGACTCTTTGTTAACTACTGTGTTGCATTGAAAACGAAGGCGTCCATCTACCAGTGTAGTGACAGTAACAAAGTGTGGCAATAAGAGGGGTCCGACCACATTGTTTTGAGATATATGGATGAAATAGCTTTTAAAGCACAAGAGTCATAATGTATGTGAACAGAGTTCACAACAGACAGTAGAGAAAGACAGGAAGATGGAAACACCAAGGTTCCAGAGCTGGATTCAAACCAGTAAACTCACTGTCACAGGGTATGTGTCTTAGACCAATAAACCATAAGGAAAACACAGTTTTCATCTGACAACATTGACTGAGTTCTACATACAATCAAGTTGTTCACCTGCAGTACTATGTAATTACCTGTAAATCATAACTGGTCTGAATCACTGTGCTGATGAGTGGTATATCATATTGAGTTTGGAAAAATGCCTTTAACACCAGGTCAACAGCAACGAATGTCAAGGGATAGAGAGGAGGAGTGACATTCAGCACAGGTCCCCCTCTGGATTTGAACCCATGACATTGTGCTTCATAATCAGTACCTTTAGCGAAAGAGTATTAGCTTTGCTGGTTAACTGAGTCTCTTTTAATTGGATAACCTAAATAATTATACACAACAGAGGCCAATCAAAATTAATGCAGTGGAAGTTTAAATATTCACTAAAATTTCAATTTTACTCTAAACAATCTGTGACTCCATTTTTGTAGCATTTGTACAAATACTTTTGAGAGTTTTGAGAGTTAATTGATTATGGAAATTTTGAAAACAGTGGATTTAAAGGCTTCATAAATGACTATAGGTTGCAGTTAAGGAAGGTTTATCCGCATAGTGCCAGATATGTTGCAAAGTGAATGAAGTCTCTACGGGTGGCTGTGGCTCAGGTGGTAGAGCGGGTCGTCCACTAATCAGAAGGTTGATGATTTGATCCCCAGCTCCTCCAGCCCGCATGTTGAAGTCTCCTTGGGCAAGTTACTGAACCCCAAATTGCTCCCGATGTGTCATCGGTGTGTGAGTGACATGACCATAGATCATGTCACATTAAGTTTAGAGGGAAAAAAAAGGGTAGTCATTTATGAGATCTAAACTTTTTAATGTTTTGCTGCCCCCATAGAGACAAAATGTTGCAGGGCTGTGTAGTAAAGCTCAGAGCTAGGTTCCAAGCTTTTACACCAAATAGCTTTTGATTTATGAGAGTTTACGTTAAATTACCTTAACGACACAAATTTAAAAATGTATAGTGTAACTCCAAAACAGAACAGTGTGTCAAAATAAAAAGTATTATCTTTTGTTGCGGCTTGGTCCAAATTTTTAATGTGTGAAATTTGAAGAAGATTAAATTGAATTTGAAAGCTGTGAAAACTTTTTAAAGTTTCAAGCATAATTCAAAATGGTGGAAAATCAAGTGATTTGATATGTGAGTGTGGGTCCCTATTCCCCATATATGAAAGTTGAGTGGGTTTGAACTGAGCTGAAACATTCCTTTCACAGCCTTCCATTAAAAAAAATCACGATTCTCCAAAATTCCTATAAAATTGCTGTATTATATATTAAGTTTCTGTCAACTAACTTCTTTCATCTACAGTAAATTGATAGCAAGCTTGCGTTTACCATGTAATGGGACCTGAGCTCCAAACCCTCCAATTATGAAACTGCTGTGCAAATCACTGAACCAACATTTCTTACAGAAAAAGCCATCTCAAATTTGTATTTTTAAGGAGAACTGTAAATCATTCAGCTGTATCAGCAGGAGTATGAGTATATCTTTTTTGGTTAAACTGTGTTCAACTTCACCAGAGCGGTGCTAACCACTGAGCTGCGCAGGCATTCCACTTATGCACCAAACAATTTCACATCATCTTGAGCAGTAATTCGGTGTCAGAGTATATTGTTTAGTTAGACTGTCTTAAAATTGCAGTGGATTCTGTAAGTTTAAGACTGGGAAACTTAAAGAAGAATTAGGTCAGTGAAGAATAAGAACAGGTATAAGCATAATGATCGTATGATCAACATGTACACAATGGTTGATTTTGGAAAGATACAAAGTTGAAAACCATGTGCATCTGTGAAAAGGTTCAATCCTCACTGAGGGAGGGGGGTGAATGGGAACTTAGCAATCAAAATCAAAACTTGGCAATCATTGAAGGGCACAACGCACACCTGTGTGAGCTAGAAAGCTGGAAGCTGTGTCCAATCAACCAAATCCGCTCGTCAGAACACTGTACCAATAACAAAATTGTGAGCCACACAGGTGTTCTGCACATGCACAGCAAAAGTTCAAATTTTAGTGAACACCATGTATATGGTTTTCAACTTGGTATCTTTAACATTTTCTTCAACTTGTAGATTCTCCTTTAATTTCAACATGGTTTAACCAAACAATATATCCTCATCCTCAACTCCTGTTACACAACTAAAAGTTTTAGTTTATGGGAATTACACAGTTTATTACACTTTGTCTGTGGGTTGTGTTGGCTTGGTGGTCAGCACTGCAGTGTTGTAAGCAGAAGGTGAAACATGTTGCTGACAACACTCATTCTCTTTAGTGTGTGACTTTTGTTATTTTAGTGAAACCACTATTACAATGTTCAGTTTATATATATATATTTATATATTTTTTTTCCATTTTGATATCTATTGCATTAATCTCCATGGACCTCCTCTCTCATATTTTCTTTTTTGTTGTTGTTGATGTTGTCTAGATGTGGTTATTCAGATTTCTAAACCACGACTGAGCAGATATGTTTGTTTATATGCAATATATAGATATAAGGGCAGTGCCTATACAATTTCTGGTAAGACATGAATATCCACAGTCATTCTAAGGTCACATTTCCTTAACACTGCAGTTTTATAATCAGAAGGTGCAGAGTTCAAACCCCATTAAGAACAGATACCACTTAACAGCTGCAGCAACAGAAGCAGCAGGTCCCAGCATTCACACAATTAAAAGTGAAGGTAGACGATAAGAATCACACTAACTAGAGATTATGAGGCTGCAGTGTTAAACACCAAACCAACTCAACCCACAGAAAAATAAATGTCAGGTTCGACCCAGGGACAATGAAACTTCCAAGGATTGGCATTCTTAGGCTCCATTTGACATTGAGACCATGTAAAAATCCTCTGAACTGATAACAAAAAAGCTGAGTGGTAGGAGGAGTGTAGTATTAGTGAAGTGGCTGAACTTTTCTCTTTGAATGACAGTCAACAGACTGCTTGCACAAGGCCTTTGTTCTTTAAAGTCATAGTCAAGATAAATCTCAGAGCAGTGGTGGGACCTGGGTCAGCAGCATTCTCCCCAGCAGGTTCCTTGGCAACTCCACTAAGAAACCAACACACTGACCAGTCCTCATTTTATTGTGGGACTGTTTGTGGGAGATTTTTCTGTTGGCTGATTTACCCACTCTAGCCTCTTCTGTTCAACGTCAACATGCTTCCTCTAGCTCAGATTATGGAAAACAACTAAGGGATGAGAACTAATATGGAAATTATAATAACATAATATTATCATAGTGTAAACAATAACACCTTGCTCTTTGTGAAAGAAACTTGCAAGTGTAATGCTGTGTGGCCCACACCTTATGATAAACACTGAGTTTGTTTGCTGAAGGATGTTTTTCTCAGAGTAGATGTGCTCCTGCTGTCTGGTGTCCACAATGTGCTTCTTCTTAATGCACTTCAGAGCAAACGTGGTGTCCTCGTCCTGCAGCTTTACCTGAAGAACAGCACAGAGGAACTCAATGAGGAAAGCAAGACATTAACAATCAACGCTTGGTTAAACTCCAGAGGACGTGAATATTACATCTGAACATTACATTAAAACATCAACTAAACATTGAAC
The DNA here is from genome assembly GCF_016859285.1 of Xiphias gladius. Classification (NCBI taxonomy): domain Eukaryota; kingdom Metazoa; phylum Chordata; class Actinopteri; order Istiophoriformes; family Xiphiidae; genus Xiphias; species Xiphias gladius. The sequence goes on from NC_053410.1 coordinate 26,313,112, forward strand.
TGAATATGTGTCTCTTGCAAATTTATGAATAACTAAACTTTTATATTATAATTACCAACACTTCTTCTCCTTGATTGCGGAGGTTTTTCTTTTTTCTGGATTCTCAGGGTTTGTGTTATCACACAGAAAGTTAAGATCATAGCAATGACTGACTCATATTGTAATAATTAGTTTACAACTACAATTTGCTGTTGTTACATCCAGTCCAAATTTCTTTGTTTGAAACCTCTTTCCTGGATGTTTTGCTTAAATTGATATCATCAGACCAGACACCCTCTCTGCAAAGCTGAATTCTTAATCATAAAACCTTTCATTTTTTGGCTTATTGTCATTTTAATTTTCATCTTTTAGCCTAAAATCAGTTGGATGAAATCTTATTTGAAGTTTGACCGAAATACTAATATTTGGTCAATGTGGACTAAAATGCTCACAATATTTTTGTCAACTAATTCTCTGATGACTAAGAAAGACTAAAATGTGAAGTCTTTTTGTCGACTTAAACTACACTATGAATAAGAAGGATGAGGTTTACTATATATGACTAAACTAACATGGAGTTCTGATCTCAGGACTTTGACTAAGACTACAGTTAGGTGCATACGAATTTGGAGAGTGACACAATTTTCGTAATTTTGCCTCTGAACACCACCAAAACGATGTGAAACAAAGCCATCAGGATGTCATTGAAGTGTTGACTTTCAGCTTTAATTCAAGGGGTTTAACAAAAATGTCACATTAACAGTTTAGGAATTACATCCATTTTTTCATATATTCCCTCATTTTCAGAGACTCAAAAGTAATTGGAGTTTCATGTTCAGGTGTGGCTTGTTCCCACGTTATTTCATGACAAATTAAGCAGATAAAAGGTCGAGTGGATTCCAAGTGTTAATTTGCATTTGGTAGCTTTTCATGGGAACTCTCAATATGTGGTCCAAAGAGGTGTCAATGCAAGCTAAGGAGTCCATCATTAGGCCGAAAAAACAAAACAAACCTTTCAGACAGATAGCAGAAACTTTAGGAATGGCCAAATCAACAATCTGGTACATTCTTAAACAGAAGGAATGCACTGGCAAGCTCAGCAACGCCGAATGGCCTGGAAAACCAAGGAAGACAACTAAAGCGGATGATCGCAGAAATTCTTTTCTAGTGAAGAAAAACCCCTTAACAACATCTGTCCGGGTCCAGAACACTCTCGAGGAGGTTCATAGGCGTATTATTGATAAAGTCTACAATCAAGAGATGCCTTCATGAACGTAAATACAGAGGGTTTACCACAAGATGCAAACCACTGGTAACACTCAAGAACAGAAAGGCCAGATTAGACTTTACCAGAAAACATTCCTGTTCTGGAACAGAATTCTTTGGTAAGATGAAACCAAGACTAACTTGTACTAGAATGACGGGAAGAGAAGAGTATGGAGAGGGGAAGGAACGGCTCATGATCCAAAGCATACCACATCATCTGTCAAACATGATAGAGGCAGTGTTATTGAATGGGCACTGGTGTTTATTGATGATGTGACTGCTGATAGAAGTAGCAGGATGAATTCTGAAGTGTATAGTTCTATACTATCTGCTCAGATTCAGCCAAAGGCTACTAAACTGATAGGACGGTGCTTCATATTACAGATAGATAATGACCCAAATCATACTGGGAAAGCAACCCTGGAGCTAATCAAGGAAAAGAAATGGAATATTCTTCAATGGCCAGTGACCTGACCTCAACCCAACTGAGCATGTTTTTCACTTCCTGAAAACAAAACTTAGGGTAGAAACCAAGCAGCAATTGAAGGCGACTGTAATAAAGACCGGACAAAGCATCTCAAGGGAGGAAACTCAGCATTTGGTGATGTCCATGGTTCCAGACTTCAGGCAGTCATTGACTGTAAAGATTGTTCATCCAAGTATTAAAAATAATCCCTATATTTCTAATTAAGTCATATGTCCAATTATTTTTGAGCCTCTGAAAATGAGGGACTATGTATAAAAATGGCTGTAATCTCTAAACGGTTAATGTGATATTTTTGTTAAACCCTTTGAATTAAACCTGAAAATCTACACTTCAGGCACATCTTGAGGGCTTTGTTTCAAATCGTTGTGGTGGTGTACAGAGGTAAAATTACAAAAATTAAGTCACTGTCCAAACACTTATGCACCTAACTATAAATCTAGAAAAAAACTGAAAAAATTAACATTATCATTTACTCCATTCATATGCAGATCCTTATTTGTGAAACTGAAGCCAAACTACAACAATTCATCACTAATACATCAATAATCTCTCAAATATCCAATTGTGAAAGGCATCTGTGGCTCCTGGCAATAGTAGGTATGATGAGCTCGAGGTCACATTTCTCTGATTTGAACTTGTCCATTTTTCTTTCAAACTGTCCCTCACCCTATCACATCCAGTGACACAACTGAAGGATGATGTCACAGACACTACTACTACTACTACTACTCATTTTTTGCAACAATGGTAATACTTTACTCAAAGAGATGATGAACATATTAGTAAGTGGGTCAGTTTTAAATAACAACAAGATCAGGATTAAGCAAGACAAACATTTCAGCAGTGAAAGTAATCTAGCTAAATAATTCCTATGAAGGAGAGCTGACTAATGACAATGATAGCTGGGGCACTATTGTGTTGCTGCAGCTCACCAGCTCCACTCTTCCAAACCCTCCCATGCCCAGTGTAGCTATGACCTCAAGTTCCTGGAAAGGCTGCTGTGGTGGCAGAAGAGCAATCCTCTCTCTCAGCCTCCTCAGCTCCTGTGCCTCTGCAGATTCAGTCTGAGGTGAGTGGGGCCTGAGAGAGGAATAACAGGAGGCATACAATTACATTACAAGCCTTCTTTGTTTATGGCCTAGACTGAACTTCAAATCAGCTTATCACCATTAAAACTGGAAATAATAATACTGTAATGTAATGACTATAAAACATGCAATAAGTCAACACCATCATCACCTTAATGGCAGTTTTAATTAACATTTATACAGCTGTACATGTTTTTTGTGTCATTTTGTCATTGTGCACTCACAGGGCATTTCTTCTCTCATCACTCCTGGAAAGCTCTTCCACATATTCCTTCAGGTAAGCCTGAAGCTCCTCATAAGTTCCCACCATTTGGTTGAAATAGCTGGAAATAAGGCCAAGCAGGCAAAACATGAACAACTTTTCAATTTCAGTGTGTGTGTGTGTGTGTGTGTGTGTGTGTGTGTGTGTGTGTGTGTGTGTGTGTGTGTGTGTGTGTGTGTGTGTGTGTGTGTGTTTGTGTATGCATGGTGCATGGTTAGGTTACACCTAACACTGCAGTTTGTAGTTAAATTTTAAGATGCTTGTTCTTGTCTATAAATGTGTGTATGAACTTGAAAAGCGCCTAAATTCATGGACCAATTGTAGACCTTTTAGGAAACTCCTGTGCTGAGTAAGATACTTGAGAGGACCATTTTAAATTAAAAGTTACCCTATTTTAGGATAAGTGGAGTACTTGCCAGAGCGCAACATGCTTAATACATGCGGCTGATCAATTATTAACACATATGGATAACAGCCAACTACTTGGGGCTGTGCTCTTGGATTTGATTGCAGCTTTTGATGTCATAGACCATAGTATTCTTATTGCAAGAAAACTCACTAAAGGTGAGAAATGTTACAGTTTCTCACCTTTAGTTTTTGCTCAAGATTTACCATATTGTAGTTATGCATGCTGATGACTCAATAAATGGGCTTTGATATCGACTGTATGAACGAGCAAATGAAACAGCATGTCTGACAGCTTCTTGAGGCTCTATGGGAGAGGAGGAGACAGAGAGAAACTTAGGGTTCATTGAAGAAAAGCTGCCAGTGAGCAGGTTAGGTTCACGTCGTGAGTTACCACAGTACCTGACTTCGAGTTAAAGTGATATTTGTTTCTTTAACTGAAAAGTCTCCTTCAACTCAGACTTAACATTTCAGAGTTTTCAGACTAAAGTCGCTTTCTGGAACAGACTTCTAGTGGTGCCATGTCCATTAACAAATTCGAAAATAAGAACTGGCCTCTATAGACATCCAGGAATACGCTCCACTAAAACTAAAATTGATGACTCTCACATAGATGTTACTTTAGTTATTGCTGTTTTCTGATAATTTTTTATTTTCTTCTTCTTGTTATTTTTTTGGAAAATTTTGTTTTTGTGTTTCACTATAAGTTTCTACTGTCTACCTTTTCATGTGAGTTATTTCAAATGTTTTCTAAACTTTATAATTGGCTTGATATTTATATTCTGCTTATGGGGATCCAAATAAAGAAAAAAGAGTTGTTCCTGGTAGATTCTTTACTGATTACTGTACCAAAAACAAAGACCTTTGGTCAAGACACTTGCTTTAATAGTGAACCACAACAGCGTTTTCTTATTTGCCTCTCAATGCAACGGCAGCAACATAAATTGAGGCTTTTAGGCAACTGTTAAAAACTCACCTTGAAATCCTTGCTATTACCTATGATTTGTTATCACTCCTATACTGCTATTTTTTGAATATGTAAATTTATGCTCAAATTTAGAAGATTAATATAAGATCATTAATATATATAATATACATAATAAACATAATGATGTTTCAAGTGGTTACAGTAATAATTATTTCTGTTACTGTTGTTATTATAGTTGTTTCTATTATTTAATTTTTTAATGGATTTGAATATTATAATAACGGTTGTTTAAACTGTCTCCTCTTTATTGAAACATTTTTGAGCTACATTTCACATACTGTAGGATTTGTGATTTATACTATTTATACTACTACTATCTTTGTGTATAAGGATTATATCCTGAAAATCGAGCCAAGTAGGGCTAGGTTTTAACAGACAATGGTTATTAAAGTTTTTAAATGCTGATATTTTATCACACACAATAATAAATATGATAAGATAACAGTTTATTTAAAGGGTTATTCTGGTTTATTACAACTTTGGTTGTAATAAATCTTTGGCAGAAATCAGACAATCAGAAAAGGTTGGAAACAAACCAACAGTTTACCGACAATGACATCAAACAGTTGGTCAAATTGATAACCTTGTGTACTAATTCTTTAATCAAACAGTTCCTATAAAGATGCTGTGACTAGGGCCCTCACCACTCCTGAATCTGGCCCTAGGAATAATATGTAGCAGTAATGAAAGAGTGAACTGCAGTAAAAGTAAAAGGTTCATTGCAGATTTACTTACTTTTGATGATTTATTACCATTTTCCACATTGTCATCTCTTATTTGGGTATCCAAATTACAAATAACTAGAGAGTGTGGTATATGGGTCCAACTGTAGATAATAACATGCAAGCAACATCAAGCTACTCACTCTCTGTCCACCACCAGGCAATGTGTGTCGTTCTCATTGCAAATGATGTTGGCTGAGCGAACATCCTCACTGTGAACATACACGAACAGTTCAGTCAAAGAAACCCTACACAAACTGACATGTACACACAGTTATTTCTGCAGTGTGATGAAGCATGTCTTTGTCAGCACATGAGTCTTCCCACTGCTGTGACATGAAGGATTGTCTGTATTATTTGCTTTCAGGTGACACAAACGTTTGTTCTGAATCTCTTCTGTTTAATAAATGGGCCATTCTAACGAATTGGTGCAAACTCCTGTCCCACTATCAAAAAACAAATTTAAAAAGCATTTAAGTATGCAAATCTTAGATATTTACTTAGATCCTTCTGTTATCTACTGAAACCCAGAATAACATTTTGAGATAGCAGTAAGCTTAATATATGTAAAATCATCATTTATAGGGTACCTTCAGTTGGGTAGTGAATGTCCCGAACCCTACCCCCTAAACGTCAATGTATGAAAATGACACTGAAAAAACGTTTGCAAATTTTTCCATTGTTGTTTTTTATTCTTTTTTAATCTTTCTGAGTTCTTCTGAAAGTAAATCATAAAGCTTTATGTAAAAAATGTTCTCACATTTTCAGGTCACTACTGAAACAGTCTAACTTTCAGTCCAAGGGCTGAGACTGATTTTAGGCACAGTCCTGCATTTTTTTTTTCAAAATTCTGATAATCAGTATGTAACTTCAAGGAATGTTACTACCAAACACCTATTGTCTGCAATTAAACAAACTTTTTTAGGTTTTATTACAGAAAATATGGTTTTATGTGTGTACAACTATTTAGAACTGAACTAGCTAACCATATACTGACTAGCATCAAAACGTGGTGAGATTTTGGGTTGTGCTATGATTATGAGTGATAAAAGGGAACACTTAATCTTTTATTTGAGGGAAATAAACAAAATTTAAGAACAGTTATGCAAATTAAAAGTATTTTATTATAAACCCCATATCAGTTAAAATACTGTAATGTGATGTGGTTTGAATACCAGTTGAAATAAATCACTTAAAGATACAGTCCACAATTCTAAGGAGAGGTTTTTCATTTGAGCTCCACAGCCAATGAAAATTACAACCCTCCCTTCCGTGACCCTGATGCAACGTGTTGATTGGCAGGAATAGTGTACGGTTTGCTCCGAGACACTTTTTTCCCATTTACAGAGACTGTCTATGAACACCAGAGTGTTTATGAGCGCATACACAAATTGGTCAGCTGGAGGACCGTGGGGTGATATTTACTGTATTTGACAAAAAGTGTATTGGATTACAATCGTGGACTTCACCTTTAAGTCACCATGTTAAATTAGTGCAGATAGTACAGACACCGGTGAATAAAAATACACCGGAAAGACAATCTGCAATTAGACATTGTCACTGTAATTAACAAAAGGTTTTGAGTAGGTTTTGTCATGCTCAGACTTGCACTGTTTTTGCCATTGCTTTCCAATAAGTATTATTGTCTTCTTAAAATGTGCATGTAATGTTGATTTCTATCGTTAACTTATACAGGGAGAAAGACATAAAACACCAACGTACAAAAAAGCAGAGCAGAGACTGAGAGACCACAGACAAGGGTTGAGGGATCACCCAGTGAAGTATGAAAAATACTTAAGAAAGGAAAGAGAAGGTAATAAGAAACAAAGGGAAGAAGGAAAGTTGAAGAATATCAGTGAATTATCTGTCTGGGAGCACAGACATGTCAGAAAAGAAGGGAAGAAGAGACAGCAAAAACACAGGATGATGGTGGAGATATTTTACAGAGCTTCAACACCACTTAGCACTTCTAGTGAGGGTGATAAGACAGCAATGTATGAATTCCTATTTTCATTTGCACTCTCTTCAAGACCCAAACTATCCAATAGCTCTTCAATGAGGTGTAATCTTAAATTCAAAAAGATATTTAGATTAACATAAAATATTGACAGTCTGATACAAAATATTGTGGTCACGACCAAAACATTACTGTCACTACGCAAAATGTGCCGTCACGAACAAAACATGGGATGCTTTATTTAAATAAAGTATATTGATTTATCAACTAAGGTGTTATGATAGTGTTTGGTTCAGTTTATATTAAAACTAATGAATCCTTAACTTTGAAATCAGTATGATCAATTTTATGCCCTTAACAAAGATTGGATTCAAACTACAATGAAGCTCATAAATTACACTTAAAAATAATTGTTAGAAGATCAATTGTTACTGATTTACCTGTGTACCTGTAAACTTTAAAAAAATGTTTAAATATAATTACAAGGTAGATGTAAACAAAATCAGAATATGTCAATATAATGTCACAATCTGCCTTCATGTGCTGCTTGTGTTCCTGTTTCTGTTCCTTGATGATTCCATGTACTTGCTACCTGTGTTGATTTCCCAGCGTCTTTACCTGGATACCTGCCTGCCATCTTGTCCACCCATCTGACTGTAAGCCTATTTTCACTTCAGTGAATCAGCCTGCCTGTGTGTCTGCGTTTGGGTCCACCCTGCCTGTGCTGCTTCCATTAGCTCTGACAAACTGACCAAAAACATGGAACCAACAGACCAGCTCCTTTGTAGCCTGCCATTTACCTGGGAAGACTTTGACATGTCTAAGGACATGCTTCTTGACGTGGAAAATAACTTCATTAAGTTGTTGACTGTTCTTTGGAAGCATGATCCTAAACTTACCAAGCAGACAGCCTTTTTCAGGTGGAAAATCCACTCCAACCCTTCTCCGTGTTCTGTTTTTCCTGAGCCTGTAACCTCAATCACCTCTCCTGTCAAGCCTCACGCCTCCCTGCTAGCCTCCAGCCTGTTTCCCAGCCAGCTAACCTTCAGCATGTTGGCCTCCAGTCTGCTAGCCACCCACCAGTCTCCCATTCGACTAGCCTCCAGCCTGCTTCCCAGTTGGCTAATCTCCAGCCTGCTAGCCTCTTGCCAGCCTCTGAGTCAGCTAGCCTCTGGCTTGCTAGCTTCTGGCCAGCAACCCAGCTGGCTAGCTTGCAGCCTGCATCCTAGTCGGGTAGCTTCCGGCCTGCATCCCAGTTGGCTAGCCTCTGGCCAGCTAGCCTTCAGCCTACAAGCTGCCAGCCTGCAACTCAGCTTGTACTCCTGCCTATTCAGCTGGGTTCGTGAGCTTGTAGCCTTCCTGTCCTGAGCCAACTCGTCAGCAGTCTGCTCCTTTTCCTGAGCCTACAAGCTTCCTGTCTGACCCTGAAGACTTTGAGCAATCACTCCTTGGGAGTAGCTTAGCTCTTTCCCCAAGATATCTAGGGGTCGGAGCCCCTGGAAGTGAGTTTGTTTGTCTCGGAGATGTCGACCCTCCAAGCTACCCAGCATCACAGGGCTTCAGCTGCCCAGAACTACAGAGCCTCAGCTTCCCAGCACTACAGAGGCTGTGCTGCCCAACTCCATGATCAACAACCAGCTGGGCCCCCAGCCAAGCCCCCAGCCAGACTCTGAGCTGACTGTCCCCGCTGAAATCTCATCTGTTCCTGAGTTGGCTGCCACGGCCAACATCTTTTCTGTTCCTGACTCTTTTCCTGAGTTGGGGGTCCCGACTGACACAGTACTTGGCCACCCAGATCATCAGTCGGCTGTCTTTGCCATCACCCAGCCTGTTCTCGAGCTGACCGTCTCCTACTCAGCATCTCAGAGGTCTGCCCGTCCTGCTCTCAGCTCCAACCTGCCATTGAAAATTCTGGTTCTGGCTGTCTCTTCAAACCGCCAGTCTCTCACCGGTTTACAGAGCAGTCCTTCCTACAGCATTGGTCTCCCATTCTTCTTCTAGAGAGATTCTGCCGTTGGCCTCCTGCTCTTCTTTCAGAGAAATCCCACCTTTGCTGTTGGTCTCCACAGCGATCCGGCCTTGTCCTCCTGCTCAACCTCCGGACCAGTTCTGCCTTCGTCCCTGCCTTCTCCGACAACCTCCTGACTGGTTCTGCCTTTGTCGCTGCCTTCTCCGATGCTCTCTGGAGCAGCCCTGCCTTCGCTTCTGCCTCCGCCTGTCTGCCCAAAACAGCCTCCTGTGTGACTCCCCCTGTCTGTCAGGCCTCAGGGCTGTCCGCCCAAGGTCTCAAGCTCTGCCTCTGTCCTTCTGCTGTTTCCCTTAGATCCCCTGCCCCATTCCTGTGCTCCATGTCCATTGGTCCCTAGAGGAAAAAATATTCCAAAAAAATATGCCAAAACTGTCTGAAAATAAAATTTGAGAATTAACTGTACAATTACTAGAAATGTATTCGTTGGATATTACACAGTTTACATACATACAAAGTTTGGGGAAAATTTGAAATTTGATCCAACTTTGACTTTGAACCACTTCTGAAGAATGGCCCACATAGTACAATCAACAACTTCTTTAGAACTACAGAAGGCAGAACTGCACTGCTGCCTTAAATTTGATAAAGGATATAAAGTGCAATGTAACCAAGGAAAGGCATTTAATTGGGAGTATTATTATTACTATTAAATTGATTTAAATAGTGTAAGGACTTAAAAGCGCTATGGACAAGGACTGACTTACAGAGCATTCAGAGAGTATTCAGACTCCATCACTTTTTTCACATTGTGTTATGTTGCAGCCTTAAGCTAAAATAATTTAAAATTTATTTTTTCCCTAAGCAATCTACACTCAATATCCCATAATGACAAAGTGAAAACAGAATTTTAGAAGTTTTTCTAAAGTTATTAAGAAGGAAAAACTGGAATATCACAGTGATATAACTATTCAGACACTTTGCTATGACATTTGAAATTTAGCTCAAGTGCCTCACATTTCTCTTGATTATCTTTGAAATGTTTCTACACCTTGATTCGAGGCAACCTGTAGTAAAATCAGTTGACTGGACATGATTTGGAAAGACACACGACTTTCTATATAAGGTCTCACAGCTGACAATGGATATCAGAGCAGGTCATGAGGTCGAAGGAACAGCCTGCAGAGCTTGGAGACTGGCTTATGTTGAGGCACAGATCTGGGAAAAAAATCAGTTGCATTTAAGATTCCCAGGAGCACATTGGCCTCCATGATTCATAATTAGGAGAAGTGTAGAAAAACCAGCCAAACTGAGCAATCGGGGTAGAAGGACCTTGGAAAGAGATTTGAGCAAGAACCCAATGATCCCTCTTGCTGAGCTACAGAGGTCCTGTGTAGAGATAGGAAAAACTTTCAGAAGGACAATCATCACTGCAGCACTCCACTGATATGGGCTTTATGGCAGAGCGGTGAAAGACACATGAAAGCTGCTTGGAGTTTGATGGTGGCAGCGTCATGCTGTGGGGGTGTTTTTCAACACAAGGAACAAGGAGATGGTCAGGGTTGAGGGAAGGCTGAATGGAGCAAAGTACAGTGATATTCTTTAAGAAAACCTGGTCCATACCTCAGACTGGGCCAAAGGTTCACTTTCCAACAGGACAATGACCCTAAGCACACAGCAAAGACAACACAGGAGTGGCTTAGGGACAACTCTGTGAATGTCCTTGTGTGGCCCAGGCTGAGCCCTGACTTGAACCCAATCGAACATCTTTGGAGAGACCTGAAAATGGCAGTCCACTGAGGGTCCCCATCAGACCTGACAGAGCTTGAGAGGATCTTTGGAGAAGAACGGCAGAAAGTCCCCAATCCAGGTGTGCAAAGCTTGTCGCATCATACCAAAGAAGACTTGAGGCTGTAATCGCTACCAAAGGTGCTTCAACTAAATACTAAGTAAAGGATCTGAATACTTATCTGAAAACTGCAGCGTATTGAAATGTCAATTATACTAACCAGAATTGAACTACGAGTTGTTTATTAGCTGAAAGGAGCCAAAGTATCAGTTGGTTCCTGGAAGTTACTTTGTCAGTAAATGTTGATTGCTAAGGTTTTTTTCAAATGCGTTTTTCGAGTTGGTTGCTATTTGTATCCCACATGGATGCTAGGCAGTTGCTACAGTACTCTGAGTGAACGCTAGAGTGGTTGTTAGGGTGCTGTGAATGGCTGCTTGAGCAGTACTAGGGCAATTGTGTGTGTGTGTCCTTCTGTGTCATTGGGTTTAAAATTATTAACTTGTTTCCCAGTGTGTGTGTGTGTGTGTGTGTGTGTGTGTGTGTGTGTGTGTGTGTGTGTGTGTGTGTGTGTGTGTGTGTGTGTGTGTGTGTGTGTGTTTGTGTGTGTTTGTGTGTGAGAGAAAGAGTGTGCCAAGTCAGCTAAGAATCCTCCAGCTGCTGTTAACTGCCAAGTGACTCCTGGGTCAGACAGTCATTCAATAGAGAGGCAGCACTCAAACTCCCAAACATTACTCAAAGAGTGTATTCATATTGCTGAGAGTTTTTGAGCATGACAGAGACTGGACTCTGCTGAATGTGTTGCTGTGACGTACTGTATGTGTTGGGACACACAATGATCTAAAATGTCCCTTTTTTTGTTTTCCTCCTGAACTTTTTGGACTGAGTTAACATTGGAGGCAATGGGCAGTTGAATGGTACTTCTCTCTCTTTGAGGCTCAGCGCATTTTGAAGAAAGAATGATGTATGAGTGAGAAGTTGAGTTTAACAGCTTCACCCCACTCTGGGTGTGGATATTCCAGCTCATACAATGAAAAATCTGGTTTAAAGTCTTAAAGTCTGAAGTCTGGTTTAAAGTCTGAAGTTTCTACAAGAATGTATGAATGAGTGGCGTGAGATGAGTGGGTCTGAAGGTCTCTCTCATTCAGTTCCATTATAACTAAGCTTTTTTTTTTTTTAAAGCACATTTTTTGGCCATTTTTGCCTTTATTGGACAGGGGTAGTTGAGATACAGACAGGAAATGTGGGGACAAAGAGAGAGAGGGGTATAATATTCAACAAGGGTCCCCCAGCTAGAGTCGAAGAGTGGACCTTACGGTTATGTGGTCTTAACCATTAGGCTACCAGAAAAGTACGAATGAATAATATCCAAAATGTATGAAGATATTGAAGTTTGAAAAATCTTTCAGTAGTAGTAGTAGTTTGGTGACAAAAAATGTGGCAGAATAATAATAATAAAGAGCAGGAACAGCATACATGTAGGTTGCAAATGCCTTCAGCATTTACAACAGCAACAGAAATGAAGCTGTTTTAAATGCTGTTTCCATTTGTAACCTGAAAAATAAACCCTCAAGGACTCTTCACATCTCCGTCTCCTCAACCAATCTTGTCACTGATCTCTTTGACTTATCTTTCGATTGTTCGTGACTTATACTAGATAAGGACAATTATTTGATTCCATGTCTCCACTGATTCTATATCCAAAATCATACCAGACACAAGACATTAGCCCATAGTCATACCTAGTGGACATTACAGTGGACAACTACTTAGAAGCCATTTTCTTATATACGTGTGGGTTTCATTGGTAAAACGGCACAACAGCTATGTGGAGAACTTCGGGAGTCCTTGTGCAGTCCTAAGAAAATCAATGTAGGTAATTAAAATTTGCTAACACCAAGTAACATCTAAGGAATAACATAACATTGTTATTCTTTTCAAATATTGTCTTTATATAAGCGGGAAAATGAAAATAATCATGTGTCCACTGAATAACAAATCACACATCAGTCTTTATCTTTCAACTATAAATTCTGCAACATTGATCTGTTACTATAATTGCAGTATGTTCAATATAAGAACAATATTTTGCACAAATTACGTCTATTGTGCGTACCATATTGATCATTATATTTAGTAGAATTCAAGAGCAACACATGAAAAAGGTCCTCAGGGCAGTGGGTTAGAAAACATGACTGAAAGTGAGAACACTGAGAACAGTGATGATGGATGCCAGAAAAACAAGGAGCAGCAAGGCTTAACCCTTCTTTTTACAGTATTTACGGTGGAGTTGAGGATTATAAGGAGACTGACACTGCTGAGGATGTTGCACATGTTGAGGGTGTTGAGAATGGTGAGGGTACTGAGAGTGTTGAAGATGCTGATGATGTTGAGGTTACTGAGGGTGTTGAGGTTACTGAGGGTGTTGAGGGTATTGGGGATGCTGAGGATGTTGAGGGTATTGAGGTTACTGAGGGTGTTGAGAGTATTGAGGATGCTGAGGATGTTGAGGGTATTGAGGTTACTGAGAGTGTTGAGGATGTTGAGGATACTGAGGGTGTTGAGCGTGTTGAGGATGCTGAAGATGCTGAGAATGGTGAGGATGATCCACCTAACATGGCCTCATTGCTATAAATCATCGGCTGTATTATAAAGTGTTACCCACTCTTGTAATAAAAAAAAGTTCTGAGGTAGGTTTGTTAAGTCTGATAAAATAAGCCTAGGGTCTCACCAAGCTTATTGTGGCCTGAGCTAATTACAAATTTTTACAAACTCGGAATACAAAGATTGAAAGAACTGAGATGACATGTGATGATGCAATCAAGCTGCTTTATAGAAAGCCTAAGATCCACAGTTTTTGGAGTTTGACCCCTACATGAGACAAAAAGTCCGGATATATTGGATGCTGCTGCTTTAATTTTGAACGTTCTTTGTTTAATGTGTCTCTCATCAGTCGCTCATAATTATGAAAGAGCAATCCTAAATCTCTGGGGTGCTCTTTTAAGGTTCCTAAATATTGGTCAGTAAGTCCGATTTTATGCCCAGCCTCCATGAAAAACTCAACCTAAGAAGGCATCACCTTCTGAGGTTTGAGCCTCTATGATTCACATCATATGGGGGTGGCTGTGGCTCAGGAAGTGGAGCGGATTGTCCACGCTCGCTAATCAGCGTGGTTCAATCCCCAGCTCCTCCAGTCCACAAGATACTGAACTCCAAAATTGCATTATATATTATATATGTATAATGATGTATCATCGGTGTCAGTGTGTGTGTATGTATAGAAAGTGCTGTAACTATAGACTAGTGCTGTATGAATGTTTCTGAATGGGTGAATGTAGCATGAAGTGCGAAGCCCTTTGAGTGGTCGATAAGACTGGAAAAGCTATATAAGTGCAGTCCATTTAACATTTACTATTATATGGGATGGATGGTAGAAACAGGAAAGATATAAAATTCCTGTGTTTAAGTGTTCAAGTCATTGGATAATTCAGAAAGGTTGTATAGTTGCAGAGTTGCATGTTGTGTGAAGGTTAAAAATACTGCGCACTGACAATCTAGGGTTAATATTCATGAACGACAGACTTTGGCTCACGACGGTAATCCATAGTTTTTTGGTCTTTAGGTACTTCTGTTGTAAGCAACTAGTTATCTGTATATCAGAGCTTTCATAAACTTATGGAATTCCCAGTCAAATTGTGACTTGGCTGCTGATGTGAGCTCTATAAGTCAGAAATCAGTAATTTAGGTGACTAGGAACACACCATAAAGGCTAGAACCAGGAGTTTTTCCCCTCTTGTGGCTGACAAAGTCAAAAGTGGTAAATCCTAGTAGAAAATTCCATGTCACCTGAGTCCACAGGTTGTGTCACTTCACTTGAAGACACAATGGAAAAGACACATCAGTGCACCAGGTTAACTCTCATCTATTATTTGTTTAAATTTAGTGATTAACAGCATAACTTTAAGCAAATCATGAAATTAATCCCCCACTTTCATTATTGACTTGCTTTTTAATTGCATCTCATAATGTGATGTAAATACTCGGGATAACCTGAAAGTAAGCAGCTGGTAAAATAAGTATTTGAGGTAGTTCAAAGACCTGACCTTTTAATTTTCTGGTTATTGAGCCATTTAATGTGATCATATTTACTGCAGAGAAGCAAAACTCTATTGTGCTGTGTGTCTGTAATATGTGTAGGGCTTTGAAGACCTCTGCTGTGTCCTCAGCCCTCAGTGAAGGTGTTGTTTGTACCTTATGAGAGCTTTTTCTCCAAAGTAGTCTCCAACTCCCAATGTCTTGATTTTCTGAGGTTCAGCAAACCCCTCTGTGCTCTGAGTGACAATGACCTACAGACAGAAAACATTAGAATGAGGCATAGGAACAACTACAATTTAACTTTTCTGTCTTATATTGCTGTCTTTTGTTGTTTTATCCTTTTAAAATTAAATTGAGACAATCATTCTTTCATAGTTAGACTTACTATAAACGAATTAGTATGTAAGCTTTGCATCACTTCCTTAAATGTGTATTGCACATCCTGCAGGTATTTGATTTTGACTAATTGGCAACCACTAAGTCTGCATGCTTTGACCAATTCAAAGATTTAATCTTTAGTTACTCTAATGGTCCCTGCTGGTTTTCATAAAATCTCTGTTTGTTGCTAAAATTTTTGCTTTGAATTTTTTTATTGGGGTTTTTTGTCTTTTTTTGTTTTTCTGTTCTATGTTCTTACACTCACTGAGCACTTTTTTAGGAACACCATACTAATACTGGGTAGTTCCTCCCTTTGCTCTCAAAAGAGCCTAAGTTCTTCGTGGCCTGAATTCCACAAGATGTTGGAAACATTCCTTTGAGATTCTGGTTCGAGTTGACATGACTGCATCGCATCATCTCTGCAGATTTTTTAGCTGAACATTAATGCTGCCAATCTCCTGTTCTACCAAATCCCAAAGGTGTTCGTCCGGATTTAGGTCTGGTGACTGGGGAGGCCACTGAAATACACTGAACTCATTGTTATGTTCATGAAACCAGTTTGAGACGACTTTTGCTTTGTGACATTGAGCATTATCCTGCTGGAAGTAGCCATTAGAAGATGGTAAACTGTGGCCATAAAGGGAAGCACATGGTCAGGGACAATACTCAGACAGGCTTTGGCATTCAAACCATGATTGACTGATATTATAGGTCCAGAGTGAACCAAGAAATCATTCCTCACACCATTACACCACCAGCCTGGACTGTTGACACAAGGCAGGTTAGGTCCAAGCCTCAGAAGAAATCCAGATTCACCAGACCAAGCTACTTTTTTCCAGTCTTCAGTTTTCCAGTTTTGTTGAGCCTTTGTCCACTGCAGCCTTAGGTTTCTGTTCTTGACTGACAGGAGGGGAACCAGACGTGGTATTCTGCAGCCCATCCACCTCAAGGTTGGACGTGTTGTTCATTCTGAGCTGCTTCTCCAACCAGTCTAGCCAGTGCCCTCTGACCTCTCTCATCAACAAGGTGTTTCTGTCCACAGATCTGCTGCTCACTGGATTTTTTTTTCATTTTGGCTCCATTCTGAGTAAAAATCCAGAGACTGTTGCGTGTGAATATCCCAGAAGATCAGCAGTTTCAGAAATACTCAAACCAGCCCGTCCATCACCAACAATCCTGCCACGGTCAAAGCCACTGAGATCTCTTTTTTTCCCCCTTCTGATGTTTGATGTTTTTTTCTTTTTTTTTTGACCAATTTTTAAATGGCCGTTTTTTCTGCTATGACTCCTTCTGTTTGCTGTAGATAACGTAGTGTCTCTGTCGCTTCACTAGGACCCTGTTCCTCAAACATCTTGCTTGCTAGCCTGGCTTAACTAACCCAGGCTAACATGCTCACGCTATAAAGATAAAATAATCATGTTAATTCTCATCCAGCTAATTTCCAAATATCCCAAAATGCTGAACAATTTTTTTAAGGTTGTAGGTTCTGGTGGTCTGTTGGAATGCCATATGTTGAAAGGTGCATTTCAAATTGCCTGCACCCGTACTTACTTACAGTACATAGGAAATGACCAACATTTGCCTGTGTTTGGAATTTTACAGAGTTCACCCAGGTTTCTGGTAAAATCAGAAACAACATGCTTCATTGAAATCTTCAGGTCAAAAGGCACATCACAGGAAAAACTCTGACCAAAATCTTGCAACAGATCAATTTAAAGTTATGTTTCTCTTTTATGATTTGAAAGATATGTATTTACAAGATTGCCTTTGAGTCACCATTTTTCTTTTTTTTTTAAGTATTCAATCCAGGATGCTTTTATATTGTTGTCTGTCTGTCCCTCTCAATACCCCTATCTCTTCCCCCTAGTCATCTGTTATAACAGTAGTATTGAGATCAGTACTCGGTGATGTCCAAGTCCTCCTTGGTGACCCTTAAAGGATTTTTCAAGAAATGCTTTGTAAGTATCTTAATACCACTGGTGTAGTGGTATCTTGGTATGTGGGTATACTGTGGCTTCAACCTACTTTCTGAATCTAATTACTCCTTCTGCCACTTATCAACACATGCCTTTGCATTTGGCAATTGAACGTCATTATCTAATGTTATGTCTTTTGCATCTTTTCCCTCTGGGAATCTGTCTCCATCTAGCTCACAGCAATAATCAGTGGAAGTCTTTTTCTTGTTGACAAAATTTAAAACTGTTCACTTCATGAAGCTTGCGGTTTATGGAAACTAGGGAGTGTGGTCAAGGATATGCTAGACCGGGCATAGGCAACTTGTCTCCTGCTTGGATTTATTTATTCTCTGAATTTGGATTATCCAAAAGCAGTGAAAAAATCTTTTGATTAGTGATAAACCTAAGGAGGACTGACGCATTGCCTGTCGAGCTACATGCTGTTTGGAGTTGGTTTTATGTTTTTTTACAACATTCTGTTTTCAGAAACATTTTGGCCTACTGTGTTTAAGATTTATTTGCTGAAGGCTTTGAGCACTGTTTCATTGCTGATGTGTTAAACGCAAAGCTGAAAAACTTAATTGTTAAACTTTGTACTTTCTAATGGTTTATTCTAATTTCTAATGCTTAAAAATAGCTGACAACACATCAAAGTTAATTATACAGTGTACATTTAAAATACATGTTGAGTTTATGTGAAAATGAAAAATGTCAGATAACAAATTGCCTCACTTCAACGAAGCAAACATAGCTCAACTTTCCAGATTAAATGGGCTGCACTTATGTAGCGCTTTCCTAGTCTTATCGACCACTCAAAGCGCTTTACACTACTGCCACATTCACCCATTAACACACACATTCATACGGGGCTTTTCTACACACACACACAGATGATACATCTGAGACAATTTTGGGTTCAGTGTCATGCCCAAGGACACTTAAACATTCGGACTGGAGGAGCCAGGGATCGAACCCAGGAACTTCCAGTTAGTGAACGACCCGCTCTACATCCTGAGCTACAGTGCCCCAAGATTAAGCACATGATGTGACAAACTGAGATAAATTCCCTTTACTTGATATAACAAAGTGATTTAAGTTTAAAAAAAGGAGTAATCCTACTAATAAGGATTTAGGATATGCATTTCCCAGACACACATTTGTCTAGGAATGCTTCATGGAGTTAATGCATTACACTCAAGCTAATGTAGATAAACAGTTAGCATTATCTAACACCTGTGGCTTTATTGAACAATCAGCCATCAGCTTTCTCTTGTAGACTTGCACCTCTGCCTTTTGTCAGTGCAAGAGTTTGTTAATTCCATTACATTTCTCTCAGTTCATACCCATCAATATGTAAAAATAAGTATAGCTATCTAAACAAATATTCAGTGGTTAAATGTATGAATGTGATTTGACCATAAACTGTATGGATTTTACACCTGTTTACATTTTACATTTTGTTAACTTTGCTTGTTTAGGTACTGTTACAAAAAGGTGAAATAAATGATGTTAGCAAGGGTGCATGAACTGGACTCACCAGAATAAAACCATGGTTTGTTTTAATTTCGTTCCACCAGTATTTATTTACTGTATTCAGTTACTCGATAATGTGTACTGCGTTATTAATGCATCAGTCACGTTGTAATCCTTTTTCTGCTCAAACATGTCTGAAGGAAAGTCAAATAGGCTGCTGTCTGGTTCAGATGCAGCTCAGCTCTGCATAGAAAGCTGGAAAACAGCCAAGCCTTCTTACCTCCAAAACCCTCTAGCTAACATCAGAGTGTCCTGAAATCACACAGAGTTGTTCGCCAGCGGTCTGCTTCTCATTAAAACAAGCCCACCATGCAGTGATAAAATCCTATGAATATCTTTATGACAAATTTCTAGTCAGCCAAGATTTTTTGAGACTATCATATTAATGTTAGTTGTAGAGCTTTTGATTTTTAATGTTTCCAACTATACTGCTGGCTGATTACTTTAATGTTTATGTAAAGATACGGTTCTGAAGTTGAAATAGATTTTGAGTATACTACTGTCTGTCCAACTCAAAATTAAATTAATACACAACTAACATTAAGTTACCCTACCAGGCTATGAGTTTTACAGTAGGGGAAGTTCAACTATAGCTAGCTAACACGAGCTGACAGAATTACCATCTTACTGGACAAAATGCAAGATAAAGATCCATCAGAGTTTATGTAAGAGAACTGCAGCATCAGGTTGGTTTAAGAATGCTGATAGTGAATCACAATTAAAATTGTAAATGAATCTGCATCTTCTTTCATAGCTGTCAATCAAGCCAAGCCACACCTGTTTTCATACCATCAAATAACTAACTAAACACAAAAGCCAGAAAAATTAGTGCTTGAACAAACAGTTCATCAGTGTGATGAAACCTACCTAAAGCGACAGGAATCATTTTTGAGAAAAATTTATCTGATGTATACTTTGAATCTTAGCATGTCTCATGTACCAACCAATTATATGAAGGGGGAATAATTTATGGGTTTATCTATACTGCAACCAGCCACCAAAGTATGATCAAGGTACGATTAAATTCACTTCTGGGGAGCTTTCATGTCCTACATCATTATAAACAGTCCATAGTTCAGGCGAATTCTCTGGCTGCTCTCTGACCATGACGAAATAAGCAAGAGTCTCAGGTCTCTTATGTATGTCTATTATGTATGTTGATATCCTGGTGATTGGTAAGTCTCCCCCGTGTCCCATGACCCTCCACATCACACACTATGTTGCCACAGGCCCACGCCTCTTACAGTCGTTACTCCCTCATTCTTTTGTTCATTTTTAAATACGCTAAGATACAGGGATTTGGAAGAAATGTGAGGGTGTGGTTACACTTTAAATTGTAGATTTCTTCAGAAAATTAATTTTCCTTTTATTTTTGTTTCTTTGAGTCACACCTAAAAAAAATTTCCTCTGTTAAAATTGTTTTTTTTTAATTAATAAGCTGAGTTCACAGAATTAAATTAAAGTGCCTATATTATTTCTTTTGAGCTGTACACATAATCAAAGAGTTCTCTATCGTGTCAAGACTGTCTCTCTGCCCTACATATTCCGTACATACTGAATAACCCCCACGGTTGCAGATGACGTGGAGGCTCTTTAAGACACATCACCTTTTGTGGCCAGCCACTGATTAGCAACACGTGGTGCATGACCTCTCCATTTCCTTAATTACCATGGTCAAGCAGTCAAATGTGTGTGTATCTTGACATTTGAGTTGTGAATAGTTGTGTGGTTTGATAACACTGTTGTCCACTTACCTAGTGAGTAGAAGAGCTGGTCTACGTGCCCCTTTCTGGTTCACTGCAATGTCTTTTCTACACAGGTTTGTGGAAGTGTGGCAACTTTAGGCACTGGCTTTGCTGGTCTACTTGCTGAGCCATTGTCTCACGTGAAATCCAACCTTGCTGAATGAAGCAGTGGGTATGCCTCCAAACTGATCACTGTCCTACCGTCGCTGCAGAGTGGCTTGTGTGTATTGCTCCCTTGTGGGATCCTATCTAGTCGGAGGACATGAGCGAACGTACGTTGTTGTGCGGAGAAAATGGCTAGCCCATTGGGCCACACCTGTCTGGGCTTTGAAAGAAGAATGCTAATGGAGTTTGGTCATGATTAATGTGTGCATTGCTTACGGCTGGATCATGTACACATGACCAGTTAGGACCGGGCTACTGTATGAATTGTTTTATCCTGCCAGCTAGAGTGAGGGGGCTAGGGCTCCGGCATTTTCAAATGTTCTGTCACTCTCATTGGGCAGCTGCAGCAGGAGAACTAGCCAAAGGTAGTATTTTGGAATGACCAAGTGGGGGAGGAGTCTCAATCACTTCATATCCTGGGTATGGCTGTAAGGAAAAGGTTGGCAATGCACTATCCTGAGGCTACAGGGAAAGGCTCATCTACTATCCAGCATCCCACCTCCATCCTGGTATGGAAGAAGGATATGGTACACCCTATGTTGGATACGTCAGATGAAGGGGAGATTGACATGCAGGGGTTTGAACCAGAGGGAGAAGTGCTCCCCCTGTTCAGGTGTGTGTGGAAGCAAAAGCAGGTAGAGAAAGGGCAGGACCAAACACCTCCCCTCTATTACCAGCTCATTACTCGGGCTGCTCAGGCATTGAAAATTGAAATGCCAGCGTAGCCAGGCCAGAGGGCCACCCATTTTGATGATGAAGAGGGGATCAGTCACTCTTTTTTGTGTGTCACTGCTTCCTGATTTAGAGGAACTGATAATCAGGCAGTTTGCTAAACCATCTAAAGACCATTGCTGGTCAGCTCTATGTAGACGGCTAGCACATGTGCATGGTTGGGAGAGGACTTTCTATTGACCATCACCTCTCATCGATCAGGCCTTAGGGGCCTTGGTGTACCCCACCAAGTCTGTCTTGGGAGCTGAGCTGCCCAAACAGGCACATTAAAATGATTGATGCCATGCTCACCAAAGTGCATGAAGCTGTGGCAATTCAGGGAAACAATTGGAGGAGGGAGGCTCCAACCTCATATAAAACACATAGGAAGGCCCTCTGTAATACCAGAGCAGCCTATTACTCATCTCTAAAATAAAAACAACCCTCGGTTTCTTTTCAGCACTGTAGCCAGGCTTACAGAGAGTCATAGCTCTATTTATCCATGTATTCCTTTAGCTCTCAGTAGAGACGACATCATGAGTTTCTTTAATGACAAAATTCTAACTATTAGTGACAAAATTCACCACCTCCTGCCCTCAACCGGCATCGACTTATCTTCAAGCACAGGCACCACACAAATAGTTGTGCACCCTGATATATACTTAGACAATTTCTCTCCCATTGACCTTTGCCAACTAATTTCAATAACGTTTTCATCTAAACCATCAACTTTTCTCTTAGACCCCATTCCAACTAGGCTGCTTAAGGAAGTTTTACCCTTAGTTAGCATCTCTTTACTAGATATAATCAATATGTCTTTATTAATGGGCTATGTACCACAGTCCTTTAAAAGAGCTGTTATTAAACCTCTTCTTAAAAAGCTTACTCTCGATCCATATTTTTTAGCCAACTATAGACCCTTATCTAACCTTCCCAAGATCCTTGAGAAAGTTGTTGCCAACCAGTTGTGTGATGTTTTACATGAGAATAGTTTATTTGAGGATTTTGAGTCAGGATTTAGAATGCATCATAGCACAAAGACAGCACTGGTGACAGTTACAAAGGACCTTCTTACTGCATCGGACAAAGGACTCGTCTCTATACTTGTCTTGTTAGACCTTAGTGCTGCATTTGATACCATTGACCATCATATCCTATTACAGAGACTGGAACATTTAATTGGCATTAAAGGAACCGCTCTAAGCTGGTTTAGGTCCAATTTATTAGATCGATTTCAGTTTGTACAGGTTAACGATAACTCCTCCATATGCTCAAAAGCTCCACAATGTTCTGTCCTTGGACCAGTTCTATTCACTTTATATATGCTTCCTTTAGGCAATATTATTAGGAAACACTCCATAAACTTCCATTGCTATGCTGATGATACCCCATTGTATTTGTCAATGAAGCCTGGTGAAACCGATCAGTTAGCTAAACTTCAAGCATGCTTTAAGGACATAAAGACCCTGGATGACCAGCAACTTTCTGCTATTAAACTCAGAAACTGAAGTTATTATACCTGTCCTCCGACACCTCAGAAACTAATTACCTAATGATACACTTATTCTAGATGGCATTGCCCTGGCCTCCAGCACAACTGTTAGGAATCTCTGAGTTCTCTTTGATCAGGATATGTCCTGTTACTCCCACATACAACAAACTTCAAGGACTTTTTACACCTACGTAACATTGCAAAAATCAGGCACATCCTGTCTCAAAAAGATGCAGAAAAATTAGTCCATGCTTTTGTTACCTCTAGGCTGGGTTATTGCAACCCCTTATTATCAGGCTGTCCCAACAAATCTTCAAATACTCTCCAGCTGATCCAGAATGCTGCAGTGCGAGTAGTGACAGGAACTAGGAAAAGAGATCACATTTCTCCCGTGTTAGCTTCTCTGCATTGGCTCCCTGTAAAATTCAGAATAGAATTCAGAATCCTCCTCCTCACCAGAAAGCCCTTAATGGTCAGGCAACCTCATATCTGAAAGAGCTCATAGTACTCTACTACCCTATTAGAACACTGTGCATCCAGAACTCAGGCTTGTCTGTGGTTCCTAGAATCTCCATAAGTAGAATAGGAGGCAGAGCCTTCAGTTATCAGGCTCCTCTCTACTGTGGAACCATCTTCCAGTTTTGGTCCGGGAGGCAGACACCCTCTCTACATTTAGGAGTAGGCTTAAAACCTTCTTTTTTGATAAAGCTTACAGTTAAAGCTGGCTCAGGCTTGTCTTGAACCATCCCCTAGTTATGCTGCTATAGGCCTAGACTATTATTATATTTAGTTTTATTAGTACTATTATTCACCCTATTATTATAATTATTAGTTTTATTATTAGTCTCATTATTTTTAAACATCTTTATGGTATACATATACTGTGCCTGTCCACTTAGGCTGCCTGTGTTGCCATCTGACATGTTTTGGCCAGATGCAAATGAAATGTTCCAGCAGGCCCAGGATGCCTGCCAGCGTGCTTGGGAGATGTAGGCAATGCTCTGGCAGGGATGGTAACATCATGGTTTGACAGCCCCTCAGCCTGGGCCACCCCAGCTTGCTTCTGTGGCTTCTGGTGACTTAAGGATCCATTTGGAGGACAACCAGTGTGGCAAATTAAACATGGTAAGTGGAGTGGGCAGGGCCGGGTCCAAGGGCCAAGCACTACAAGCTCTCCCCTCAGCCCTGACTGTTCTTGGAACCCAGCCCCCCCTTGCTGCTTTGTGGGACAGCTCCTGTCCTGGGAGATCCTTGGGGTCGACCCCTGGGTGGTTTACACCATGACTCAGGGTTACTTTTTGCAGTTTCTGTGTCCGTCCCCGCTAATGAGGTCAGCCACATTTTCAGAGGTGGCTGGCCATCAGTGCAAGGGGTTTCTGGCTGCGGAGATCGACACTTTTTGGTAAAGAAGGCCATCATTGAAGTGATGCGGAAATATCAGTAAGCTGGGTTCTATTCATGTTACATCCTCATCCCCAAAAAAGATAGGAGACTGAGACAAAATTTGGATTTGAGAGTGTTCGACAAGTTGTAGACCCCTACGATGCAAGATGTTGACTGTACCGAGGGTTCTACAGGCCATCCTCCAAAGTGACTGGTTTGCCACGACTTACCTAGAGGTACATATTTTCAGATCCCTATATGGGAGGGACACAGATACTACCTCAGGTTTGCCTTCGATGGCAGAACCTTCGAATTCTTTGTCCTCCTATTTGACACATCGCTAGCCCCCTGCACTTTCACAAGCTGCATGGACACAGTCCTTGCATCGAGAAGATCTTTTCATCTTCAATTACTTGAACAACTGGCTGGTATGTGCTCGCTCAGAGGAGAAGTGCTGCAACAAGGTGACCCAGCTCCTGTTGCACTTTGAGCACCCAGGCCTGCACCTCAACAGGCAGAAGAACAGGCTCCAACCCACATAGTCATCGGAGTTCCTAGGCATTTGTTTAGATAACAGAGCAGGAACTCTTTCCTAACTCAGTTCCGTTTGGTGGCCAGGGTAACCTGGAGATTGTGTCCCCACGTCTTGGGATGAACATGTGCCAAGTGCAGCACTGTCTCCTGAGCCTTGGACTTTGCCCACAAAGAAATCTGCAAGCCAGAGTGTTGGTGACACGGCAAATTACGCGTACCTCTCTGTTGGCAGGGGCAGTTAGCCAGCGTAGCATGGGGCAGTGCTCTGGGGCTGGTATTGCGTCGCCAGGTGGTGTAATCCAACGGGTACCTGGTAGGCTGGTAAGCCGTCCTTGAGGGCAAAGGCATCAGCGGCCAGTGGCACAAGCCCTGTTAGGCACAGCACATCAATCTTCTGGACTTGCAGGCTATCTACCTAACGACTTAATATGCAAGACTCCAAGACTCCAACACCTCCTCCCCCTTTCTAAGTTTGTGTCTCTTACACATAGTTGACGTTGATGAGATTTCCTCTGCAGTGGCAGTAAACACAACAGACAGGCCCACAAATAGCTGTGCTGCATTTAGGGCTCAACAAGATGTTAAGGGCTGACAAACAGTAATGTTAACCATGATAAACAGCAGGGCTACAGCTACTTACTGACTCTTTTCCACAGACACAGACACTGGAGCTTCTTGGAGGAGAGCTGTTAGCACAGCTACAACACAGATATCCAAACAATGACTCTCTCAAAGGGCCATAATTTGGCTTCTAGTGACGGTCAAAGATCCACCAGACTCCCTGTCTTTCTAACATAGACACATAGTCTGACAGCAGCTTCTAATGAGCGGTGGTGGGTTGTTTCTTGCCTATTATGTCACATGCTATGTAGCAACACCTCTTAGAGTTGTTGCTTCCCCACTCCGCTGTTGCATATTTTAAATATGCTGAGAGAGAGGATTCTAGCTGAATTTTGAATTTTGATGCCCAGACCCGGTCTGAATTTGTTTTGTTATTATCCCAGATTATTGAAGTCAGTTGTGCATTGAATTTTCCAGGAATAACTCTTGTTACGACATAAAAGTACTATTTTGGAGTGTTTTAATGCAAGATATTACTGCAGACACATTTTTACCTCCGCCAAGGAGGTTATGCTTTCGCCCCTGTCTGTTTATTTGTAAGCAGCATTACGCATCAAAAAATAATGAACCAATTTGCAACAAACTTGGTGGAGGGATTGGGCATTGGCCAAGGACGAACCCATTATATTTTGGAACAGATGCAAATCATTTACTCTGAATTTGAATAGTTTTTCTCTGAAGTCTGATGTATGTTGTTTGGCATTGGTCTTGACAGAGGTATGTGCTCTACTGAGTGCAATTCTTTTTTTTTAAATTTTGGTTGCACATTTGCATGTTGGTGTGTGGACGAATTAGTTGAGTGTTAGAATATGGTAAACAAGCTGGTGAAAGGCCATACATGGTCATTCTTCGAAACTGTGTGAAAATTGAAATTTTGGAAAAGGCCCAGAGTTATAAGGAAAACACACTTATGTGCTTTTGAAGGTGGGATTATTGTTTTAATAATTGTGGTCAGGTCACTCAGGTCATGCAATGATGCCTGCTGTGCTGTGTGATACTACTTAGATGGAGCGTAGGAGATTACAGAGAGACAGAACACATTACTTAGTTCAGTTTCTTAGCCTGCTTGCTTTTCCGGGTTGTAAATACAACTTTTGTCCCTGATCTGGTTTACAATTTTTACATGTTTAAATTTTAAAAATGTTTAAATTTACTCTGCTGTGTTATTAGTAATACTATCACAAATTATTTTATATATATGTGGTTATTAAACATAGAATAAATGACTGAGTTATAAAATTATATTTGCTTATTTATATCATTTTATTTGTTTAAAATATGAAAGGTGTTAACGCAAACTGATTATTCAGTTATTATTCAGTTATTATTATTATATTTAGTTTTGACATAATACACCTAAATATTGACTATATACATATTCATATATATAGTGGCATGAAAAAGTCTGGGTTCCCTGGGTCAAAACTTCTGTTACTGTGAGTAGTTAAGTGAGTGGAGGATGAACTGATCTCCACAGACATAAAGTTAAAGATGAAACATTCTTTTCAAAATTTTAAGCAAGATTAGAGTATCATTTTTGTTTTGCACAAGTTTAGAGTGAAAAAAGGAAAGGAGCACCATACAAATGTTTGTGCACTCAAATAGATTTGAGCCCTCAGATAACTTTTACCAAGGTCTCAGACCTTAATTAGTTTGTTAGGACTGTGGCTTGTTCACAGTCATCGTTTGGAAAGACCAGGTGATGCGAATTTCAAAGCTTTGTTAATACTCTGACTCCTCAAACCTTGTCCCAACAATCAGCAGCCATGGGCTCCTCTAAGCAGCTGCCTAGCACTCTGGAAATTAAAATAACTGATGTCCACAAGGCAGGAGAGGCTATAAGAAGATAGCAAAGCATTTTCAGGTCGCCATTTCCTCAGTTCGTAATGTCAATAAGAAATGGCTGTTAAGATGAATGGTGGAGGTCAAGTTGAGGTATAGAAGACCAAGAAAACTTTTAGAGAGAACTGCTGGTAGGATAGAAAGGCAAATCCAAACCCCCGTTTGACTACAAAAGAGCTTCAGGAAGATTTAGCAGACTCTGGAGTGGTGGTGAACTGTTCTACTGTGCAGCAACACCTTCACAAATATGACCTTCATGGAAGAGTCATCAGAAGAAAACCTTTCCTGCATCCTCACCACAAAATTCAGCATCTGAAGTTTGCAAAAGAAACATCTAAACAAGCCTGATGCATTTTAGAAACAAGTCCTATAGACTAATGAAGGTAAAATAGGACTTTTTGGCTGCAATGAGCAAAGGTATGTTTGGAGAAAAAAACTGTTAAGCACAGGGGTGGATCCATCATCAAACGTCACACTGCCTGTAAAAAAGCTTAGGATGAAAAGAGAACGGCTTCTACAACAGTATTATGATCCTAAACACACCTCAAAATCCATAATGCACTACCTCAAGAGGAGGAGCTGAAGGTTTTGCCATGGCCCGAACACACGTCCCCTGACCTAAACAAATTAGAAAATCTTTGGATAGTCCTAAAAAGAAAAGTGCTTGCAAGACACACCAAGAATCCCAAAGAAATAGAAGCCTTTAGCAGGAAGAATGGGCTAAAATCCCCCAAACAAGAATCAAAAAACTCTTAGCTGCTACAAAAAGCGTTGACAAGCTGTGATACTTGCTAAAGGGGGTGTTACTAAGTACTGATCATGCAGGGTACCTAGACTTTTGTTGCGGGCCCTTTTCGTTTTTTGTTATTTTGAAACTGGACTGCAAGTCCACAGAGGCAGCACTGTTTTACATTG
The DNA here is from genome assembly GCF_016859285.1 of Xiphias gladius. Taxonomy (NCBI): domain Eukaryota; kingdom Metazoa; phylum Chordata; class Actinopteri; order Istiophoriformes; family Xiphiidae; genus Xiphias; species Xiphias gladius. Next base: position 26,341,387 of record NC_053410.1, read on the forward strand.
TTAAACTGTGGGAAAAAGTTGAGTCTGCACACTGTGGTGGATGTCTCTGAAGATGCAAATATGACTGCCTCAGGCTGCAGCCAATGGCTTATCAGTTCCGTATATGTACAGTTGTATAAAAACAATAATCAAAATATATTATTAGCAGGTGAGATATTGCACTTCAAAAAATAGTTCTACATATGATGAAAGGGCAACTTTCTTTCATTTAGTATTTTACAGAAACGTGGAAAATGTTGCACCTGCAAGGAAAAAAGCATGGTGTCTCCCCAGTCAGCAACCATTGGCTTGGGAGACATACTGATGTTGCAGTTTCTTCCTGCAAGGAAGCCTGGTGTGCAGCTGAGCACAGGGGATCTCTTCAAGTTGTTCTTTTCAGAGGATGCTGTGGAAACCCTCTGCTGGAACACCAACAAGCAATCTGCCAGGAACTCAGCCAGAGATGCAAAGTACAGATGAATGGATGTTGGAGTTGCTGAATTTTACAAATAACCATTGAACTGATGGATTATACATGGATATGATCATGCTGGATCACATAACTGACTGCTTCCATCCTTTTCCCGTCGCAGGTGATAGCAAGGGCAGACACCGGACCATATCCTGGAATGAACACATGAGTGGACTGGTTGAAGAAAGAGTGAATGATACCAAGAGGGGACCCTCAGACCTTGGCAGACTGTTCCGGGTCAAACTCATCATGCACAGGATTCAGAATGCCTGTAAGGTATCCTATCATCCCTGCAGAGGTCTTGATGTGGATGAAAGTATGGTACCTTGCAAAGGACATACTGGCCTAACACAGTACATGAGAGACAAACCAACCAGGTGGGGTTTCAAGCTGTTTGTGCTTGCAGAATCCAGCAATGGGTACATTCTGGACTTTTCTGCATACACTGGAAAGAACAACTTCCTCACAGGCCAGGGACTCTGTCTTCAGTTGTTAGACATTGCTGCTGCTCTACATAGAACTCATGCAACAGATGGGACCATGACCCACAAGGCTGTCATGGAGGAGCTCACTGCACAGCTGCGTGTTATTACACAAGAGACACAGATACCCCCTGCAAAGAAAACCAGTGGTGTTCATATGCCAGTTCCCAGGGCTGAGCTTGTCAGTGACTCTAGAATGAAGGCTACCGCTTTGCGCAAGACCTGTGCATATTGCAGGATGCATAGGGGAAAGCAAACAAATACACCTTGGAAGTGCAAAGCATGTGATGTCTACCTTTGCCTTCTACCAAGCAGAAACTGTTTTGAAGCTTGGTAGAAGGCAAAGGACTGAAAATTCTAAGATAAAGATAAGATCAAATGTTGGTCAACGTTTGTTTTACTCCAGTAATTTTATGTGATTGCAATGTCCAATCATCAAAATGTTATACATTGTATGTCTGCCTTTGAACACAGCATTTTCAATAAACTTTATTGTCTCTTCTTCACATTAACTATCCACTGACTGACTGACTGACCACTAGCTTTGATAGTGGGGAGGGGCACTGTTAACAGTGTGCTGACACCTTCTTCATTAATATTCATTGTGTAGGCCACTGGCTTTGAAAAAAACAGTGTCACTCCAAAGTTCTAACACTTTAATACTTCAAACCACATGAAATTCCTGAATGCTTAATAACCTATTTGTAGCTGACACCTATGTTTACAAGGTTCAGAGCTCAAAAGTCTTAGCCAGAAATGTTTATAAAATTTTTTGATTTTATTTTATTTTTTTTAACAAAATCTCCACACCTTTGAAAATCGGTGTTTGAAAACTGTATGCTAACAGTTGATTTAAACAAAAAATATACCAATGATAGTCTTACTGTTCTCAGATTATTAGTGCTGAGTTTGTGCTGAATATAAGCACATGTAGCACTTTGGGATGAATGATTTTTAGATAGGTGAAATACAATATATAAAAATGTCAAGGCATGTTAAACTACCTCAAAAGTGACTGACAGGACTCAGACTTCAGAGGGCTAAGGACCCCAGCTTCTGCTGCCATTGTGGGGAGGATTCAGAAGGATGTTGCCCAACCCACAGCAACATCCAGAGGAGGACCTGTCACTCCTCCTCTCCATCCCTTGACTTTTACTGCTGTTGACTAGGTGTTAAAGACATAAGAGGCTATTGAAATAGTTTCCCCTTTTCCAGACCAACTATGACTTACTGATCACTACCACAATGATTCACAGTTATTTACAGGTCATTAGGTTATTAACTCTCTTTTACGTCAATGCAGCACTTTACTGATTGTATGTAGAACTCAGTTAAAGTTTAGCGTTCATCGCTGTCAGTGTAAGCTGTCTTGTCCTGATGTTATAGTGATCTGGACACATGGCCTGTGACAGCAAGGTCACCGGTTTGAGTTCAGTTCGCCAACTATGGTGTGTGCATCTTTCTGTTGTGAACTGTGTTCACACGCATGTTGATACTCTTGTCGTATAACTCGTATGTCAAACAATGTGTTGGACACCGCTTGCAGTTATATTTTCATTAATGTTTATTGAAGATGCAGATGCTTTATTGCAGCATGTCTTGATTATAATGGGTTTTTTTTAGTTTTATTTTTTACAAATACTAAAAAAAAACCAAATGGTGCTTTTATTGATAAACTTGATCTAGCAGAGGTAAATGGCAAATATAAACCATTAAGTCTGTAGATATTGCTTGTAACTGAGGTATAGTCAACATCTGTTCAGTATTTTACATAAGGTTTATGGTTTTCTTGTTTTCAAAACTTTGTTGGTCCACCAGTCCCGCTGTAACAAAAATATGAACACACAAGGGTTAAGAAAATATTTAGGTTTTAAGATATATCTCACCTCTCCTTTTGCAATAATAAAGAAAGTGTTCCCCTCTTCACCCTCTCGAATAATATACTCTCCTTTTTCAAAATAGTCCTGCAAAGAAAAAAAGTTAGTCACTGTCCTGTCCACTTGAATACAATCTGAAACTATACTGTATGGAACTGGATAAAATGCATTGAGATTATGAGCAAAAAATGTGGTGAAATGAGAAATACTCACCACTTCAAGACAATCTACAATCTTGGCTAGTTTCTCCTCCGGCAGTTCATGGAGCAGAGACACACTTATAGAGAAACAAATACACAAATTCATTACACATGTTGGGATTGATAATATACAGTAAAACTGCACATTAATGCAGAATTTTGTCAAATTTAATAAATTGTGCAGGCCCCTCAGGGATAAAGATGCACTAATAGCATGGTTTTTATTTCATATAGAATTTGAAGGCTGCCTGTCTTGATTAAATGATGTGCTGCCTTTATCAAAACTTGGCTATCTGTAATAATAAGACCTATTGTGTTTTGTTAATGCACTAATGCCAACTGTATGGAGTTCGGCACAGGTTTAAAAATCAGACCTGAACCCAGACCGAAACCGCATCTTTAAAACCTGACCTGATTCAATATAAAACTAAAACCCCATCTGATAGTCGAAGCTATGTTTTTGCTTCATTTTAGCCATTACTGAACGCTAACTTGCCTGGCTAATTAACAGATGCGCCACAGTCTTTTACTGTCCCCACTGGGTATTGTGTATCTACTTGCAATACACTACATACACACGTCTTACAGGTACAACAATTATATCAAGCTGTACTTACAGCATGGTCCCTCAAAATCAATGCCCAGTTAGTCAATTAAAATCATGCATTTATTTTTTGGTCAGGTAGGTTGGTAAAAAAGAGGAGTTCAATAATTATTATTTTAATTTTGCACATTTATGAGTAGTAACCTAGATGACCCAAATGATATCCCACTCTTTGCCCAAAAGTCCTGTTAAACAAGTAGACCCTAAACTGCAGTAACTAAATGCAGTACCTCACCAAGTCTTGAATACTACTATCTACTACTGGGGCATAGAGCCAACTTCTTTGAAAATACTTATTTGTTTGTTGTTGAGAGAAGACACAGAGTGTCTCAGTTGTGTTTGTACCTGCGCAGAAAGCTGAAGTATTCCTCATGTCTGGCCTGCATGGTCTGCATCATGATGGTCTGGAAGGTCTGGCGGTCCAGTGCCCAGATGTGAGAATGGGACACAGCTGAATGAGAATGGAACCATTTACAACTCATTAAAGCCATCACTTTTTTATCAATGTGGAATTCAGGGCCCTTCTAAATAAACTGGGTACAGTGCATAAAAGAGCAACACATAGTGCTCCCACTACTTAGTCAATCAGTGCCATTTTTGTTGTCAAACACATTATTTATTAAGTTAATTAGGTAAGATTAAAATCTCATTTTCTGTAGGTACTTGTTATCTCAGTTGGTATTGCTGCTATAGCATTTAACTTGATGTATGTATATATGCAAAGATGATTTAAAAAATGATTTTTTCAGTACAAATCCATTGCATTTTGCAGTTTTCATGTATAATTGATGAAAAAAACATTTTTATAACTTCTGCAAACTGAAAGGGAAGAATTATTTTCTCTAAATATCACTAAGTTATGGATGCATGTGTGATTTAATCATTTCAGAAACTAGAACTGAAAGAGGCTGGCTTCTAAAACATCCAAAGTAGACCTCAAAATCCACCATGAATCACTTCAAGAAACACAAGCGGAAGCTTTCGGAGCGGCCCCCAAAGCCCCCCTGACCTGAACATCACTGAATATCTATGGATAGTTGTAAAACCTGCTGCGTGAGGTAAGAGATGGATGAGTAGCTTTAAAAATATATTTAATAACTCTCTCGGTGAACACCCATCTGCTACCATACAGCCAGCAGGTCTCTTATAGATTATAGGGATATGGTTGTTAAACACACTCAACATGATACACACTCAAGCACCAGGGAGTATTTGCATGCTGTAATCCCAAAGGTGAGAATTAAGAACCATGACTAGTTTGGTCTTGTTTATACTGCTGTCACTCACCTTTAACAGTGGCTGTTCTTTTACAATTGTACAATATGGCCAGTTCTCCAAACGCTGTGCCAGGACGCATCTCCCCCAGCAGCTTTCCATTCTGGATGACCTCCAGCAAGCCCTCTGTGGTGAGGAAAACAAAACATATTATCTACATTTTCCTTGGATTCATGTATGTTTTGGAAGAACCTTGCCATTAAAGATAAGTAAAGCTCTTGCCAAAGTAGTGGTAATTTGCCATATTCAATCCATTTTCCTTTTTCCATCAATTTTTAGACCGCATATATGTGTTAGGGTTGCAATGGCAGCATAGCAAGGTGTTTAAGGTTATGTAAAGTAGTCCTGATGTCCCCCTCTCCCGCTGTGCCCTCCAGCTCTTCCTAAGGATCAGAAGGTACTCCCAGGCCAGAGGGTATACTGTTTAATTTTACTACCTCAACTGGTAGTGCCTTACTACCTCAAAATTGCAGTGATTCCACTTCAAACTCCCTCTTGATATCTGAGCATCTCAGCCTGGGGCAAACCCACCCAACCCGTGAAGGAAAAATATTTTAGATGCTCCTATCCCTGACCTCATGCTTTCAGTCGCTACCCAAAACTCATGACCACAGGTGAGATTTTGAATGTAGACCTACTGGTAAATACAGATCTTCACTTAAAGTCTCTGCTTTCTTGTTAACATGTCAGTCTGGGCCAGTGGATTACCAAATGGGTCTACTAGGCACAGATCAGGGGGCCCACATGGGTCAGGGCCCCCTAAGCCCGAGCCACCACTTGAAGTGACTTGTTTACATTTTCTGTCGAAAAGTCAAGAGCTCAGTCAAAAGTAGAGATGTTCTGAGCTTGTGTTTTTGCTCCTGTTTTGTTTTTTTTGTTAATTGTTTATTTTTCTTTTCCTTTTTCTTTTTTTAACTGACAGCATAATGTTACAGTTAGGGTAAACCTTCAAAATATGACAGAAAAAGATGCAAGCTGCAGAGGTTGGCTGTTGCTACTGGGTAGGCTGAAGGGCTTTTTGCGCCTCTGTGCCAAGGGGCTCGTGGTTTGATAAACTATCCAGAGATACACCCCCATCACTGCTTCACCAATCCATTATCCAACCATGTCAATCCCCTGGTCCATCATAGCCTAACTCATAAACAAAACCTCAGGTGAATCTTTCACAACCTGAAGGGAGACATCCACCTCCACAGTTTGAAAGAGTACCATTGCCTCTTTTTTTTTTTTTTTTAATAAATACGTTTTTCAGTTTTATCCTTATATATAGGGCCCTCCCTGTGTCGCTCTTGTTTATTCTGTACAGCAAAACCTTATTTAACTTATATAATTAAGATTACTATGGTTTTTATCTAAAATTTTGCCTCATCTTTCAACATGCATATGCATGGAAAATAACTGAAATAGATCCATCATGGACTGATTGACTTTACAACTACTTTAATGTACAGCTAAAATGATTTTAGCCTCCTTGAAAGAATACTCAACCAGTTTTTGGGTGCAACTATCAACATCTTAGGGAACTTTAAAATCTTTAAATAATGAAATGAACACCTCTGTAAATCACTCAATGTGCTGATTTTTAGAATTTCAACATCATCTGTGACTTCTGTGACTAAACTTTGGCAGCTATACCAACTCGTGTTGTAAACTGTACAAAATAACACAATATCCTACAGATTCATCAGCATATCTTATTTTAAATGAGACAGAGGAAGCCCCATCGGAGTTTCACATTTTACTGAGCTGACCTGCCAGTACGTAGAGGTAGTTTCCAGGTTCCCCCTCGTGAATGACCAGCTGTCCCTCAGTGTAAACCTTCTCATACATACAGTCCACCATCTCCCTCATGTGCTGTGGCTCCAGCTTCTTCAGAAAGTCATTGTTTATGATGGCATTGTTGATGAGCTTCTTGGTGCTGGGATGGAAAGAAGAAGCAGAAACAACCAGTGCCTGTCAAGTTGAGTCAAGTCAATTTTATTTACATAGCTCAGTATCACAAATTTGACTCAAGGGGTTTTACAATCTGTACAGCGTACAGCATCCTCTGTCCTTAGACCTCAGAAATCACTTTCAAATTGTGGACTGATCTTTGTTTACAAGAAATTCTGAAGGTCAAAGGTCTGTGGGACCAAGAAATAAATATCTTTCCAGGGTACACAGAGGAAAGCAGTGTTGGAAAGCAAGTGAAATAAGCAGCTTTATGTCAAATGGAGAATTTGTGTACAGTCTTTTTGTTATGAAGCAGTCCTGTTCATATTCCTGTACAATATTTCTTCTATACACAAGGAATACACTGCTTTTCTAACGTAATAATGCCCATGCTAAGTGTCATGTGAAGTAGGTACAGTACATATCGACTTTGGTTGGACCAGTATTCATGAGCGAAGCTACAAATACACAAACAACAAATGCACAGTGACCTGACTGTGAGTGGCCATGGGTATGGCAAGTCACTCAGAGCCGGTAAATCAATAAAACACAGAGGCCACAATTATAGTTGAGCACAAGTGAAAGACAAAGTGAAAATGATAAAGAAGATTGAAATAGGGATATGTAGCCATGATAGAACACATCACCTGAACCAAAACAAGAAGATAAACAGATGAGGTAGATGTGAGTGCAGCTGCATCCAAAGAGAGCAGTGCCCATCAAAAGGGAAAAAGTACATGAAATGTAAGAAAACAGGGACACTCGGCTAATGTGTGACACTCTGAAAGCATGCAGGTAGTGTCATAAATCACAAAGGAAGACACCTTATTTCTAGGTTGGGTTACGGAAGACAACTCAGGTGCTATGATAACTGATAGTGAACCACCAGGGAGAGAAACTATACACTGTATAGCCCAGGGTGATAAGTGATATATAGCCACCACACAAGCCAAGATCAGAAACAAGTGGCATAATTGTTGTTTTAGAGCGGCAATAGTTCGATTATAGGGGATAACAAATTAGGCCGCACTGTATCAGTGTAAGTAGAGGTTATTAATTACCTACATAAGATTGTACGTTTGCAGAAGTAGGTTACTAATAGGAGATCCTGTTAAAAAAAACGCTCAGAGAAAATGTACAGTTCCTCCACTTCCAAAGGTTGAGGAAGAGCTCAGGAGAATGAAACAAATGGGAATTATGGAAAAAGTAACCGAACCAATGAATTGGCACGCAACCAGAGAGAATCATTCCACGAGTAGATCTAAAACAGCTAAATAATTATATCAAGAGAGAAAAGTATGTCTTGTCAATAGATGAATTACTCACAAAACTATCAGGAAGCATTGTTTTCCCTGGCTTAGATGCAGCAAGTGGATTCTGGTTGAGGGGAGTTCTTGCTTGACATTTATCACACCACAAGGGTGGTACTGTTTTTAGAGGCCATAATATCTGTTCCAGAGATATTTCAGAGAAAAATGTCAGTGCTTCTGAAGGACCATGAAGGAACTGTAGTGTACATGACTGATGTTGTAGTGGAAGAACATTATTGCGGTCTAAGGAGTGTGATGGACACAAGTCCACAGTCTGGAATAAGACTAAGTGCCAAACTAAGTTAAGAGTTCCTGAGATGTGATAAGCAATGATGGCATAGCTCCAAGTCCCCTTAGAATCACAGCTATCATTAGTGTTGAACCACTAACCAATGTGACAGAATTGAAATGCCTGCTTGGAATAGTTAACTATCTAGGTCAATAGCTACTAAATTCCTCTACCATTCTGCAGCCCTTGGATGAGCTACTGGTGTCAGACAGAGATTGGATTTGGGGAACTAAACAGGGAAAGGCTTTAACTGATGTAAAGTCTGTGATATTTTCTGCCTCAATGTTGGAATGCTTCAATCCAAAATTACCTGCAGTCGTAAGTGCAAATGCCGGCAGCTATAGCCTCAGTGAAATATTGCTCCAAGACAATGGTGGATCTATGGAGGTGGTGGTTTTTGGTGAAATGACTCCTCATCAGATTGATTAAATTCAACCTTGTGGCTGTTATGGCCAATTCCTTATGAATACATCCAAACAAAAACACAGACACATCCTTTCTGCATTAAAACAAATTTGGATGCTTTTCAAGAAAATGAGATGTTGAGAAAATAGACAAAAAAAATTAAGGAGGACACTAGGAAGGACAGTGAAATACAGAGTGTGTTGTGCTATGTCAAACATATGCTAAAAATATGACAACAGCAGCAATGCTATTCCTCCCTGAGAGAGGAAACTGGATAGTGGTCCAACTAGATAGTAATCCTTAAGAACCTCCACTAGGGACAGCAAGGACTTGCCAAATGTAGGGAGCACTGTACGAACACAGTCTGGTGGCCAGGCATAGCAGACAAGGACAGAAAGCTAATATGATCATGTCAGCATTGTGACACGTGTAAACTTTCCCAGAATACAGAGTCACTAATAACCTCTCCTTTGCCAGAGCTGCCATGACAGAAGGTAGCAGCGGAAGAGAACCCAGCTTCAAATGGGCAGAAACATCCAGAAAACCCTGTCGACAATTAAGGTAAACTTCACGCCTGCTTGGCTGAAAATGGATAAATTTAAGTAGGTACTAAGTAAAGTTTATCAATATAGCACCTTTTTTGAACAGATGACAGTGAAAGTGTTTTCACAATAAAAGATAAAAGACAATCAAATAAATGAATAAAATAAAGGCAAGAAAGGATTATAAATATATAGAAAACAACACTACTCAATGGCAAGTCTGAAAAGATGGGTCATGAGCTGCTTTTTAAATGAATCCACAGTGTCCACAGATCTTAAGTCAAATGGGAGAGAGTTCCAAAGTTTAAGACCCACAATTTCAGAGGTATAGTGTCCTTTAGTTTTAAGTCTGGAGTGAAGAACAACCAACAAACCCTAATCTGAAGACCTTCAAGACAAGACAGGACCCAGAACAAAACTTTGTGGCACAACACACAACTGAGGTGCAGATTACAGTCGAGTGCTGTTTCAGTGGACTGTAATCTACATAAACCAGAGTCAAATTTTTCAAGAATGTTGTGTGCATTTAAAGCATCTTTGAACTACTCTGAAAAAACTTTTTTCTTAAATTTTGGCTATTAAAGGCTGCATAGATAGGGACCCATAGTTCTGGGGCAGAAAATGATTGAGATTTATCTTTTTTGAAGAATAGTATGTGTAAAATAAGCAGATGCAGACTGTGCAGAGACGGTGTTCATAAAAGATTGCACAATAGAATGTAAATTACCACAATACGTTTCAGCAGAAAGGGTATTTCGGCATGCAAGAGCTAATTTTACAATGGCAAAGTAAGGAGTAAGGATTAAAAGTCAAAATCAAATAAAACGCAATACTATCAGTAATAAAATGATAATTGAAATAAACAGAATCAATAATTAAATTAGGAGTAAAAACAAGGTTCAGAGTATGGCTCCTGTTGTGTATAGTTCCTGACACATGCTGATTAAGATTAAAAGGACTCTCTAATATTAATAAAATTTGTTAGAATCATCATCAATCTCCAACAATAAGCAGTCTGGATAGCTTGACGATAGAGGACAAAAAGTCACTGAATTCATACAGAAAGGAACTCCTTGTGTCATGTGGACAATAAATTAAAATGCAATAAAATGGAGTAATACATCCAACTTTGATCATTTGTACTTCAAAAGATGGGAAAATACCCAGTGCTCACCAACTGACACAAAAAGCAACTCGTGAAAATCCCAGCAAGACCTCCACCCCAGCGAGAGGTCAGAAACAGAAAATCTAAATTCCGAACCAGAATAAGAACAGAAGAATAGGTGAAGCCTGGGACAGGATACACAGATGTCCAAGACTCACACCTACCCTCCACTCACTGGAGGGCAGGTGATCTCCTCAACCGGAGTACTGGGAAAGACAAGCTGAAGAGAGCCATTTTCTCTCTCTCTCCCTCGTGTCTGTGGTTACTCTGGTGGAGCAGGCCGCCGCAGGAATAACTGACCCCTGGAAAAAACTGGGGAAATAAGGATTGCCGAACACCAGACCATGGATTTATATCACTTTGGACCAACATATACTCTTTGATAAATAACAAGGCCTGGTGATCAAACACCCAAAGCAGCAAGCCCATTTTTGACAAACAGAAGAGCAAAAAGAGGAACACACAGAACAGGTAGGACAAGACCAGATAGGCGGGCAGTGGCAGAGCCAAAAACAGGCACCATCATATCCAGAAGTTCATGTCAAGAAACGAAAAAGTCAGATGAAAAGTTCTAAAATAGGAGAAACTCAACAAGGCCTCTACCTCCACTAACTACAGGAGACAGAATTAGGCTTAAATTAGATGGAAAAAAGCCTGGACAACTGCTGCTCTTGTACAGAGCCAAGAAATCACCCCTTGTTCATTGACTCTCCAGACTGAGCCTGGTGAAGCCCCCATGAGGAACTAGCAGCATATTCAACTTGTAAACAAAGATCAGTCCACAAATCTTGAGCAGCCCTCTAAGAGCTTAGCTAAGTTCCAAGTTATCTGTTGTGACTGTGTGTTGTGCCGAATCGTCTTCAGCGAGACCCTGGGGAAACCTATAACCAGATATGGCTGTCACAACAAGACTGTGAACTTTGAAGCCAGTTGTTAGACTGAATTTATTGGGCATGACGTAATAAGGTCAGCATAACCCCTTTCACCTGATGAGGATTCTTGGTTGTCTGCCCAAAACCCAATGGCCCAAGCTGCTCTTTTTTAAAGTCTAGAATTTTCATCATCATCATCCCCTAATTTATACTGGAGAGAATAATTGAGGGAGACCCTCATTTACAATTATTGACTCAAATGACATAAACAAATATGAAAGTAACGATAAAGACGAACCAACAGAAAAAAAGGCAAGGCAGGTTTTGATATTAAAGGCAAAGAGAAAAGAAACTCAAATAAAGAGAAGACAACACATTGCTTCAAGTTCTATAAATGAAAATCACTTAAATTTCACATCAAGGAAAGATAAGAATGACGAATCTTCAAAATCTAATCCAGGTGTTCAGTATTGGGAATGTGCAGTTTCTGGAGTTTGGAGTCAGAATTGAACTCAATCATCCTATCAAAAACCACTAGAACTTCCAAAAGTCTAAATGCATACCCATATCCCATAAGGACAATCAAAAACAGAGTTTTAGAGGCTTTTGCAAATTTATTAAAAAGGAAAAACTGAAATATCATACTGACATAAGTATTCAGACTCTTTGCTGTGACACTTGAAATTTAGCTCAAGTGCCTCCCATTTCTCTTGAACATCTTTGAGGCTGCCTAGCCACACTGAGCATTCAGGGGAGAAGGGCCTTGATAAGAGCTGGACAGAGGAACCTGATGTTCACTCTGGCTGAGCTCCAGAGATCCTGTGTGGAGATGGAAGAAACTTCCAGAAGGACAACCATCACTGCAGCACTCAGCGGATCTGGGCTTTATGGCAAAGCAGCCAGATGGAAGCCTCTCCTCAGTGAAAGACACATGAAAGCTGCTTGGAGTTTGTAAAAAAGCACTAAAGGACTCTAAGACTGTGAGAAACAAGATTGTCTGGTCTGATTAAACCAAGGTTGAACTGTTTGGCTGTACGTACTGAGTAAAGGGTCTTAATACTTATGTCAAATGTGATATTTCAGTTTTTCCTTTTAAATAAATTTGCAAAAATTTTCAAAATTCTTTTTTTGCTCTGTCATTATGGGGTATTGACTGTAGATTGATGAGGGATAAAATTAATTTGAACGATTTTAGCATAATATATTATCTGACTGGAGGTACATTCCCCTTTCCACTCAGTTTTACCGCAACATCACCATACTTTTTTTTTCTCAAACCCCTAACTTGATTCGTTTTTGTCTTTATTGCTCTTTTATTTATTTATTTATTTATTTATATTATTTATTTATTTATGTATTTACTTATTTTTTATTGTACAAATATATCTGCATCCACCTCGTTTGCATGCACACACACACACACACACACACACACACACACACACACACACACACACACACACACACACACACACACAAACACACACACACATATATGCAAACGCTCACACAGTAACCATTTAAATCTCCGTCTGCTCCTGAACTTATATCTATACCCTGTCCTCTGTCCGGCTAAAGTCTTGGTATTTTTATTGTATCTTACTGTTTGTATGTATGGAAATATGTATGCCTGTATGTGTCACTGTCTGTTCACTTGTTTTTTGCTTCACCAAAAAAAAAGAAAAAAGAAAAAAAAAGCTTTGACCTAGCAAGCCCACAACAGGAGAAATAGGAAAATTAACATGAAAAAATTCATTTTATTTCATTAACTTCGACCACAAACTTCTCACCTCCTGGAAATCCGAACAATAAATAAAATAAATAACCCCGGCTCCTGCAACTATGTCAGCTTAGGTTGGGATAATTAACCATTTGCTCAACCCTTACCCAAACAGTATCCAGCCAAAGCCGCACAACTCAAACCCGGCAAGGCAGATGTGTCAAGCTTTGGATTTCTTCATATGGGTGTGCATTGGGCTCTAGTAAGAGTGATACTTGGTATCTAAAGATTTCTGAGGGTTGTGTCTCCTTTTAATTGTGTCTCCAAGAACAAATAGCAACAGCGTAGGGAATAGATTAAGCATTGTGTTGGTCTGCTCTTAAGGAAAGGCACAGCATAGAGTAAAGTAAGCACAGCTGGCTTACTAGCTTACTACCTACAACTGTAATGTGGCATTACTTAAGTCTATGAGTTAGCAAAACATTGGCTTGCTACATTATTTTTTGGGATTAAGGTTAGGAAAAGACCTGCTAAGAACTGATACACTTCCTGGGAGCCAGTGTAACACCCACCCCAGACACTACAACATCAGACTTTAGGGTGAGATTAGCAGCTCTGTGTAGCTCTGTATTGAATTTGGATTTTTATATTAGAAAATAAAATACATATTCATAATTTTGCCAGACACATCAGTTAGTCTTCGTCCTTAAAGCCCTTTCTCTTTTAAAAGGAAATCATACTGTATGAAAATATGAACAATGAAGCATAAATGTAACCATGGTTGTCCATGGTTATATTTCTAATGTATTTATGTAGTAAATATTTCTATAATATATATACTGTATATATAGTAATCATAGTAAATAATAGTAAATATGGTTAATAATAACTATATGTATTTTTTCTATAGTATTGTACTGTACTGTATAATACTAGGGCTAAATAAAATAATTATGCTGTTCCTTTATTTCCATGTCTTTTACATGGCTAATCAGCAGGTGAGGATACTGACTTTTTTGTATCATTATACAGCACTTAGTTTGCATTATATCATGTACGCAACCATCTAATTGAAAGGCCCCTTTTTCAGATTTCTCTTTTCTATACAAGTCCGCTGGAGACATTAAAAAGTCAAACAACAGTTTTCAACCCACCCCCTGAGATAATGTTAATTAGGCATCCAGCTATAGCCAGAATATGCCAGTGATAGTTCTCTAAAAATGAGTAGCTAATTTTGTCTACCAAAATTACCATGGATTTTGATTCTGACAAATCTCCCACTGTTAAGTGTAAACTGCACACATGTAATGCTAGAACACAAAACTCAGAATAATCTTAATCACTTAATTATCTCACACTGCGCCATCTCCAATTTTTTTTTAGCAGTTATAGGTATGATTAGAAAGACAGTGATGCAATTATACATATGTGAGGAAAAAGAGAGAAAGGGTCAGTTACGCTAAATTTTGTAAGATTTTGTTAAAAAAGTTAGCATGTTCTTATATAATTGGCCATTAGTGACAATACCCTGTCACTGTCTAATTGTTGCCAGAATTTGTATTATTTTCAACAAATGTGATCCTATCAGTACTGTATAAATACTGTTATGGTTTTATCATACATGGATTCTAGACTGATACACTCTTGCAAATTTGGGTCCTGAATTCAGTGAGCGTGTGTTTGTGTGATTCCCTGATTACCACATCATACAGATGATGTGCTAGTGCATTCAGTGAAAAGGAGCATGCTGAAGAGTTCTGAGTAGAGGGCAAGTGAGGCAGCATAGGTTGTGTAATTGAAGCCCATAATGACCCAGACCCTACATTTAGATCCTGTGGCCTTTTGTTTCCCTCCATGTCTTCCTATTATCCTGCCATGCTAATAAAACCTCTCAGATGTGGGGGGTATTACAAAAGCCTGCCAGAGCTCTCACGTCCTCCTGCCAATGATACTCTGTTTGTTTTGATCACATTTGATCAAACTGTTTAAATAAAACAGGACAGTTTTTTTTAGCAACTGAAGAATTTGTTGATTTCTATTTTTGTAATACATAATTTTCTACTTATATTACAAGTGATGGGTTTTTTTGAGATTTTTTTTTTAGTCTCAGTAGTAGTTTGTCTCCAGCCCAGCAATTATGTTTAGTGGTTGTTTCCAGGTGCTTGAGTAGAGTCCTTTTTGATGCTGACTGGCTTATGCCAGATTTGAGGCCTTATTTCTCAAGTTGAGTTGTATATTTGTTGTAAATGTCCCAGTTGACAGTGATTCATATTTATATTCAGTCAGCACTGTTGACACCCTGTGGGCATACATTTGTGCTCCTTTTGGTTTTGTTTTGACTAAATGTAAGGTAAACATGTAAACATAAATTCACCTCATCAAAACAACTGCTAAATTCCCTTCAGTCCGGTCAGTTTGTTATATTCCTGTTTTAATATCAACTGACGCCTTACTTTCCATTTGTTTCATCTTATTCATTTATGACCCATGTCGGGGCTCTGTCTTTGTGGGTCAACCCCGTTAGCTAACCGTCCTTCACGAACCTCTTCTCAGCTTTAGTTGAACACAGGTGGGATGCCACCTGGCTTTGGTGAACTGGTATTGCTACCAGGAATGGCGAGTCATTAAAAAATAGTGACACTTAAATGCCATTTAACTGACCCGCCAACCAAGAGAGAGAGAGAGAGAGAAAGAGACAAAGAGATAGAGAAAGGGAGAAATAGGCCATTTGCAGTGCCATCAAGTAAGGGAGTGTGCAGACGGATAGACAGAGGGTTGAAACTGAAACGAAACTTTATTTGGTAAATTATTTGATGTAAATGAGTATATTTCTTGACTCTATTAGTCTGACATTGTATTCGTGTTTCATCCAATTCCCTCTTTTAGGGGCCTATTATTTTGTCTTGTTTTGGCCGAACCAATCAGTAGCAAGTTGATTTGACAATTGCAAGAAGCAGTTAACCTTAACGTTAATAAAAACTCTTAAATTAGGATATTTCTAGTAGTAATGTTGTAATGAGCAATTGAACTTCTTACATGCACATTCCATTCTGAACCATACCGGTGTGTTATTTTCCCTATTTAGTCTAAAATGCCATGGTTTTCAAAAGCATATTGTAACAGCATCAGACTGCACAATATCTGCCTGGTAATGGCCCAACCCCACCGATGTAGTGCATTGGAACCAAAAATTGAAATGAAATTGTCATGGTTGAAATGTAGGGCATAATAATGGAAGACATTTTTTCATCTGAATTTATCTTATCATGGTGTGACCTGACATCCCATATTTGTTACTCACACTCATTTGTGAGCTACACACTGACTATACATTCACCAAGCACTTTATTAGGAACATCATACTTATACAGGGTAGTTCCTCCCTTTGCTCTCAAACAGCCTCAGTTCTTCGTGGCCTGGATTCCACAAGGTTTGGAAACTTTCCTCTGAGACTCTGGTCCATGTTGACATGATTGCATCACATCATTTCTGCAGATCTGTCACATTCATGCTGCCAATCTCCTGTTCTACCATATCCCAAGGCTGTTCTACTGAAGTTCACTAAACTGTCATGTTCATCAAACCAGTTTGAGACAACTTTTCCTTTGTGACATGGAGCATTATCCTGCTGGAAGTAGCCGTTAGAAGATGGTAAACTGTGGCCATGAAGGGAAGCAGATGGTCAGCAACAATCCTCAGACAGGCTGTGGCATTAAAACCATGATTGATTGGTATTACGGCGCTCAAAGTGTCCAAGAAAACAATCCTAATGTACCAGACATGGTCTTCTGCTCTTGTAGCCCATCCACCTCAAGGTTGGACGTGTTGTTCATTCTGAGCTGCTTCTCTGCTCACCACAGTTGCAAAGAGTGGTTATCTGAGTTAACGTAGCCTGTCTGTCAGCTCCAACCAGTCTGGCGGGTCTCCTCTGACCTCTCTCATCAACAAAGTGTTTCTGTCCACTCTGAGTAAAACTCTAGAGACTGTTGTGTGTGAAAATCCCTGGCGATCAGCAGTTTCAGAAATACTCAAACCAGCCAATCTGGCACCAACAATCATGGATGATGAACATTGATGAATAAGCAGGTGTACAGGCGCTCCTAATAAAGTGCTCAGTGCCAGTATGTCTTCAGTACAATTGGCCCCTTGCACCATCACCTGCTAAGGCCTTATTTTATAATTATGGCTTCCAAATCTCATAATTATTATTTACTATCTTACTTTCTCATAATTATGAGAAAAGACCACCTAATAATAATAAGACAGCTATAATTATGTGAAAATTGGCTTGTAATTACAATTGTTGATTTACATGAAATGAAGCAGTTGTATCGTGCATGTTGTTGGAGCGTTTATGTATTAGACACTAGTAGTGACAGTACGCTAAACAGAACCATTAGCATGTCTACATTGCAAAGGCATCTAAAGTTCTTGGGATTGTTCAGGTGGAAAGCATTCTGATCTGCTCTGCTCTGGTTACCGAACACAGGCGAGAACACCTGTTCTCACTTTTCTCGTGATCATGAGATAGTAAGCCATAATTATAAAATAAGGTCTCCACAATTTTTTCCCTGTGGTGAATGCAGTGCACTTCTGTACAAGCAATATTTGGTGAGTGTCCAGGGTTTAATCTGCCATGTTGCTCAGCCAACTCCCAGCAAGAATTTATGATTGTATAATCATCTAATCACACACAATGAGAATCTTGAAAGATAAAATATTGTGTAGGCTAATCTCTGCATAATGTCCATGAACCAGCACACAATTTGGGCTTGAAACGGTCATGTGTAGAAATACCCCTATTGTGAAAAGTGGTCACTCATGTAATCCATGAACTGAAGTTATTAAAGCTCAAGTACTTTTCATGTCCACACAGGGTGAGTGTTTCATATTCAAAACAGAGATTTTGAGTGGCCTATCCCTATAACTTACTGTGAGTCTTTGTGGACAGCCTTTGTGATAAAGGTGCGTGCTGCTCTGAAACCTCCACAGAAGTTCTCTGAGGTGGGTTCAGCAGAGACACCTTCTTTTGCTTTAAGCCTGCGGTGGACCTCCACAGCAACCCTGTGGAAGCGGCTGGGACCCTGGTTGATGACGCTAAAGCAGCGGTGGCTGTGGTGGCACAGGGCCGGTGGAGAGCAGCCCAGGATATTGTTGTAGCCGATAGCATCCTGGAGCTTGTCAATCTGAGAGACCTTGGCATCCAGTTCCCTCTGAAGATGTTGTAACTGAAGCTCCTGGGCTAGAAATTCTTGGTCCCGATGTGCCAGCTCCGCTTCTAGGTGGGTAATGCGCAACCTGCAGATCAAAATTGTTTCAGCCACTGAATACACATAAAGGCAGTCTCACAAAGCCAGGCTACTGTTCACAAACTCAGTCTGCCCTACAAGACACAACTGTTGAAAACATCTAGTGAGAAATGCTGAGCTCGACCCATGAATAAATTATGGGGAAAGTTTAGATGGAAACATGACTCTCAAAACTTTTAAACATTGTAAACAACTAATTCAACTTGGTGTTACTTAAACAACAATGCATGTGGTGAAATGTGCCAAAAGTCAGAGGAGCATTCTCGTGGAAGCCCAGTGCTAATTTTAAATGATGTTTTGCTTAGCATGAGACCCTACAGTCCCTGTCAGGCTGTGCCGTTATGAATCTACTGAGCCCTCGGGTGCTAAAAGAAATATTTTTTGAAAAATAATTTAATGATGAAAAGTGTTTTTGAAGGCACTGACAAACAAAATTTGTCATTAAGTTTGGAGAATGTCTTGGTTATAGATGAAGCATTTGCTTACAACCTCATGTATACCGTATTTTCATTTATATGAATTTGGTGATATTTGTCAATATTTTTCCACTTTCAAACACTGCCCACCAAGGGGTGCTTTGATCTAATCAGGTATTGGAAGGATATGTGGTGATGTCTGAATGATCTGATGATGTTAATCATGACAGCCGTCTTGAAATGATCCATGTTGAAAACCAATTCTCTATTGAACCCTTCCAAGTGAAAATGATGTACTGTCACATTAAAGTTTAAGAAGCTAATAAACCAAATGACAAGATAACTCTTTGATCTATATATCCAATTTACTGCATTTCCTAATGGTCACACACACACACACACACACACACACACACACACACACACACACACACACACACACACACACACACACACACACACACATCTCAATAAAACACATGCATATTAACAAATATACTCAAAAGGTTTGGATCTAACCTGAGGGAATCTGTATACAGCCCAGGAGGATCTGTGCGGATGGAGGCCAGGCAGCTGTTCTCCTCAGCCCGTGGGGCTTTTATTGAACCATTGCCCATGGCCAGGCACTGACTGGCCACCATAGGAAGAGCCCAAGCATCAAATTTACAGTGATGACTGTCTAAGGGGAAGCTCTGCAACCAGAAAAGGGGCTCTTTTTTCTTTAATGCCTCCCCCGTTCAATACTAAAATGTTCTACACATATGAAAATGACAAGCATTATTCATCCAGGTGTGTGAGTGTTTGACCGACTGACGACATGTGTCAGTCAATCAGTTATGATTCTTAATGAAAAATAAAAACTTGTTCAATATATTGTGTCAGGTTGACAAAAACAGTGCTGCCTTGTATCATCCTTTACTCATACTTCTACAGTGCTCAAGAGTGTACAAATAAGTCACACATTATAGCTTATATTTATGGAGAAATTGAAAAAGAAAAAAATGAAAAGGTTTAACACTTCTAACATAACATACACCTATCACTGTATTATCTGTCAATTATCCTTAAGCATGTCTTAAAATCAGATGTTTGTGCTACACAGCCTTCTCATTCTCTCAAAATCTATATAGTCTATTTTTCAAGACAGAGAACATTTTCCATTATTTACTTACAAAGTGGCTGAGGAATGCATTCAAAATGATCCTGGCGCTCTGAAACACATATATGATCAATGTCTCATACTGCCTCTAGAACTCCTGCATCTTATTTGGTTGCCGTGCACAAGCACAATGACGCTAATCTATGCTGTGAGGGCTCTTTTACCATTTCCAATTGTGTCACCAACAAGTGGATCTGCTGAAGAAATGTAAGTATCTGGCAACCCCTTGTGGCCTTGTAGTGTTCAGGAGATCGAGAGAGAGAGAATTTATACAATAATTACAATTTGTAGAGTAATTGGATACATGTTTTCCTACAAAACCTGATCCTGTGGGTCAGAGAGGGGTATAGTCATGCCCCAAGTATTTCCATGATGCTTTTTATTCTATTTTGGAACCAAAATGCCTTTCTCTGTATTTTTGTATCTAACTTTGCCTGGTAAACACAAACCCACCTCTGATTACTTTCTTAATCCTGGCTGGAGCACTACATATAGGTTAGCCAGTTGCATTCTGTATAGTCAGTGTACAGGGCAAAATTGAGTGTGAGTAACAAATATGTGACACCTTGACTAAATTTAAAAAAAAGGATCAATATTAGTTTTATCCTGTATGACAAATTAAGGTAATTAGGTATTAGGTAAATCTGTGCATAACAAGTTGTGAAACTGCACCCGCTTTAAAAAAAAAAAAAAAAAAAAACAAATCCCAGGAGATCAGCAGTTTCAGAAACACTCAAACCAGCCCGTCTGGAACCAACAATCCTGCCACGGTTAAAGTCACTGAGATCACATTTTGAAATAAACCATAATAACAGGGCTATCCCTCTGCGTCAGTTGTTTAAAAGGTATGGGCTGATGGTGTACTGTGCAATCTTTTTGCTGCATGATGTGACACCACATCAGCCACAGAGCTGTAGTGGGCTACCTGTGAAAATTTGTGTTAGCTGAGCACCACCTACAGACATTATTCGGTAACACATGCCCTGCTACAGCACAAATGTGTTGTAAATCCCATTACCTCTATGGGAATGCAAAGCATCAGCTTGTTTATAGGCGACAAAATGAAGCCCATAAGGAAAAGAACTCCCTACCTACAGTAAAACACGGTGGAGGTTCTATCAGGCTTTGGGGCTGCTTTGCTGGCTCTGGTGCTGGAGGCAGTGAATGTATCAAAGGATTGATGAAATCATAAGAACACCAAGGCATTTTAGAGCGAAATGTGTTACCCAGTGTCAGAAAACTAGGTTTGAGGCGAAGGTCATGGGTCTTTCAGCAGGACAACGATCCAAAACAAACATCCAGCAGCACAAAAGAATGAATGAAAAGGAAAAGAGGGACTGTTTTAAACAGGCCAGAAATGAGTCCCGACCTAAATCCCATTGAAAACCTTTAGAGAGAGCTGAAATCTGCCATTTCAAAAAGGACTCTTGCAAACTTAAAAGAGCTTGAACGCATAGCAATGGAAGAGTGGCAGAAATGGTGGAAGAAGCCTCTAGATGGCTACAAGAAACATTTAGAGGCTTTCATTGTTGCCAAAGATTCTGAAACCAAATATTATTGAATGTTGCCAATAATTGTGTCTTGGCTACATTTTGTGTTTGTAATATTTCACTATTATGAAAGTTTTGTTCTTATTTTCTTTTGTTCAGTAACCTTGGACATTTTATTAAATATTCTGATTATAAAAAATTGGTCACTTTTTATTTATTTCTGAAGATATTCTAAATTCTGTATTTAAATTTCAGGGGTGCAAATAATTTCAACCAGGACTGTAGATTTTCCTGACCCACAAAGACACCAGGGGAACATTCAAACTCACATGTAATCTGTAATCTGTAAAATGCTTTTAAAATGTAGGATTTACTGCAGGGCTTTGATTGAATTGCACTTGGTGTTCCCTTATGTCCTAATATTTCTGAACGGCTATAATAATATAGCACCTAATGACAATATCCAGTTTGATATTTTCACTAAAACGTGATTGAGATATTTCTGTTTAGTGTAGAATTTCATTATGCATTTGAATGTAACATGAATGAACCACTCTGACAGGCTTGTGTCGTAGCCATTATTTCTTGGGCAGTCATGTTATGTGACTACAGAGTTTTCCAATGTCATACCAGTATATAACATAGATGAAACATACATAAGACTTACACAATATTCTAATGTCTTAACATGCATCAATAGTATGCAGGGATACAATAAATCTTGCTAGGTGGTTAACATTTACACTTATGGAAAAAGTATGAATAGAAATTTGTACAGCTTATTGTAGTTGCATTTTGACAAACAATACAATTGTATGAAAAAAACACAGATTAAAAGAGAGAAAAGCTGAGGATGACAGATAAAATTATTACCTAATATATAAAATCATACCACTTGTCTTGAAACAGGCTCAAGTCTACACTGGATACATGACCTACATAGGAAATATACACATACCCACACCATTGAATTATAGAATGATGTGGTCATGCTGAGATCAACATAAAACAATACATCAGTAATGACTTAACCTGGACACCAGAGGGAAAACCCACTGGACATGTCGATGAGATTACATGAATTAATGGGCAATTTACAGCCTGTTTGAAGATGAGTATCATAAATGAATGCAGACCACTGCTCTTTTTCCACTACGTAACAACACAACAAAGGCCTTATTTTGTCCTGCTCCTATAATGAGAGATTGAATGTTCATGCTATCATTTTGTCTACTTTAAACATTTGAATATATTTCTTCTTTTTATTGGTTGTCTGTGGAAGAAAGGGAAAATTTGTTTCAGGACAGGCAAGAACAAAATATACTTGTTTTGTTTTTTTGGGTTTTTTTTTGTTTTTATTTTGTTTTGTTTTGTTTTGTTTTGTTTTGTTTTGTTTTGTTTTGTTTTGTTTTGTTTTGTTTTGTTTTGTTTTGTTTTGTTTTGTTTTGTTTTGTTTTGTTTTGTTTTGTTTTGTTTTGTTTTGTTTTAGTACAGTGATATCCCTCTCCCTTTTTTCTCCCCCTACCTCCTGTTATTACTTCTACTTCCCCAGTGGGCAAGCAATCCCAACATGGTGGTCTTGCTGATAATAATAATAATAATAATAATAATAATAATAATAATAATAATTGAACAAATGGGTCAAATAATTTCAATTCAATGTTATTCATATAGAGCCAAATCATAACAGAGGTAATCTCAGGGCACTTTTCATGTAGAGCAGGTCTAGACTAGGACTATTTATAGTTATATTTACAGAGACCCAACATTCCCCCATGAGCAAGCACTTGGCAACAGCAGCAAGAAAAAACTCCCTTTTAACAGGTAGAAACGTTGAAAACAACCCAGCTCATGCTGCGTTAGTTTCGTGTTTACTTCTATTTCTAGTGGGATTGTATGAACCAGGTGTTGGGTTTTCTTATGTCGTCGTTTCCTGTTTATATGAATAATACAATTATTAGAAGCATTACAAGGAAAACGTATGACTGAGGCTCATTGTATCTTCTGAGCAGAATGCTGCCCCAGAAATCTTTCCGTGATCTGATCTGACTCAATGCAGCAGCAAAAAACGAATGGTTGAAAGAGATAAATAAGAATAATAATGATAATGATGAAATTATTACGAGCTGTGGCTGCAGTCTTTCAGGACAGCATTTTCAGAATGAACATGGCACAAATCCGCCACAGCAGTGTGAAAAAAGTAGGCAGTGGTACAGGGATCAGAACCTCAATCTACAGTGCCACACATCCATGGTAACTGAAACTGTAAACAATAAGACATATGAGCCTGAAGTGATTAGTCATAGTCATCTACAGTGGGCCCACATCTCAAAACAGTCTAAATCCTATATGAGGGTTTTTCTTCATTTGCACAACACGACAGCAACTAACAAGCTTTATTCTGTAAACACCTCTGATTCAGTGAAAGTGAAACTTCTTGGAGTCACAGTCGACCTCTGTATGAGCAGTTCCCAGGGCTAAACCGCAGCTTCAGCCAGGTCGAAGCTCGTGTTTGGCCGGATTTCGTCATTTCAGAAATTCCCTGATCTGCTAAAACTTCTATGTGCTGCAAGAGCAAACAGACAACGCAGAGCAGCTGCTGAAAACACTCCATCCATCTCTGTCCGCTGTTTGGGGATTTCCTGCTCACAGGTTTGAACAGGAAGACCTGAAGGAGGTTCAGTTCACCAGCTGTCTTCTTCTTCTTCATGTTTGTTTTTTTATTTTTCTAACAAACCAAATTAACAACCAGTAACAGTGTCACAGTTTTCTATTAGAGTAAAATCAGCAGAGCTAGCACTACGGTAGCAGCTTGCTTCTGTTATTCTGAGTGAGAAAATGTGTAATAGATGTTATAAACAGACTTGTATATCTTTTCATGTGTGATAATATGTATAAGAATTTCATTTGGGACCAAAATAATCAGTTCAAACTGTGCGGTCACAGGTGAAGGTCACAGATGCCCTCTGATTGGTTCAGCAGTAAGTCGGCTCCAGTTGTGTGCCGGCAGGTGGACAGGACGTTGTTGTGTCCGTCAGCAAATCGTGGTGAACAAAGGCCTCGAGGCTGAAGCGGCTGGAGCTGACGCCGCCGACAACAGGCAGGTAGGAGTGGTGGAGGATTGGCAGCTGCACGGGCAGACGCTGCCGCACGCTGACGGAGACCACAGGCAGAAAGAGTCGCTCAAAAAACAAAAAGTGCACACGTTGATGAAATAACTGACTTCGCTAACAACTCATTACCTACCTGAACAAAATGTCTTCTTTAACTGCCGTTCACTATACATTATTTTTGTGTTGTAGATGCAGGAAATGGATATTTCATCTAATTAAATCCAAACGAATATAAGGTTTGCCAGGAATATTTGAAAACAACGTAAGAAAACCAAGCTGTATATTCGAAATATTCAGCTGCAAAAAGAGTTTATGGTCCAATGTGAATTCACCTGTAGCTTAAATGTTAAAAAATACAGATTGTGCTTTAAAGTCCTTAAACATGCCATGGATCATCTCTGTTGTTATGAAAAATATTGTCAGTGAGGTCCACAGTTTCTTTTCTCTGCTAAAAGGAGAGAGTCCCTGAAGGAGTTCTGTGCTGTTTGTGATGTTGAGCTCCAAGAAATCCTTCGCCTCGTGGTGACCAGATGGCTGTCACTCAACGTTGCAATCATCCACCTGCTGCAGAACTGGACTCCTCTGAAGTCGTATTTTATCAGCAGTGGCGATGACTGTCCAAGGAACTTGCAAGCATTGCTGAGGTTGAAAGGGGATGCTGCTAGAGTTGAGGAGGAGGCTGATCTTGTGGAGGTGTACCTCCTCTACTGTAATACTGCCCTGTCCCTCTTTGACGAGCTGGTCAAAAAGCTAGACAGGGATGACACCACGTCAGCGGACCTCTATGCCATTATGCACTCTTTTCCTAGAAGATTAACTAGAGAAAAGATGAGTTTGATGGTTTCCTGACAAAACAAAAGCTTTAGTGTCTCTCTCCATCTGATGCTGATATTACCACACAGGAGTTTATAGCCTTCTCAAACACCACCATCAGTTATGTCCAGAAGTGGTTAAGCTTTTCAGACGACAACTGGCTGTTTCACCTGCAGCCCCTTTCTCTGACATCTGGGAGGATCTCCTATGACAACACAGAGAAGATCACTGATCGGCGTCACCTGGTTGGCAGGCGTAACATCTCCATGTTTTAGCTCTATGATGAGTGTGTTACTGCCAACAGCACTGTAGATTCCCTCACAGACCATTGGGGGTGGGTGTCTAGGGGAACAGCTGAGTGGTGGATGACGGTTCTCCAGGTAGCTGACCTTCCAAACATCCTGGCTGTGATGTCATTTGTGCTCAGCACCCCATCCTCCGCTGGGTATGTGCAGAGGGTTGTCCGTTCAATGAAAAATAAATTCACAGATGTGCAGAACAAATGTTCTGTTGCACTAATGAAGAGTGAGCTGATCGTCATCTCGCTCAGTTTTACAATGCAGCTTTGGAGGATAAACGACGAGTTACTGCTGCAAGAGATCAAGAAGAGTGCAAGTGGAAACTACAATTACTGCTGCACTTTACATCCATATCCTTCCACACTTAATATAATATATGTAGTGAAGATTTACATATATTAGACTGAAGGAATTTGATAAATGGTATTAAGTTTTTTTTAAACATAATTAGCATATTAGCTCTTGAGTTATGGCTAAAAACTTGTTTTGCGAGATCGCAGTGACCTTGACCACCATAATCTCATCAGTTCATCCTCGTTTCCAAGTGAACATTTGTACCAATTTTGAAGAAATTCCCTTA
Organism: Xiphias gladius; assembly: GCF_016859285.1. NCBI lineage: Eukaryota > Metazoa > Chordata > Actinopteri > Istiophoriformes > Xiphiidae > Xiphias > Xiphias gladius. The sequence goes on from NC_053410.1 coordinate 26,367,690, forward strand.
CGACGTTTCTGAGATATTGCATTCAAAAGAATGGGACGGGCCATCTTTCATTTCTCTGCTCATGACTGGGTTGGTGTGGAAATAATATATTTTAATCCTTAAATTTCATTTACAGATGTCCTAGGATCCATATAGCAATATAGCCATACCATCCATAGCCTAAACATCATCTCTCCCAACATTGCCCAATTTATCATATTACTCACTTATCAGCTATGAATAACATTGTCCTTTGTTCCACTTTGCGTCTCAATTATCAGTCATTGCATTTATTTAATGTATTTAATACATTTTCATTATTTAAATAATGTGTTCCTCTGCAGTCGAGATCGGCAATCAATTGAATGAGGAAGTCATGGCTTCTGATATCAGACTGACTAATTTGATTAATTGAATTATTAGTTAATTGGTTTAATTAATTTACTGCAAAAGCAAGTGGTGTCCTATGAGTATTTATATTTCAAAATTCTGTTGAAAAGTAGTTCACGCTAAATCTGTTACTCATGTAATACTATCGCTCAAAAAACAAAGCTTATCATATTCAGTTTGGTGCATTTGCTTGTCTTAATACATGGGCCTATAGAGACATTTCTGGTAAATGGTTGAAGCCATTTATTATGTAATGTATGGATAGAACTTCTCGCAACCAAGTATGTGGGCATTTTTATGTTATACTGTATCTTTAGATGATTTTAAAACTGAAGGGTGATACTGGTGTAAGACCCGTTGTTTTGGACAAAATTAGGATTAGGCACTAATCAAATATTTGTTCTAGGTCCAAAGTAGTCGGATTTCCTCACACTAATGTAATATTGTCCAACACCCCTCTCCTGCCTTCAGTTACGGCAAAACACACTTTAACAATATAGCATTTCTTTGGACTACCAAGCTCAAGGAATGTTAACCGCTGGATAGGCATGGCAGAATTGCACTGCTTTTGGGCTAATGTAGCAGTTTTGCTAGCTTACACACTCTAACTTTAAAACTCAGAAAAACTACTTTAAGAAGCATTTTAATGTCACTCAATATTACACACAATATGAAACAAAATACTAACCAACCTTGTGCCATCATCAGCCAAGTGCTAAACAAACAAAAAGAATCACATTTCCTTCATTTGGAGGACACACTTTTACTTTGTTGTCACTCTTTGTCACCATTTTTTTTGTATTTCTAATGTATTTCTCCTACCAGCATCCTTCAAAATAAAAGAACCGGTCTTTTAAACTAACAGGACAAATAACACAGCCTTAAGATGAAATGAGTAAACATGGAAAAACAACAGATTATTCAAGTATACTAGACCATACTAAAAGTTATTTTCATTGCTGTAAATGCTGTCCTAGCTGTGTTTCTGTGCAGTAAAATTTATACTGTTACTCAGATAAAAATATATTCACTACTTGTCAAGGTTCCTTACCAAACAAGACATGATGCTGAAATCAATCAACCATAACAAAGTATATATTAAAAATATTGTTCTTTCACATCTGTAATTGCTTTCATTGAAGTACAAGTACAAAATAATGTATGTATTTAAGTGAATGGTTGAGGAAAGGTGTTGTAGCTATTTTTTTTTCTCCCATTAAAACAGTTACATGTAAGCTAACATGAGGATCATATTTGAAGTGGAGTGAGTTAGCTACCTAGCTCATCATTGCAGGTGAGAAATGTTGATTAAAAGAGGAACAGCTCCAACATTATCTGCTTCAGTTTGAAGTTAGATAGTCAGAATGTCCACAAACTGGCTGAAATAACTTGAAATTTTCTGGATTATGATTGTTTGGAAGGTGTGGATTGACATTTAGTAGCTGGATGGTTTAACCAGACACCTATGACGTAGGTGTTGGTTTTTCTTTCTAAATCAATGTGCCAGTATTAAACTGTAGAGACAGCAACAGCCTAGCCTCAGCTAAAGATCTTGGTGCAGGGCTATTTGTATAATCACCAAAAAAAAAAGCATAAATAGCTTCTGAGTTAGAACCATGCAAATGTAATTTTAAATGTATATCATGTTTGTGTGAATCCAGTAGTCCAAATCAACTAACAGTAGGAAGAGGAAATTGGACTTAAATAGAGGATCTAAATAACATTAGCCAAGATACAGCTGTTAGCCTCGTCCGAGGGACGGCTGGAGGGAGAAGAGAAGATCGGAGAGGAAATGTTACCCAACCCACACAGAAAATAAAGAGGAGTGGAGAAGTCCCAGGTAAGGTTAAGAGAGTGAGAGTATGAGAGAGAACCAGTGAGCGTGCAATGTATTTTTGTGTGTCTGTGACATAGGGGCAGTGAGAGGCAGTTTTTGTGAGGCAGAGAGAGTGCACTTCATGACTGACATAGCTATAAGTAGTACAATTATAACTGCACTATGTTGTGTCAGAAATTAAAAGCTGCACAAAAAAGTTCCTCTTACTGCTTTATAATTCAATTCAATTCAATTCAATTCAATGTTATTCATATAGAGCCAAATCATAACAGAGGTTATCTCAGAGAACTTTTCATATAGAGCAGATGTAGACCAGGACTCTTTATAGTTACATTTACAGAGACCCAACATTCCCCCATGAGCAAGCACTTGGTGACAGTGGCAAGGAAAAACTCCCTTTTAACAGGTAGAAACCTTGAACAGAACCCGGCTCATGGAGGGCGGCCGTCTGCCCCGATCGGCGTGGTTGAGAGAGGGGGGGGCACAGCACAGTAGGTGTATAACATAAAGATGTGTAACAATAATGAGACTAATAATAAAATTGATAATTATAATAATAGGGTGAATAGTAATACTAATAAAACTAAATATAATAGTAGATGATAATCATAATAACTGACACAGTGGGTGTTGAGTAGGATCATGGGGACAGTAGGTGGTTTGCAGCCACAGATCCAGACTCTGCAGCACCAGGGGCAGAAATACCTGCAGAAAACGACAGGAGGAGAGAGGAGAGAGATGAGAAAGCATATAATGATTTCTGTGCTGGAGAAAGCTGTGTAAAGTTAAGGCAATAATAGAAATGAATTCTGTTCTGTCTGTAAATAAGTTGTGAAGATGATGATTTTATTAAGTAAATTTAACAAACAAATTTATGTTTATCTCAACTTATTTAACGTCCTAAACTTGTATTTATAGTTCAAATACAGCACAAAGTCATACATACCTGTAATCAGATTTATTTCACCAGATACAAGAATTTCATATGGAGTCTGCAAACTGAAACACACACAATGCACACTTTCCTTGTAGTGACAGCCCCAGTTGAAAATTGTACCAGTGACTTAAACACAGCTCTGTCTAGTCTCTTTGATTCAGTTGCACTTCTCACCACCAAAACCAGATGGTCAAAGAGGTCTTCACCCTGGTTTACTGAAGAAATATGTGCCCTTAAGCAGGCCTGTAGGAGATTGGAGCACAAATGGTGAAAATCTAAATTGGAAGTCTTCTACCTCCAGTGGGACAAGTGTATACTGAATTACAAATTTGCTCTGTCACCTGGTAGAGCAGAATATTTCTCATAATCCTTTATTTGTTTTTTACACTGCAGCCAGACTTACTCAAAAGCAGCTGTCTCTTAGCTGCTCGCCCTTTACAACACATGAAAGAGTTTTTCTGCAGTAAAATAGATGAGATTAGATATGAAATTAGTTCCTCATCTCCAGCTTTTTCTGCAGAACCAGTTTGGTATTATGTTGAATCTCTGATGGTCTCTGTTGTAACAAATTTTGAGATTATATCTCTTGAATCATGGTTTAAACTGGTGCTGGCTTCTAAACCCACTACCTGCCTCCTCGACCCTCTGCCAGCTAAATTCTCCAGAGGCATTGTCCCCACCAGCTTTAAAACTGCTGTGTTTAAACCTTTATTTAAGAATCCACACCTTGATCCAGGGTCTCTAAATGACTATCAGCCTGCCTTGAACCTTCAGTTCTTTTCAAAAGTACTGGAAAGAGTTGTGTCTCATTGTCACCAGCACCAGACCAAGGGGAAACCACAGGCAGCAGGCAGCACACAGGTTGAGGAGCACTGTGTGGCCAATGTCCAGTATAAACTGTGGATTGATAGAGAGAGGACCAAAGTTAGTGTCTAGCCCAGGCCAGAGCTCATTTATTTCTGAATACAATTTCATCCAATTCACAAATCACACTATATCCAAGTTCTGAACTAAGTAGTTGTATCAAAATTTAAATATTCCACAAATTAAACAAATAATTGTGTAACCCAAATTACATTAAGCTACATAAAACATTCTTCGCAAAGGAACATAAGTGCACACAAATTCAAAATAATTTAACATACATTCAACTTAAACATAAATTAGTTTACTTGAAACACTAACAGTTGCCAAAAAAATAATAATAATAATCCAGAGCAACTCATGCAGATTGCACTAATTCCTATATTTACTGACATATTAGCAGATGCAATCCTGTTTACACTCATTCAACACTAGCAGAACATTTACATAACCTTTCTACAACATTCTCACACATTACGCTCGCTTACACTTGCACTCTATGGCTACAGTGAGCAATATGGTGTAACCACAACATGGTGGTGAGCAACTGGAAATGTGACAGTAGTTTAAATGTGGGATTCCTCTTATCCTCATTTACTTGCTACTGGCTGGCTAACATCCTAACAATACTTAGAACACGTTTTACCATGTTAGCTATTACTAGTGTCGCTTACATACGCTTGTAGAACTACTGTGCATACTGACTTTCTTGTAAAAGACAGGACGACGCTTGCTGAGACAATTTACTACAAAACAAACTTGCTGCACAAATCGCACATCTCACAACAATCTTAAAACACTTAAAAAAAAAAAAGATTCAGCATTTACATTAGTTTTGGAACCAGTCTCAGAATATAAACGTGAGCTTTGCAGTACCTGTGGATCGACAAAGAGAGGAACGAAGTCAGCATCTTACCCAGGCCAGAGCTTGTTTATTTCTGAGCTGCGAATGTGCTGAGCCTGTAGTTACAACCTCTCTAGTGGATCCACAACAGCACCAGAGCACCAACTACTGACTTCATGGTGTATTGCCTCCATATAAAGAATGTATGAAAATACAGTATATTTGTTTCAATAAAACTGAACATGAGCTTTTTCCCAGCCTACCTTATTCAGAATCTTTCAGTCTACATGTCTACCAGTAAATTTTTTAAGCTTTTCAGTTTGCCTCCAGGGCCTGTCACTCCACTGAAACTGCTTCTCCTAAAGTGGTAAATGATCTTCTGCTCACTATGGATTCACATTCCACCTCTGTGCTTCTCTTACTCGATCTCAGTGCAGCTTTTGATACCGTAGATCATTGTATCCTCCTAGAACTGTGCTTCCTGTAATAAGACTACATCAATATTTTATGATGTGAAATATGGACTCTCTTCTGTTCTTGGCCTTCTGCTTTTCTCTCTTTACATTTCACCTCTTGCCATCATGGAATTCATTTCCACTGTTACGCTGATGATACTCAGCTGTAAGCACATATAAGAGCTGATGAATCTTTTCAAGTTAGTATAGGCCTGTTTGTCTGCTGTGAAAAACTGGATGTCAAAGAATTCCTGGTCTTAAGTTCAGATGAAACTGAGATGCTGGTCATTGGCCCAGCCCGCCCCGACATATACACCAGTTTGATTACGTAACAGTAACCCTCGACAACTGTGATTTCTCAAAGTATGATCTTACCCTCTCTTTTGATCAGCGTACTGAAGACATCACCAATTCCGCCCCTTTTCACCTATGTAGAATAACTAAAAGTCAGTCTTTTCATTCTAAGCCGAGAACCTAATTCACGCTTTTCTTTCATCCAGACTTGATTATTGTAAAGTTTTGTTTTTCTGGTCTGCCACGTGCTCGTACTAAAAGTCTTCAAATGGTTCAGATTGCTGCTGCGGTGAGAATTTGAACTAAATCCAGAAAATTTGAACACATTACACCAAATTTATCTTCCTTCATTGGCTCCATGTCGGATTAGACTTTAAGATGCTTCTCATGACAGGCAGAATTCTAAATGAGCAAGCCCCATCTCTCCCCCTCTCTCTTTCTCCTCCTTTTTTCTCTTCCCTCTCCTCTCTTTTCACTCAGGCTCTCTGTCCTAGACCCCTCTCCTTCCACTGGCTGTTGGTGCCTCAGTCCAGATGTTCTGGATCTGGATCTTTGTCCTCCAGGAGTCCCAGCTTCCTCCTTCTCTCTCTCTCTCCTTCTGTGTGTTTGTTTCCTTCTCCTAGACACGTGCATGATGAGCTGGGGTTTGTCTCTTGTGTGTATGTGTAGTCTGTCCTCTTTCCAGGTCATCATGGTGGACAGGAGGTCATGTGGCTCAGGTCCTATCTGATGGCTGTTGTAAGTTGCTCGATGTGCTCCCAGATCCTATTCTTTGTTAATGTTTAAGCAATTACTATTGTCATCCTGATTGTCCACACTGTAAATCTACTATGTGCTCTGTTCTGTAAACACAACATCTATTTCCTGTCTGTCCTTGCTGGAAGAAGGATCCTCTTCAGTTGCTCTTCCTGAGGTTCCTTTCATTTTTTCCTTTTTTTTTAAAGGGGGGAGTGTTTCCTTGTCTGAGGACAGAGGGTGTTGTATTCTGTACAGATTGTTATGATTCTTGATACTGGGTTGTATAAATAAAATTTTACTTGACTTGACCCAACACACCATGCTTTCCAAATACAGACAGAATACACAGGCCCAAGTCATTTAAATAAAATAGGCGGTTTATCACCATCAGTTTCGGTCTTTTTTTACGACCATTTTCACATACTTAGGAAGCACAAGCAGCCATGAGTGAAAATCCATAAGCATGCTCCCTCTCTCTCTCTCTCTCTCTCTCTCTATGTGGAGCATGCGTGATCTATGGAAACGGCTGCTGTTGAGGTTGCATTGCAAGGCACAGACTAGCTCTGTCCTACACTGGGGAATGTGACGTGATGCAGTATTTATAGCGCCCACATTTGCTACTCTCTGGGTTATTACCAATGGTGTGGTGGTGTATTGGTAGGTGGATATACTGTCGCTTCAATGGACCTACCCCCTGACCCGCAACTCTCCCTGGCCACTAATGTAGTGTAATGAGGAATGTAACTCTGTACATTTACTGAAGTACTGGTACTTTTACTTTACTTGAGTGTTTCCAATTTGGCCAACTTTATACTTCTGCTTCACAACAATTCAGAGGGAAATATTGTACTTTTTCTCCACTAAATTTCTTTGACTGCTTTAGTTACTATTTTCTTTACAGATTAACATTTTACATTGCCTACAAATGATGCACTGCTATTACACTTCCCAGCAGTATACAAAATAGTTAAAACTAACTCCAACTCTACAAAGTTCCACAGTAAAATGTGGCTTACACATACAATTAGGTCATATGTCCCTAACCTTAGATATGACCCAAAGGAGCAGGAGTACAGCGCTTAGTCATCATGGTCACATGAGTACGACCCATAGGAGTGTACCGGCAGCAGGCCTACCCGTACTTGGTTCTCATGGTAACATTAATAAATTTGGTTAGGTTTAGGCACAAAAACTGCAAAGAAAGAAAAAGATCATGGTTTGGGTTTAAATAAACAGAGTTAGAGCACCTTTGTGGTCATGGTTGCAATAACAAAACACAGTTAAGGATGTGGAACAGTCATTGATAAAAGAAACAACATTGACTGTAGGTCTGAAATGGGAAATGATCGGCAGTCTCTCTGACTTCCTCCTTTTGTCCCATCATAATCACTAGGTCCTCTAGAGGTCGCCTAACAGTGAAACGTAACAATAGACGGTAACAAGCTGCTGGCACAGGCGACCTATGGGGTCATTTTTTGGGGGAGAACAGACTCTTTCAAATCCTGGAAATGCCCTTGGTCATGACCAGATATTATAAGGAGAGAGAATTTGAGAAACGTTGGAAAAAATATCACTAAACCAGAGCTCTGCAGAATTATACGATTCATTTCAAAACATTTGAAATTCATTGAAATGAATTTGAAACTCATTGCAGAATTTTATAATTCTGCAATGAATTTCTAGCAACAGGATTGTGTTAGAATTGAAAAAAGGGATGCTTCACAGCAGTCATAGTAGTCAAAAACACATTAAAAATCCAACAACAAGAAAAGACGTGCATGCAGACAAACTGATGATAAGAACATCACTTCCACTGAAAATGGGTTTCTTTATTCTGAGTCAGTGACAAATTGCTTAAAAATTTTACTTGTACTGAGCAGTGAATCTGTTCGGCAATCAGTAACAACAGCTGCCATTGTTTGGATTATAAAAAGTAAAAATAAATTCTTTTGGAAAGCAAAAAACAATATCATTACCTTACAAACATTCAGTTCTGACACCACACTAAAATAACAGGTATGGGTTGCAGCATGTGGGCTGCAGTGAACACTTCACCTGTGGTTGGAAGTCATATTGAATCTTGGAAAACAAACTTATACGTGTCAGTTCAAGGTTGTGGTAGCACAGAAATCTGCTCAAAAGTCACTCAGCTGTCAGATTTCTTTTGACTATGCAGAAAAAACATCAAATGTCCAGTATATCTAACGTTCCATTACAATATAGGAAGAAAAGGTGAAAATAAATGCAAATAGTGCTTCATACAGGCTAAACAATAACATGCAAATTCTGTATAATGCCCACTCACCCATTCTCCGATGTTGTTCTTACAAGTACAGAATTTCAAACCAACACAAATTTTACATCAAGATTTCTTTTTGATCAAAAATAAAGCAGGCTAACTCTGTTTATGTACAGATGATTTTTTTTCCACTTATTCTTTGTTACATTCCAAATATAAATGCAAACAGTGTGACCCAAAGAAAAAATTGCGCCACTGCTTCTGTAAAAACAAAGCAGATAGTGTTAGCGCTTCACTTGAAGAGCTCTCTGAGGCATGAGTATATATATTTACATATATACACATTTGGTTTGTACTGCGTATAACAAACCGTTTCCTAGCTTGCTGTGATTCACCTGTGTGATGCACTTTCATGCTTTCAATGTTCCTGTAATGCCTTGAATTCCATGGCCACAGAAAACAGTCATTTCTTATTGTCTTGCATATATTCCATGCTCAAGACACCCTATATAAAATTGTGAAGCGGGAGGATCAGCTGGTTCCAGAAGTGTTTTTCCCCAATGTGAACTCACATTTCAGATTGTTCTTGTAATGATCTCCTCAATGTTACACAACATGGATGCACAGGACTGTCCTTGACAATGTATCAATTACATATATTTATGCTGTAATCACCAGTTTGATTTATTCCAACATTCCAACATATTCTGAGAAATCCTGTTGCGCCTGTCAGTTTGGCATGGCTCTAAATACTACAGTACCCACGAGCCTCGGCGGCTGTTAGTATGTAGAAGAAGCCAGTAAGAGGCATGAATCAGAGCTGGTGAAACTAATTGAACCGACTAACTTACTAACTACATACTGAAGATGAGTTATGAAATACCTCCACAGTGACAATGGTATAGACACTATAATGCACTCTGAGGTGATCCAGTATAGAAAGTATTGACCTAGTAGCCCGGTTCCAGACCTCTGAATCACTGACCACATTTCTGAATCATTCAATGATTCAGATAGGTCTGGTCTTTTGCCCCAGGTGTAGGGAACAATCAACAAATCAGAACTTTGTAGTCAGAATTAAGAATGAGGAAATGGTCTGGTTCTAGTTGGAAACAAGCTGCCAAACTAAAATCATGATAAATAGCTACAGAAAAACGGCCACAGAAATGGTGACAAGTGTTGATGAGACTGATTTTACCGAAATAATAACTCTTACATTGATATATTTCTTTGACCATAGTGAAAAGTTAACTGCTCCTAGCAACTGCTACCGTGGCCTCCGGGGTGACTGAAATTTAGGTCTGGGGGGCAAATTTGATTTGGGGCAATCAAAACTAAATAATATTCCCAAACAGAATTCAGCTACCATAAACTTGGTGTCAGAAAGAATTAAGTGAAACAATCATCTACTATATCTGTGCATAATGGCTTACCAGAAGAGCTCATCAAGTAAAAAATACATACTGCACAGAGTGGTGACAAGTCTGTCACACTATCCACGCGTTTCACAGTTACAGCTTTGCATTTGACACAAAACTGGGTTGTTTTCTATAACCCAGATTAATGCATTCAAATTTTGCGAGTCCTCCTTTGCTTGCATAAAGAGTACACTGTTACTACTCTATAGGTTAAAGATACAAAAAAGTTGTGACAAAGCAAACCAAGTAAATACAACAGGGTATTAGGGCCATTGTAGGTTAAAAAAAACAAAACAAAAAAAACTTGATCTAAACTTGCAAAGTGAAGCAATGTGGTTCCCTGACAAAAACAAACACTTTTTTCTCGCAAATTCAGCACTTTAATCTCAGAGAATATCCAAGTGTTTTTTCATAAATTTCCAATTTTAATCTCAGAGAATATCCAAGTTTTTTTCTATAATTTTCTTCTTTTTTTTTTACCTACAATGGCCCTAATATGCCGTCGTAAAGCAAATAAGGAAAATGAACAACTTGCTTTCTTTATAAAAAAATGTGTGAGTTTCATATTTGTGCAAAAGAGAAATGTGAAATTTAAAGCAGAAACTACATAGAAACTTTCAGATGTAAAATGTTAAAGATGCAGGCCCTAATTTTGTTACAGCAACCAACAATGACCCAAACTTTCCTCTCCATTCTCTGCTGATGTTTTTAAGATTTGTGTTTGTGTGTGATTTGTGTTTTGTGTTTCCAAACACATCAGCAGTGAGCTGAAAGGAAATTATGAGAATGGGAAGAGCCGTTGAATACTGTAAAAAAACAAAACAAAACAAAAAAAAAATCAGGGGAATGTATCTTTAAAATAAATTATTTGGTGAATGCTACATTGCCCGACGGGGAAGTTGTTATTTAAATGGCAACTTTAAGCAACAAACAACAACAAGTAAAATCACATGTTATTGCGAATTATGGTTATGACACCTCATTTATATGGCTGAGAGCTCAAGTCACTGCATTTTAAGAGTACTTATAGGTTTACAGACTAATTCCAAGCAGATTGAAAATACAATCCAATGAACAAAACACAACCAAATAGAGAAAACAATTAAATAGACAAAACACAAGTAAGTGGACAAAAAAGTTAGAATGTGATATTTTCTTTCTTTGCTCACGTTTTGTCTTTTTCATTGTGCTTTCTCAAGTGGCAGTGCTTTGAGCTCTCTTGGCCAAGTAGATTTTCAGGCTATTTTCATTCACAGGTACAACCTTTGTCTGAAATTTAAAAATGAACAATAGGTAACTCTCACCTACTAAATAGTGTTTTCTAAGTACACTTGCACCTGTTGACACAATGAAAGACTTAATTTCTTTCAATTCCAAACTAATGAAATCAAAAAGTGAAAAAAACAACAAATAAATAAAAATGAAACACCATTTTGACACCGGTCTGTATACAAGGCAGCTGTCAATATGACATAAGGAATGCTTCTGTACATTTGATTTGAAACAGGAAAGTTATTATTATTATTATTTGTGTTCAACACATGGATGAAGGGCATTTTCTTAGGTTATTTGCATGTACAGTAACAGCTGTAACAGCCGACTGTGGTGTTTTATTTTTTTTTCTTTAACTAAAAATCAATTTGGAGTTACAAAGCAATAAATCATGTGAAGAACGCCGTTGTCTGGAGAAGGTTTTTGAGTCAAAAGCTAAAACACAAATCTATATTTACATGCAGTATATCTTATTGCATGTTACAGAGCCTGGATATCCTGCATGCAAATGTGAAAATGGTAAAGACTTGCAAACTGTTGGTTAACAAGAGACCAAAATATGTTTTTTCAAAAATTATAAATTTATCAAGAAACAACTATTAATCATCTTTTTGTAATCAGCACATGATTACTGCCCTTTGAATTCCCTCTGTATGTAAAATAATGTTTCATCAATGCAATCTATTTACAAAGACTGAGTACTTTTATACATACAATCCTTTGTCTTATATTGTACAATACTTACAATTACAGCATTGAATTGTGGTGTCCTTTAACACCTCAATACACAAAAGTATAGATTATCTCATATAAATCTATATCTCATATATGACCAGACATGATGTGTGAACCTGGCTTCAAAGTATTTCCTATGCTGCACAATCATTCAAATAAAATGTAATAGCTGCAGTTAAAGGGATTTTTAAAAAGGCAGTATCAAGAAGGAATCATCAAGAGGGTCTCCCTTTGTTTCTGGTTTTTCATGGAAACACAAGACATCTATCTGCTCTGTGAGCTGCTCTGAATTCCTAATCACAGTTGCAGTATTGATGTCATATCAAACACAACAAATAGCATGTGCTAAAGTGTCCATGACTCGCTTTCACAAGGAGTTTTGTAGATCAAAGTGTATGAAGTCATCAGCAACACATCAGTAAATACAGTGTCTCCCTGTGGCTCTGATGGTTGTCCTATCCTGAGAGCCTTCAATGACTAACTAGCTAAATCTAACTAGGATGGTGCAAGTTTGTACTTTTCAGTCTCACTGAAGTTAATGTGCTCACTGCTGCCACTGGAGCCTCCAACATTACTGGCCCTGGTTCCAGCTTCCTGGAAAAACGCTGAAAATGCCAACTCCAGGGTAAAAACTCAAAGATATCTCCAAATGTCTTCAAGTTTCCTTTCTGCGGCTTCTTGGAGACAGTTGCGGGTAGCCCTACTTCTTAGCCAGTTGGAAAGGATGTTGACCCTTTAAATACAAGTGTGAACACAGTTTAGTCACTTCAGAAACACAAGCAAAAGAAATGAAAGATACTGACATTGGTAATGCATGAAAGGTTATTTATCGTTAGGCTTTGATGTCGATGTGCATTTTCCAGAGTTACCCGAGCTGAAATGCCGTATTATACCCACTTTCCCTCAACCAGCCTTGTCTACTCCAGCTTTACTTTTCCTTGACAGGTGGTTAAACGGTCAATTCTAGCCATATAATATAATATTTCTCTTACAATTTTAAACAAAAAAGTCTTTCAACCTCACACTCCCTTGTGGCAATGCCTAGCACCACCTGCACTCTATGGTACGTTTTGAAGATTTTATTTACCTGTAGATATTACCCGGCTCTAACCCTCAATGACCTAGAGTGCAGTGTTAGGGTCTTACTGACCTTATGCGGCCTGCCCATTTTTTTGTTTGTTCCATTTCTGTTTTTGTCTCTCAGTACACATAGTTCTATATAGCGATAGTCGAAGGTTCAGACTGGTTTACATAACCTAAAGTTTCTCTAAAATGTGAACACACATCCATATTGATGAAAAAGTCACACTGCCAAAGGCTACAACACCATAAGTGCAAGATTAAAAGGCAATCGCTGAAAATGGCACTATGTTTCCCGCAGTGCTATCTTCAACTGGCTTACTTAATGTGCTACAACACTGGGTCAAATGTTTCTATCATGGAAAACTTTCAGGCACACTGATGCTCTCACAGGTTATTACTGGGGAATTTTATGAAGCCCAACATTATCTGTAAATCCGAGCTGCATGAATGCTTTGGTTGATCTGGCTGTTTACAACGTGTTTATACTAACACTGGATAAAAATTTGTTTAGCTCCACTAAAGTCAGCTAATTAGCAATTTACACAATTAATTTATAATTTCCGAATAATTCCTTCTCACAAAGAATCACGTAATCAGCAGATTATCCTCCAGACATTGCTCAAAATATGCTAATTTCATTGAAAGGTGGACTGAAATTGGGTTGTATGAAAACCTTCCCTAAAGCAATGGTGGTAAAGTTTGCCTGTAGAAAAAAAAAACATCAATCGTGGTGTACTGTAGTTATACTGTGTTGTGGTCTAGGGACCACATTGATTAAAACAATCTCATAACGAGATTGTTACACATTGGTGCAAATTGTTGAGTCTGAGAAAAAGCTCTTCCTTTTAATTCCAGGATCAAAGGTGCATGAGCAGCCTTACACGGTTTAACAACCTTGGGATTATATCGAATTCTGCTTTGACGTATATCAAATAGTCTCGCCTAATCTGCTTTTTCAGATCAAAAACTCATCCAACAGATTCTTCTATGATCAGATTCTGAAAAATAGAGTACGTGTATCCCTTTTCACCAATTAACAGCCAATTATTTAACTGTAATGACCTGTTTTTTGGTCTTGCCACAGTGCTTGTCACTGTATATGCAATGCTCTAAATGACTTTATTAGTCTATCTTGTTAGGAATTAAAACTATCAGATCTACGGGGTCTGGATTCCTGAGTCCCAAATTCTAGGTCAGAATGTCATGTCTGACATTTTATTATTCATAATATTTATTACTCGCCCATGAAACAGCCTGCTTGCTGCCTTGACAAAAAAAGGACTCGGATTGTGCTGGACATCATGACAGCTGTTTATAAAAGTGTATGTTGAGGGATATTTCATTAGATGTAAAAGATGTTTTGGTCCTTGTGATACTGTCTTGATACTTGGCCTCTTCTCTCTCCCGTAGTTTTGTTCTTTCTCATCTCTCTCCTCTCTCCTCCGTTCGCTTTCTGCAGGTATTTCTGACCCTGGTGCTGCAGAGTCTGGATCTGTGACTGCAAACCACCTACTGTCCCCATGATCCTGCTCAACACCCACTGTTTTAGTTATTATGATAATCATTACTATTATATTTTGTTTTATTAGTATTAATATTCACCCTATTATTATAATTATTAGTTTTATTATTAGTCTCATTATTATTATATAGCTTTATGTTATGCGTCTACTGTGCTATAACCCCCCCCCCCCCCCCCCCCTCTCCCTCTCTCTCTCAACCCAGCTGGTCGGGGCAGACACCCCCCCACCATGAGCCGGGTTCTGTTCAAGGTTTCTACCCAGGAGTTTTTTCGTGCAACTGTTGCCAAGTGCTTGCTCATGGGGGAATGTTGGGTCACTGTAAATACAACTATAAAGAGTCCTGGTCTAGATCCTCTCTATATGAAAAGTTCTCTGAGATAACCTCTCTTATGATTTGGCTCTATATGAATAATATTGAATTGAAATTGAATTGAATTGTCTTCCCACCACAAAAAATTGTTAAAAACAATGTTAGAAAAGCTCAAACAAAAAATCATTTCATTCAGTCCATGCTTTGGGGCACACACAGATTCAGCTTTAAATCAACGAGGGTTAGCATTCTTCAGAGGCAATCAGCACTTTACACTTTAGACTTCATCCAGTTAATATAAACTTAGGTAAAAGCAATTCCATCTAAACTGAATTCCCTCAGATAATTATTGGTTCTTTTCCCATAGAACAACATTTATTTATTTGACATTTTTAGATGATAACTAAGAATCAAGAGGGTTATTCCTGTGTCAGTGAATTTGCAGTTTTTAAATCACAGCTGCCTACTGACTAAGACCTAATCGCAAGGACATGTTCAGCTGAACTTCAGCTAAACCGGATATGAAGAAGTTACCATATAAGCTTGACCCCACATGGGTGAATCAGAGGCATGGCTACAGAATTACGCTGTACCTCTCAGAAAAATTGCAATTGGGGAAATTCTGCTCTAAGCTTACGGATTTCTGATTTTCCACTTCACTGACCATATCACTTATTGCTGAGGAAGGAATTTAGAAATACTACTCGAACAATACAGTGCATCTTTTATGAGTTCTAGGCTAGTTATACCTTCGATTAACACAAAAATACTCCATGTATCAGCCTGTACACATGTATGCTATATCATACAGCATTTTGCCCTGCAATAACTCTGTAACAGTCTACTGCCTATATAATAGCCCGCAAAACAAATACAGTTTACATTACATTCCCTGTAAATTGCAGTGTAAATTGGCATTATGATATATAAAAGATTTTTTTTTCTTCTTAGTCTTATAGCCTTAGTTGACTGTGTATTTCGTATGGCACACTTGTCTAAACTCTTCACATCCTTCAGGTACTGGTCTTTGGCTACTACATTAATTAATACACTCACTGAGCACTTTATTAGGCACACCTGTACACCTGCTTATTCATGCAATTATCCAATCAGCCAATCATGTGGCAGCAGTGCAGTGAATAAAATCCTGCTGATACATAGATAAGTCACAAATGTTTAGTGACTTATCTGTGTGACTTCTGGGTCTTCACCCATCTACCCGAATACAGGCTTATGCTCCTTCTCGGCCACTGTGTTCCTCCAAGGAACATCGTCTGGTATTGCTGTCCCTGCACACAAGGCAAGCACAGTCCAGACTGTTCCTGTTTGTGGTTCCCTGATGGTGGAACAAGCTACCAAATGTTATCACTGCAGGGGCCTCCCTCTCTGTCTTCAAGAACCTCAAGAACCTTCAAGACTCATCTCGTCTTAGAGCACCTCCTCTCCTAAGACTTCTACAACCCCAACATGCCCAACTAGTACTTACTGGGCACTTTCAGTAAATGTCTTTACCTGATCTACACACACTATCTTATTGAATAATTTTATTTCTTAGTTCTTACTTCAGGTTCTCTTGTTGTACTGAAGCTTTAGTGTTGTCCCTCTGAATAAAACCATCTGCCAAATGAGTAAAAGTAAATGTAGATACAGGTCAGGAGCTTCAGTTAATGTTCCCATCCAACATCAGAATGAGGGAAAAAATGTGATGTCAGTGACTTTGACCATGGAGTGATTGTTGTTACCAGACGGGCTGGTTTTAGTCTTTCTGAAACTGCCGATCTCCTGGGATTGTCAACCGCCACAGTCTCTGGAGTTTTACTCAGAATGTAGCCAAAAAGAAATAACAGTTAGCAGTAGATCTGTGGAAGGAAACAGCTTGTTGATGAGAGAGGTCAGAGGAGAATGGCCAGACTGGTTTGAACTGACAGACAGACTACGTTAACTCAGATAACCACTCTTTACAACTGTGGTGAGCAGAGAAACACGTCCAACCTTGAGGTGGACGGGCTACAAGAGCAGAAGACCCCTTAGGGTTCCAATCCTGTCAGCCAAGAACAGAAATCTGAGGTTGCAGTGGCAACAGACTCAACCAAACTGGACATTTGAAGACTGGAAAAACGTAGCCTGGTCTGATGAATCTGGATTTCTGCTGAGGCAGCAGATGGTAGAGTCCGAATTTGACTTCAACAGCATGAATCCATGGACCCAACCTGCCTCGTGTCAACAGTCCAGGCTGGTGGTGGTGGTGTACTGGTCTGAGGAGTGTTTTCTTGGCTCAATTTGGGTGCTTTAATACCAATCAATCATGGTTTGAATACCACAGCCTGTCTGAGGATTGTTGCTGACCATGTGAATCCCTTCATGGCCACAGTTTACCATCTTCTAATGGCTACTTCCAGCAGGATAATGCTCCATGTCACAAAGCAAAAGTTGTCTCAAACTGGTTTCATGAACATGACAGTTCAGTGAACTTCAGTAGAACAGCTTTGGGATGCTGTAGAACAGGAGACTGGCAGCATGAATGTGCAGCTGACAAATCTGCAAAAATGATGTGATGCAGTCATGTCAACATGGATCAGAATCTCAGAGGAATGTTTCCAACATCTTGTGTAATCCATGCCGCGAAGAACTGAGGCTGTTTGAGAGCAAAAGGAGGAACTACCCAGTATTAGTATGGTGTTCCTAATAAAGTGCTCAGTGAGTGTACATCTCTAATACACTTTTTCAGTTTGTTAGATACAGTAATAGCAAAAATTTTGACATTTGACACTACCACAGGTGTAAATAATAAATGAATGATGGCTGAATTCCAGTAACAGTAGCCACATCAGTTTCAAGCTTCTCGTATTGTTCATATCTGCTCGCTGTCACACACTGTCATGGCTTATTGAGACACTTAAATAATACAGAGCTATCATTAACGCCATTTGTAAGACCTGTGCTTTACTTACTAGAACAAGTCAAAATGTCTGTAGTGAAAAAGACCTGTTAAGAAATATCTCTTTGGATTCCAAAACTAATGCAGAACTAAGGCAGATATGACACCTAATAAACAAAATTACACAATGACATTAGTGTGAAAATGAGAATAGTGTTGTCTTCATAAAATCATATACAGTGAAGGATTTTAACCTTTAGAGCTATATATATATATTTCCTTAAATCTGCAGCAGATTTAAATTAAACCTCAGATGCAGTGATCTCTAGTGACATTTATGTCATTTCCCTTGGACACAGCAACTTGTTTAGACCAAACAACTGATGCAGTTTAATCAGCAACTTCTGAGGATGCAGAAATGTAGTTTTAGAGATTATGTGGTTTTGTTCCAGACAACACAGGTTTAAATCTGTCCTCAACCTGGAACTGCAGCTAAAATCATGGCAGAGCAACAGCCACATAATCTGAAATGATGTATTTCTGAAATGCTTTTGTTTTTTTAATTTGTTTGTAAAATATGTCTTGCCCGTGATGTCCACACTACACCAGTACAGTAGATTAACCAATAATTAATGACACTGCACTTAATGTAATTAATCTCGTGGCAATCTCTTGCCTCCATAAGTGAGTATGTTTAAAACATTATGAGAACAAAACAAAATCCTCAGAAATTAATTAATATTGATAGTCACTTTGAACACAATCGACATTTTGGACATTTCAAAACATATCTGGCCTCAAGTATTTAAGATCCATATCGATATGGATATGGCAGCAAAATGATGGCCAGCAGGTGGCATGAGTTAATGTGAGGTACTGTGCAGCAACAGCACATGATGAATATTTTATTACCATCAAGGATTCAATAACAATCTCTCATGGCTGTCAACATCAAATCCAGGCCGAGCAAAACACGAACAAAGGTTTGTCAAAGAGCAGCAGCATATAATGGATCAAGCTCCACACGGGTCAGTCCATCCATTTCTTCAACACCGAGTCACTTGGTAAAGTTAATGAGGTTAGCTTAATGAGTACAGTTACACCATAAAAAATACTTGTGGATAAAATGTTCTACAGTTCTTCATTTAAAAAAAAAATCTCCATTGTCCAAGCAGGTTACAGCTTTCTTCATAAATGGATGAGATAATGTGACAACTGCAGCAGTATGCCTTCAGGGTGAGCAGCAATATTTCCATCCAACAATATGGTACGTATTCTATGCCTCAGATTAGAAGGCAGATAAACAAACAATCTACAAACACTACAGTTAATACACTGAGCATGATAGTCATAAAGCAGGAAGTGGCTGCCCATAAAATTTGGCAAAACTATTTACAGCTAACTGAAACCAGAGGGAATATACAAGAAAAACAACAAAAAAAAAAAAAAAAAAAGAGCTGTTGCTTTCCTGCTGTACAACTAAACATTTTATTTTCAGGATCTTGCATGCCTTCATGCCAACTTTAAAGCTTTGAATGGTTAAGAGATCTTGGTTGACACCCTCCTCCATGACATAAGTGTTGAAACAAATGTTAACGGCAATTATCTGGAATTTTTTCCTCATTAACAATGAGGTATCAGACCTCAGAGAGAGAATTTAAGGCCGTCCCCTAATCACACCACTTGGCACCCCTTATATCCACTTAGGGTGGATATAATGCCTGTTAGAAGTTGCCTGTTAGCAGTTGCAGTAAGTAAGGTGTGAATCATGTGTCATTGCTGTGCCAACCCATACATACCCCTTTCCCCAACAAGCTAGGGTTCTTAGTGAAAAAACCAGGACATCATCCCTCACTGGCTTCCCATCCACCCACCAACATTACCAGTTGTGTTGTTTACTATGCCTGGCAAAAGTGGAAGCTTTGCTGTCAGGAACCATATAGCCCAAGTGATAATAGCATTTTGAGGCTATTATCAACATTTGGGAGAAATCTGATAACAATATATTGGCCAACAGTCATTTTGTTTCAACATAAACACAAAATGCGAACACCCAACCTTGATACTGATCCCTTACACTTTTGTTTTATTGTGACCAGGATATTGAGCGTAACATTTTATGGAGTAAAAATGAACCTTGTGCTCTCTGGTGGACAAACTATGTAGTACTGAAACTGTTTCTAAATTACCCCAACCTTGTCTGGTATATCTCTGCTGCAATTTCTTAATATTTATCAGCTGCAATATACATAGATACCGATATATCTGCAATTAATTAATATTGGCAGATCTGTCAGCCTCGTCAAATTATTGGTCTAGCTTTAGTGCAAACTCATGTCTGTCGGTGTTTTTGTTCTTGCTATAGCACATACAGAAATTTTCATCCTATATTTATCCATGAAATACTTTAAGTGACATTAATCATTTTCATTTTGGTTTTTGTTTACAATATGAAACCTATGAATCATGGCGTAACACATGGAGCAAAGATGAAAAAATGCAGTAAAAGTGAAAAAAAAAACTTACTATTCAGATTGGAAGTTGAAGAAAATTATTTACAGGATCCATACCAAACTTCATGTCTCTCTGGCTATTATTTATCAAAATATCTTACTAAGGACCAAAGTGGTTTGACTGATGGACAGATCCATCCTTTGGAACTATCATTAATGGAACAAAAACACCCTTCAGTCTGGGGTCAGCCCTAAATCGGATATTTTAAATCTGCGTGTTCATCAGTACAATTTGAGCACATGACCAAAAATTCTAAGACTTTAAAGAGCCACTCCATTAACATTTAGTCACTTTGAAAGTAGTGTAAATACACTGCTTGTTTGTTTTTAAGACTTTATCACAAAGAGGAGAGTTCAACTAAGACTTTCCAAATGCTAACACATAATCTTCCCAGCCTCATAACTCAGTGCAGCATGGTCTATTACAACAAAACAAAACAACATAATGCAATAAGTTAATAAGCATTATCCACTTCACATTATGCACAAATATCATGCATATGTAGCAACATTATAATTTTTACTTATCCAATCATATTAAAATAATGCATAGATATAAAAATCAAATACATAAACACTATCATATGTTTTAAACAATCTGTACAAAAATGTTGCCATATCTTTTTAGGATTTTTTAAAACTTTTTTCCATGTATAACAGAATAGGGAAAAAGTAAAAAAATAAATATCCTATGTACAATCACATCAGCCATTCCAAAGTTATTGTCACTGCAAGAAAAAAAGCAAAAAGCAAGAAGAAGACATCAAATATTAGTTCAAACAATGTTCATGGTGAAATTTGGATACAGTATGTGAGCTACTACATAGATGAGGAACACAACAAGACAGCATCAAACTCTCCAACTTACTTTATTCCAACATCCTGGTACAGGTAAGCCATCATCCCCCTAGAAAAAGAAAAACAAAATGTGAATTGAAAATTCTGTACGCTGCAGAGATTAACAATATTATCATGCAAGTGTGAAGCAACAATGCAAATAAAAGCAGTTTACAATTATATTAAGAAAAAAAACATTTGAAATCTGTATTTTTCTTTATAAGGTAGCAAAGTGGTAGGAGTTATTTTGGCAATCCGGGGTTCTGGCAATAACAGTCATGTTCTATTTCAGCATATGTATTGTAGGTCTGTGCCCAAATAAAAAATGTCCAAGTCAAATCACATTTCCCAGTTACTGCACGTGCTAGTGGTTCCATACTCAGTATTATTACTGACAAATTTCACCAATTCATCTTATCTAGAATCAGGGTTGTAGCTATGATTATGGACATGAACAACGTCATGTCACGGGTTATATTACTAGAAATATAGGGTCAGGGGTCTTAGATTGATCTAAATCCATTAATCCTGTTTTTTACAAGAACCATTTATGTCAGATAACATGAATGACAGATAATGTTCTGCTTCTTTATTTTTTTTCCCCACGGATGTGGACTTGTACATCCGACTTGTATTTCCAGTTTCCCAGTACTGGGAGTTGAGCACGTTTCAGGCTACAAGAGTGCAGGGCACACCAACAGCATGTGCTGGTGTTGAGTGGAGATAAAACAATATGCCTCATTATCCTTCCAAAATATTCAGTTGTTGGCTACATAAAGCTGATAACTTAACTTACTTTGATAATTGTGTTGATTCTACATGCATATTATTTGACAGTATCTAAACAAAAATCTACCACCTCATACGTATGTTGTTTTATGACAGTACTAGATACAAGAAATAACCTAAAGATTACAAAAGTATTTAAGTGGAAAATGGAAAACAATTATTAGCACTAACAGGCGCTAAAAGTTGTGTAACTTAACCAAACTGCAGGAGTGAGTCTCTCCAAAGTCAACAGGCAGCAGGAATCAGGAGTAATATCCACAGGTTAACAAGCACTGAGTCTACTGTCTGACTATAGTACGTGAACAAATCTGTTGAACCCTGAAGCTCCCAAGCAGTCTCTTCAGCATTCCTCGGTGTACGGGCTGCAGCTCAGCATGTACGGGAATTGTCGACAGAGAGCGAGTCTGCACAAGAGCTGGTATAAGCATCAGACATGTGGACTTGAGTTTACAGGTTGGAAGTACTATATGGAGTCAGCCGTGAGAGCACACAGCTAAGGTAAGTACCAAGGGGAAACATGTTAGTCAGTCACCACCTTCACTGCTTATAGCTAAACTCTGCCACACAGTACTGAGTGAGTTTGTAACACCATTTAGGGTTGCAATGCATTCATTTATTTAGCTGACAGTTTGGTAACATATAACAGCAGTGTGAGATTCTGCATAGGCATACGAGTTGATGAATGAGACTGCATTAAAACAGTAATTACTTCAATTGTCCATTCATTTTACACATTATCATTTAGGCCTATTCCACACGTATACAGGTATTTTTTAAAACATCGCTTTCTCTATGTGTTTTGGCCTTTCATCCACACGCAAAGTGTCACTGAAAGTAGACCTTTTGCAAAACTCCTTCCTGGGTGAAGATGTTCTTAAACTCTTGTTGCAGTGTTGACGTGTAGACAGGAAAAAAATTAGTTTTTAGTCCAAATGAATATAGGCTCTTTGAGCCAGACTCCTTTAGGTCAATGATGGGATCTGGCAACCGTCTGAAAGCCAATTGCTTTTTTCTATTTTCTTTTTTTATTTTGGTAATCAATACAAGACAGAATAATACGATGATTTTTCGACACACTATTCAGCCATGGGCACTCCATGCACTGACTGAATGTTGTGTTGATGTGCGTGTCGTGACACCAATCACATGTGATGAAAAATAAGGATCGTACCATCAGGTTCGGGGGGGGGCTGACAGTCTACAGAGCACAGAATGGTTTGTGCTTTGGATAATTTATTGTTTATTTTATTATTTTATTTTATTTGATATGGACATCGCAGTAGCATTAGAATTGTAACATACATTTATGCACAAGAACCAGATGCACAGTGTTTAGTGTTTTTAGCTAAACGCTAATTTACAACGTTCAATATAAATTAGATGTTCAATACACATGTATAATAGTGTTTGATGTTTTTACACTAATGTTGTTATACCTAACATTACGTAAAAATAATGGTATTCTAGAAATTTTAAAGTTTAATATACTTACAGTGAATAATTTAAGTGATATGCACGCTCACATACCAATCATAGATCAAAACTGCATTATCCGGCTGAATTATAACCAAGAAGAGGTACCAAATGAAGTGCCATTTGGGAGCCGAAAGAGGCAGCTCTTATTGCTAAACTGAGCGAAATCATCGGGCTCACTAATAAGAGCCAAAATTCCCATCACTACTTTGTTTGACATTAGAGTGTGCGCTATTACCTCCGTTGTTTACATAAGGCGATTTTGTGCAATAGCAGACGTAGTCAAAATAGTGTTGGTTTTAACCTTGCTAATAGGACTTTTTACATGATTACACATAAATGTATCAGTACACACATAATATTCCCCCGTCTCTCGATGTGCCATTGTTGTTAGCCTACCAGAACCGGTAATAACTTTTTTTCAGGTTTCTGATTGGCTAACGGTTAGGGTTGTGTTGGTTTTGGCATGCTCGTGACAGTGCTTAACAGGGTATTTTTGGGAGGAAAACCCCCATTTTAATAACTACCAATGTATGTGTGGACTAGGCCTCAATTCTTATTCACTGACAATGTGATGCCTTTCATCATATTTCTCAATTTCAAAGGTTACATTTTTCGTTGGGAAACAAAACGTTGTCAACAGATATTTTTGTTCTAGATTTCGTTGATAAAATAACACTGTGTAGCATGCTCCGCTAATCGATAAGAATGACAATTTGTAGGAGCCACATAACACATTCAACAGTTTAAATCAGTTTAAATTTTAAAGTTTTAAAGTTCACTTTCAGATTTTGGGTCAATCTGAGATGAATTATGGTGACTATGGTGCCGTGTTTTGGTCACAATTGCAAACACAAAGAGGTCTGAATTTGCTACACCTCTAATTTAAGCCACTGATTAGCCTCTCCCTATAGTAACAGTTGTGTGTACTGTAGTATTTACAACTATTTGCCACAACAAACAGATACAATAAAAACACTGCAGGAGGATGGTACTGTTGTTCCAGTGCTAGCTGAAGCTTTACAGTTTCTGGTAAAGACAGACTCTGAGAAGAATAATTAGTAATTATGCCAAGGTTTCACTCTTAAATTAATAAATTGACATGTTGATATGCTAAAAAATTCCAAAACATAACCTTACCTGTGAAGTTAAAATTCAGAAATGATAGAGACTTATATTGTGGACTCCTTTCTTCATTACCAGTTTTATGAACCATGATCAAGGTATGGTACCTTCCAATACCAAATCTAACCACCTAGCAGTCATATCTCCTCTAATTATGTTTATATACAACTAATTTGCAACAGCAAATATGTGTGAAAGGAAACATAATTGCAACTGGATTATGTTTTCTATTAACAAAATGAAGAAATTTTGTTTTATTATTATCGTATTTTGCTAGTCCCAAAAATGTTGATACTGAACATATCAATAAAATGTTGCTACTAAATGATAATGTATTTTTTTCCTGCTAGAATATCCCACTTTGCACAATTTCTACTTGTAGCGACTGCAGCACTGTTAAACATTTCTGTGGTTATGTTTAGGCACTGGCAGTGTTTGGTTAAGGTTCGGGAAAGATCCTGGTCCGGTTTAATGCAGAAAAAGTTCACAGTGACTTCAGACACAACCTGTTTATCTACATTTAACCAAAAACAACATCTTTCACGAACCTAAGCCAAACCAGAGACACGAGTCTGGGGGCAAATCCCCGGCTCTGTTGTCATTTTCGTGGACTCTATACCCCCACCATCTGTCCCGATGATCTCCCCAACCTACCTATGATTCCGGTGCAGTTCCTAAATATAGTGATTTGTTCATTCAAAACAAATATTTCTTCAGAATCCTACCAGTGATTACGTTTGTCACCACAACATGATAAAAATTTCTAGGAGACAGGGTTGCACCTAGAATCCATTAGCCTTGCAAAGCCAGACTACATCTCGCAAACTCAGTTTTTGATATGAATTTGGAGATGCCCTGAGAATTGACTGTGCATGACAAGATGCATGTCTGACCAGTAAGTAGGTTAAGGGGAGTGTTTGGATAATGACATAAGTCACCACCCCCTGAAACTGCCAAAAGCTGTTAACAACTGTTTAAACTAACAATGTGTTCTTGTTGGCCTTATTGTGCTGTGATGACACATCTGCTTGATCAATCACTATCCACAGCTGTGCCAGCAACTATTGGTAGTACTTGAAACTCACTTTAGTATCAACGTCTGAGTAGTGTCCAAATTTTATTTTTACTAACACATCCCCAAAGCGGGTGGTGAACAGTGGAAACAAAAGCAGAAACCATGACAATGGGTTGCTTTATTAAATTTAGGATTGAAAAGCAAAAACAGTGAGCTGGCTTTGTGAGGCTAAAAATCAACACAGGAAATCTGAAAAATGAACCATTTTTCATTGATGCCTCCCATACTAATAACAGGACCCTGCTTTCTTTGACCAAAAAAATTAATTTAGTTCCTATTGCTTTTCATCATCTCTGGTATACTGTTGCCTTGAATATGGAATAAATTGGTGCTCCATGCAAGAGATGGTGCAGGAAACAAAGGGTTATGAATAAAAGCTTTAGTATACTTAATATTTTCAATTTCAAAGCTTTACACAGAAAAGATTATTTTTGGTTATGTAATTTGTGATATCAGTCACAATCATATATCTGCATCTAAAGTTAACATAGAAAGTTTTAGTTGTTGTGATGAAAAGGTTGAGTTGAATGAGTATTTGTTCTCAGAGGGAAAGGCTTGTTCATGTTAGTTCTATGGGAGGTCAGTTGGAAAAGTTCTGTCTTATTAATAGATGAGTCAACTACAATACGTAGATTTTAACTTCAATGCAAACATGCATTTTCTTGGTAAATCTACAGTGCAACCTATGATTGCCCATAGTCAGGGGCGTGGTTAGAGATGGCCAGAGGCATGCTGGGAAAAGTGAAGGGAAAGAAAGAGCACCATACCACAGGGCAAGGGGCATCCAGCCCGTCCAGGCCTGGCAAGCCTGGTTCACCTTTCTCCCCTTTAAAGCCTCGGAAACCCTGTTTGTAAAATCAACGATTTAAAAAACAATGTTGCAGCTCATGTGCAGCAGAGGAGTGTTTGTCCTTCACTGCTTGATGGTAGGAGGATCTCCACTTCTGTCCACTGGGTGACTGGATACAGGTTTCCTAAACATGCAGGCAACCTGGGACTGACAGGAACTGGGCTCACTGAGATGAGTTTGAAACATTTATAAAGCTTTCAGGTGCAGGATGTGATGACCAATTGTTTCTTTGATAATAAATCAGAGGTTACTTCACTACGAGAACTTGGTTCAATGTAGAGTTCTGCTGACAGCCCGAATCCTAAGAGTCCCACCAAAGTATTGGGTTTCGAATCAGGCTTGGATCATTTTGTTACGTAATTATGGGCTTGGGTCAAGTTTGAGTTTCAGTCATTGTTGCTTCGGGTCAAAAGTAACATGCTGAGGTGGTGCAGGCATGTGATCAAGATGCTTACTGGATGCCTCCAGGGTAGACCAATAACACGCTGTAGGGCGTACATATCCCATCTGGCAGGGGAACATCTTGGAATCCCGCAGGAGGAGCTGGTGGATATGGCTAAGGGGATGACATCTGGGCTACCTTGCTTAGCCTGCTGCCACCACCACCCAGACTCAGAAAAAAAATAAATAAATAAATAGATGGATGGGTGGTTACAGGTTTGGTTATTTTGAAATGGAATTTCTTTCTTCTCTGTGGCTGTGCAAATTGTCTATGTTCATGTATCTCAAGTGCCCAGTGCACAATGGGTAGCCGGGAAAAGAGCCAGAGTGTTGCCGATGTGTTGCAGTAGCCTGGTGAGCTAATTGTCAGTAATGGATGAAATAAAACAAAAATGTTTTAGGTCTGGTAGGGGTCTGAAATTTAAAAGTCCCGTCCCATTTACCAAAGGCATGGTTTAGGGTGGGGTTCGGGTCTCAGTATTCAGCCTGTGCAGAACTCTAGTTTGATTGTCTCTGACCTGTCACCTATTCTTTAACACGAAGGACAGGGTAGCAGAGCTGCAGGAGAGAGGCTGAAAATTGAGACAAAATGCTTTGGGATATTTTGATACTCATCAGCAGAGGCCGCCTGATTCCTGTCTGTCTCATTCCTGGAAAAAAGAGGCTCCCCAGGCAGAGTTGTGTTCTGTTGTCCATTCAAGTCAATTTTCTCCCTAATAAATTTATTTTCAAATGAAACCTTCTTAATCTAGGGTTTCATCAATTCAATCACATATCTCCCCATATCTCTGAAATGCTGCACAGAACAACTGGACCAAACCCTTCCTGGGGTTTATTAGAAACACTGAATACCAGAGCCAAAAGGAAGCTGACTACTGAATACAAATCTTCAGAGAAAACTGAAGCTCTATGGGATTATGTTGTATTCTAAAATAGTGCTCCTTCCCTTTGCCTCTTGGCTACACATCGGACTACTGACATACCAACGGACAGGGGGCATCTAATCCAGGTGCTCCTTGGTCTCCCTTATCCCCTTTGGCCCCCCTGTTGCCTTTCTTGCCCCTCTCTCCCTGCAAACAACAGTGTATTAAAAAAAGACAAACTTTAGTCCTCCACATTAAGCCACACATGAAGCAAATCTTTGTTTTTTGTTCTTACATATATGTAATTTAGGCAATACGAAAAATAAGTTATTTTAATTCACTAATATGTTTGGTGTGCCTTTTGCTATTTTATAAAGACTATATGGTTTTTAATGTAAATTTAGTGGAAAGGGAAGGTAAATACAGGGAGGGAAGAGAGCTTACAGCCAGTGCAGTTGGTAAGCAGGTTTCATCCAAGCATTTTACCAAACACTACCTACAACCTACTGTACAATATGAGCAGCTTTTGGAATACTTCTTAATGAGGAGTGAGAAAGCTAAGTGAGAAGGCTGTTACATGTATACTCATATACTAATTTTATCATGGAAGATAAATATGAGAATGAGCAACAGGATAGTGCCCAAAAATAAAAGTTATAGAGTAATGAAATGGTGAGTAGACCATGTGAGGTGGCTGGCTGGTGAAGCATTCCAAGCACGTGGCCATTCTAGTTGAGTCATCATTACAAACTGCATAAAAAAAAGTCTGGTTCATTGAGAAAAAGTCAAGAATGTATACATATAAACTTTAAAAGCGCAGTAAGCTTTTCACCACAATGCACACATTGAGACATTTAAAAATGTCCAGAATGGACAGATTGGTTGACAAAGTGTTTTTTGACAGATTGATGTTCATTTTCTTGTTTCCTACCAACAGGCGGCAATTGTTTTAACCATGACTGTGTTCTTTTCCCTAATGTTAAAGAAGTAGTTCTTGGATTCGTGAGGATAAAGGTTCCCTAACCTTGACTAATACGTTTTTGTGTCTAATTTTCAAAGGCAACAAAAATGACTTATTTTGTCTTTAAAGTGGAACTCAACCAATTGTACACATCAAAGTCTGTTTACAGGTATTGCGGAGCACTACTACATATGTGAAAAAAGTGGTATAAAACATTTTGTGGCTTCAGAGGCAGCAGTGAGAAGTCTGATAAATTGCTTTGATATCGCTTGAGTCAGTGCCCCCCCTAATTTGCGGGTGTGAAGCTATAAAGAAGTGAGTTTACCGGACCTCTACAGCCCACGTCTAGTCTCTGCTTGAGGTTAGAGGCTCCAGACTTAATCAGCTGCTGCCAGCATAACACAACAGAAACTCTGGCTGTACTATTGGCAGTTGAGTTGCATTGTTTCTGCTTTATCAATACTTTTTTCTTTGAACTGTAGATCGTGAGTCCAACAATGTTAAAACAGTGCAACACTAAATCGGTGGAGTACTTCGTAAGACTTCATTCTTACTCTATGCAGTTTACAGGATGATACTTAATCACTGCTTGATAGTATTAACAGTATTAACAGAATACCTGCTCACCAAGTTCAAAGGCTGTAAGGGTTCAGTTAAAGAAATTACAACATTATGTACAGGGAATACAGTATAATAAGAGGAATAACCTGATGCCTGACTGCAATGTTCTCCCATTGTTATCTTAGCATCACCTACGCAACTGGAATCTCCTATTTTAGACTTTCTTGCAGTTAAAAGCTACAGTCTGCCATGGCTCAAATGCTTTTGTCTCAAATGCAAAGCCCAGCTGTGAGTGTTGCTAGTACCAGAAGCTGACATTTAGAGATCAGATAGGTTCATGCAGTCACTGTATGTGACATGAAACATTTCTTTGTACAATCTTGCTATTCTTTGACAGAGTTGGGAAATTATTAAGACCACTCCATGAGCTTTTAGTGGTTTGCTAATCATAACAAGGCTACAGTTATGGCAAATGTATTATTGGCACCTATTGTGAAGGCAATGGTTATACTGTATGTTGAAAGGTTCAGTCTGATTGCTGTGTAGAAACTCATGTAAAAAATGAAACTGTCTTAAAAATGATCAGCTCAGAAACATGCAAAAATGTTGATGTACTAGCATCTAAATATAGCATACATTTTGACAGTGATGGGAGAGCACTGCTTGCCAATTTGGGGTATGGGTCACAGGGTCAGGGGTTGGAGGGACCACATGAAAGCTTGCAAGGAAGAGGGACTGTTAAGTAGGAGCAGGAGGAGTAAAGAGGTGTAAGAGCAGAAAGATTAACCAAGGCCAAGGTTTGTGAGAGGGAGAGAGGGCAACCCGGCAATAAACAGAGCCACGGGCCACAGAGCAAGGTGGAGGGAAGGAAAAGGGGATAGGAAGACCTGCGGAAACAAAGGAAGACAGGACAAAGAGTAAAAACACCAACACTATCCCATAGCTTTGTCTTCAACACCTTCAACTGGACAGTCAAATTGAGGTCTGTTTATGAGAAGTATATCCTTCTGGTTTCTGTAGCTGTACATTGAAAATATTGTTTTTTTGACTAGAGGCCAGTTGAATGTGCTGAGAGGGCTTATGAAAGGTGAATACTTAAAAGATGGGAGTGGAAATATTAAAAGAGTCACAGGTTAATGGGAAGGAAACAGAAACATTCTCTAAGAGGAAGGGTATGTGGACATTACAAAGAGTTTCTCTGATACACTACAACCTAGAGATGAAATGCAGTTTTTACACACTATCATTTGGCAGGGTTGATTTGATATTAAGTGTCAATTAAAGGAATAGTTCAATATTTTGGGAAATATGCTTATTTGTTTTTTTCCAAAGAAGATGGATATCAATTTCATTTTTGTGTATTAAGTAAAGAGCTGGAATCAGGACCTGGTTAGCCTATCTTAGCATAAAGGATAGAAAAAGGGGAAAACAGCTAGTCCAGCTCTGGCCAAAGATAAAAACATGAACAGTTTATGCATCTGCCCACTACTTCTGTGCAGCATCTGTCTAAAGTTTGTCACCTCACTGTGACAATAAGAAATTAGGAAGCAGCTCACAGTCACTGCACCCAGCTGTTGTTCACCAATAAATAGTTCCAGCGCGTAGCTCCCCCTAAAAGCACAAATTGTCATTTGTGCATTTATGTATTGATTAAACAAACTAGATACAACATGAGTGAGTTATAATGTATATCAACCTGCAATAACGGATTTAGGGCCAATTGGGGCAGCGCAAAGAAGCTGTATACAAAACGCTGACATATTATTATATTATTGATATTGTATACGTGTGAGCAAACACGTTTGTTGTTCTGTGGGCACAGAACAACATTAGCATATATTTGGAGTGGTGTTTCGGGTCCAGTATTTACTCTTCTTTTAGCTTTGTTAAGGTTTCCACACACTTTTGAGAAAAATATCTGACTCTTTAGCTAAATGTTCCACTATGTTCACCAACTAGCCATTAACTTTGTATGTCTGCTGTTTGGTGCCAGGAAAGGTTGTTTGTTTATCAGAGCCTATTCACTGAAAACAGCTGCCTGCTGCTGCTGCAAAAGACACTTTGAGAGCAGTGAGAGTGAGCAACACCTTTCACCCCTTACACATACTTGTGTATTTGCCCCACTGTTGTAAAAATATTTATTGTAACTGTTTTAATGCACAGACATGAGACTGATATCCACCTTTTCTCACTTACAAGTCTAAATTGAATCCACATTATGATGTCACATACCTGTCTCAAGATCAAGATCATTTGTCACCATTATCATACTATATATATTTTTTGAAATTTTCTTTGTTAAAAAAAAAAAATCATATCTGGCGGTCTTTTGATCTGTTAAAGTCCAAAACAAAGCCACTACAAAACAAATACATTTGCCTTAGAAAGGCAAAAGACATCTTCATTTAAATTATTCAGAATTATTAAAAAAAATCAAAGGGAACTCTGACTCATCTGGCTATCTTTTCATGCGTGATATCAAAGAGAAGATCCAATTTATTGATATACAGCTCTTTAATTCACATGTCCTCCTTGAGAGCATCTTTGAAGTCGTCACAACTCTGCTCAGGTGACCTACTGTGGCCCCACAAGGCAGTTGCAACAGTAATGACAGATGTTAAATAATGTCGTGGATGCAAATACCAGCCTACCCTGTAATGTAACTCACAAAGATTCATACAGTGTTTAGTTGCTGAATTTAATGAGTAAAAGCATGGGAGTGACCTGGTCTGTGTGTATTCCATAGATGAAATATAATGGGTGCCCATTAGCCAGAGTCATGTACCTGGTTCCGCTGTCTTAATAAATGGAAAAACATGACAGGAAGTATCTTACCCGGTTCCCTTTGAGTCCTTGTGGTCCTACTAAACCCTGCAAAGAGAAATGACAAATAACATTACTTGCTGTGCATTTTTGCAGCTTTTGTGAAAATGCATATTTGCTACACTTGGGGGAAATAGGCTTGCTTCCTGTCTTAGGTCATGTTCAGACTGACATTAGCACTGTGTCAAAAAATGCGGTGCCCTCATTTATTTCAGTGAGGCTAAGAAATGCAGTTTCGTCCAGCAAGAAAGTTGAACCTGCCTCAAGTTTTGCCACAATGCAATGAGATGTCAGCAACAACCCGCATTAGCCTGTCACATACAGTATACAGTATATGTACGCACATATTCCAAGTAGATTACTTTGTAATGTGAATTAGGTAGTACTATTGTTTACCTCATGATTGTCCAGACAGATGACAAAATGATTGTTTTCTTTTTTTTTTTAATTTATTTCCTTTTTATTTGAAGTGTAGTAAGAAATATTAGGTGTCTGTTTGTGTCTATTATGTGTATGTAGTAAGAGATTGTTAGCCTCAATGAACTGAAACCAATGCTGCGTTCACTGCACAGTTGGAAATGCAAGAAGAGGACCAGAGCAGGCTGATCCCCTACCATAGAAGACAAGTGGACCAACTTCAAAAACTGAGTTAAGCTCATCGGGTTCGTGCAAGGTCCGCATAACGCATGCAGTGTAAGTGATGGCCTGATAGTAGCTGGTACAACCAGAAGGCTAAGTGGTAATTACATATCCTGGACCGAATAACAAATTATTTTACCCATACTACCTGTGCCGTGACACTAAACACACCCTGGTTAGACAGTTGCTTTAAATGTCTGTATTAACCACCTCTGATGGATTTGAGAATTTGAGACAGACAACGTAGTCATTGTACACTTGGTCTCTGTTAGAAACCCTTAAAGTTATGCAAATGCAACACTTAATTCAAGTATACATGATGATCAATATGTTAAACCATGCAAGCATAAACAACCTGAGTAGTTGCAGTTTTCATTTTGGTTTCATTTGATATAAGTTGATATAATGATACT
The DNA here is from genome assembly GCF_016859285.1 of Xiphias gladius. NCBI lineage: Eukaryota > Metazoa > Chordata > Actinopteri > Istiophoriformes > Xiphiidae > Xiphias > Xiphias gladius. Next base: position 26,400,849 of record NC_053410.1, read on the forward strand.
GGATTTAGACAGAAACTTTGGCCCGTGTGCAGCCTCATTTCAGGCTCACTATTGGTATCAGCCTTTCATCATGTCAGATTCTGTCAGGCGTCTGGCAAAAGGTTTTATAAACATACTGCTTTCAGTGTGCTAAAAGATGCTTCCTGTTGTGACTATTTAAAATGGAATCACAGGCTTACAGGGATGCCTTGAGGTCCAGTTGGTCCTGGTAATCCTGCGTCTCCCTTTTCACCCTGTAGTGAGAAAGAGAAAGAAAATCCAAAGTGTATATTCCTCTAAATCTATAATTTCATTTTAGAATAAAAATTGAGAAAAAACATAGACACTCACTCTCTCTCCCTTTGGTCCTGCTGGCCCTGGCACACCAGCTGGTCCTATTAGACCCTTTAAGACAGAAAATGGAAAACAAATACCTCTCAGCAGATACAGACAGAATAGTACTAGAGACATTATCATGGTTAAATCAGTAAATCAACAAGCTGTCTGGTGGACATAAATAGATGTCACAAAAGACAATTTTTTACTAATATGGAGCAAAGGGAAAGGATAAGACTTTAATTTTCTGCCCTGACACATGAAGCATTAACACACCAAGCTTGTTGAACTACTGTCCAAACTGTTAAAAAAGGAGGGAAAATGAATAAAATGTCAACAGCTGCATTTCTCTGTCTGAGTAGCAGTCAGGATTGGAGAAGAAGACCTTGCATCTCAGGCATATCCAGTATGTACAGTGCTGTATGCAGTACAGCTGTGCAAATATACTATACGTGTCAACATGCAGCGGCATCCCTGCATGCTCCTTCTGGATTCGTAGCAAAGCAGCTCTAAAGGCAGCTGCTGGTATAGGATCAGGACACAGGAAACTGTAGAGGCAGGATTGAGGACTGAGGATTTACATTGTTATGGTGTCTGATATTAGACAAGATGGAAACTCACAGCAGCATTAGGCAACGTTCCACTTACTGTCCCCTGGTAGCAGTGGGAGATGACGAGGAGATTTTAGGAAGATTTGAAAGACTATTAGCCTGAAGTAATGTAACACAAACATCTACAAACACAGTGAGGCCATGGTTTGTCATGATTTGTCTGGGCCAATATCAAGATTATGGTTTTTTTCACATAACCGCAATTGCTCCAGTCATTATATTGAGGTAACAAATTACAATGTTGTTGTGCTCAAACTGTATGTTAGAATGTTTGCACTAAATATTTAGAGTTTTGCCCTGTTTTTCTCCTTCTTGTGCCTGCTGGTTTTTAGATATGTTGACATGAATTCAAATAAATAAAATAAATAAATAAAATTAAAGACTGCATCTGACTCATGTGGGAAGGGTGATTGGAAACATGGCAAAGTAGAGATAACTGGAATGAATCAGTGAGTGGTGATGTAAAATGTATATTATCTTGAATTTATCTAGAAAGGAGAGGAAAAGCAGTTCTCTATTAAAACCTTGTTTTAAATCAAGGTCTGGTTCTTTCTGCAGTTGATATATACTGTGTACAGTTGCCATGTTGGCCTTGAAACTAGATTCTTCGTGCCAGCGCATCCTCAGAACCCAACCCTGAACAGCTCTGTCCTAACAGAGCTACTTTAGAAAGGAAAAGAGACAGGACAAGCATGGGAAGCAGGAAAGCAACATGACAAGCAGACTTGGCAGACATCAAGCAAGCTGTAGCAGGGGGGTGGAGGAGGAAGAGGAGGAGAAGGGTGAGGGGACCGTAACAGGACTCGCGCCACTCACCACTGGACCCGGTCTGCCGTCTAACCCATGAGCCCCCTGTATAGCATTGTACACAGTTAGAGCAGAGATGATGGGGGAGAGGAGGGAGGGTGGTGGGGTAGGGGGTTTGGGAAGGGGAGGTGGGGGGTGAGTGAAGCTGTGACTCAAGTGACTTCAAAAAAACATTCAGATGATGACAAATGAAGGGTGATGGAAGTGGTGGAAGTAAAGTGAGTGACAGTAATTGTGAGTAACTTCTTTCGCTGGGCACAGTGGATGATGATGTCAAGTCTATGACCATGTTGTTGCTCATAGTAATACTCTCTTTTTGAATTCATTGTCATGATATAACATCATTTTATATATTGAGGTTTACTGTCCATACTGTAGCAGCTGCAAGGATGGCAATAACGGACAGCCCAATGTAATGCACTCTCCTGAGATACATGCTTAATGACCATTTGTGTATATCACCACATCATTCAGACTAACTTCGCCTTGTTGTTAGTTGCTCCCTGTCTTTGTCTGGTCTTATGCTGTATTCTACTGTCAACAAATCCTACGATAAGACCAAACCCAACAATGTCTTAGTCTGTCTCTCAATACTTCCCTACTCTATCTGTGGCTGTCAGCCCTACGCCCATTGGTACCTGCAGGAGACAGCGGCAGATTAATCCATATTTGGTGCTTTAGTGAGTATTTGTGGCAGCAGAATGGCGTGTGTTGGACTGATTTGCCTCCCCATAGGCAACATACTGTAAGTACCTTGTTAAAGCTGCACTAAGCCCGGGGAGAAGTGCTGCCTTAAGGGCAAACTCTGGGAACAAATAACTCACACAACTAGAAAAATGAAGCAAACAAATATAAACCTGTTGACAACAATTACACAGATGACGGTTGGAAACTGGAAAGGGAAGCATCTCCAGAAGGAAAGGATGAGACAAACATAACATGAGATAACAACGTTATACCGTGGCTCCGTGGGAGGAGTGTGTTGATCAGCACTGGGAGAAGTGTTTAGACCCTGAAAGTTGCAGTATTGCAATATAAAAAAACTCCAGTACAAGTAAAAGACATGAACTGAAACTGTTAGCACAATGTACTTAAAGTATCATTAGTAAAAGTAGGCAACTCATAATTCAGAAAAGTGACCTCTGTAACTGACCTACTATTATAGGCTATAGTATATTACTGAATTATTATTACTGATACATCAAAGTGTAAGCAGCATTTTACTGTTGTAACTGTTCGATTTGGAGTTAGTTTTAACAATCGAATATACTGTAATCTAGTGTAATCTATAACAGTGCATCATTTTATCAGCTCATCATTTAATTTATATGTAAAATGTGCATCTGTGAAAAAAACAGTAACTACAGCTTTTAGAAAAGTACAGTGGAGCAAAAAGTACATTATTTGCCTCTGGTTTATCCAGACGTTTAGAGTTGGCCAAATTGGAAACGCTAATTTAAACTACAAGAACCCTAATTCTTAAGTAAATGCACATACTTACATTCCAATTTATATTGCATTACTTTCAAATTAAACAAGTTATTTAGTTAAGCGCGGCCAGAGAAGGTGGTGTGTCGGGGGGTTAGGTCCACTGAAGCTACAGAACCCACCTACAAAGACTAAGAAAAAGCCATCCTCTGATGATGACAGTTAAATGAGGAGAAAACTACCCAAATACATGAAAAATGGGTTACATGTTGACAAATTGGTGAATGTGTTTCTGTTTTGCTGTAACACTGAATAAAGAATCATGCTACGAATACAGAAACACTGCAAGTCGTTTGTAACATATTTACAACACAACAGAACTTTCCAGGTCACACACTAAAAGATGAATATATTGGTAATTTCTAAAATGCTAACATTAGGTTTATAACATATATCTTTAAAACTGCTAGCTCATTTTTGATGAGTGGTCAAAGTATTCCACAATTTGTAGTGTCCCCTGAAAATGCCCTTTCTTAATTTTCTTCTGTTTTATTTATTTGCAGTATTTTTTCTAAATGTTGGCTGTGTGCTGTCAAAGCGGCGAGAGGGATCTTCTTTCTCATTTTTTGTTAAACTGTATTACACTGAGTTCTCTTGGCCACTGTATATGCCACTGAGTTGTGTTAATACTCTTTACCCCCCTGGTCAGCTGGTTAGAGTATACTTGCTCAGTCTTGCCCATAATGGAAATATTTTGTATTATTGTAACAATACAGTATCACATACAACATGATCAATACTGTCACATAAAAAGATGTATAACTGTGCAATTTATGATGGGACACATATCACTATCAGATGAAAACCTTGTGTGGCTCCTGTGAGTCAACTTAATTCTACAAACTTGGGTCCTTTGGACGTATTTCAACAATAGTATGGTCATAGAAGACACTAGGTTTTTCCCTGACAGTCGTCGTATACTGATACTTTATAATGCCAACATTTCTGTACTGAAGCAGTGATACAATCCCTAAAATAATCAAGACTGAGTAAGAAAACCTAACAACAGGATCAAACAAAAACCTAGCCCAAAGACAGACAGAGAATTCTGAAACTTGTGAACTTACAGGGAGTCCAAGATGGCCTCTGTCTCCCTTGTCACCCTTCTGACCTGTTGCTCCCTTTTCTCCTCTGATGCCTATGCCTGGCTCCCCCTGAGAGAGGGTAAAATAGAATCCCATTGTGATACTTTAATGCATAGAATGGCTATGATGTGGACAACATATAACTGGAGGAAGATTTAATAAAATGAGCTGCTGGATATTATTGTATGGAAGTAATGTCTCACCTTAGGCCCTGAAAGTCCTTGAGATCCCTTGAAGAAACAGAAACAGCTGGTTTACTGACACATCTATACTGTTTCCCAGTTGTTGCCACTGCAAACCACTGGTGAATTTGAGCAATGCCAAGAGATAAAAAATAGAAATACAAGTTTGGCATTTTTATGCCACCCTCTATAGTGGGACTTCTGTTAATGAAGAGCTCCATATCCATTTTATTTATTTTATCGTGTTTTTATTTTATTTAACTCAATTTTATTTCTCTATATGAAACAAGTTAAATGAATATTTAGTCATCAAAATCATTTTAAATACTTCTGTTACATGAAAAGGTATAAATATTAATAATAAATAATACTGAATTTCTGTTTTATAAGCAGATTATATTATATTACACTTGAATGTAGTATGGACATTATCTACAATTACTAAATTATTAAGGCATTTGGAATTTTTTTGAGTTATAAAATAAAGTGGAGCAAATCAGAAATTTTGAATTATTAAAGGCCTATCTAGCATTTTCTATTTGATGCATTTTTCTGGAGAAGAATACATGTAATGCTTCCAAATACTTCCAATGATAAATTATAGAATGAAATATCCTCCTGCATTCTATCTGAATCGTTAACATTTGTCTAAATTTAAATTGAACTCCTAAACGCAGGCCCATGCAATTTGGATGCAGGTAACATTATTCTTAGTGCAGGCATTTTGATGCATCAGTTTCTGTATTAAAGGCCCTGCACACTCATGGTCCACACAATTTAAACTGACTAGAGCTGTTCTCAGAACTGTGTGTGCAGATTGTGCTTGGTTTACAACCCCTTCACTCTCCTATTGCACCTGTTTGGGTGTGACAGTTAAGACTTTTATCACTGTTATTGGTTCACTAAGTTTGGAAAGGTCATGTAATTCTCAGCATACCTCTGCCCAACAACAACCTGAACTGAGAACTAATCAGCCAAATTAACTGAAAACACCTTCTTGAGTTTGTAGGCCTTTAAGCCAGTCTTTAGTTTAGGGGTTATGGCATATTTGACTCACTGCTGGGCCAACCGGTCCTGGAGGTCCTGGGGGCCCTGGAGGACCATAGATCTAAATACAGAAACACACAAATACAAGCAACAGGTTTCAATTCAGAAAATATTGCTCAGACATGTTGTGCTCTAATGCACTAATCAAACCTGTGGGTTAATGACTAACCCTTACCATTTCTGACGTTGCTCCTTCCCCAGGTTCGCCTTTAGGACCCTGTCACAATAGTTTGCAAAGACACAGACAGACAGAAAGTTGACAGTATAGTCAATTGTCAGACAAATTATTAAGTGAACAAAAATTAAGCAACACAACAGTTTTTCACAAATTCTACTGTTCCTCCTTTGTCAGGCCAGACACTGCATCCACAAAGATGCAGCATGAAGGGGCCAGGGGCCTCTGTAGCGCCCTTTTCTCCCGTAGGTCCAGCTAAACCCTACAGAACAAGGAAGGGGAGATCTAATGGCCAAAGGGACAATAATGGCCAAACTTTTCAATTCAGGGACTGACGAGTTAAATGAAAAATGTTTTTTTTTCTTTGGTGTCAGCAATGGGAAAATGAAAAAACACCACTATATTCAGTTTTAATGCAGTTGAAACATTCTATGTTAAGCAAATGCCTTAATTTTTACTCGAATCTCATGATTTGCAAAATGCTCTTTTTGCTGTTTCCAATAGCCCATCCCATATGGCCCTATCAAGTACTTATGTATTGCCTGTTTGGCGTATTTAGTGTTTTACTTTTGTGGGTAGCAAACGCCTACGTGTTAATTAGCTGCTAGTTCTTGGGCTAATTCTGGGGTTGGTTCTTGAGCTTGGGGTGGGCGGTTTTGTGTTACAGATAAAAGGCTCATTCTCATACAACCAGTGCTGACAGTTTTCCCAAATGACTATTGGATTCAGCCTCTGAGACCTTCACTTGGGTGAAGGTCTCGAAGGCCAAAATGCACGGTTTATGGTTTTCCACATTTGGAGAAAAATCCCCCAACAGCATCCAGGCGCCAAACCTTACCCAGCCCCTACCCTTCACAGCAAATAGTAATTTGATAATTGCAGAGCAATTTGACGAGTTCCTTCATCACTGACACACATTCCCACAAAACAAGAAGTAAGAAGGGTCCCTAAAACTTGCTGACAAATTGATAGAGTCTTCAAATGTTAGTTAGGGACTGTGTAATCTAAGTACATGAAGTACATGATCATATGGATGGGCCACTGAAGACATTTCTTAGAATAGAAAATTGAGCATCCAGGTGATTATTCAAGAGCGTTCAGTTTAATTTCCCAAATCATATGCAAAAAGTATATAGAAAGGCATTCACTGATTGATTGTTTTTCATTTTATCATTTAAAATACCGAAACAAAATATAGCCACAAACTGGAATGAACGGGTTTCAGGCTTGACAAAGACAAGCAAAGTCACTTCAGCTAGTTTAATTCTGTTTCAGGAAGGAGTGAGACCAATCACGCAATTGTTTCATCATCACAATGAATGCAGAAAAAAAATTTCTAAATTCAACAATGTGTCCATGTAGTAAATAACATCTTGTCTTGTCTACCATATAGTAAATGCATTGGGGATCTCATCGATTAAAAAAATTCTTCTTCGGTGCTGTTTTTTAATATTTTCCTCCAAAAAGAATAAGCAAAATTAAATACTGGGACTGGAGCTAATGGCAGGCTTATGAAAAGAGAATCAGGAAAATGCAGTGGAAGGTGCTACTATGATGCTAAGCTGTTTTTTGCCCTGTTTAAGCTACAATTGATCCAGGTTGTGTGTTATGTTGGATTTATTGTTATTTCCAAGAGTGTATAACTTAAGTATTAAGCATATTTGATGTTTAATGTAAGCCCCACTTTATGAGACTCGTGCCTCCATTGGGTGCTAGCATCATGAATATGACTTCCTTATGAAGTGTCTGCTATGAGATGGGCTGAGAAATGTGGACTTGAAATATATTAACCAATGAGTAGTAATGAAACGGCATGTCAGTGTGAACTCTGAAATATATGGAGTAATTAAAACCTTGACAGATTTGACCTGAAATACACCTAAATGGTCAGAAAGAATTCAGACCCCCTCACTTTTTATGTGTTATTTTATGCTAAAATCGTTTAAATTCATTTTCCCCTTATCAGTCTACACTTAATACCTCATAATGAAATAGCCAAAATTTTTTGAGAACTTTTTGCAAATTTATTAAAAAGTAAATATTTAAATACATTGACACACTGACGTAAATATTCAGACCCTTTGCTATGGCACTTGGAATTTAGCTCAGGTGCCTCCCATTTCTCTTGATCATGTTTGAGATGTTTCTACACCTTTATTGGAGTCTACCTGTGGTAAATTCATTTGATTGGACATGATTTGGAAAGGCACACACCTTTCTATATAAGGTCACACAGCTGACAATGCATATGAGAGCCACGAGGTCGAAGGAACTGCCTGCAGAGCTCAGAGACTAGATTGTGTCAAGGTACAGATATTGGGAGGGCTGCATGCAAATTCTGCTGCATTGAAGGTTCCCAAAAGCAAAGTGACTTCCATGATTCTTCAATGGAAGAAGTTTGGAAAAACCAAGACCCTTCCTAGAGCGGCCGCCCAGCTAAACTGAGCAATCAGCGGAGAAGGGCCTTGGTAAGAGAGGTGACCAAGGTGGTGGTCCAGAGTGCTCAGGACCTCAGCCTGGGCTGAAGGTTTACCTTCCAACAGAACAGTCACCCTAAGCACATAGACAAGACACCCCTCTACCCCTTTGGGGTTAGAACCCTAATAAAGCAATTGACCAAACTTATAGCACTTATACTTTTTTGGAAATGCTGTGGTCAGGGACACAAAGCTGCCCGTCCTAAGTCAAAAAATGAATAAATATTCAAGCCGGAGAAAAATAAATGTCTCCCTTTACTAGCCGTCAAACATATAAAAAACTAACAGTATTTACTGTAGACTCTTAGTGACACCAGACTACAAATAGCATAGCCCTTAAATGGGGGCACATTTGGGCTACTTGCCACAGTGAATTAAAAGTTAAATTCAGTGTCATTCATGGGGTTTCTTCCAAGCTAGTAAGTCTCTAATTGAATAATAAGAGGATAGATGGAAAAACCTTCCCTCTAGATAATGACAGATGTAGGAGTCTGGCTTTGGTCAGGGAACCCTAGGCTATGATGTGATGTGGTTGCGGTGTGTGGTTAACACAGTCACTCACAGGTAATCCAGATGGACCCATGTCTCCCTTGGGTCCGGGGAAGCCCATGACACCACCCTCTCCTCTGGGACCTTCAGGACCAGCTGGCCCTGCAGGACCAGGCTCTCCAGGCTTCCCTCTGGGTCCCTGAAAAGACAAGAGGTTAATGCTTACCTCATTTAATTTAAACTGAATATCAGAACGCTATGTTTTGACAGACATATTTTTACATAAAATCTAAAATGAGGAGCTTTAATCATCACTCACACACATCCGTCATCACAATTACTAGATTTCTATCACAGTATACATTCATGTAGCAATTCAACTGCCTGGCTAACAATATGGAGTACCGATAACAAAGTATTACCTTCTCACCATCCAGTCCTGGTGGACCTGGTAGACCAACTTCACCCTGAGGACACACCAAGGCTGAATTACCAACTAGGCACAGCAGGCAACTGTCCCATGGCAGAACCGAAGGGGCCCCTGATACACTGTATGTCAGCTGGTTGCTACTAATTTGACTAACTGCAAATGTTTTAGCTGTGTTGGTGGCAGCATGTTGGTTCAGGTATTGGTGAGACATGAAATACCTTTCAGGAAGTCCAGTTTGAGAAACAAATCCATGAATTTAAAGGCTTCTCAGATGCCAAATACTCTGCACAGTGGTTTATAATACTCACAGACAGGAGTTTACAACTCTGGAAAGTTATTATTTTATCTTTTGTTGCAGTCACTGCATGGTGCATGGTAAGAAATATGGTGTTTAATTACATAAGTAATCCACCAGGAATGTGCGCTTGCATGTATTTAACTGGCCAACGGAGCACTTTGCCAGATTTTGCCAGGTTCAACTTTAACCTTCCGACGACCCTTAGTTCACTGTGTTGGCACCCCTGCTGCACTGCCAGAGTGACTTCATTCAAATGAATGAGAAAGCTGCATTTCTTCATGTAGAGCTAGAGTTGGTCTGAATGTGTAATTTGTACCACTAAAGTACAAAATGAACAAATTATTACATAATTAGTTCATTCTTACATAATCCATGTCTTGTATTTTCATTCATTCAAAATAACATGAAAAGCCCGAGACATATAAAACAAACTATATATTTATTTTCTGAATGTTTGAATTATGGGTCATCTTTGAGATCCTTTGTGTAATGACAAAGTGTGAGAACATCACATGTCAATTGTCATTTTAAAATGTCTCTTACCTTTGCACCTGGGAGGCCAGGGGGGCCTGGAGGTCCAGGTAATCCAGGGGGACCCTATAGGGGGAAGAGATCATGTAATTGAATAGAATTTTGAGTACTGTGTTTGCAAGTGGTGTGATAAAGCCTAGAAAGTACTTACCATCAGAGGTATATTGCGAATATCCTGTTGAGGAATATGAAATGTTAAAAATACTGTTGTTAATTGCTGTTAGTTCTTCTACATCTGAGAAAAGTGCAACTAAATAAGAGTGACTTACATTTTCATTATTGTGGATTTCAGCCTTTCCTGGCTCCCCAGTTGGGCCTGGAGGACCCTATAAGGTGAAAATGAAAATTTATAAATTTCATGATGAACATAATGAAATTGGAAATTTTGTCTACTATATGTCAACATGTTGTCTGGAGTCTGCCAGCCATGACTTACTCTTGGTCCAGCTGGACCTTCAGGACCTGCTTCCCCCTAGAGGTTAAATGGAGGTATAACACTTAGATTCTCCATAAACATTCTCAACCCATGTTTGTATTTGGAAAGTAGTCTTCATGTCGAAATGTTGTGTCTAAGTCCCTTCATAATACTTCATGATCTTACCTCCTCTCCCCGGTCACCCTTTTCACCCTGTAAGAAGGATGTCATAGAGGGACTTCGATGAACACTAGCTTTTGTTAAAGTGTTACTTAGTAATCTACGATGCAGGCATTGGTGTATGTGCAGGCATCTGGCCTATAACCAAACTATTTGCCTTTACCTTGTGTCCCATTAGGCCTGGCAATCCAGGTGAACCTGGTTCTCCTTTAATTCCTTGGGCTGCAATGCTCGGCTCTCCCTTCTCACCCTGACATACATACAGTACAAAGTCTTAAATATTAACCAGACAAGAACAATAACCAACAGGGTTTGTAAATATAGATGTTTGGTGTCCAGTATAACACTGTTAATCACGTACTGGATACTGATTTCAAAAGTGTCAGTATTCCTTATATCAAAATTTTCCAATTTCTGTGTCAAAAACCCTTATGGGACACTAAAAGTAGGATCCCCTGATAAAGCTTCTTAACTGACAACAGTTACTGAATAATCCAATGAATGGATCTCATATGCAAAGAAAACATTTCATTACATCTTTGACACTGTAGATTTGAACAGCTTTTCAACACAAGGCCGCTACATATATCTATGTAATATCTACAAAAATTCAGTAACACTCATAAATTATTACGAGGGTTAATAAATTTTTGGAACTCTAATACACATATTGTTAGGCAATTCACACAATAGATTAAAGCAACAATGATTCACATGCGATGTACACTGCATGTGTAAACAAGAAATCTACATAAAAATCAGACAAGATAAAGCATAAAGCGTAACAGTTCATTTTGGCCACGGAAATAGCAGTTAGAAATTTAGACTCATTGTCCACTTTCTAGCTTTTTCCAAAACTTTCATCTCCAACTCAGGGTCTTCATCAGCTTATAAAGTTTGCTTAGTTGACATGAAGATAGCTTAATTGTCATCATGTGACATACATATGGTTTTGATTACGTGGTTGTATATAATACTAATATAGACGGAAATTGGTAACTTATGTCTCTGATCAAAGATTGTGTCAGATGTGAACCTCCTCCTTGATTCTTTTCCTGCTGCCCACTGACTCCTGGTCGATGACCTTTGACCTCTTCCCAGTGGAGGCTGTGAGCAGTTTTGTTCTGGTGTTCAAAGACAGTGGGTGTTGCCTGTTTTCACTGTTCATATAGTTTCTTGTCAGCATGGTCCTTGCATTTTCACTGCAGTAGTATTTTCCAATGCTTGACAGCTGACATCATGATGATGTCATACACTAGCATTATACACCACTCCGGTCTTTCTCTCAGATGGGGTCCTGTCTTTAGGGTGGACCAGCAGAGCTCTTGAGATATTGAATGGTTTGTGGTAAATGCTGACTCCTTGTGACTTGAAGACTGTGGCTGGCTGTTCTGACAGTCCAGCCACATAAGGGAGACCCACTGGGATGCTTCCTATGGTCCCTGTTGAGTTAGCAGTTTCTGTCCTGGTCTTAACTCAGGTGGGATTATCATTTCTTGTACGCATTGGCCTGAAGTGCCCCCTGACCTGCTGTACGTCCCATTAACTACCTTTCTCCTCACTAATAAGAAGCTTTGATTTGTGAATGAATGACTCCTTAATGTGGACAAGGGATGATACATTGTCATCTCAATGAAAACTGAGCAAACTGAATCCGTTGATGAATGCTGTGAGATGTAGTTTACTTCAGAGAAAAGCAAGTTAATGAGTTCATAAGTGGACTTGATTTAAGATTATGTTATTAAACAGCATTACTGTACATTCTGACAGATCACAGCACATCCAGGAATGGTTTCCAATAATCCATTCCTCTTTGATCCAAAATGAATGAAGTCATGTTTGAGTGTTGTTAGAAGTGAAGGAGAAATTACATGATAAAGTGTGTACAGTACAACAACGATAAAGTTAGCCAGCCCAATGCTGAACTGGTCATTAAGGATGGCTAATTATACTATCTGTTACAAAGACCAATGCACTCCAACAAACACCAAGTGAAACACAGCTAACAGCAGACAAAGGTTAAACAAAACACACTGAGACTTAATTGGAGCTTTGACAGTCACAAACACAAAACAGTGATGTGATGGATATCTGATTTTACACATGTCCTGTTAGTAGAAGAATAAGGATGACTGACAGAGGCCCAGCCAGACAGTGGATGCTCATTCCATTCCAGGCCTACCCTGTAGCCCCTCTTGCCAGGGATGCCAGGGGTGCCAGGGATGCCAGCCTGGCCCTTTTCAGTGGAAGAAAGACAGTTACGGCCCTCTGATCTGATTGGATATATAGTAACTGCCACACACACTGCTCAGAAATAACTTTACCTTTAACCCAGGAGTGCCGGGGAAACCTGGTTCTCCCTACAATGGCCAAGAAACCATAAATGTCAAAGATGGCAGATAAGGAAAAACAGGAAAATTATTAATTTTCCTGCCTTTTTCAAAGGCTTTTTTTTTCCAAGACGTAAAAAAATACATGAAGACACATCTCGAAAATAAACAGAACATGATGCAAAATAACCACAACAAGACTGTATACAACTGCAAAGAGATGCAAAACGACCAGAAAGAGACACAAAGGAACTACAAAGAGACACAAAATGACTAGTGAGAGACACAAAATCACTACAAAGACACACATTATGACTACACTCAACATCTCTGCATTGTTTTTGTGTCTCTGAGAGTTTGCAAGTACTGGTTCACGTGCAAAGTGCAACTGCAATCGTAAAACTGCAAAATGACTACAGAACATAGCTCTGTTAATCTGGGTGTCTTTTTCTTATGTTGGAGGAGTGGGGGGCCCATTGTCAAATAATCTATCCATGTAAAAGTGTCAACTAAAATGAAAAACTGTGACCGATTAGCATCTGTCAAGTGGCAACCAAAGCATGATGATCCCTCTGAAATCGGTTGTTAAAAATAGAAAGGAAAACACTGTCATGTAGGTCATCTGTTTTCTTGCTCCCCTTTTCAGATTAATGAGTAGATGGTTTAAAGTTGACGTACAGTCACAGCTGTGACCACACAAGTACAGAGATAGCTGGTTGGTAGAGGGAGTTCCTAAATTCCTGGTTACCCCAGTGGATAGGTGTCAACTGTGTGTCTGATGCTTTAATAGAAAATTTCATAGTTGTGGAGAGAGAATTACAAGTTAAGATTGCAAATGTTATCTAAGATGTGAAAAGCTCTGTATAGCAAAATGCAAAAGGGATAGAGATGATAAAGGTATTATATCAACAAGCTCCATCAAATTAGCACATAAAGACTTGTAAGAAAGACAAAATTGTGAATATTTTATGTGCTTCAATTAAGTTCCATTGACTAACCTTCTTTTTTGTCTAATTGGCATTTCTAGTTTAAGTGACAGAAAGTTCAAATCTTTTGTTGACTTGGTACATACCCCATTTGTATCAAACATTTTAACTAAGTACATTATGCAAGTGTTATGTGCCTTTTGGGCCACTAGATAGCAGGGCAACACTGTTCAAGGTTATGATGCTTTAATCACTGGCGTGTAGTGTGGTAATACATAGAAGCCAAGATGCCAGGGAGAAGGTGAGAGCCTTTATCTGTATCAAGGCTGTGGCTGTTTTTTGGGAGCAGAATGCACAAGGCTCAACCCGATTATCAGGTTCTTGTTGGCTGTAGAATCTTTGATCAGCAGGCTATAGTTGTCAAAGGGCATACGAGTTACTATTAATTGTACTACTGCAACTGCCGCAGCTACTAGCACAGGTACTATTGCTACTACTAATGCCAAGATGGCCATACTGCTACAAGCTGGCACATGCTTCTCGGGGCCACACAGAAGCTAATGTGTACGTGTGTCATTCAGAGATTTTCGTGTGAATGAACTTTTCACATTTATGTGTCAGTTGGAAGGTGGAGATGGAAAGGACCACATATGGACAGAGTGTCCGCTAGCGTACGTGAGTTTGTGGTCAGATGAAAGCACTGCTGGACATCCATTGTTCCTGCTATCGTCAGGAGTGGTGATGGCTGTAAACACACAACCCTCCTGTGTGTTTAGAGCCATCGCTCTTAGATACACTCCCCAACAACCAAATGCCCCAAACAGGAAAGAGCATCTCCCTTTGATCTATAACTTCGCCAACCAGCTTGTAGCATCCCTCTGGTAGCCTCAATAGTTTGCCATTCATCCATCATGTTCCCATTTCAACATCTCTCTCTTTCTGTGACATACAGTGGTTGTGAGCCCCCATGTGTCTGTCACACTGCTAATTTCTTTACCAAAGCCTATAGCCATCTTATTTCCACTTCAGAGGAAAATTAAAAGGAGTGTCAGTTTTAAAACAGTCCCCATCACACTTAAGGGAACTGTAATCATCGTCTAACGATCCTGCAGGATCCCTTGTTTTCATTCTGTTTGTGCTGTGTACACTTAACAGTGAAATATTATAAACAGACAAAAATAGTTTGTGACTGAATCCAGGAAGCCTTATGGTGCTCTTGATGTTGAATAACTGATCACAGTGAAGAAAAGAAAATATTATTCGGGCACTCCTTGGCAGAGCAAGAACAGGAGTTGTATTTAAAACCGTCATTAAGGCTCTCCACCAGGGTGGAGAAGGTTAAAATGGGATGTTTACACCTGGTACTCTTTATAGACAACACAACAGAAATAACAACATTGCGAAACATAATGACATTACCAACATGGTAACATCAAAACATTAATATCATAAAACAGAAAGAATTCATGACAACATTGCGAATCTTATCACTACATAGTCACATCAGTTGAGATGACTACTAAAGTTGGTTACAGAAAGGCATTATGATCTAGTTTGTCATTCAAAGTTGGATATACTGGGTCATCAAATTTCAGAATCCAATAGGTTTCCCTTTGCAGCAGTTTTTGTAGGCTGTCACCCCTCTGATGGATTGTTCAGTAACTTCTCCTCCTTCCATCCTCAAGAGACTGCCATTGTATACATGCTGTTCAGCAAAATGTCATGCCATAGGATGATGTAGATTTTCTGATGGCATATTGATTCCATTCTGTCTGTCTTTGAGCGGTGTCTCTCAGTACATCCAATGTTGAAATATTTATAGGGACAAGTAAGGTGATACACTACACACGTGGCTTTGCAGTTAATGAAACGTTTGTCTTTGTATGTTTTACCTGTCGTTACATCTGAGAAATTTTTCATTTGCAGTACTTTTGGGCAGTTATTGTATATGGAGCTCACACATTTATATGTGTCCACAGGTCTTTTGAACCCTTCCTTTCACCTTTAGGTGGAAAATAACCCTGAACTAGCTTGTCTCTGATGGTAAAGGCTTGCTTATAGAATATTTTCTGAGGGTCCAAAAAAAAAAAAAACTTCCCAAGCCTGGGATCACAAGACTTAAGAACATCCCGATTAGATGTTATGATATTAGACATTTATTGAGCTTGTTTACCATACTGCATCACCACGTGTGTACCAGATCTCCTCTTTGTATGTTTTTGTAGTTCTCTGGAGCAGTTGACTGCCCTCTGTGGAGTTAGTGTTGTTTAGAGCTATAGAGACAATGTCTTGCCTATATGATCTATCCAAAAAACATGTCATATGTTGAGATTGTCTATCAAAGTCCATTTCCAAATCAAAAATTCTTCTGACAGGCTGGAACCTTTTAAGTGAGAAGGATGTAAAGAATCATAATGTAATAAAGAATTTCGGTCAGTAGGCTTACAATATCAAGTGGTGCACAGACTGTTATCATGTCCTCTATAAATTGTTCTTTGAAACATTCCATAGACAATACTGCAATGGGAAACATACTGGAATTTTAAATTTGATGCCCTAATATGTCCAGATTTGAATTAGGATCTAAATTTTAAGCCCTGTCTTTAAGCAACTTTCATAATCATCTCTACTTATGTGACTATATTATTTTGAATGATTTGAAGACCAGCGAAACCAGTTGACCTTATAACCAATATGCCCAACTAAATAACAGCTTTTACATCTTCTACATTTCCTCTCCTTGCTTTGCCGAAGAGTGCCTGAAAAATGTTTTCCTTTCTTCACGGTGAAATATGCTTGGCAACAGATGGACAGAATTGGATTTAGAAAAATGTATCAGTGTGCTGGTGCAAAGCCCTTATAAAATTAAGACCACTTAACAGTTCTAAGCTGTTGTCAGTTAGTATTACTGACACCAAATATTATAGAAATTAGATATTTCACTAAAAACACTGATTATGAAATATGTTATATGTTATAAAATACGTTTCAATGAACGGTTTCAATTTCTATCAACTGAGAACTGCAACTTATTAATCCGTACCAACAGTTTCTAATGAATGTTAAGTACACATGATGAAAGTTACTGTAAGTGTCAGGCATGAATTCCTGTTCAAACATGCCACAATAGGAAGCAAAAATGTGAAGCTGTGTGATTATAATATGTTCAGCCAGAAAGCTACTAGATAAGACTGTAGATTTCACAGAGAGTTAGGAGGTTCATAGCCAGTCCTGTCAGTCTGCATGTCACCGATCTGTCGTCATTCCTACAACCTCCCTCTGTGTCATGTCCCGCAGTTGCCTTTAGTGTTCTGGCCTTACTCCTTCTCCTAACTTCCACATTCACCTGTACACTTGCTCCGAATCTCCTAATCAGCACCTCCTGCCAACATTTTCTGCCAGAACGTCAGTGTTGCTTTATTACAATTCTATTCACTCCTGCATGTATCTGTACCTGTACTTGCCTGCCTGTATCCTTTTACTGACCCTTACCATTCTTCTGTAAACCTGCCCATGCTATTTGTGTTTAGACCTGTTGCCAGTTTGTGACCTCCCTTTGTCTGCCTGACCATTCAATAAAGTGCCTTTGTTCTTCCTGCTTGGCCTTGGTGTCTGCAGTGTCTTTCTCTTGGCTGTACATGAATTGTGACATTGGATTGCTGCTTGCTCCTTCCTCCCCAATCCTCTATTCACAGATGGTCTTTATAGGTCCTAGGGGTAATTTGTTTGCATTACTGTATATACTGTGTTTTTCATTCTGAATTCTTAATTTTACCCTCACATTCAAAAAGGTACATCCTGTTGGGACCATGAATGTGCCAAGCATAACATGGAATTCTACTGGTTAGATTACGATCTTTCTTGTGTGTAAAGTTTATATTTTGGCCAGAGAGTGCTACAAGAGGAAAGCAATTCATCCCAAAGGGAAATGCTTCAAGGAATCATCCTCAGAGGACTGTGAATATTTGGACAAAATATTGGTATTTCATATGTTTCTCTAGACCATAGTGTAAGACCGATACATCTAACCAAATGGGTCTGAGTAGTTCAGAAGATTCAGATTTCTTAAACAAAGAAGAAAAGTAGTAGAGTATTTAATCAAAGTGAAAAATGTGACAAGCTTCTGAGTTGGTTGTTGTGTCTGCCTACTTCATGGCTGGACATGGGCCTGTTGTCTCCTGAGAGCTTTGAAACTGAAGTGCTTGAGTCTAGAAAAGTCCTCATTTATGGTCTGCACTCAAAAGGCACCAGCAGCCAGCTCTCTGAGATTATATATAGAACAGATTTCTCCTGGATTGATGGAAACCTCAACTCCTTAAGCAACCATACCCTAACATTGAAGGAGCAGCCTGCAAAAGCACTTTCTCTTTATTATTACACAATAAAGGCCTTTTCCAGATCGCTATTTCCTGTGGATACCAACAAGTATGCACTTTCCTTGAAGTTTTTTCTGCTTTTGACTTTTCTTCCTCTTTCCCCCATGTGTGAGGCTTAATGGAGAAAACACACGTACATATGGCTGCAACTGCTACTGCCATGCTACCATGTCCAAGAAGCTGATGTAGGTCAAGGTCACTTGGGCCTCCTGAAGTGCTGGAGGCCACCAGAGAATGAATACAGAAATTAGAGAGATAAGTTACTAATTGATTTGACTAATTAAGTGCAGAACCAAATAGGCCCCATAGACCATGGACACACACAAAAAAAGGCTTAGTGTTCATTCTTACTGAATTATGCTCACACAGCTCAACTAAACACTAAATAACAATATTGATTGCATTACCATTACAGTATAACTTTGTGTGCTCACAAATGGATTTAAATTCATGAGGGTTTTCAGGTTGTTTGTGTTCAAAAACAGACATCAGCTTTCAGTTCAAACTTTTGAAGTGCCTTTCCGCTAAGAGACAAATTTAAACCAAGTTTCACTCATCCAGACTCGAGCGGCGACATCTGTGATCTCACCATGCATAAATAAACCATGACATGCCACACACACAACTCCATGCTTGCCTGTCACTCTACCTTCTCTCCCCTCCCTCCTGGGAATCCCCACTTTCCTTCGTCTCCCTATAGAGCGTATGAAAAAAGCAGCTCAGAAAAGCAGCGGGGCAGTAAAAACAGACATGCTCTTTCAACCAGGGGAAAATCAAAGACGAGCACAGCCTCAGGGGAGAAAAAAGTGCTCCTTCTTGACATGGCAGTGACAGGAGGAGATCTAAATCTTTAGAGCTGACATCAAGAACCTTCTATCATGTTGGTCCCTGGTCCAAAGCAGCAAATAGTTGCCTTGAAAAAAAATTAACAGTAGCCAGTGGTGGACTGATTTCTCATCCAGTTAAAACAAGTAAGCTGAACAATATTAACCCCCTTTGATTAAAATGGAAACCTAAAGTTTAGTGTAGACACAGATCCAGACTCAGTTAGGGCTGGTGGGGTTAGGGCTACACCTAGGACTACCCTCGGTGTGAGCAAAAGAATTGACAGACAAGGTAACACAGATACAAGCAATACAAGGTCCCTTACTCTCTTATTCTCTTATTACACCGCTGAGTCGAAAACAGAGGCTATAGCTAAAAGAAAACCAGGGCTGTAACTATTACTGATGACATATGTTGTTGGTATTTTGGATGAAAATGTGGAGGTTTTAGTGATGTTTCCTTTCTATGACTAATAGTTATACATTTTGACTTTTTAAAGGCCCTTCCAGTTTGAGAAAACTATTATAAATCAAGGCCAGTATTTTCTGTAACTTTAGACCATATGACACAGTCCTCAAGAGTTCAGACTGTCTGTTATGGTCAAAAGCTCTGGAAACTGCTATTAAGTAAAACTTGAAATGGAAATTCTTCCGTGAAACTACTATTTCTATCAACATTCTTTAAATTTGACTTTTTTGGAGGGAGCAACTTTTTGTTACAAAGTTACAAAGTTTTGTCACAATACTCACAAAGATTGGCAAAGACCATGTATCTTCAAATTACTGTGGGTGATTTTGAAGCATTTAGATAAACTACAGGATTAAGTGTTCTTTTATGTGTTGAGAAAACTATTCTACTTCTTAAGTGAAATATACTATTTAAATCAGATTAGATTGGATAATCTGGAAAAATGCACTGTCACAAAACTCAGAACTGGCCTTGGATACATGGTTCTGTGTATCTATATATGTATATGTATACGATAGACTGATGTGATCAAAACTGTGCTGGGGTCAGGGTAGAGGGTTTAGTGAACGGTCTTGGACTCAGAACCTCAGCATCTCTGAAGTCTTGGCAGAACATAGAACATGGGCTACAACCTTTATTAGCAGTTGTTCCTAATATTTTGTGACAAAAAAGAAAATTGAAAAAGCAAAAAACGTTACCTTAATTCCTTGGTCACCTTTAACTCCCTGTGAAGCAAAGCAGAGACAAATGCTGTTATTATAAAAACTGAGAACAACACATCAGTCCACTAGATGGAGCACAATATCCTCTATAATCATTATAAGTACTGTGTCGCAGGTAGGGCTGGATAAAAACATTTGATTTTCTGATTAATCGCAATTTTTATTTGAATGATCCAATATGGATTCTTAAAATCCCAAGATTGATCTTTGCATTTGCGCTTTTTCTCATGCACATCTGCCCTGAAGACAGTGGTCACTTTTTGTAAGTGGTTCAGTTAAGGCTGCATGATGTGTAAAAATGTCTACTTTGTGGAAATCAAGTTATTACAACCTGCACAAAAAGGTTATTTTAAGTTAAGGGTAACATAGAGGTTAGCTGCCGTTTGTTGATAGTTACAGTCTTTGAAGACCTGTTGCAGTTTATAGGGCCGTCGTGACTCAGGAAGGTTAGCTGACTCCGGCTATCTTGTAGCCAATCTACACATCTACGCGAGGGACAGACTGAAAAAAGACTCTTGGCTTGTGTTTGTTGAAGCGATATGTTTGGCTACGAGATGTGAGGCTGTGGAAGTCAAGTGAACAGTGTGTGGATTCTACTTGATTCAGTCAGTTATGCAGAATGATGGCGTCTAGTAAGTGGTTGCAGGTTTTTTATTATTCTTACTCAACTTTCTTGCACATGTAGAAAAATAAAGATGTATCATGTTTTAGTCATTTTGCTTTTGCCAAGGGAAAATAAATCCTTGGTCCACAGTTTTATCACTTGGAGATATACTTACACTTTAGTCTATTATATGTACTTCACAGAATTTCGTATTCAAGGAAACAACAGTGTTGCTCACTCGTTGAATGTAGAATATATTTAAGTTTCCAAGATAATTTACGAGAAACACGTACAACATTGGTATTTATCTGATGTCATTAAGAATCAAATTGAATCTAAATAAACTGAATTGAACTGAACTGGTTAGAGACTTTGTGAATCGACATCGAATCAATTTTGGGAAATCAGTGCTGATATCCAGCCGTAGTCCAAAGTCTCATAGAGAGGATGTGAAAACCGAAGGAGTAGTATGCTTCTATCTAAGAAGTTATCTAATCCCTGTTGTAGAACCTCTGGAAAAAAGTCTGATAACAGTGTATATGAAGGCCTCTTCTCTGGACGCTTAGTGACCTCCAAGTCAGTAGCGTCATGTACTCATAAAGCTCAGGGCAGAAAACAGAAATGGGACTCTGGGCTGATTTCAAACAAAGCCTGATGGAAGAAGAGTTGAAGTTTACAAGGCAATAATCTACACAGAAGCTTACAGCAATAAGGTACTTCTAGCAGTCCGTGCCTCAGAAAAGCTGCAGTATAAACATCCGAGGGACACTGTGTTTTCACTGTGACCTTTACAGTTCATTCAGTCTGAGTTTTTATTTCTGGCTTCAGGCAAAATGACTTTCACAGAGTGTCATGTTATTGATATATACTGTGGTTTTATTGTAACAGCAGCAGCCAAACTGTTTGACGATAACCACATGACTGAAATGTTTTAGCTTTGTGGAATTTAGTGGAAGCGTAAGAGTAAAGTTATGAAAATATTAATTATTGAATATAAGAATTTATGTATCACATTTTTACATATAATGAATTACTTGGTCTTTAACTCAACACAGTTTGCAATGAGTTTTAAAAATATCAACAAGTGTAAAAGAGGCTATGAATCTTTAGCTCCGCTAGACATTTTATGAAATATGAACAGTGAATTAAATAACTGTACAGTGCAAAAGATGCCACTCTTATGATGACAAAAAAAACCACAGAGGATCATCATCGCACTGTACATTATTTCATGGTTTGGTCACACTCAGTGTGTGGTAATATTTTGACTTTTTCCGCTATGTGACAATCTGGAATAACATACAAAGTAATGATGCCACAAATGAGACTACATTTCTAATTATCTCTATGGAGCTTTTTAGCCTCTTTTACTTCAGGAGCAGAAAGGTCAATACTGTAGGTCAGCTGGCCAGAAACACAACTCCAGATGAACGCTAATGTTGTTCAATGTTTGCTCGATGTCTGCTAAGGTGTGTGATAATATTTCAGATCATTTTTGCCCTAAACCCTCTTCATTCCAACCCTGTTCCTTCCTTTCTTCTATAATTTCCCTCCTACTCAAGTGAAATGTGAGCATGGTAAAATAATTCCTTCAACGTGAGTGAGACACTTTCCAACCATGACATCCTGTCGCTGGCCTGCCACTGATACTCTCTTTTCATTCTTTTTTTTAATATCCTAAGTTAATCTTGACTAGTCCCCCCCCAATAATTGTGGCAGCTTTCCTTTTGTCATCTGTAAAGCCCCAAAACTCTGGTCTCTAGTAGTGCCATAGAATGCCTTGGATTAGTGTAGAACCGTTGCTGTGTACATTTGCATGTGTGTGTTGTCTAGAGGAAGTCTGTTAAGCCATGGAAAAGTGGAGAAGGACAAGCATGTTGAGATTGTAGTGGACAGATCCCACACAGCTTCAAAGCCAAGGTTAGATCATTCAAGCTGCCATCCGCAGAGTGTGTGTGCATGTTTGTGTCAGTTTGTGGTTGTGTGTGTGTGTGTGTGTGTGTGTGTGTGTGTGTGTGTGTGTGTGTGTGTGTGTGTGTGTGTGTGTGTGTGTGTGTGTGTGCGCGTGCTGCGCTCATCCCATTTATTCAATGCTAAGGAGAATATTATGCAATAATCTAGCAAAAACTTTCCATTAAATGAATGTCAAAACCATAAATATAGCAGCAGATGCTACCTGCATCATTTTGTGAGGTCGGGGTCTCAGTATTTTTACGATATCAGTTCTAAAAAACCCCCAAAGCTTCATTTAATGCTCTATAGCATTTAATATAAAATAAATAAATAGATAAATAAAAACTGTGGCCAAATGATGCAGCTAAGATGGGGGACAAAATCTACAGTCCTCATGCAAAAATTCATTCAATAATTGGTTTCGAGCTGGAACTTTATTACCCTCTTTGTCTTTCCACAGACAGTGTTTCCCTGTTGAGTTTGGTAGTAGATTTGGTTTGTTTTCGTATAACTGCTGTTGTTTAAATAAATGTTGTTAAAAAATTAGAAAAGCTTTGGCTGAATACATTTTTGTATAGAACATGGACTGTGGATTTTGTTTGCTGTATTTTACAGGATAATCATGTTAGGAAAGGATTACTCCACGACCAGCATTGAGAAGAGGAATGATAGCAACAAACCTTAACCCATTCCAATGTACATATGGCATGTGAATGTTGTATTAAGACAGATTTAAAAAAAAAACCTTAGCACATCCTTTAGAGTTTAAATTTAAACCTTTAGATGAACATAAAACACCACACAAACAAAAACACCTTTGTGCCTTCAGGACCTGGTGGGCCTACATCGCCTTGATCACCCTATGGAGAGACAGAGAAACAAATATTAACTTCAAACTTATTCACAAAAATGTTCACCACCAGCAAATAGCTGGTGAGTGGGCACAACACAGGCAAAGGTACAAATGTCTTCTTCTGACCCTACCATAGAAGGTAGGGTCAGAAATGATAAATGGTAAATACACTTATATACCTTATATAATTATCAACCACTCAAAGCGCTTTACACTACTATTCATATATATATTACACTACTACAATTCACACATACATTCATACAGCGCCCTTTTCTATACATACTTTCCACACACACACAAACACACACACACACACACACTACATCGGGGGCAATTTGGGGTTCAGTATCTTGTCTTGTCCCTCGACATGCGGACTGGAGGAGCCAGGGATCAAACCACCGACCTTCCAGTTAGTGGACCAACCGCTCTAACTCCTGAGGCAAAGCCACCCCTGTGAAACCTGAGGCTCCATGGTCAAAGTCACTGAGATCACATTTTTTTTTCCCCATTCTGATGTTTGATTTTAACATTAACTGAAGCTCCTGACCTGTATCTGCAGGATTTTATGCATTGCACTGCTGCCACATGATTGGCTAATCGGATAATTACATGAATAAGCACGTGTACAGGTGTTCCTAATAAAGTGCTCAGTGGGTGTATGTTTTTCAACCAAAGCAATGCAACAAGAAAAAAAAAACTTCTTCCTTCTTCTTCTGCATTAATCCCTGCAGGTACTTGAAAGAACATGATACATAAGTAGATACGTAGACAGATACAAAAGTCCACCCTTACATGGGGAAATAGATGGTTATTGCTTTCTGTTCACAGTGAAAAATCCGTCAATTACTCAGTGGACATTGTGTACAATAGATTGTGTACTGGAGTAAGTATTTTCTAGCCAATTTGAGCACATCCTGGATTCTACTTCATATATCCTTTTTCACAAGTTAAATACAGAAGGGAGCTCACCTTTTGTCCTGGCACACCTGGCTCACCCTGGAGAGAAAAAACAATGTGTGTACATATAAAGTACATATCCAACCAGTGTAAAAAATGCAGGTTGACATTGACAGATGTATCGAAAACAAGGTGGCTGAGGCTGAGGTTTGAGTTGTGGGCTACAAAGTCATGTTTTTCAAAATGCTTCTCTGATCGTGCTACAGCCCAGCTCAGCTATTACTGCTCATTCTAAAGCCTATTACAGTGGGAACCACTGTGCGATTCAGGTCTGATCTCACAATCTACATTCCTCCTTTTAAATAACCTGTGACAGTTATTGCATTGTGTAGATCGGCTCATGCAATCCAAAGGAAACACAGAGATGTATAGTGTTTCTGTTGCGTAGTCGGAGTTTGTTCTGAACTTCACAGCAGCTGCACAGAGACCAAGTGGAAACATCTTTGTTTGGTCCCTCTTTGTTATGGCTTGTTTTTTTTGGGCGTGAGTGTGTTTGTCTGTAATAACTCTAGAGTCATCTTGAGGGGCCACAGTGATGCTAATCAGGTTTTGCAGAATTGTAATTATGCTGTTTGGTCAAGAAGAGAGATTTGTTTACCTTCAGTCCTGGTAAAAGCTGCAGAAACGATGTAGAAATCACAAGAAGTTAAATATCACACAAACAAACTTTCACTATGAGAAAGTTATAGAAAAATAAAGGTGGAGGAGTCACTGAACCAAACTTACCCTTGGGTCTTTTCCTGGCTTGCCCGGCTCACCAGGCTTACCCTGTGTGAAAAGATCAAAAATTCTTTACACAGAATCTACAAAACCATCTGTAATACCAGTTCCATAATGCCACTGGAATTTGCAACTATGCATTTTGTGGATAAAATGAGAGCCTTACAATAAATCGTAAATATTTTTCACCCTTAAGTAATGAAGTCAAACTGGCACAATGGTAAAGTAAACTTGCATCAGGCTTGAAGTTGCACTTTAAAACTTTAAAAATGGAACAGCTCCAGTGGTTGTAGAAGTGAAAATTTTTTTATGTTCTTAGGTTGCAACATAGAGTCAGCTTTGAAAAAGAGTAGTGATGTTACACTCGCAAATGATCCAATTTTTTTTCAGTAGCTCTTTGGTATGAATGGAAGGAACCGAGTCGTACTTGAGAGCATTCTTTTTATCGTTTTGCCCAAATTTTCAATGCTTCCCCTAGTTTCTTGGTTCTTGTCGCCAAAACTACCATGACTATACTGCCTTGCCATCACCAGGCCAACTGTTGCTACCCTACTCTCATCATTGCCCTGCCTTATGCGAAATTCTGATTGATTGACTTGGGAGGTGGCCGCAGCTTCATTAAAGTAACTGAGTTAAGGTGAGAAAGACTCTCCTGTTTACAACTTCTAAAGGTCTATAACATTGGACTATTGCGTGATTAAAGAGTTGGGTGTGTTAAAGGTTTTTTTTTTCATCAAATTTGGGTTCACTTACTTTGAACAGCAGATATTGGCTGCAATGATACATGTGTTTGCCTCACAGGCAATTCCGTAAGCAACAAGTCAGATATAACGCAACATTGTTTCCCAGTGTAGTTATGATTTGGATGTTGATGTGACTATTATTTATAAGATTGAAACTGATCATTAGTATGTAATACATGAGTGTGTCATAATCCAGAGGAAGGAAATGAAACCTTGTGGCTGGCATCCACAACATGCAACATTCTTCAATGCTGCATGCTGTGGATGCCAGCCAAGCCGAAACACACTAGGGGTGAAAATGAACTGTGGACACATAATCAGGGTGAGAGACGTTCCTTGTTTTGCCCTTGGTGTTCCTAAAAACCCTCCTTATAAAACAGGTTTTCAAAAGAGCAGATCCTGTCAAAATTTAAACAAATTAAATCATCTACTGTGGTTCTTTTATAGCCTTCTCAGTAAAGATTAATAAATTAATTAAATGAATGTATTTACTCTCAATAAAACCTCAGTAGGAACCAATGGGCTTAGGGCTAAGAGCCAGAGAAAGGGCTCGCATGTAAGAAAGTACTGAGAGACAGACTAACACATTGAATGCAAAAATGAAAAAAAGAACTGGTTCCGAGTTGATTGATTAAAAAGTTAATGCAGTTTATGCAGTTTTTTGAGTTTCTGTCCAACAACATCTGTTGTCTGTGTAAAAGCTGAACATATTTTGTAAGATGGCTAATTAACAAGTGTATAAGTAGAATTTTAATTTCTGGCTGAACTCAGACTGGGACTCACCGGTGAGCCACTGGCTCCATTCAAGCCTGGGGTTCCTGGGGGCCCTGGGGGTCCTGGAGGTCCTGGGGGTCCCTGCACGCCAGGCTCACCCTGCTGAGAGACCTTGAGTTACAACCTTCCATGCTGGATTGAGCCTTGCCACACTAGCCATGCCAACACAACAACCTCACACTATACCGCAAATAAATGCAGCAGGGGATTTGCAGAGAGGAAGGTTAGATGGGGAGCAAGGCAGGTGGTTTTAATGCTTGAGCACGAATATTCATTCTTGATCTTGGAAACATTTATCTGTGACAAAAATTTTTAATTTTAAGGTTCACTTATAAGCTTTCCCAAGGCTTTTACCATATCCCACTGACTTCAGGGAGTGTAACTTCTTCAGGTGTCAGGACATGATCAAGGATCCTTGTGATAGGGTCTTAGCAAATACCTTGGGTAAGAGGACACCGGAAGCAAACATCAGGTGTCTATGAATATGAGAACGAAACTGGTCCCATTATCATCTAGAAATTATGTGATATGGAAGAGCACCAACTACAGACAGCATCATTGAATATGAGAATAAGGGGTGACAGCATTAATTGGAAATCATGTGACCTTATTACAGAACTTCAGTCATGTAGTGAAGAGTGGTTGTATATGGGAGTTTCATTCAAGGAGACCCTGAATGGCATCCTTTTTCTTTCTCAAGCCATTAACTGACTTTGATACCTTTTATGTAAATGGGGTTAAAGTACCCAGAGCACCCCAGGCATCCTCAGGACCCTGGGTAAGGGCCTAGACCTGGACCTGGATCACAAGATTGAAGACCAACTATTCATCTGTCTGTGAACATGAGACCAAAGCTGCTCAAAGCAGCAACTGAGAAGTGGTCAAAGACCAGGGGTGAGCGGATGGCTTGAGAAAGATCAAGTAGCTCATGACAGAGACCACCATCTTTGTGCAGAGACAGGGTTTATGATATCCCCCATTATTTTACCAAATTTTGGTACTTTGGTCATGTGATGACACCTGACGAAGTTCTATTTGTTGAAGACCACTGGAGTTAGAAAGCTCCAGATAAAGTTATGAATTGTAAACTGAAGTTTAGAATATTTTATCACAGATGAGGTTATAATGCTGTTTCTTCTTAGTGATTGTATTTGTTTGTAGAGCAAGGCACTGGAAAATAAGTGACACTAATCTTTTTTATTGTTTTTTTTTTTCTTTTTCTACTTTTTACATGCCACATAGAATGAAGGTTCTGGATGTCTCATTTTTTCAGGACCACATTGTCAAAGGTACTCCAGCTGAGTTTAGTATAGCTTTATATTCTCAAAATGGCTCAAAA
This sequence comes from Xiphias gladius, assembly GCF_016859285.1. NCBI lineage: Eukaryota > Metazoa > Chordata > Actinopteri > Istiophoriformes > Xiphiidae > Xiphias > Xiphias gladius. The sequence goes on from NC_053410.1 coordinate 26,428,972, forward strand.
TAAGTTGTAATTAGAGATCACAAAAGATCTGTAACTGCATAAGTTGTTATTGTTTATATTTGAAGGGAATGGGTGTAATTTCGACATTGATCTTTCCTGCAGCTTCTTTGTAATAGACAGCTAATCTGTGTGTGGTTATTCTGAAGACTGTCCACTGACAGCCAGGGCCCTGGGAATGATTTCAAACCAAAGCCAAGACTAAACAAAATCAAATAAAGGAAATTTCCAATGAGCAACGGATATGAAGGGAATAAACATACCTCACCGGCTGAAATAAATCTGTTGGGCTGCTACATCCGGAATCAGTTTCTCCTTTGTTACACGCTGAACCACTCATAAAATAAAATTTCCTGATTGCAACAGGTTTAAAATTTTTTCTGTATGGAAATACCCATTATCATACAGGGCAATGAGTTTTACATTTAATGCAATATGCTACAGTACATGATTTATTTTCACATGTGGTCCAACTTAGAGAAGTTCCTAACACAAAGTGCTAGCCTTACTTCAGTCACTCAGCAATCACTGTCTTACTGAAGGAGAACACACATGCATAGTAGCTCAGTACCAGAATGCGCTGCCAAGCTTCTATTCTGAGATAATGGAGACCATATCCATCTACATTAGGTCCATAGTTGATCATATTTCCCCTGTACTGCAATGCAGAATGTGGCCAGATATGATTTATGTCTTTGGATGTGTTAGGCTATCATAGGGGTTATACAGTATAAATCACAACTGAGTACACCTCTGGTCAATATCACTATAATGTTAAGCAATTAAAAATCCTGTTCATTTAATACAATTTTATTTATTTTTTGCCAAAGTCCAAGAAAAATTAAACTGAAATGTTTGACTAATTGAACTATAATGAAAGGTCCACATTTAAGAACCAACTGCAAGAAAAGTCAGTACACCCTTCATCGTGAGATTCCAGTCTTTTTTTTTTTTTTTTTTAATATTGTGTTCCCACCTTTATTATTAATAGATTTGATCCTCCTGGACATGGATGATATCAGTCTCATACAAATCTGTGGGGAGATGTTGTGACATTCTTCACAGATGATTGTTATCAGCTGCTCTTTGTTGGACCAGTTTTTTTCAGCCACTGGCTGCAACACAGGCCCAAAGCATGATCGATCCACCCCCGTGCTTAACAGTTGGAGAGGTGTTCTTTTCACGAAACTCTGCAGCAGCCTTTTTACTCCAAACATACCTTTGTTCATTGTGGCCAGGAAGTTCTATTTTACCTTCAAGGTGTTGCTGTACAGTAGAACAGTGCACCACCACTCCAGAGTCTGCTAAATCTTCTTGAAGATCTTTTGCAGTCAAACGGGGGTTTTGATTTGCCTTTCAAGCAATCCTACCAGCAGTTCTCTCTCAAAGTTTTCTTGGCCTTCGAGACCTCAACTTTTTTGTTAGCTCCCATTGCTTTATTACATTACGAACTGAGGAAATGGCGACCTGTTTGCTATTTTCTTATAGCCTCTCCTTCTTTGTTGCAATCAATTATTTTAATTTTCCTTGGTAAAAGTTATCTGAGAGATCAAACCTCTTTGGTGCCCAAATGTTTGTATGGTGCTGCTTTCTTTTTTTTCACTCTAAACTTGCTTACAATGATGAAAAGAATGTTTCATCTTTAACTTTATGTCTTTTGGAGATCGGGTCATCCTCTACTCACTTAACTATTCACTTTAACAGATGTTTTGACCAGGGGTACCCAGACTTTTTCATGCCATTGTATAAATGTCTCTCCTACACCTTTTGCACTCAGCAGCCCTATACCAGTAAGCTCACACCTCCATGTTTCACGGTTGGCACTATGCAGTCACTTTGGTAGTCTTGGCCAGGTCCACGTCCAACATGCTGGAACCCATCTGATCCAAACAAATTTTGGTTTCATCTGAACAAAGACTGCTGCCAAATTTAAGCAGGCTTCTTTTCATTTTCTTTAGCAAAGTTTAATCTTGCACTTTTGTGCTTCTTTATGAGCAATGGTTCTTTTCTTATACGGCCCCGTAGAATTTGACTTCATGCAGTGTCCTTCTCACTGTCTGATCAGTCACTGAAACACCAGTTTCCACAGATAACCATTGAAGCGCTTACCCGTCTGTTTTTCAATTAAAAGTTCTTAAATGGTGAATCGTGCATGGGGCCATTTTTCAAGAACGGACACTGCGCCTTCTGTTATTGGTAGTATGGCTTTTCCTGTACCTCCTAACCCCTGCTGCAGCTGTGTTTTACCTTATGTTCAGTGGCCGATGCTCTTATAATTACTACTCTTATATTACATCTTTGTGAAGTCTCACAGTCTGGTTTCATACTTCAGGCATTTACTCACCATGTCGAGCCCTGTTGCATTAGCAATAACCCAGGCTAAAACTGAGGAAGGTATGGTGTTTACAGGTTCTTTTATAACCTTGTTCATACAGGTAGCCTTAATTGGAAATCACAGGTCTACTCATTTTTGTTGCAGTGGTCACAGGTAAACTGACTTTTGTTGCATTGAGGTTGTTCTTTGGGGCCCATATTTTCAGTGTAGTGTATCCAACCTGTTTGTTTTTAAAATACATAAGATCAAATACCCCACACTTTAACCTAAAAATAATACAATTCTTTTAAGATGATAGAATTTGAATCATTTATCATTTTAATGATATTGACTGGGGCGTAATCGGTTTTTGTTGTATGCATATACTGATATGGTAAGATTACAGCTGCCAATAGCAAATAATAAAATGTGCTGTTCAGATGTACTGTATATTAAAGGGCTTATTGAGGGTTAATCAGTATTGAAATACCATTATATCAAATGGTCAACATTGTTTGGTCAATATCTGATTTGTCATAGGGAGGCAATATAAAGTATGTTAGTCCAGCTTGTGTTTTCAGTGTATGAAAACAAATATTTGCTAACGTCCAAACAAGGTATTGTGTCTTGGCTCCTTCACAAACAGCTTTGTCTAGTGTTGTTGGTACTGATGGACAGTAATTGCTCCAGTACAATGTAATAACTTCACGTCTCTTTGAATGAGGTAAGATAAATGGTAAAGAATTAGTAATACCATCAGCCGGTGATTAACCTGTACTTTTTATTTTCTTATAGTGAGTATATTCATGGATTTTATGATATTCAAAAGAATAACCTCTTATTCAAAAGATTATTTAAACATTACAGAATTTGTTAACAGTTTGGATATAATTTTCAGTACATGTAAAGGCACATTCTCATTCTCTCTTGATTACTGTCATCACCACCTATTGCATAATTTTAGAAGTTATTACTTTATCATTTGCTCCATAAGCAGCTGTTGCACTACATGTATGAATTACATGTACATGTGGAAGCTGTAAATATCATATCCTTTTGCACTGCATGTACCGTTGTTTCCTAATTTGTTGTTTTGTAGAGTTGTTTGCTCATTGCTGTTTTTATTGTATTGTATATTTAGCGTATTTTATTTTTATCTATACTTCGACTGTCTTTCTGCTGCTTTTAACACCCTAATCTCCCTGCCTGGGGATCAATAAAGTGTTATCTTATCTCATCTCATCTCATCTCATCTCATCTTGTTATAGAGCAACCATATAGTACTGTATGCTCTATGATTTACATTTATATGCACCTGTCACAGATCAGTAATTAATGTTTGAGTTTTTTTGGTTGTTTGTTTTAATTTTGGTTGTCTAACCTTAACCATAGTATAATTGCCATAACCACAATGTTTCCTTAAGGTTAAACATACTGTACCATTTTCGCTACTTGTAGATATTGTACAAAGAAAGATTTAAAAAAACAAAACAAAACAAAAAAAACAATTGTAGTGGATGTAAACTGGAATTTTGGAGGATCCTCTACATCAAAGTTTTTGACTGGCGATCAGGTGGATATTACAAAAGGTAATGCTGCATGAGTTATGTTTTCTATTTTGTCACACTGCTCATACTGAACAAATCTGCAAAAATATTTGCAGTCCATTTTTTTCCTTTCAGTTATGCATCTGTTCTGTATCTGCACATTAAGACCAGTTGGTTAGAGGGACACCAATTTTAGGCATTCATTTCAGTTTATTAACCACACAGACTACTACTAAGTCTAATAAACAGGAGGCCTAAATTACAAACTGGGGGTGTGGCGTTTGAAAGACGAGGCAGGGAGGGCCACACAAAAAGTTGCACTGTAGGAAATGAAGCATCTTGGAGCCTAAAGTGGGGACTAGCTGTCAGGATCAGCTCTGCCTTTGCTTCCTACATTTGACAATTGTTTTGTTTTTTTAACTGGTCTCTTTTGAGTCCTACACCTTTACTGAAGTGAAATCCGTCTCTGTAGTACCCCTTTAAGGCTAGGAAAATATAGTGGTCAGGGCTAAACAATAAATACTATCAAAGCAATGCAGTTGTCAAATGTTTTATATTTTTTTCTTTACTTTGTTGTCTTTTCTGGCCACTGGCTAACTCCACTTAAAACCATACTGAATAATTTCAAGGACCATTATTTTTATTTAAGATTAAAGAAAGCTTTAAATATAATATAGTGACTTGTGCTTTGCGTGAGCCCCGCAAAATACAGCATTTTTGTTTGATTTTCTGCCAAATATAATTAACAGACAAGACATTTTCACTGGAATAAAATTAAACAGTAAGAAGCATTAGCAGCCAAAAGTTGGTTAATTACAGCATGATGGCGGAGGAGGAATGGGGAGGTTTTGGCATCAGATGACGGCGGTTGGCATCCACAGGGCAGGCAAAGAGGAAGGGGCAAGTAGGGGGCATAGAGAATTGTACCTTGAGGCGTTTTAAGATTAGAGGGCTTATTGAGGGCATGTTTCGCACAGTGATGGGCAACATCTGGTGGGGGGAGTCACAAAGCACAGGTGGCCACCGGTGCAAAAAGGTCACAGGGCAAAGGTCACCAGGAGGCCAAAGAAAGGAAACAGGGTAGAACCAGAAGAATGATGGAAGGAGGGGGGAGGGAGGAAAAAGACAAATAGAAGATTAGAGTGGAAAGCAAGGAAATGGGAAGGCAAAGAACAGAAAAAAGGAAACAAGGTTGAAGAAAGGAAAGGCAAAAAAGAGGCATCAGCACAGCAAACTATGGGCCTGGAGCGGCAAAGGGGAAGGCTGATGTACTATGATACCTTTTTATTTCGAAAGAATGTGAATGCATTCAAATTTCTGAGAAACTGTCAGAATCTGTTGGTTGCAAATCACGCATCCCCTTTCAGGATTTGTGTACATCAGTGTTCCCATTAACCAGGCCCCTAGATTGCAGCCGAGCAGAGGTGGGCACCAGTCTTGCCACAAAGAGAGTACAGCAGTATAGTTGCAGTACATATCCAGACTTACTGTGGCCAACTGTCCAACACAGGGCTGTACAATACGCCGCTTCTGTTGAGATGACCAGCATAATCAGATACAAGTTAAGTGAGGCAGTACAGGTAAGATCCCGCTGATAGCTATGACGTTGACATTTCCCCACTGACACCAAGTGGATCCAGCAGCATGCAAATTGCCTACTTTTTACATAGCGTACATATTTCCACAATTTTTATAATGCAGCAACCTTTAAAATAAAGGCTACCTTCACACGATACTTGAAATTACTTTAAAATACACGTTGCTACCTTTAAGTCTTTAGACTCCTTTTGGAACATACTTCTTTTCATTGTGTGATCAATCACACTATTTTAAAGTAGATCATTTGAAAAAAAAAATAAAAACTGTACTTTTTCGATGGAAATATATACAGCCTTTTATAAGTAAATATAAGTATGTGTATAAATGTAGAAAAAGTAGGCAAGAATGCTGCTCTGTCCCTCACCATTTCCAGCTATCCACCACAAAACTGTACACAGGTTTTAAAGTATAGGAGCCAAGAGCTGCCAATATTAAAGTGAAATAATTAAATCAAATAGAAATTGTATTTTCCATTTGTGTTCATTTCATTTTTACATTTTCTGGTATCAAAATTAAAGCAAAATAAAGCGCCATTATTTAATATTTTGTTTAGTGTTAGTCCAAGAATTTGTCTGATGTTACAGATTAACCTTAAAGAAGTTGTACTATATAAAGGGTAGATGAACTAGTAGTCAGAGTTTCAGGCTTGTACTACACTTTTTCAACCAATTGCATTTTTTTGTTTGATTTGTTTCTTTTATCATATTTAATTGTAATAAATTACAGACCAAAATACATTTCAAATTTTATAACACTGCCATAAATATAATGGGAATTATTTTGATTTGGCTAATCATTTTTATTTTCAAAATGGCAGACAATATGCAACAGAAACATGGAAATAAAACTGACATCTTTGAGTCATTTCTGTTTTTGTAATTACATCATGTGCACACGTGGAAAATTTAAAGTTAAATTCAGTGATTAAATTTTAATATTGGCATCAATGTACTTCCGCAGTAGGTACAATTAGTCTTAATACAGTAACATTTTAAAGAGTTACAAACTGTATATTATGTAGATATATATTTATGAAAAAGTCACTCAAAATATAGTTTTTTTTTTTCTTTTGGGTGGAGAGCAGAGTGTTGAGGAGAGCCTTGGTTTTGGGGCACTGGCTCGCTTTGCGGCATGACTTGGTTACACCCCAGCTGAGGGTTAACTATCGGGGTGTTTGGAGGCACCCACAAACCTTCAACATCAGAGCCTGACTGGAGCGCAAGGCAGCCAGGGTTTTCAATGGAAGATCCTGAACAAAGAGGCCCTGCACACCAAGGGAGTCGTGATTTCAGTCAGTGCTGGTGATGGTGGCAGCGAGCCATAATCCAGCCAGGCGAGTCATGTATTGTGACGTCTGACTTGATTTCAGTTTAAAAGAATAGCTCAAAAGGTTTCTTTTCTTTTCTTTCAGAGAGTGAGATGTTTAGGTGGATATCAAACTCATGTCCTGTGTTAAGTACAGAGTTGAAGTCATAATGTACTTAGCCTAGCTTAGCAAAAAGACTCGAAGCAGGGAAAAACAGCTATTCTGGTTCTGTGCATTGTGCCTACCAACACCTCTAATTGCATGATGCCTTGTTTTAATTTAGCTTTAATGTGAGCTGAACTGTAATATAATAAATTGTGATTTGGGCCTGTTGGAGCTATTACTTGAAGAGCCTGCACTATACAGAGAAATACACCATGGTTAGTCAAGAAATTTTTCCAACTGCTTCTAGTCTCTATGCTAAGCTAAGCTGATCACATCCTGACTCCAGCGATCTCACTCGCAGAGAGAAAGCAAATAAGTATATTCACAAAATACTGAATTATTCTTGTAAAATGGGGCTGCTGCTGAAAGACACAATTACATAAAAACACAAGAAATGTTTGCTGATCTTCCTGATTCTTCTTGAACCGCAAACTCTCTAAACACTGAACATTTTACCTTCACCGACAGTAACCCCCAACCCCCATGGGTTTCACTATATGATAGAGGCCAGGACTGTGAGCAGACACTGGGAATGGACCTCCCATAGAAACTGCTGCAAGGGGCTGAGAGAAGTGTATGAAAATCCAATTGAACAGGCATACAACTTTTTAGGAGCTTTGATTTCTTCCAGGCTAAAAACAAACCAAACACCAAATTCCATCTGGGTCCTTCTTCCTCTAAACTCCCTAGTCTGAAACAAATCTAGCCTAAAGCATTTGCTGTCCAGAGATGTATATAATATAATGCATTACTAATAACAAGTCATAAAAACATTTCAACATGCATCACACTGGTATTGTGAGGGGCTTTTAAACAAGGTAGCAAATCTTTACTCCCCTAACCCCAACTTCAGGAGGAGTGGTTTAATAACTGAGGGGTTGAATTACAATGGAAATGGACTTAGCTTTCTGAACAATCCGCCTTTAGACAGGACACTCTCATTCTTGGCACCCCCACACACAAGCTCTTATCATGTCTGACTGTATGCTCTTGCAAGCTTCCGGTAATGGCCCGGTTTTCTCTTAACTGGCCAAACCCTAGAGATCGACGGCCAAAGAACTGTAGGGCCCTACATGTGCTACCATTTGTCTGTCCCACTTATGCAGTAGTTTCTCTTATTCCAACTTTACTTTTCTATTCTATTCTGACAATAACATCTAAATTGCAACACAATAGGTGTATCCAAATTGTTTCTGGATTTTAGTATATACATTGATGATGAAGTGGTATTGAGAAAGATTTAGTTCAACATTAAAGCTTTCTTACCCTGTGTGTGTAGTCTCCACATACGCCCTGGAGAAAACAGAAAAATGTTCAGAATTAAGAATTCCACAAATAGAAAAAGGTTTTTCACATTTTTTTACTCTAACTGGTTTACAATCAGTTTAAAATTAAAGTGGAGATCTGCAGATGTTATATCAGTTGTGATGAGTGCAGTTCAGCCTGTGAAAACAGTTTGAACAAGTGCTCTGTGGCTCAAGAAAAACCTTGCGGAGAGAACATCCTGATGTTATTATTTTTTTTTTTTAAGTAAATTTATTTGCATCGGGGACCATGTACAAAATTCATTAATAAAGAGGAAAGATGTTTTGTACCAGATTTAATTTTTTTTCTACTAGCTAATTCATCTGCATGTCATATTGATGTCATTGGGGTTATTTCCTCTTGGGCTTGGAGAGTACAAATCTATATCAGAAAGTCTGTGGTGCAAATTTGGGGCATTAGGTTTGAAACTTGACTTCGGTGATTACCAAGCAGGACAGGATTAACAATAGAAGCTATCATGTAGTATTATGGGACATGTAGGATCCAATGTTTTTGAGCTTGACCCTACTAGGGACTAAAGACCGGAACAGGTGAACCTCTGCTGCTTTTTCTTTCACTCTTTCTTTCTGGTGAATCCCCCATCTTTATGGAAGTGCAATGCTAATTTGCTGGAGCACCCAATTAATGGTCCTTTAAGTAAAGGATCTGAATATGTGTTCCACCGCTGCTGGCTGGTAAACTATGGAGTGCGTTACTCACTGGCCAGATTGTGAAACTACCGCAAACCAGATCTCACCTTCTCCCCCTTGGCTCCAGGTTCCCCCTAAAAAGCAAAACATGTGAGTGGTTTTAAAGTTAGCACAAAAGATTAGCAGGTTAATATTTTAGATTTTAGACTTCAGAAACTTACTTGCTGTCCTTTAGGACCACGCTGACCCTGAAAGACACCAGCAATGCAGTCAGTCCTGAATGTGATTTAGGCATTGATTTTCCATTCAACATGACCGAACACAAATTCCTCCAATTAACATGAGTAAAATTAGGAAACATGTCAAGGTATCAATCAAACTGATGAATAAGCTGTTACAGGGGCCTTTTCTAATTGTTATAGGCGATGGCACTCAGTTTGACTTCCCTTCAGGCCCTGGGTGTGCCCTGTGTAAGTAGACTGCAACAGTGTTTCTGCACATATACCAGAAAACGGTTTAAAGCCCTTTTCAATAATCCCTGACATTTGTCAGGAGGGAAACTAAGAAACAGGAGCTCATCACAGGGCCATTAATCAATAGTCAGCATTATTTCAAAAGTATACATTTGGCCTCATCTGAATTTTTGTCATTAGTACTGGCATGGACTTCACTAGAGTTGGCACAGTAGGCTCAAGTAACCCTGCTCCCAAAAACAAATCCCAGCGTTATGACTCCCCCTTGTCTGCCCAGGAGTAATATGCGAGAAGCTACTGAAATCAGCGGTGGGTGTGACAAAAGCCTCAGCATCAACCTCAGCTGAACAAGTCTGAAATGATCTACATTAGAAAACCATTCAAGAGGAAGACCTCTTTCATTCTGCATATCTGTATAACTGTGTGGGTTCAACATAAACAGGGATCCAAAGTGACCTTAACAGCAAAACAAGGTTCAATTATTTTACATTTGCTTTAGCTTGTTGGTGTAAATATCATATGACATGCCCAGAATTTACATTCGAGGTTTACTGAGCTAAAATGAGTGCTTCACCAGTGGTAATATTATCATAGTGCAACTATGTTTGTGACAAATTTGAGGAATACTTACCATGTCTCCCTTCAGTCCATTGTGTCCCTGTGTAAGCATTAACATAGTAAGTGCTGGTGATAAAATAACTAAATCTCAATCTAAACACATTGATAATGACCATTATCATTCTAAGCTTAATTATGCTCATTATCTTCACAGGGTGTGGGGATCTGGACACTGAAGGAGCACTCAATTATTCAGTTATTTCACTATTTGGCAGGAACTTAGGGAAACTCACAGGCTTGCCATCCAACCCTATTGGACCCTGGGATAAAAAAAGGAAAAAGGGATGTTTGAGTACATATGGACATCAGCAGTGCATTAAAAATTTCTGCAATTTCTGCTGTTTGCAAATACTGGCTAAATACAGACTTTTGGACCCCACCTTACTGTCTTTTGCTTGTTAAAGTAAAATCTAGAATTTCCAGCATTTAAATCATCATTTACAGTATCAACCTAACAGACTTACTGGAAAGCCTGGAAATCCTCTTGTTCCTGGTTGTCCCTAGAGAGAAGCAGAACAATCAGTGTGTTTGTTGTATATCTGAAAGTCGGCATAAAAATCTGCTGGAAGCAGGTCAGTGAAAGAAGATTCCGTTCTCTTCTCCAGGGATGTTCAGCCTTTTTGAAAAAATGCCAGACATAGCTGTATGGTTTTTCTATACAAGATTTTTATACTTTGGAAAGAGTATTTATCTTCAAGCTTCTCATAGGTTAATGAGCTATATCCAACAACCATATGGTTAAAAGTTCAGAGTAGAGGTTTTTTTTAATTTATTTTTTGGTCAAATTACCATTTCCAAGATCGAGAGTGAATGTTAAGCAAACATTGATGAGAAGTCCTAAAAGTGCTCAGAAAGTGAAAATGGTGCTGCTGCTCATTAAAACTGTGAGACGCAGACAAAAGCTCTGCAAAAAGATAGTAAGTGGATTTTCTTTTTTGTCAAAGTACAATTTCAGAGATCAAGAATGAGCTTTCATAGTCAACTTTAACGCAAAAATTAAAAAAAAAAGTCCCTCCACTGATGAAGACCGTGAGATGCAGTTGAAAGCTCTTGAAAAGCTTGTGTTAAGTTTTGCTTATTGGTTCGTGTTTTTTGCAGAATGCTATTTCTAAGGCCAAGATTTAACTTTCAAACACAGCTCTTAAACATACTCAAAACCTTTCTCTCAGTGGAAAATATCTTTCCACTGATCGGGTTAGATCAGTGGAAAGATATGACCCAATGACAATGTGGCAAAGAAGTCAAGGCACTTGGCTCGCCTAAGCAATCATTTCCTCTGTTGAATTAACTTCCTTATTCCATCTGAGGTCACAACTAGAGTCTTTCATGTCAGTATAACCTAACTTCTAAGTCTTTCTGACTGACTGGCACTGTTAGTTCAGGACTTGGCTCCTACTGTGCGGAGCTTCCTCCACACCCTGTTATTCATTAGAAATGCCTATTACCATCCAGGAAGCGTGGGCACACACAGGTATAGTTTGTAACCATCAATCAGAAAAACAGATGTGTGCTCCACTTAAGTTGGCTAGACTCTTAGTTATACCATCTTTTTTTAATAGTCATATCATACAACTTGGGAGTTGTCCTCCTGAAAACTAGAAAGGGGAAAAAAAGAAATACTTAACTATTTGTCCTCCCAAGAATTTGGCTTATAACAAGAGGAACCATTTAGGCCTGGTGCCTGGATAACTAACACACTTGGACCAGGATGAAGTTTCTTGCATTGCTTCCTGATGAAACAAGCTAAAACAAGCATGACAAATTATCCAATTTATGGCCAATTCACAGCTCCAGTCCTCTTGAACAATGCTGCCTCTTTCCACACAGTCTGTAAAAAAGTATTATTCTATCAGTAGTTGTGCACTCAGCCAGTCTTGAGTAAAGATGGTTTTGCAGGGCAAACTTAAACCTGAGCCCAGTACCCCACAAATCGTGATAGAAACAAGTCTCTCCAATTGTCTAGTTTAATTAACAGAACTGATATCTCTCCTCGCTGTCTAAGAACCTGATGCATTAAGCAGATGTCACCTAAAATGGTAGCTAATAAAAAAATTTGGTGTGCAGGCAGGGAGCAATAATTGAAGATAACAGGTTTATTAGGTGTAGGAAGAGGTGAAGACACTTACAGGAGGTCCTCTTGGGCCAATGATAGACAGACCTGGTTCACCTGGTGCTCCCTATGGACAGATAGAAAGACAGGAAGAAAACATAACTAAAGGATAAGATGGAGAGGGGATTCCAGTTGCTTTCTCAGTCACCTCCATAGATCAGTGAAATTCAACGCATCAATGCATTCCTCCAAAGGTAAATAGCTATAAAGGGGGAAAATCAATCTACTAGCACATACGTACAATGTGTCTTTATTGTATATAGATACCAACTATCAGACAACCACGGTGGATAACTTTTGAAATAGGTGGTGCTAGAAGCTTAGTGATGTAGTGACTATTTGTAGGGTTATATGGTGAACTGCTGAATAGGAAAGAAAAGTGATCTCAGTGACTTTGACTGTGGCATGCTTGTTGGTGCCAGACAGACTGGTTTGGGTATTTCTGAAACTGCTGATCTCCTGGGATTTTCACACACAACAGTCTCTGGAGTTTTACTCAGAATGGAGCCAAAAAGAAAAAACATCCATTGAGCAGCAGATCTGTGGACGGAAACACCTTTGTGATGAGAGAGGTCAGAGGAGACTGGCCAGACTGGTTGGAGCTGACATAAAGGCTACATTAAGTCAGATAACCACTCTTTACAACTGTGGTGAGCAGAGAAGCATCTAAAATGCAAACACATCCAACCTTGAGGTGGATGGGCTACAACAGCAGAATACCATGTCTGGTTCCTCTCATGTCAGCCAAGAACAGAAATCTGAGGCTGCAGTGGGCACAGGCTCAACAAAACTGGAGAGTTGGACACTGGAAAAACATAGCCTGGTCTGATGAATCTGGATTTCTGCTGAGGCTTGGACCCAAGCTGCCTTGTGTCAACAGTCCAGGCTGGTGGTGGTGGTGGTGGTGTACTGGTTTGAGGAATGTTTTCTTGGCTCACTTTGGGTGCTTTAATACCAATCAGTCATGATTTGAATGCCACAGCCTGTCTGAGGATTGTTGCTGACCACGTGCTTCCCTTTATGGCTACAGTTTACCATCTTCTAATGGCTACTTCCAGCAGGATAATGCTCCATGTCACAAAGCAAAATTTTTCTCAAACTGGTTTCATGAACATGACAATGAGTTCAGTGAACTTCAGTAGAACAGCTTTGGGATGTGGTAGAACAAGAGATCGGCAGTATGAATGGGCAGCTGACAAATCTGCAGAAATGATGTGATTGAGTCATGTCAACATAGACCAGAATATCAGAGGAATGTTTCCAACACCTTGTGGAATCCAGGCCACGAAGAACTGAGGCTGTTTGAGAGCAAAGAGAGGAACTACCCAGTATTGGTAGGTTGTTCCTAATAAAGTGCTCAGTGAGTTTATGTTCCCAGCTTGGTAATAAAAAGGAAGCCAACAGATTATTTTGGAGGTGGATCAGGAGAGCGATCCAAAAAGCCGCCCCTCCACTCTCCATGGTCTTGGCAGTCAGGTTACTATTTCTGTTCCCTCATGCTTGGCTAACAAACACACTTATCATTATGGTATGACAGTCAGGAATGTGCTGTGTGTTTCCCCTTTCATTTGCACTGTAGGTCCTACACATAACGCGTTGTATTTGGTGAGAAAAAATCTAAAAACCTGCTTTTTCTGGGTTTGATACAGCTGATACAACAGACATATTTATTTTCAAATTGTTGAGGTGAAACAGAAGACATCACATTCAAACTGCCTTAATTAATTAATTTATTAATTCATGTTTTGCCCACCTGGCAGTAGTGGAACACAGTGAAGATACATCTTGGTATGGCAAATGTGTTGTCAGCAGACACAGACCAACATTATCATCCCTTTGGAGTGAAGTTTTTGGCCAGCATATGAACTGTATGGCCAATATTTATTCTTTTAGCTCTGTTTTGGTCTCCAGCAACTTCAGAGAAAATGATCTGGCTCATTAGCTGCTATATGTTGCACTTTCTTCACCAGATAGTTGCTTAGTTTGTCTGTCTGCTGTTTAGTGCTGGGCAGGTGGTATCGTTGGATACAAAGGCGATAGGAAAATACATTTTCTGGCTGAAAAAGCAAAACATTGTGGTAAAAGAGGCTAAAAAACTCTGTCGAGCTGAGGGGGTCCACATAGTTGTCCACTCATCTCTGAGTGTTCGTTACAGTGAGCTACATACATGGTGAGTTTAGTCAGTCAGTGTTAATATATTTACTAGTGCAGGTAAAAAGAAATAGAAACCTTTGGGGAAATATGGTCAGTCAGCACAATGGATGTAGAAAGTGACTAAGTTTATGTCCAAAAATGTTCAGCTAGTACTTTAAAGCTGCCCCGTGGAGTTTTGTTTTAAACAAAGTTTTGCTTCTTCATTAAACATTAAAAAGGCCAGACTTTGGATTGTTTACATTCATGTTTATTGGCTAGCACTCTTCCTCTTCCCTGCCTTTTCTGTGTATCACTGCATTTTTTGGCATGTTACTGCCACCAGCTGTTCTGTGGAATAGTGAGAAACCATTGGTATGCACCACGCAAACACATCTGCGTCCTTGTGGTCATGCATAAGAACAAAGAAAAATGGGGACACTTGCTTCATAGCTCTAACAGTGGTCAAAAAGTCCAAAGGGTACCTCAGTTTAAGTTTTATTTGTAAGTAGCTATGCATTTCACTTGATGTAATCCCCACATCTGAGTCGATAATCACTGATGAACTTAAAAATCAACCTTCAACAAAATGCAGCAGACATGACACTTTTTGCGGGTAGAGTTCATCATTACATTGAAATGAATAAGAGTGATCATTTTGATTTTTATGTCCCTGTACTGCTGGCATAGGCAGATTTACCGTACGTTCACCATCTCTGTTGACATACTTTTGCAATTCATGAAGTCATGAAGTGGAAAAATGTTGGAACCTACAGTAAAATTTGTCTTGCATGTAATTTCCACCTTGAGGCCAGTAATCTTTTCTCTCCCAGCTGGCAGCTCATATTTATGGTAACTTCAACATAACAGAGAGCTAAGATTTAACTTTTGCGTGACACCACCAGTAACAACAATATGTATCTCACATATAACTCTATCCGTTCTTAGTTCTCTTTGAGAATCTCCTCAATTATTCTGCTGTGGCCTCTATAAATATCTCTCCACTTTCTTTAGGGAGTCTTAAACTAGAACTTTTAGACGCTTATGTGACAAATTGTTACTATTGTGTTTCAGAGTGTAAAGAGTTCAAGTAATCCAACCAGGGTGAGAAACCATTTACAGAATGTGATCGTAATGCTGTTAAAAAATACAGATTTGAGTACCCAATATAAATCACATGCTACCTGTGGACATAATACAGTCTTAACCACCACTAACCACCAACTACACCCCCCACTAAACCACATCAGCAATGTCTCAAATGACAGCCTATTTATATTTCATCACTTTTATACAACTCATCCTACTTGCACTCATGCAAGCAGACTGGATTGATTATGAGTGACCAAAGTAAAAAAGGCCACCAAACCCAAGCCAGAAAATTATAGGACAAATTAGCAGTTTGTATTTGACTGCTGCTAAATTTCCTAATCCTGCTGAAAGCCCATGCTCCTAAACTTACCTTCTCCCCTGCTTTTCCTTTTAAGCCCTGGGATCAGTCACAGCAGAACCAGTAGCATGCAAAAAGGTGTGAAGGGAGAAGGGAGGAGAGAGACACAAGAGAGAGAGGAACCAGTGTTAGAGTCATGGAGACGTTCAGGGCATGCAGCATCTTCCAGGACTAGTCATGGGGAGGGGGATGGTGACAGAGCTAAGGGGAGCCATTATATGTGTAAGTTTAGTGTACCTAAGTGGAAGCTAAATGCCTCAATGTGTTTCAAGTAAAGTGCTTGACAGATCATCTAACAGTGTCTGAAACATCGTTTCTGACAGCGGAATCAGGGGTCCAACTATTCATCCAACAATTTTTGTAACTTTTTTCATTATTCACAGATCACTTAATATGTGTTCAATCAAGTTCCTTAAATGCTTTAAAGGAGAGATAATCCAAGTGTTATGACCAGTAGTAATTTTCATCATGATGATATTACATGACAGGCAAAAGAGACAGAGTTGTTGGACAGACTTTTGCCTTTAGATGTGGTGTGATGGGATTTTTCACAGCCACCCTCTTTTAAAGCATACTGAGACATTAAGGATTGCTGTGTGGTAAAGAGCTACGTGTATACTCAGGAGAAAAACAGAAAGTGCAGTTTCCTTAAGCCCCAGACCACGGTGTCATATGAGTGAAAAATATGTGTTACATATTCTCCACATGTTGCAGGGTTTGAGTTGTTTGAAATATGGCAATATCCAAAAGAAATGTTCAAAACTAACAAAATGCATTGTGTGGTAAACCTGTAAATTACACACCAATGACTGTAATCAATACCCAAGTGAAACAGATTTTGTAATACGTTGTTGAGCTTCAAAAGTTTCACACTGAGCAATTTGGGGATTCTAGGCATTGTTGGTTGCTGAAGCAAAATCTGGGAACATATGTCTAAACAAGATTGCAGTTACAGTTATGGTAAAACAATTCTATTATTTGTGATTGATAATGCTGTAATTAGTAATTACATTTGTGTTATGTAATGTTAATTGGATATTTCCTGACATCACTGTGTAATTAATGGTCTGAAAATTAAAAGGCTAGCAAACTAGCCTTGGTAAAGCCTTGGATTGTTGACTGTTATTTCTGTAGCAGTGGTAATAGTCTTATTTCATATTTGTATAGTAATGCCACTATTAAAAAATTACAGTTTACAAGGTTTTTGTTCATGATGTTGCATTACAATCAATGATACATTTAGTTAAAGGCCCCAAACACCACAGGTGTCTTCATTTATTTTGGTTGGTTTAGACCTCCGCTAGACCTCTGCCTGAAGGTGGGTAAAACTATACTGGGTGTACATGAGGTCACAGGATTCCTTGAACTAATTGGAATGATAAGGGTGAAATTTGTCCCACCCTAACAGGTGCAACTCAGCAGACAGCAGAGAGTGAAGGAGACCTACGAAGTGCTCTAAATAGCCAATATAAGTGTAATATCCTGTGTGGGAGTACCATACGTGTGCAGGGCCTTTCAGAGGATACATTTTATTCATAAGTAGCCTTTGTCTTAAGTCACTGCTTTCCTTAGAGCTAATACATTGCTTTTTCCATTGGCCATGCCATATGAATATAACCACTACTACAGTGTACTTGAAACACAAACCCAAATCACTCACCATTCTCCCAGGAATTCCCATACTTCCTTTGTCACCCTATTGATCAGTGCAAATTCAGAAGAAACAGGGGTCATTAAGAACGTTGTGAACTCTTAAAGGGATACCTTGCCATTTAGACTTAGGGGCTCTTTGTCATTTTCAAGGCAGAACATGAATCGAAATAATTGAATTTAATCTGAATCAAATTCAACTGAGACATTATAAGAAAAGCAGTTGCCACACATCCCTAATATTGGTTTGTTAGCACTGTTATAACTGATCATTGAACCTAATGGGTCCTACTACTGGGAAAGAGATGCTAATAACTGGGTATAAACAGTTTGTAAAAGTCATAATGCCATGGTATCCATTTAAAGTATAAAATAATTTGTGTTGAGAGGGCTTAGTCAGTTCACCATGCCATGCCTAATGTTAAAACTAGAGACAAGCATTTCATGATACTGCGATAGAAAAAACGACTGATGCAGTCATGCCCAACCCAAGACTCCCGATAACCTAAAATATTCCTTCATCGTTTGAGGCAGGTTGTTGGTTGCCATAACAAAAACTCTAATCTGACAGATGTTGAGTTTAAGGTCCTGCTCCATAACTTTATGAACACTTGTCCACCCTGTATCTTCTTTCACACTACTTCAGATATCCCTAAACTTGAGCTGTGTCAAAATAACTTAAATGAGGGTATGTACTTCTAAAGCCTTTTAATGTACCTCCCTCTGCTGGGAAGGACAAGGCTAGTTGTAGCTGCAAGTCATAGCTGTGAGTCATAATCTTTACCTGTGTTTAGGAGCTGTCATCTGTGAGGAGGGATTTGCGGAGATAAAGGGCATGGCTGAGCAGATTTTTGTAATACTTATGTGAGCATTTGGGTACACCTGCTTGATGTCCTGATAATAAACTCACAACATACTATACATCACAAACCTATTTAAGTCTTAAAGATATTCAGAAGGAAATAAATGATATTCTCAAGATTTATTTGAAGATAAGTATTCGTGCTTAATCAAATGAATCTGCAATTTCCTGAACTGAAAGCCAGTTCAAGTAAAGAATTCTTCATTATAAATTAGACATAGGGAATGAAACATTGCACAAACAAGGCTTTTGCTCTACTGCTATACTTCTAACTTCTCCCACTGCATAAAGGTATCAGAAGTCTCAATGAATACCTTTCAGGAAAGCTTTGTCAATCCTAGTTTAGTGACAACTGTAGTTACTGTGATTTGCTGCTTTTAAATAATGCAGATCCACACAGTTCTGCTCATAGTGACACATATCGGCCGCTGGAGGCAGCTGCTGGCCATAAATAGTCAAAACTGGCATCTGATATTAGGAAAATTGTAAAGATTATAATTTAAAGAATTATATGATGTGTTGATATTAAGTACCTAGTACCTAGTACCTAGTAGGCTGGCTTTGTGCAATTCATGCATGAGTTTAAATGCCATAAAGCCACTGCTAACCAACTAAACCACAAAACCACAGCATGTTTTTACTCTGTGGGGCTCATTACCTATGACTATTATGTATGTCTGTCTCTGTTCTGACATAATGGCAACCCGCTTCAGTGGACGTTTAAGAGAGACCATATGGCTGCTAGCTGAACGGCTCCAAGAGGTTTAACTCAACAGTCGCATCTCTTTCTTGAAAATTGAGTTTCCACAGGATGTCCGATTTTTTAACAGTTTTTATCCGGGCACAAAGAGACTCCAACCGCCTCCAATCACTATTCTGACTATGCCACAGGAGCATCACAGGTATTATAAGGTGATTTAGCAACTGCATGGTCAATTTTCACCTGATATTTTATCAGACAGTGATTTTGGCCAAGAGTGAAGGAAGAATTTGACAATTCACGTTGATGTCTGAGTAAAATGTGAAGCGATATACCTATGGAGTAATGCCAAATGAAGGTATAGTGCCTGCCTTTCACATTTTAACCAAGCTTATACCACTCCTCATCTCTTCTGTGTAGACTGAGTCTGCACATGGATTCAGCTGTTTTCATACCCGGTATATCAGATTTGCTGGTATCTCTGTCATTAGTATGTGGCATATTTTTAAAGGACTGAAATACTATCAGACTACAGCTGGGTCCTTTGATGGCCTGTCCAAGTTTCTGATTTAGACTTTGGAGAGCATGGCACCAACAAAAATGGTTTTAATGCAGAGCTTGGAGCTAACGTGCCTAACATGATTATTTGCTGTAACCACAAGATACAACCTTCACTAGGATAGGGTCCTAATGCCATGAGACGAATTGAGTGCTTTTTAAATCCTCATTTAGTTCATGTGTTGCACTACACTTCCACGGATGGAAACCTGATCGCTGCTGCACTGTTTCTCCTGCTGTATGTCCTAAGCATGTTTCTAAAACTTATTCCTGTCTGAAAAGATATGGGTCAGGCAGGCTGTTTTGCCTGTCTACCTTTCCCTTGCCGCGCCTGTCACTCTGTTGTGTGATTCTCAGAGTTATTAGGGCCTTGGTAGTCTCACATTCATTGGTGTCTCATCATACACACACACACACACACACACACACACACACACACACACACACACACACACACACACACATACTAAGCCATGAGCTGACAAACACATTGCATTCAAATGATTAATGAAGGTCCTTAGCAGTGGAATGTCAAGGTGTCTGAGTGATATTTACAGCCTTAATGGGCCTCGGCTGGACTCTAAATTCCGGCAAAAAACACACACATTTGCACTTGCAAACACATTTGTTGTGATACAGTTTTGCAGTGGCACGGGTGACACCAAAAACTTGGGAAATGCAATTTAAGAATTATTAATTCTTAAATTCCATGTCCAAGGGGGCTAGGAGGAATTATAGGAATACTCCACACAGTGAGCTTTGTCTACCTGTCTGTGGAGAAATATAAAGTCTGTGTGCGTGCAAGGCAAGGAAGGAACAAAGTGCTTATGATCCATCTGTCATATCACTGTGGTCTCTTTCCTTTGGTTTATAAAGACCTATCGTGCCACAGTCTGACATAACCACCCTCTGTGGAAAAACACTTCCTCCTGATTTTCAGTTCTTACAGGTACTCTATCAAAAAAACCACATCCTCCTGCCATCATTCCGTCAAAGACTGCTTGTGACTTCATTTCCCACTGCTTGATGAATGTAATCAATCACAAACCATCAGAAAGAATCTCCTCCTCACTTTGACACAAAATGTCAGTGGTTTGCTGTTTGTAACTGACAACATAGGACAAAGGTCAGATACTAGATAGCCATTTCATCATTAGAAGCATGTCGGTCTGTCATGTTGAGACTGCTAGATCAGCAGAAAGAGGAGGAGAGTGTTAGACTGAAGAGAATATATATGTGTATATATATATATATATATATATATATATATATATATATATATATAAGAGATTTATAAAAGCATTACATTCAAGCTATGGCAGAAATGAGGACAACATTGTAATTAAAACAACCAATAGATACTGTTGAGGTTTTAAACCTATAAGCACTTAGTTCCACTGCGGTATTGACATCTCTGAGGTTTCTGATGTGATCACAGAAATAAAATGGATTCAGATTGTTCAGTTAATTCTCATACCATGTTAAATGTATCTATCATTATTTGAGTTTTACAGAAATTCCTTTGATGGATGATAGTGCAGAGGGCTCAAGTTTAATGCAACCCTGTTTCCTTAAAAATACACTCATACACAACTAATTTGCAGCATAAATTGTGTTTTCTAGGAAACATAATCCTGCCTAGATTACATTTTATCTACATAAGGAATATTTTTTTGAACAAATCTCCAAAATTACTTATCATTTGTGTCACTGCCTGGAAACATTACGTCTTTCACTTTTCAATATTTAACCAAAACCGCTTTCTTTTCCTAACTACAAAGTGTTTCAGTAGTGTAAACCTCTTCTGTAAACCTATGCAACTTTTTGCCACACGAGCTAATTTCAAGATAATGGTTTATTTAATTACCGCAATGTAATATCGTCCTCTACACAAAAAGCCGTGGCTCAGTGAGTTATTTAGCACTCCCATTCCTGCTCTGCTTGTGTTTTGGGACTTTTACAATGCGTAATCATCGTCCGCACTCTCTCACATCAGGTGTGTTACGTGGAATGTAATACTTTCACAATGTCCATTCAGCCTGGGCCTGGAGCAGGAGAGGGCCATAGCGCAGTTTATGCTATTTTACCTTTAAATCAGTAAATAACAAAGCTGTCTGTTTCATCCCTTTATATTCAAGAAATAAATATACAAATGTCAGTTAGATGGTTATCTGCATGAGAAATAAATAAAAAGAAAAAAAAATTCTAATTTTATAATGATCATCTGCTCCTAGTGATCAACTGACCCAGACAGATGTGATCACTATAAGCAGTTTCCACTGAGTCTTCTCTCTGATGAATTCTTTGAGCTTACTCTTAAATCTGTACACTATCCAGTGCTGGTTAACCTTACTGTTCAAGAACCTGAACAGTTCATTGACAACGTGCTCCACATGTCATTATTCGGTCTTCCAGCCACACGGGTTTTTTCTTGAGGTCATCAAAAAATTTTCTATTTCAGCAACAACAGTCTTCAGCCCATGAGAGATATGGCTGCCCATGATGGGCGACACAAGATGCAGCGTCTCCTAAATCACCCTCAACCAAGCTGAAATAACTCCCTATGCGTGAGACAATGAGTGTGGATGAAAAATGGTGCCACTTAAGGGCAAGAACAGAATCAAGCAGTACCTACCCAGCAAATCCTTTCCCGTTCTGGGTATGTAGTCTCAATTTAATCAATAAAACCTCCAAAAAAGAACCAAGAAATTATATTGAATCATTAAATGTGATGTAGAGGGTTGCTTTAAAGACAGTGTGAGGGTAGCTACTTTGAAACTTTGGCTAGTGAAGCCAGATGAACCTGTTAGGGGCCCTAGTTCAAAAATTAGGTTAATGGTCCTCAGTTAATCCCTGTTCTTTCAGGCCCTAGTTTTGCTTTGTGCTAATTTGATTTATTCAAGACAGGGTGTCAAGATCAGGAAATTAAAGTAGCACCAATTCTAAATTAGCTTATCACCAACCAGTTGGCTTACAGTACGCCTGGAGGTGTTATGGCTCCTGGACTTTGGGGTCATGGATCCAGGTGCCTAGGTGGATATCCAGCCTTGGGGAAACTAAAATCTAGTTTTAACTGGAAGAAACTAAGCTACAGCAACACTATATTTTACTAAACGAAGCAAGCTATGGAACAAACTACTCAGCAAGTGTATCTTAACACACTGCAGCTCTTTTACATCAAGAGACACCTTGAAATATAATGCACTAATTATTCTGTGCTCTGATTCGTAACATTACAAAAGAAAATAAATGTGGATGTCAAAGACTCGTGATGTTAACTTTTCCTCTAGTTTAAGCAATATGTAGCTGTAGGTTACAGTAAATGACATTAGCTAGTATAAGCTACTGGTCATACCAGATCAAGTAAGACCAAGTATTTCTCATGACTTTAACCTTTCATTTGTAAGACAGAGTTTGCGTTTGTGTTCTTGTTGTTCTTTCAAAAGTTGCAAAACCATACTTTGATCAATGCAGCAAGTATGTTTCCTCCAAAACAAATTTAGCAAAGCGAATTACTATATATACTTTGTGTGGGACATAGTTGTTTAGGGATCCTCTGATAACGACAGCTGGATATATTTAATTTAACTATATCTATGATCAATAAACTCATTTGAAAATCCAAATAAAGAAAATAGCTATTCAGTAGAGAGCAGGCAGAGAGATCAATACTGCAGTGATCACATATGCAAATACTGTATATGGAGACATACAAAAACACCAGTTAAAAAGAGAGTTACCGGAAAGCCTGCTCGTCCAGGAGGACCCTGAAAAAGGGGTGAGAGAAAATTGGTACAAAAAGGAAAGAGTAAATTTTACAGATAAAGTCCACATAATGAAAGATACCTGTACTGCACCAGGCCAAAATAAAATGAAAAGGAGAGACCCCACGTAGTTACTATCACGTAGGGATGTTGCCACACCAGAAATTTGGTAGTCATTACCCAATACAATTGGAAAAGCACAATTTTCAAAACATCAGAGGCTACTGCACACAAATTGTGCTAACACACACACATCCTTCATATAGTTAGTGTGCAAGCAGTAGTTTAAATGGACAAAAATGGTGACAGACCAATAGTGTGAAAGTTTTACTTTAAAAAGTCAGCGTCATATTTCGACAGACTGAACGGTAATGGTGTTGCCTACTAACGTTATGAGCCATTGCTACATTAGCCTAAACAAGATAATATTAGCCTTTGAATGTTGTGTGTTGAGCATTACTACGACAAATGCCAGCTGTCGCAATTTGCAACCAATGACAATAACATTTCATTCATTCTACAATGTAATTAATTCAGTCCACAACTGAAACATACTCACATTGAATTCTGTGTATAGATCCGGATGCCTGTCTATGAGCTGCTTAGATAAGTTTGAGGTGTTTCCTCCTTTGAAGTGCTCCGTGACACCGTTTGCATTTTGGCTTTTGGTCATCTATAACTTGTCCCTGATGAATCTGATGATATCTCCATACATGACTTTTATCGTGTTTTCTTTTTTTTCACAAGTTGTGGTACACCTGTTGCTGCACCTGCAGTTGCCACCGCCATTCCACGTGTTGTTGATATTGTTTACTGTGTCTACCTTTTTCTTCTTCCAATTGTATTTGACATCAGACTAAAACAGTTTTAGGTTTATTATGCTGCCCTCATCAGTCCTAGAAGAATCACGTCATGTCCATGAATCATGTCCAGTATCTGCGACAACAAGGTACCGTCACCAAGAACAAGTACTGTCACCAATTCAGAATTTTGGCATGGACTTGGTACCATGACATCCCTACTGTTATGTATGTTTTATTTTGGCCTTTGAAGGGTCAGTAACAGCACACACAAAGAAAACAGCTGATGCAGTCACATGCCTCTTTGAATTCTGGTAAACAGGCATGCGGTGAATCATATTTTAACACAACACAAGATTATTCTGAACATAAAAGAACAAACAGTTTCTTCGTTTCCCCACGATGACTCATGCAAAGGTTGGCTTTGGGAGAACACATGCTGAATGTCATTATGTTGCTGCATAACAAACCCTATTCAAAACTCCTAACCCTACTGGAATACCTTTCTAATCCAGACATGGCAACATGTCAGCACAGTGGCTTTCATCAAAAACAAATCACAAGGAGCTAAAATATAATGGCCATCAGTTATGTCCAGGTTCTAAAAACAAGAAGGAGCACATTGTCAAAAGTCTAGTAGGTTTTGTTTTCATTAAGCGAGCGGAACACAAATCACTGTTTCTTGTGTGAGCAGCTCTTTAGTAAAGGATGGAATGCTAATTGGTTGGAAGTCAAGACAGGAACTCTTGACATTTTCCAAAAAGCTGATGAGGCACTGACTCTTGACTGGGGAGAATGATAACTGCCTGCTCTCGAATGCCTGCATGTCATCAATATTCCTCCATGAAGAGTCTGGTGAGAGTGCCTCACTTCCCAGAGAGAGAGAGAGAGAGGGAGAGTGTGCGTGTGTGTGCGTGTGCATGGGTGATTGCTGGCCAGCAGCAGGAGAGAGGGAGTCATCCTTCTCACATCAGTATTCCTGGATGGAGGGAACGTCAAACATTAATCTGAGCTCTTGCGTATTGGCTTTGATGATGGAATATAAATTGAAAATAGCTGTTGTGTTGTTTATTCATTTTGTGGAGTTATTTGATGGTTGATTGTGACAAATATAATTTAAGTTAAAGGAATATTCCACCAAAAATCTCTTGTGAATATCAAAATGGCAATGAAAAGTTGGCAGTATGTTGTTTTGGAGAGCAAATTACATTATATTTTCTAGTTGTGTGTCCCTTTTGCAAGGTCTTAATTATATACTGTGCTCTCCTCCATGTGATAGAAATTCACTTGCACTTCAGTGTCAAGGGCTGTGGATCAGTGTGGCTGCTGCTTGGCTAGTCAGATGAGCAGCACTTTTACTAAAACAGGCTATCATTTAGTCAGAGGGCAGTGCATGAATGTGTATGGCCAGGTGATGAGCGTGAACACGCAAATAGGTGTCTGCCCCTTAGCTACTGAGTCTCCAGGGGCTGTCTGCGGGGGGCAAAGGTCACCCACTGCCGGAAGGAAGCTTTCACTTGAATTACACAGTAACCCCCAAACATATGGCTCCCATTTGGCAAAGTGCTGCCGAATGAATGGGGGGGGGGCGGATATGCGTGGGATATATGGTCTCCTGGGTACTTCTCTGCTCAATAAGAAGTGAATTGGGCTTTATAGCAGAGAGGTTTGATTTACTACATTCTTACTGGTATTATTTAACCCAGAAGCTGACTGGCGTTACTCTACAATTTAAGTTGAACACTCCCACACAAAAAAGAAAGTATTAGCAAATAATCATCAGTTAATAAGGCCACCTCCTTTTCTGTAGCTAGATTGATTTTTTGTTTCCAATAGACATCATAAATTGTGCTTTTGTGTTTTTAGCTTTTGACTGACAGCTTGTGAAGGACCCCTGTTGGTATCCTGTTCAGCCTATTCAGTCAGAGGCTGTTTCCTATCATCTCCGATTATTTTTAAGTGTTACATGCACAATGTCCATGGAAGGGCCAACAGTGCCAAGACCCTGTGATGTGATCTGTGATCAGTCATGATCTATTATGCTTTACAAAGGACGCTATTTAAGGAAATAAACCCCTGAGAGAATATATTACACCTGTCATCGAGATGCAAACTGGCTATACTTTGACCCTGCACTTTGTGTAGTGCAAACTGGGATGGGAACCTGTCTGTGTAGATCCGAAGGATTCCAAAAGGTGGAAAACCAATTTTTTTTAAATTTATTAATTGATGAGTACTCCAAGATCAGAGAGCTTCACTAACAAGGTTGGTTAATGTCTATCAGGCTTTGAAAACATCTAATGGTAATCTGGTACTGGCAATTGTAATTACTAATATGCTTTATCTGTAAAACAGAGGAAGAGGAAGGGTCAGTTCAGACCAGGATTTATAACAGCTAAAGTTTGGCCCTGAAATTGATTCATTGCAATGGCATTGCTGCAACCAGTGGATTCACTCATGGAGGCGAAGTAAATTTACAGTGCTTCTTCGGTGTATCTTGAGTGGAGAATTTGTGCTGTAGACCAGTTGCAAACTGTCTTGACAGTGCTGAACTTTGACAGGAACATTAACATATTACTATGAACTGTGTTGATCTAGTTTTATGCAACCATTCTCTGTCAGGATATATGTATAGCTGCGTAAAAGAAATTCTGCCTGGTTTGCTGTCAGTGGACAGTTGATGGTAAAGCACATGCAGGAAAAGTACATTGACTCAGTTCTTGCCTAGCGTTACGATGCTCTTGACTTAGCTTTAACTTGTCTATTCATTGTCCATGAAATAGCCCAGGATGTGTCTTCTGGGAGCTTCCTGCCCACACAAACCCAGCTAGAGTAGTCTGTCTGACTGAATACAGTCTGTGAAATGATATAATGCCCGAAGCAGGACCACAACCTTTATGCTAATTTGGCGTCCGGACCCAGCTGTCAATCTGTGCCCAGACACCAAACTTAAAAGGGTAAAACCTCTATATTTACGTCTGAAACATTCTGTAGTTTTGTTGTTGTTGTTGTTTATTTGTTTGTTTGTTTTTTACTTTGTGGAACTCAGCAGCTCTTTTGCATGTGCTTCTCCTCAGTTTACAGGAATCATTTTATAAGCTGAGCTCTTTGCAAAAGAATCTCAGATGAAAATGACTTTCATCTTCAAAATTCTTGGGATTTTATAGTGTACACTGGTAAAAATGTAGAATAATGAGCCTTACCTAAAGTATCGGTGTTTGTCATAGTGCATGTCATGCACGACATAAGAGACATGTGGAATGTGACCATGTTTTGGAGTTTAAAATGCTCAAATCCTGTGGCGATGGAAGCATATGAGTGTGGAAAATCCGCCTTGCTGTCTGACCTCATGTACCTTAAAACCTTCTTTGTAGGAACCATCAAATTTTCCAGGGAGGGATATTTGGCAGAGGTGATTTAAAACTGTCACAGCTGTACAAAAGTCAAACTCATAGTCTCCAGATACTTAGAGCAGTGTTCCTAAACTTTGTGCCATTGAGGCATAGTGTATCATGTGTTGATACACTATGGGGTATAAACACATAGTGTTGAGTGAGGTGGGTTTCCATTTAAACAAATGCTTGATTTCATTCATTCAACCAAAGATATGATTTGCCAATTCAGTGCAGACTTGCATGGGGCTGAAAAGCCTTTCCCAGCGCTCAGTGGTTGAGAGGCTGGGTACACCTTGGACAGGTCACTGGTTTTTCAAGCATAGTTTAGAACCATACAATATACAAAATATTTGGTTCATGACATAAAAAAGAGCCATGTAACAAAGTAATGTGCAGATTACCACTGCATCCAGACAAGGCAATATACTGGCGTCAGATGCATTTGTGGGGTTTTCTGGTTCATCTACTTCACACCAAAATACAAAAATAACCAGTCACTTTACCACATGCAGGTCACACAAGGCAATGGTCTACTTACTGGAGGTCCTGCAAGACAAAGAGAAAGAGAAAAAGAGAAAAACATTAACATTAATAACTTATGACAAATACATTAAAGACGGACAGTCTGAATACCTCAAATGTCCTGCTTATGATTGGTTCATAGTGTATTAAATACTGTGAACTGGGCCGGATTAACGTGAGGCAAAAATTAGTGTGGGCCTCTCTTCTGCCTGTGATGGACTGTGGCAGTGCCCAGTTCGTAATCAAGCCGTGACTGTGAAGCAACCTCAAACCTGTTTCAGAAATAATATCTGCAGCCTATATGTATGTTTTGTTCGAGAGGAAAGCAGAAATATACACTCTGAACAACACCTCTTCCACATATTTCCACATATTTTACATTTCAGTGACAGGTAATGACTTACTGATGTATTTAATCTATTTCCTCAAACAACATCAAGACATAAAGACATTCCCCAGCCACAACCAGGCTAGGCCATGTTTTCAAAGACATGTTAAATCATCCAAGCATAAATCACAGAATCAGTGTCAGGGCCCTCAATCATCGTGCATCTGAAAAACTCCATGAGTTGTCCAATGGGACTGCCACAGTAAGCCCTGAAACCTGAAAACATTTTACTTCCCTGGCAGCATTGGAAATTGTTTTACTACCAATCATTCCTGGG
Source organism: Xiphias gladius (assembly GCF_016859285.1). Lineage (NCBI taxonomy): Eukaryota > Metazoa > Chordata > Actinopteri > Istiophoriformes > Xiphiidae > Xiphias > Xiphias gladius. Next base: position 26,457,552 of record NC_053410.1, read on the forward strand.
ACTGATGGAAGGAAGGACCTAGCAAGGGAGATTCCAGATGATACATCATCATGTGTAGTCTGAGCTGGGGACAAACAGTTTAATGTTATCTACATTGACTTGAGTCTACTAAACCTACATTGTCTACATGAATGTGTTTTATAATTCCGTTCTTGATATGTTTCCGTGGAGAGTTTCACAACCCCATTATGGTCTAAATCAGTGGTACCCAACCATTTCATTTAAAACCTTACCTGGCATATTTGCATTGAGCACACTGTACAATTGACATACTCAGCTCCAATTTGGTCAGTTATTTTGTCACGTTGCCAATTTACTGGCACCTGCATAATAGTACATTATTTGAACAATGTGCTTCCACACATAATTTTTCCCATTCATGTTCTGAGGCTCATTAAAGTTATATAGTACAATTGGTAATCTCCAATCATCATCTTTTTTCAATTAGTTTGAAGTACTTTAACTACACAGACTTGGAGTAGAAAACAACTGTGTGCTTCTACTTCACGAGGAAATGGAAAAGAGCGCTGATAAAATAGAAGTTCTTATTTTTTACCCAGCTGGACTTGACCTGAAAATGATGGAATGTCTTGGTTCTCTTTCTGTTTAACCTACCGTTTGAAATCTAGTTGTCACTTTGGTCATGAGGATCACGAGGTAAAAAGTAGAAATATGGTATTCATGTTAAAAAGTAATCCACCAAAAAAGTGTTCTCGAATGTACATTTGATTGGCCAACACAGTCCAATTTGAATGGTGATGTTGCTTTGCAGGCTACTTTTTTTCATGCAAGGCTACTGTTGGTCTGAATGCGGCCACAGACAGAAATCGCTGTATTGTCTACAAGTGGTTCAGAATGTTGCTTCTCATCATGTCCTGTACCTCTTTTTACTCTTTTCATGTCTGTTGCTTCTGTCTTTTATTCTGAGGCACTTTGTGGCACCTACTCTTAGATGCTATATAAGTAAAACTACTTGCATAATTATTTTATTTCATCCCTTCACATACAGCAGTGTCTACTTGTGACCTTCAATACCGGTTTCTGCCTTAGTGTGGACTTTAGTGAGTTACCGCAGCTGTAAGTCCCAGTGAAGACACTGACATCATGTCCTTTGTGTTTCAAAGTCTAGGGGGAGATACGTTCTACACACACACACACAAACACACACACACAAACACACACACACACACACACGTATATAAATGACCTGGTGGCTGATACCAGTATTTTTAGACTCAATATTTTAAAATTTGACTACTTTTAGGGTAAAAAATGAATAAATAACATAAATAAACACTGGTGTCTAGTCAAAAATCCCCTCTTTGGTGCTGTTTGAGAAGCTTTTCTACACTGACCATCAAATCACAAGGAAAAGAGAATATTTACAATTACAAGTTTGCATGAATAGTTTTATTGGTAATTTGTCCCAACATTGTATGTACAGTAACAGTATTGGTATCACTTTTGCTGGAGCTGTTGGATCATGTGAAATGTTCTTCTATAAAATACTCAAACGTGAATTTATTGAGTAGCTGGGTTTATTAGTATATCCAGAGAGGGAAACTTATCAAAAACTCTGCCCTGTATGGTAGTTTAGATTGTACCCGGCTCAAAAAGGCTCATCAAAAACACAGGGGAGGGACAGCTGGCCAGGCCTAGCCCATGACTCACACACAGCACCATAAAATAGACCTCTCACAAAACCAATATGCTGCCCCTTGACATTTTCACAGGCACAATGAGAGAGCCGGGAGTCAGCTGACATAATCAATTACTGCTGAATCAAGACAGGGGTCACTAAAGATGTTGTTACGTCAATCACAGCAAGTTGGGGAAAATCACTAATGACAAATCTCTTCTGTGAAATGTCAAATCAAATCCCCTGCTTTATCTTCTATGGAGGTTTATTCTGTCTGCTCCTCAGGCAGGTCCATTCCAGCCTGGCAGCTCGCTGTCAGCTCAATTTGTTCACTTTGTACTCGCAGAAAATGAAAAGCAGTTGGAACAAGGAAAAGAGACAGTTCAGTGAAAGAAGAGGGAATTTTATGGACAACGTAAATAGGTAACTGTTTGGTAAGTCTAAGAATGAAGTAGGCTTTCAGAGTTTTAGAGTTTCCCCAAGAGTAACAGTCAAAAGATGTGTCATAAATTGTACATCAATTTCCTCAGACACAGTTTTAAGAAATATTTAATAAAACTGTATGGGAGTGCAGATCATCTGATCACTTCTCTGGCTCTGAAGCCTGAAAACATCCAGGAGAAACAAATGATGCAGTTAGGGTGACAATGCTCTTGTAGCTCTTGATGTAATTTGAGGAATCATTTTATGTTGTTTGATGACTGGATAAGTGCTGTTTTCAGCAGACCTGTCAGAAACATGTCAAAGTGCAACTTGGCAAAATTCATACAGACAGTTCATAAAGATCATATAGTTTTGTTCGTATGAACTTTGCCTGATGACGGTCTGAGGATGGAAATAAAGTTAATACAGTGAGTTCAGGTGATGGACAGTGTGTGGGATTCTTTGGTTTTCTATTCAAGTCAAGATCCTGCCACCTGTCGCTAAGACTTTATGGTGTTCGAGAACTTTTTTGCAACAACCTGGAGCTACTGTCCAGATTGCCATGAAATTTGATTTGGTGTCCTCAGAAGGTAACTCATATTGATTTTTGCTTTCCGTGACAATATGCTTAAAAAATAAATGCATTGCTGTGGATAGTCATGTTTCCTAGGGAATCAATCAATTTCAATGACCCTTCATTCTCCCTAGTGCTGGGGTGCTGATGGACTGCTGGGGTTTTCTCCATATTTTTTAATTTCAAAATATAGGCATCATGTCTGTATGTTCAGATTTGAGTGACATATGACTTTGAGAAGGAGAATGATTTTGCTGTAAACTGCAGTCATTGGGTGCAAAGTACCTTAACTGCGTCATAGCTAATGTGACTGCTGACTGTGTTGATGAGCGGGCCAAATCATTGGGCCAAACTGCAATAACTAACTTCCTGTTGTTTTTAGAACGCCAGTATGCACCTGTCCCTTTCACTTCACGTAGTAGTCTATCTTTGCCTCACGTCTCCCCCTCCAAACCCTCAACTCCCCCACTCCAACAATGCTACATTAGGCCAGAAGTTCTACTTGTACACAAGAAATACAAAAGTCTAATGTGCATTTTCATGAAATTTGCTATTTATAAACAGATGTCAGAAGTACAATGTATTTGTTGCATTTCTGACAAAGCGTGTTTGCTGTTCCCAGTAGTCAACACATGTCATTTCAAGTAGAACTGTGTGGCCTATATTACTTAAATGTGCTTTTCATTACCATCAGCTCTAAAAGGGTCAATACATTTAAAACAACAAGTGCTACCTGACCTGTTACACATGAAAGCACCCACAAGCTTATAATTTGTGATGTTTCTGTTATGAGAAGGGATCTGCATAATGTGTCAGTCTCAGTTAAAGTCTAAGTTACAGCAGAGTATGGCTATTCCAGTCATTTCTGCAGTTGTGGTCCACTCCCTAAAGGGTAAGCTTAAACCCTCGCTGCATGCAAGAGTGAGGAAAGCAAACATGGCAGCAAGATTCCTGTTGCATTCTGGGCCTGCCATCACATCCTGTTGGCTGGAGCCGATCACCCAGGGGACATACTGTAAAGCACCTTGATCCAAAGGCACTTTGGGAGGCCTGGGGGAAGGGGGTTCAAATATAGCGCATGGAGTGGCGCCTGATGAGGGGCCACTGAAGCAACAGCTTTAAGTGCAACAAGCAGTAGGCACAACATGAAACAAACTTTACACTCATAAACACACACACACACACACACACACACACACACACACACACACACACACACACACACACACACACACACACACACTCGAACTTGCTTGACTACATTGATACCATGTAGCCCAAGCCGTCTCCTCTGCTGGCCTTAATGCTGTCTATTGCTAACACCTGTTGTTTCTGCTTATGTAAAGGCACTGGTTAGATGAGGCCGGAAATGGATATCGATATTGCATTCCAACATGCAAAGTCATGGGCTCCCCCTTTCCCGCTCCTATTAAAGATATTGATTTACTCAACACTGGCTCTTACATGTATTTAAAAAAATTACATAACCAAATGTCTGGCCTGCTTTTCTATAACAGCAAATAATATACACTAAACTAAGAGAATGCCAACAAGTCTAGTTGCCCAAATGTTCTACCAGAATACTGCAACATAATGGGTTTCACCTCTGCATTAGCAACAATTCTAACCTTCAAATCAATTGTGTCAATGTCCTCTTTATTCTCAGCTTTCTTGACCTTTTATGATACAAGGGAGTAAACTGGTGTGGTGGGCAGGTGGGCTACCACCTTGAAACTATCTCTGTCCCGGCATGTGAATCCAGGAATAACAAGGAATTTTTCAAAATATCCCGGTCCTCAAACTCAACAGAGCCTCCCCACCATATCCTGCTCTCTCAGACTCCCTACTTCTCCAGTTGCCCTTTTAAACACAGCAGTGGCCAGTGTAAATGTGTCCGCTGTCAAGCTTCTTCCATCTTCAAGGCTACACTGGAAGATGATTGAAAGATAGGAATTCAAAAAGAGTTGAACTGAGTATTGAGGATAATGCAGAGGGAATGTGTGGAACTCGATTTTTTTAGATTAATGGTAGAGTTGGATCAAAAAAGTCCTCACACTTACTTTGTCACTGCTTTCCAAAATTGCACATATGAGTGTTCCAAAAAAAAACTGAGGCTCTGTTGGATCTAGTGTCCCTATGGTTGTAGTACAGTATGTTTAAGGCCTGGTTTATACGATTAAATATATCTGGTTAGATCATCTTAATGGTTAAAAGAACCCAAGCAGGCTATACATCTGGGAAGCCCAGAAGGCTGGGCGACTGTTCATAACAAGAAGCGTAGCCTTAAGCAGAAGTCCCCAGTTCACCAACAACCAGTTCACGTTCCAAATAAATACTCCCCACTCAGTGACACACCCGCTGAGAAACCAGCACTGGTTGAGGGCAGCTCTATCTTAAGAAACATGAAGTTAGCGACACCAGCGACCATAGACCCACATTTTCCTGGGGCCAGAGCAGGTGACGTAGAATCCTATTTAAAATTGCTGGCTAAGGATAAACGTAAATACAGATTGTTATTCACGTCAGCGGTAACGACATGAGAGTTGGTGCGTATATATGCAAAGGCAATGTCGGACTCCGTAGTTTTCTCTGGGCCCCTGACTAATCCGACGAGCAATGACATGTATAGCCGCATGTCATCATTCAACTGCTGGCTGTCGATGTGGTGTCCAGCAAATGACGTGGGCTTTGTAGATAACTGTCGGACTTTTTGGGGAAGACCTGGTCTGGTTAGGAGAGGTGGCATATATCCCACTTTGGAGGAAGCAGCTCTCATATCTAGAGTTTATAAGTAGACCAAAACCATGATAACCCGGAGCTGAAACCATGAGGCAGAGTTCAGTCCTACACACTTCTCTGTGCTTCCATTATAGCAGTCACCCACCGAAATCCCATAGAGACTGTGTCTGCCCCCCGACCACCTAAACTACTTAAATCAAAAATAAACAGAAGAGGAGTTGTACATAAAAACCTAATAGAAATTAATACAACTACAATAACAGAACCAAAAAAAAAGGGCAATTAAATATGGACTATTAAATATTAGATCACTCTCCTCAGTTGATTATTACATTGATTTATTCTGTATTACTGAAACCTGGTAGCAGAAGATCTTAGTCTAAATGAATCAACCCTCCCTACTCATAATACTGTTGACATTTCCTTGAAGCACAGGCTGAGGGGGAGGGGCTGCAGCAATTTTTCACTCCAACTTATTAATCAACCCTTGACCTAATCTAAGTTATGACTATTTGAAAGCCTGGTTCTTAGTCAAGCTGGATAATGTAAAAACCAGTTATACTAGTTCCTGTATATCATCCAACTGCCCCTTACTGAGAATTTTGATCTGAATTCTCAGACTTTTCATTTGAGTTAGTTCTTAGTACAGATAAAGTAATTATAGTAGGTGATTTCAGCGACAGTCTTAGTTCTACATTTAATTTACTATTTGACCTCACTGGCTTTTCTCAACATGTAATTGAACCACTGTAATTGAACCACTGTTCAATCACTGTTTTAATCACACCCTCGATCTTGTTCTGACTTATGGTATAGAAATTGAACATTTAGTTATACTTCCTCAAGACCATCATTTGTCTGACCATTTTTTAGTAACGTTTGATTTCACAATAATTGACAACACAGCATTTGGGAAAAAAATCTGTTACAGTAGGTGTCTACTGAGGAGGCTAGCTCCATGGTACACTTCACAAAAGCCTGCCATCACGAATGCTGGAAAGAAAGTGCCGTTCCTCGAATCCAGAAGAATTTCCACTAGCCTGGAAATATATAACATATAAAAGAAGCCCTCGGTAGTGCCAGAGCAGCCTATTATTCATCATTAATAAAAGAAAATAAGAACAACCTCAGGTTACTTTTCAGCACAGTAACCAGTCTGACAGAGAGTCATTTATTCCTTTAATTCTCAGTAGTAATGACTTCACGAGCTTCTTTACAAATAAAATTTTAAATATTAGAGAAATATTCATCACCTTCTTCCCACAACTGACACAGATTTGTTGTCCAGGACAGTGGCCTCAATTCACTATAACGCCTGATTTATATTTAGACTTCGTCTCTTCTATAGATCTCTCTGTGCTAACATCAACAGTTTCTTCATCTAAAACATCATCTTGTCTTTTAGACCCTATTCCAACTAGGCTGTTCAAGGATGGTTCACCTTTAATTAACACTTCCATGTTATCTCTGATCGCTTTATTAACAAACTATATACTGTAGGCTTTTAAGGTTGCAGTAATGAACCCTCTATTTAAAAAGCCTACTCTTGATCCAGATGTTTCAACCAACTATAGACCCATATCAAGCCTCCCCTTTATTTCTCAAATCCCTGAAAAAGCTGTTGCAAACCAATTATTTGATTATTTGCATAGGAATAATATGTTAAAAGATTTAGATTACATCATAACACAGGAACAGCACTGATGAAAGTTATCAACAATATCCTCATGGCCTCAGACAATGGACTTGTCTCTATACTTGTCCTGTTAGATCTTAGTGCTGCACTTCACACCATCAATCACAAGATTCTATTACAGAGACTGGAACACGTCATTGGGCTTAAACCGCACTAGGCTGGTTTTAGTCATATTTATAGATTCCAGTTTGTTCATGTTAACAATGACTCTTCCATGCACAGAAAAGTTAGTCATGGAGTTCCACAGGGTTCTGTGCTAGGACTGATACCTTTCACCCTATATATATGCTTCCTTTGGGAAATATTACCAGGAAGCACCACATAAATTTCCATTGCTACACAGATAACACCCAGCTGTATTAATCAATGAAGCCAGATGAAACCAATCAGGTAGTCAAACTTCAGGCTGTCTTAAGGACATAAAGGTCTGGATGAACCCTAATTTTTTACTTCTAAATTCAGAAAAAACCGAAGTTATTTACTTGGCCCTAAACACCTCAGAAAAACACTATCTAATCATATAGTTACTTTGGATGGCATTACTTTGGCCTCCAATACTACTGTAAGGGACCTTGGAGTTTTTCACCAGGACATGTCTTTTGCCTCACACATTAAACAAGTCTCTAGGACAGCCTTCCTCAATTTCGGTCTTAAAAGGATGCTGTCCCAATAACGCTGTGAAAAGCCTTCAGTTGATCAAGAATGCTGCAGCGCAAGTACTGACAGGAAATAGAAAAAGAGATCACATTTCTCCTGTGTTATCTACTCTGCATTGGCTCCCTGTAAAATTCAGAATAGAATTTAAAATCCTTCTCCTCACCTACAAAGCCCTTAATGGTCAGGCACCATCATGTCTGAAAGAGCTCATAGTACCCCATTACCCCACTAAAACACAGGCTTGCTTGTGGTTCCTAGAGTCTCCAAAGGTAGAATAGGAGGCAGAGCCCTCAGTTATCAGGCTCCTCTACTGTGGAACCATCTTCCAGTTTGGGTCCAGGAGGCAGACACCCTCTCCACATTAAAGATTAGGCTTAAAACCTTCCTTTCTGATAAAGCTTATAATTATGGCTGGATCAGGTGAGCCCCGAACCATCCCTTGCGTATGCTGCTATAGGCCTAGACTGCTGGGGGAACTCCCATGATGCCCTGAGCACTTCTTCTCATTAACTTTGTGTCCTCCCTCTCCCTCTCCTCATTCAGCAGATCTCTCTGACTCCAGAGCTGCAGGATACAGATCATCATTATTAATTATATTATTATTATTATTGTGTTGACTGCTTTTCCAGGTTTATCTCTCTATCTCTCTATATAAGAAAAAAATCAGTTGAATTGAATAAACTGTGCTGGTCTGCAACACAGATGTAATTTGAAGTTAGAGAAATGTTTCATTGTAAATCAGACAGCTTGGACCAATAAGTAGCCTCATGAATTGTATAGGTGTGGTGTGAGCTCAGTTTGAGATCTTAGTCCATGTTATGCGAAAACTTATTCTACCCTGATGTCATAGGTTTCATTTAAAAATGTGGTGACAGGGAAGTGAGAAGTCTGTTTGCATTATCAGCAGAGCGCCCAATCACCTGCATAGCCAACCTTCAAAGACTGGGCTCTGAGGCCAAAACAGTTCAAATTTTTAGGGGACCGATTTTTAGGGGAAAAGAATGCAATGCTCTGTAAATTTACTTTCACCCTTCAAGGATTTTCAGTTGCAGTTGTGCAAACAGTGGAGGGGGATTTTCTGAGGGGTGTGTATCTATCAATGGATAAAAATGAACTTTTGCACCTCCACCTCTTATTGAGACCTGGAAAAATAATTTTTCAGATTTCATGCCTTTTCACCATTTGATGCAAACATCCCCCTTTACACATAAAGGCATTTAGTTTCTAAATGAAAAATGTGGGTAGACAGCCTTCTGAGGGAGATGAGTGAGACTGATTGACCGTGTTGAAAAAAAATGAAATCATACTGACCTCTCCTTGCTCCTCTGCTGTTGCTACATCCACAAAGGAACTAATAAAATCTATAATCGTTGATGTAAGACCTCCACACACAAAAAAAAATCTCATTGAGAGAAATAACATTTTTATCAAACAACATTTCCCCTGTTCATTTCCAGCCCGTCCAGTGAAACCAGAAGCCCAGTAAAAAGATGAAATGTCCTGAGTAACAGGCGGCTAAGCAAATGGAGTTAGGGAGTTAGGACAAAGGTTATCATCCTCTGCATATTAACTATAAACAAGGCAGCTCAGCCATTCCCATGGAGCCCTTATAGCTTTGTTCCCTTGTTAAACATGAAGTCATGGTTTTAAAGCTGCCTGTGATTTCTTTGGCTCCATGCTAACGTGATGTCATGCTATGAGAAAATGTCAAATGTGAAGAAAAAGGGAGCGTGCTAATACTAAAAGATGCTTCCTAATACTGCTGAAAAGTCACTTGGAAACTCTAGGGGTAATATTACTTTGGCAGTCAGTCAGAGGGTGAACATGCAAATCTTGCCAAATTTCCTACATGTCATTTATTTTGAAGAGGGAGGTTCATGGCCAAAAGATCTCAGAATTTTTGCATCTATAGCTTCTTTGGAACCAATATACTTTAGAGTTAGGAACACCGTGCCATTCTTGCTGATGAAATATCCATGTGTAGACTGTAAAAGTACCATTTATTGCCACTGAAAGTTCTGCACGATATCTAATTCATCAAATCCATTAGAGGCCAAATAACTTGCACTGTTATTTCACATCATGCCATTCTTGTCAATCTGGGGGATGGGAAGAATTGGAAAAAATAGTGTAGCTGGTTTGCTCTCAATGCCAAATCCTTCTGTAAGGAGACTGGAGTATTTCCAAATAGCCCATAAATGACAAAAAAAGGAAAAAAAAATACAACAATGGCCTGGGATTAAATACTCACACAGCAGCTCTAACATGCTGATCACCACAAAGATGCTGTTTGGTGCTGGGCAGGCAGTGTACAGTGGGTTTATCACAGCTTTTTCACTACAACAGGTACATGCTGCTGCTGTTTTTAGGGGTTCCAAGGAGAACAAAGCAATGAGCTAAAAGATGCTAAAAAGCTCTGCAGAACCGAGTGAACTGAGTTGGTGATAATTATGTTTACACTACACATAGTAATTTGATCCTTTGTCAAAAAAATTATTTATTGGTGCAGCTTTAAACAAAATCGACGATTGAATTGTGGCTGAGTCTAAACTCTAATGCAGAAATGAGTTGAACTGAGTTGAGTGAGCTCCAGAGTCCAATTTGATTCCAATCTGTGGGTGAATGGTAGTAATGCTTTCTGAGGAATGTGCCGCATATTCAAGCCCAGGCTCTTTGGAGTGATGAAAGACAGTAGATTTACTACATATACATATGTCCTCAACATCACATTTCACTGCATTCGGTCCAAGTCCCATGCAACAAACACTTTACCTAGAGCTTGAGAAGCTAATAAAGCCCAGGGCCTATCATTAAGACATTAGGCTAAACAGCAGTTCCCCAGGATGCAAGGTTACATTTCCCTGACTCGCTAATACACTTAACCACTGGAAATGCATAGTCAGGGCCTTTTTGCAATAATACCAGTGCTATTAATGGGCCTGTAGCCCCAGTTCCTCTTTCAGTGACTTAATGGTGTGGTTGCATTCAGGCGCAAGGACGGTTTATTCAACTTTTGCTTTTGTACATGGTCAACTGTTATACCTTAGGGCAGGAATTAGCAGGACACAAAACATCCATGGAAGGAGAAAAAATTACTTTGGTTTTCCAACAAGAGAGGTGAGTGGTTTAGGAAACTGACCGAACTGAAGGTAGCTAATTTCCAGCAAAACCTCACCTTTAAGCAGAAGAGAAAACAACATGTGCTGCCGATGGATAATTCATGTGAACAAATAAGCAAAAAGAAGAATAAATTAAGATGTGCCAAGGAGAATAAGAAAGTTGTTCTCTTTAAATTGTGAGTGATTTTGTTTGAGGAAGCACAGTGGAAAAAAAGGAAGATGTAAAGGACTGCACCAACAGAGCCACTGGAAAAAGGCTTCTTCTCAACGCCTTTGGCTAGGATGCACCCACTTCCCACACTGTAATCCAAGAGGGGCCCCTTTGCTTTTAAATGACCTTCAAAAGTTTACGGGTCTGTCATGAAAACCAATATGTCATCCAGCTCGTACTTCCTTTGCTCGATGCCACAAACTAAAGGAGGCGGCAGAGCTATGGAAAGTCAAAAAGAGACAGAAGAGTGTGTGGAAACAGCAGTTGCTATTCATCTGCTTTGGAGTTTTAAAATCATCAAGATTGATTCAAATGTATCCTGTGGGTTTTGGAGCCGTTCTCCAGAAATTGCGCGTGGGGTGGGTGGATGTCTGAGGTGGGATTTGAAGTGAAAACTTGATGGGTGGAGAGAATTTAACAGGCATAAGCTGTTCCAAAGGGAGATCTACTAAAGGGACAGGGATTCAATTCAGATGCTATACTGTAGCATGCAAAGTCATTGCAAAGTAAAGCTAGCAAAATGTAGTTAGACTTAAGATAGTCAGGAATATGATGCCAAGTGTCTGAATTTCCTATGGCCTGTTGAGGTGTGTTAAGCATGGGACAAGAGCCAGGAGGCAGTTAGCATAGCTACACTAGTTACAGCACTTAAACTTCCCTAAAACCACAAAATGTCAAGTTTTACATTTCTGCTTGTGTACAGCTTAAACAAAAAAGATACATAATTTTATCTAGTGACCTTTAGCGGAGTTGCTAGGTGTACTTTTGAACTTCGGACAGAGCCAGGTTAGCTTCTTGCTAATCTAAGATGATCTTGAGTCTAGAACAGTAACAGCTTCGTCATTCTGCTCCGTACATAATGCAGCAACATGGAACTGGTGTCAAGAAAATATTTCTACACAACTGAACTGTCTTTACCAAATGCAAAGTTTCTTTAGGACAAACACACCTGCGGAACTCATTTACAAATCTGTGCAGGGTTCCTGCTGTATCAGTTTCACAATTCACTTCTTTTCCCAGACTTAAATTTTTTGACTTATAGATTTGACTGTATTTAGTATAATTGATTTCCACAGTCATCTTGTGCCTCCTGACTCTTGTGCCTCCTGACAAGTACTGGATAAGATAAAATGACAGGGGTCCAAAAAGGTTTTTCCTTTCTTTTCCAAAATTTGTCTAAATTTCTCATATATTTCCAGACTTTCACTGAGTAGGTATCCTGTCCTTGATACCTATCACTCCATCTAAAGCACATGATAATATTATTCTCAATGATCTGTTGAATGGAGTTTCTAATAGGCTGAGCATGCGGCAGCTCTAATGTGAGCAGTATCTAGGAACCACTCTCTTCCTCACACATTTACAACATTCTGTGGGCGTCATGGGAGGGAAACCCCACCTCTGCTTGACCTTTGAGCGCATTACTTAGCCCAGACAAATGGCATCTCAGCAAATGTTAAAACGACAAATTCACCAAGAGTGTTTTATGTACTGGTTAAGACAACAGTATCCACATCGTTCAGGTTGCACAGTTTTGATGCTTCATGTGCGTATATCCATGTTTCTCATTAAGAGAGTCCTCTGATATGCTATCTGAATAGTGTTCTGGTTTTCTGAACCTGACACATCAATTATCACTGAAGTCTTACAAAAACAGCTTTGTTAAAGCAAACAAGAAGAAGTGAAGCCAGTAAATTACATCAACAAGTACCAATGAGATATCTAATTTCATCATCCATAGCAAGGCCTTAACAATTCCACTTTATTACAACTTGTCTTATCACAGTGTGGCTGTATTTCCAGTTGGTTATGAAGATGGCGAGGGAAGACTTTGCTTTAGTGATGCGAAACACAGTTTAATGAATTAATGAGACAGGCTTTAAAGAAGTCCCCAGGTTAGTTCAACATATTTGGAAGAGATAACTAAGGCAAACAGAAAAATGATTACCCAAACTGCCCATTGTAAACATTCATCACAGTTTACAGACCCACATCTGGTTCATCTTAGACCATACCCTACATGGCATAAGTATTACCAACATGTCAGGCACTCCATTTCAGTTTTACGTCCAAATAACATGGTTTCAATAATCTGGCTTAATTTTTGACCTGTTTACAACCTGTCTGATCTTTTGGTCACTTAACACACCTTGCCATCGATTAGTATGCTTTTAGTCATAAGGATGTAAACCAGTAAATAAATTAAAACCTTAAAATACCTACATACATAATATTTTATAATCAAATTCAAAGGAGTTTACCAGTGATTCCAAACCAGGGATACATGTCCCCCAGGGGGTACTTTTAGCTAATAAATATATAGCTAATGAAAAAAAGTGAATTTACAGTTTGATTAAAGATATGTTTCCACATATTAAGTCATCTAAAACATCTGAACAATCTTAGGCTTATCACAAATCAGTGGTGTTGGGGTCATGTAATGAGGGATGTTTCCTCTCATTTTATTAGGACTCCATGATGAGTGATGACTGATGATATGAAAAGGGAGCAAGATCTTGTTAATTAAGCTTACATAATGGTTTTTTAACGCACTTCCAACAAACCATGAGCTGTAGGGATTGTTAAGAGCTAACATGACTGTTTTTCAGTGTTATTCATTGCGGGGCTACTGACAAACATCATAATTTTCTGAGAAATATCATCACTGCATGAATTTTAAATATTAATTAGTCATTTTCTTTACACCCTGTGGTCTTAAAACAACCAAAACAGGCTAGTTTGGTCTCCTCAAGTTCCCCTATGTGTATCTTCCTGAAGACCAGCAGGGCTTGGATCTGTCCCCCATGTGACTTCATAAGTCAGTCTTCTGCCAAGTTTAAGAATGAGGTGCTGTGGGGACTTAAAAAGGCGAGTCATTCTTAAATTGAGTTACCAGGCAGGGGAAAAGATAGCCAGCACACTACGCTATGCAAGCTATTAAAACGGAAGCTCAGACAGAGAGAGGGAGAGAGATTGCTAAAATAAATGGAGGTCAAGTCAATGCTTTTAGCACATGTGCTCTAGGAGTTTGCCATTTGTCCAGCGTCACACTCCACACTATTATTGTGTTAAAACAGGTTCTTGCTCAAATAGCTCGCACCTGATAGACTAAAAACAAAATATAAACATCACAAGTCTTATATGTTAGAGTGGTGAAGTGAAAGAAAATATACGGGAAAGCTTCACAGCAAAACCCTACATGGCATCATGAAATCCTTTGATATGTGAACAGAAAAGATTAGATTGGTGCTTGAATTTCTAAACGGAGAGGAGAGCTCAGGCCCCATCACCTCTACAAGCCTTCTTCGTGTGACCATGCAAGCCCATAGCCCACTACCCTCTAAACTGATTTCTTCAACCAACTTATGTGGTTGCCAGTATATCTGGAGTGAGGCCAGTAGAATATAGTTTGCATTCTTTTCACAGAACTGCATTCCCATCAGGTTGGAAAAGACTCTGAAAAAGCATCTGGACTGCATCTGGACAAAACCTGTATAACCTGTGGTAACACAGGTTTTGGTTTGGTGGCAGCAAGGTTCACCATACATTTCTTGATCTGCCCACTGTGCATCTGGACAAACATGCAAATGTGTGTATGTATGCAGATACCTAAAAAGTGTATGGCACGTGCGTCTGCTGCCCACTTCCTCATCTTTTTTGGGTTATTTCTCTGTGTCCTTATCCATTTATCGTTACCCTGTGCAACCCTCCCCTCTCCTGCTAGCTAGTTAGGTTCCGTAAACACTTCGAAAATATCCCCACAATGAAAGAAATGTCATACTGTACAAACTCTGCCTGAAATCTTTATTTCTCATTTGCAGTCTTCTAAATATCCATTAAATATACCAGTGGCGCACATACACATACACGCGCACAAGTATGTGACCTTTGTAGTAGAGGTGTAATTATTTTTGAAATTGGTGCCTTATAGCCAGAGAAAACTGAGAAAAAGCTTTTATATTTCCCTTCTGCTATAAAGCAGAAAATCCTACAACAACCAGAGTGCACTGCACAAAGTGCCTGCCAGGCCGCTACCAGGCCGCTCCTTTTATGAGTACTTTCCATGGGGCTTCCGTTGGTGATGGTGTTTTCATACAGAACAGGTGGGGAATTTGTTTTCCCAGCCTGGCGACCAATCTAGCAGATAAGTGTCTCTTTGTCAAGGCTTTTATTCGTTAACAAGAGTTTTCATTCATCACAGAGTCCAGTTGTATCGTACCTGTGTCTAAAGGATCACAAAAACAGACGGTGCACTGGAGTGAGGGATGGAAATCATGGCAAATTTACTAAGACCTCCAACAAGCTAGAATACTGTGAGAGCACTGCAGCAGACAGTCAACAATCCTGAGAGCCTGCACTGTCCATTTCAGCTTGGTTTGGGAGACAAATTGGATGGGGGGGACTAAAACCTTCTATCTATATGGACGAAGAAAAACCAGGACCTTCTTATGCAACGCATTCAGAAACTTATCGGTGGCATCCAGCAGTACCAACACTGCAGCTCCTTCCCAAACGCCTTCCACTATCCCGCTCCTGACACCTGTACAGGGGGACAGAAGATGACGAAGAACAAAAAAATGGAGACGCATGTGAGACAAATGTGATAAGCAAAATAGCAAAGTAAATGCACATCAGTGCAGAATGGGAAAGAATGATGCAAAGAGAAGGCTTCAGTTTATGAATGCAACCGATGTCCTTCTTCAAGAAGCGTGAAACGTGGAAAGTCCGCAGTGCACTCTGTTTTCTACTGATCTTTGTGACAGTCTGTCTGATTAAAGAATTTATACTGTGTGATTTGCTGTTAATTTCCTTGAATGACATTACAAACAGAAGTGGCAGGGAAAAATATATCATTCAACTGGAGCAGACCAGTATGTTCTGTAATTATTAACACCACGAGCACACAGCTCTCTCAGATCAAGTTTGTATATCGGTCTACTTTAATACGAGATGCACCAATTAAAACAGACCCGGTAATAATAAGAACGTAATGTTGGATTATCATGCAGGAATGGAAGTTTAACCAAAGCACTGAATTTAAAAAGAAAAAAAAACAACAGATAATGCCGTGCATTTAAAGAGCTAAGAAAATTAACAGAGCAGTTGTGAAGATACTCTAGACCAAGATTCATTTGCACAACTTCCGCCCGACTTGTACATACCTTTATAAACAAGAGATGTTTTATGCTCCCTTCTGTGCTGAAACAGTATAAACTGGAGTCTGGCAATGAAACAATCACTTTAAAAGTCCCTAGAGTGTATCAGAGAAAAAGAACTTTGGTCCGATTTGACTGCAGTAAAGACACCGTCTTGTGCACGTATTTGTCCTTGTGGAGCACATGTAGATCTGCTGTCAGTCCACATTGTCTGAGAAGAGTAAACACCAACACATGAGCATGCCGGCGTCATTTTTATCTGTGTTTGAGAGATCCATAAATACGTTCACAGGCCCGAAACTTACTGTTGTGCTCCTTCATCCTCCTATCCGAAAAATAAATAAATAAGAAAGAGACTGAGGACAGTGATGTTTGTTGCAGTCTGACAAATTCAATTCTGTCTCCATTGGTGTGCATCCTCCGCAAAGACATCCTGCCAGACATCACGATTGCTACAGAGCGAGCTGAATATGATTCCAGCATTATACCAAGAAGATGGTTTTCCTCCAAATATGCTGGTAACTTAATTTTATAATCAGCTTTTCTGTCCACAGAAGTTCAAAACTACAACCATAAATAAATAGATAAGAAAGAAACTGAGCACAGTGACGTTTCAACTGACTTCAATTGTGTCTCCATGGATGAGCATCTGCCACACAAATGTCACATCAGTCATCACCGGGCATACATCATCATCACCTCTTCCATACCCTTTGTGCCTGATTCCACAGCTCTATACTTTGCCTTGTTAGAGTAGCACCAAATATCAGAGAGAACAACATAATGGAGGGATTGTTTTGGTTTCTGAATTGGGACATGCCCTATCTTTGGAGGCAGACCCACAAAGAATTAGGAAGTAGAAGTTTTACTCTAAGCTGGTTGCAAAACTCCTCTAGATTACATCATCTTGACATCATAGACATGAGTTGCAGGTAAATAGAACTAATGAAAATCAGTTGAAAAAGTGATGCTTGCCCTGAAATACATCAGACCCAATTTCCTGCT
This sequence comes from Xiphias gladius, assembly GCF_016859285.1. Taxonomy (NCBI): domain Eukaryota; kingdom Metazoa; phylum Chordata; class Actinopteri; order Istiophoriformes; family Xiphiidae; genus Xiphias; species Xiphias gladius. The sequence continues at coordinate 26,474,771 of NC_053410.1, forward strand.
TGCTGAAGATTGCTGTTGAAATATACAATTCATCCTGTTTGAGGACTAGCTTAAAAGTTATTGGTGTAGCAGTACAGCCAGCATTTTCTGGGACTTTTCTCATTCAGTACTTATAAAATTCAGTAAATATAAAACTGAGGACATGTTGATGTTTTATTTTAAAATGTAGTTTCTTCAAACCAAAACATTTTCCTTGAGGAACAAAAATATCAGCTCTTGTCAATCAATATTCAACTGCATCTTAAATGACTGAGCTGGTGCTGAATTACAATTGAGCTTACCATTACAAATTCACTTGTATCTCTTTTTTTTTCCTATAGTTGACCATACATCTAGACATCTATTGAATAATCTGAGATCGGTTTATACACTCCCCTATGATTGAAAACAAGAAAAAAAAGAGAAAGGCTACCGAAAAAGGCTTTTAACCATGGGAAAGTAAAACTCACATTTTTTCACATATTTGGGTGGAATCTACACAAGATGCTATGTAAGATGCTTTTAACGGTCCAATTAGGTCCTCCACTTAAGTCTGAGTTAGCCAAGAGGCCCTGATCTGGTATATAGTCATGCCAGAGTAACTGTAGCAGAGAAGCAGCCTCAGTCATCATATCCAAGTCTGCTGTGTGTTATTAGCAGTGACACCTGAATGTCATAGGACCAAGGTCCGAATGGGAGCTGTCATCACAGACATTAGTCAGCTGGACTAGCCTGTCCAAAACAAATGAATCGATCACACATGATGACATGGCCGATGTAAACAATCACTTCATAATAGCACACAATTCTACATTTATCTGTAGGTGAAAGACTGTTCAATTTGGATACAATGTCAGTGCAAAGATAAATGAAAGAAAATGTTTATGGGCAACAGGAAATGAAGAATTTCCAGTGCTCACTAAATTCACAGGCAGCCACAAATGTCAAACAATAGGACTGTTCAATCGTTACACTAAATATTTACCCTGTGGTCAGAAAGCTGACAGGTGATTAGATAAATGCGTTAAGAGGTTTCACACATGAAACCTCTTAATGTGCAACCCTGTCTACTAGATAGGGTTGATAGATAGGTTTCTATACTACAACAGAAAACTGAATCATGTTTTCTATTAACATAATGAGGAAATGTTGTTAACTGACATATTTGTTAAGTCACAAATACGTTGATACTGAATGTTTCCGTAAAATGTTCACAGACACCATGTTTGTTTTCCACAAAAATATCTGATCCCGCAGTTCAACATCCACTTGTAGAGCGTCATTAAACTGGTTGGATTTTGGAAAAGATCCTGGTCTGGTTTAATACAGAAAAGTTCGTGACTTCAGACACAACCTGTTTATTTACACTGAACCAAAACCACCATCGTTCCCAAAACTAAACCAAAGAGCTGTTGCTTAAACCACAGAGGGGACTGTGGTTAGGTCTAGGCCCCGCTCTCTGGTGTGGCAGTTGTGAGCTTTGTACGCCCACCACCCACCCTGAACACCCCCTGGCCAATATGGTGCCAGTGAAAAATGTGTGGCTTCATTCATTAAAAAAAGAAAAAAAAAAAACCTTGCTTCTGAATGAAATCTAGCCAGTGATTATGTTTCCTAAAAAATGTTTTTTCTGTTGCATTTATAAATATACATTTCTAAGAGACAGAGTTGTAATATGAGACAAAATGTGATGTGAGAGAACCTGTCTTAGGCCGGTCTTTGGGTCCTCTTAAGGGCAAGTGTAAAGTACCATACATATATGTAATTCTGACATACTTGGACTTAAATATCCCCACTTTTTGTTACTTTATCCTACTACTAAACTATATTTCAGAGGGAAATATTAGACATTTTACTGCATCTATTTGACAGTTGTTACTGATTATTTTGCAGATTATTTTTTAAAAATGTAAGAGCACATAAAATATGATGCATTATACGAGTAATACTCTTTTTTGATAGTGCAAGGATATTAAAGAACAATTCCAAAGACAATTTGAGTTCATGGCTGTTGCTCTTTTACCTCAGCTGTTCATGAGTCGCATGGCTCCCAGTATAAAAGCAAACTTCTTCCAAAAGAATGTATTTGAAGACACCGTCTTAGGCTCTGGGCAATTCTGATTGCTTTTTTTCATTATTTATTGACATTTGACAGGCCAAATGATCAATAAATTAAAAATAAGTAAGAAAGAGATACAGTAGGATCCAAAAGTCCGAGACCACTTTCCCAAGGTCTCAGACTTTTGGACCCCATTGTAGATTAATCAATAATGTAAATAATCAAGAGCTGCAGCACTAAATACCACTATTCAGTAATCCATGCAGACATAGCTAAACATACCATCATGTACAGTAAATCAAAGGCTTGGTGTGATCGTGCACATACTCTGGTGTTTTAGAATATGTCAAACTGTTATATCAGCAGTGCTACCTCCTATGTATGGAGCACAGATGAGGGAAAATGATAAAATGAAATGAAGGCCGGAAAAGAAAAACTCAAAACTAGAATTACATTCAAACAAAGTGATCACTAATCAGGCCTATCCTGTATGACGTCACCATTATGTGCTTGTGGCATGTCACACAGTCTATTTGCTGTTATTTGGGATAGAACTATATCACTAGCAGGCATTTAGTAAATGAAAACCTGACCCACACAGGGGGGTGCATTGTAATTCCTGTGGTAAATCTTTAGGTCAGTGCTCAGTGGATTGCCTCGTTCTCCTTCCCAAACCGCCTAACAAAATAAACAGTGATGGCTGATGAGAGATGGCATGTCCACTGCAAAGACAAACAAAATGAAAAGCTCAATCACTCGATGGGATCGGGTTTCGTATGGAGCAGCCCCAAATTAGAAAAACAGGCTCGGCCACAAAAACGAGGATTTTACCTCCAGCTTGGCAGCATTATGATTGACAAGACACTTTCACATTCTTTCATCTCGCCACCAGCGACCCCCTCTGCACTTCCTTGTTTCCTACCTCTTTTCCATCCAGGATAGAACTAACCTGATAACAAATTAGAGGTTGAACAGCAAAATATTCTCGTGTGAACCACATTTATGAGGCTTGTACATTCTTGCTCTGTAACAAAATGTTTAACAAACTTAAAATGTCATCCTCGTGTCAGTGCCAGTGGAGTAAAAACAGGATAAAGCCTGGTCAGAATTACTCACTAAATGATATAATTTGATTGTTTCAATGAGTTTTAATGTCCTATGTGTAGTATATAGTAAATGTTGTTTCAGAAGATTTTCACCCTGCAGAGAGCAACAAGACTACAGGATCTATTTCTCTGTTGGTGCAGGGCACAAAACGCAGTGTCACTTTGTTACGTAAATTCCTCGACTGTGTCAGTTTGGTATCTTGGTGACTCACTGTGCGCCCCAGTTTGAGGGGAGGATTGGTATATGTTGTGGCAATGCCAATCCAGAGCACAATCAGAGCAGGTAAACTGCTCAGAGCACTTGTGTTCTATAATATTTTGGTCACTTTATATGGTGATGACACAGCCATATGAACCTCCCTAAAACCACACAAACCCCTTTATTCCTGTTTTATTGGTCTTTCCACAAGCAAACAAAAAAGTTGTATTCTGATTGTTCCATCAATGCCAGCAAGACATACTAACGACGACTGAGCGCTTCCTACCAGCTCTGTAATCCACAGCTGTTAGTAGCCTAAACTGACAGCCTGTCCTTTACCCTGGCGACTCTCTTTACAGGCATGTAAAGGCAGCAGGTATCTGCTCCATCTGGAGTGATGTTGTCACTGTCAAGCCACAGTTACGAACAACAGAGCTGCTGGTTAAATATTGTCAAACAAGCACCACACTTTATGAAAAATACCCATAGAAACTAACCAATAAGTGAATGTATTTTTCAGACTTTTTTGCCTTTTTTTGATAGTGGAGTTGTGAGGTGTATGCTCACAGTATGCTGTGCACTTCAGCATGTAGCCCAAGTTCTAACCCTAAACAATGGAGAAAACCGAATTAAAGCTACAGCTTGGAATCATATTATCTATTAACTAATCACTGGAAGACATTGATAATTGTTTTACTGTTATTCTCAATTACATCCTCTCTGTTCTGTTGAGGGGCTTCTTACTCTCACAGTGAACGGAAGACTCTATGATGGGACTTTACGATAAAGCTCATCAACGTGATATAATGAGAGACTTATGTTATGGTCACGAGAAAACAATGTTTGATGCGTTGATATAACCTTTTCTTTAAATTTTTATGATTAAATAATAGCTTTAATGCCCTGTGTGAACACCATTTGTTATCTGCAGATAATAAGATCAAGTTGTGGAATCCATGCAGTATTAAACTGAGGATGACATTGACAATTAATAATTGCTTTGGCCAAGACTCTTTGGTCTCCATGAAATGTTCCAGCAAATATTTAGCTGTTGACAAGATTCTGAGAGAGTGACCTGCATCACTGTTGCGAACCCATGTAAGCAGAGTGACAAAATCTTTCAATATCTGCGTCTCTAAACATCATTCAGGCATCATTTCAAAAATCTAAGCCACATTGTTAACCCTCAAGCACAGTGCTAGAACACAAACAACTTACAGTCCTAGAGATCCAAGACTTGTGCTGTAAAGTCCAAGTCTTGTACTTGTTTGTGACATACGCAAAAGAAAGCAGCCTGAAAACCACATGCTTCAAAATCGGTATCTTACATCATTAAACAATAAACAGGTTTCCTCAACCCCATTTCAGAGGGGCGTATGTGGATTTCTACGGTCCACACCTGAAATCAGCCATGTCGCCCCCCTCGAACTGGGGTAGTGGTGAGGGGGTGACACTGCTCCAGCGGCATTCTCAGAATGGTGAGAGTGGATGCGGGGTTCGAAAGGATTTTCAGAGACAATACAAAGAAATACTGTATTCCCTCCCTCCCTGTGCTCGCTACCTTATACAACAAGAAATAAAAATTGAACTGCTCATATTTGTCTAGGGAAATGTGTAATATCCCCTCAACAACAGTTTTTGGGGCCTTAGCCAACAATGGTAAATGTTTTTGTTTTTTGTTTTTTATGTAAAAACTCATGTCTGTGTGTGTGTTAATGTGTGGCCATGTGTATTTGAACAAGTGATTAAGACCTGGAGGTGGTAATTGGTCATGCCTTTCCAGGAATTGCAGACTTCAAAGCTTTCAAAACATGGACCTCAGTCCTGCCACGAAATCCAATAAAACAATCCCGAATTGCTGCCGACTCCTTGGCGTGATAATATAAAAAACTCCAGGGTTTCCAGACAGGGGAAGCTCAGAGACTTGAACACTGGGCCTCTGCTCAGTGCTGTCCATATTAGTCCAGATCACCCATCTGCTGTTCAATTGTTACTCAAAGAACAGAAACAGGACGCCATTGTTTGTCTCTTTGTCTCAGATCAGAAGACTAGAAGCTCTGAACAAACATGCCTGTAGTTGCCCTGTGGTACCACCGACACAGCGCTGCAGGCAGTGGAGCTTTGGTGTCCATTTTGACTCGTTGGAGCGAGACTGAGCCACTGCAGCAACACATTGGTTGTCCAAACCCCCTTTAGTGGCATCACACCTCATAATCTTGGATACCCATGTCATCACACATGAACAGGCACAGGAGGGTCAACCGTGATGAGAAGACCATAGTTAAAGTTCTCATTCACAGAACTGATTCACAATTCAGTGGAAGCTAAAGTTGTGGTTGAAATCTGCTTTGAAAGGGCAGCAGGTCAGTTAGAGAGGGCTTCTGTTACGTTACAGGGTTACTGATTTGAACTCTGACAGCGATCTTAAAATTTCAAATGCTTCAGAGCCAGGCCCTTGCCCCTGTGTGTGAAAATAAATAAGGTGTTATCCTGACTCTCATATTCGTTGTGTGTCTGACTGTCTACATAAAAGAAAGGGGACGGTTAGGAACAGAGAGCTGGAGTGTGTATGTGGGAGTGGGATATGGGGAAGGGGGTCGGGGGGCTACAGCTTGCAACTCTTTCGTTTTTTTGTACATGGTCCCTGATAAATAAATACAATAAACTAAACTAACCCTCAGATTATATCAAACACATCCAAATATTTAGGAATATGGTCTGTATAGGGGAAACCCCGAACCTCATAACATGAAAAAACTTGATCAACTATTTCTACTATTGTCATTGTTCTCTTTTACTTCCTTTTTCATCCTATTTCTGTGAATTATGGGTAAATATCTAAAGGTAGTCTGGTGAAGTCTGCACCACAAGCAGAGACAGCAAAGTCTTGAGTCTTAAAACACAGGAAAGTCTGGACATTTGTATTCAGTCACACACTGTAGAATTTGCTATTCACAAAGGCTTGCAATGAATTGAAGCTACAACATAAAGTTTGTCCTGGCGGCCCTACAGGAAACCTCTTTGAGTGTCCAAAATGGAAAGGCTTCATTTTCTGGGAGCATGAATGTGCTCGGTGAATTCCACAGCAGTCAACCAGTTAGATTTAGATTTCTTGTGCACATGTGGAAATTTTACCTTGATGGTGATGCTGGAGAAAAGGTCAGTAGGTCACTAAAATCATCCACAATCATCCTCAGGGACCAATGAGCATGCACAGCAAATTCAATGGAAATCAGGCCATCAACCCAATTGCCAAACATAACTGACTTTGTAGAATTTAAATTTTGTAAAACCCCATATTGTAATAAATGCCAACATTGTTAAAATTCTTTGTTTGTATACTATCTGCATGTGGCAACTAAAATATGATTAGGTAGCTACTAAAACATGATTAGGGAAAGACGGTGGCTACAGTTAATTACTTGCAGGTCTATGATGGGGCCTACATCTACTAAATTTCACCTTAAGAATTATACACTTTCAAGGCAGAGTCATCATGTTAACACTAAGACTAGGAACAACAGAGCATTTACTTTGAGAAATTACAAGCCACGTCTGGCCATGCCAGTGGCCAGCCTAGCATTGCTACTGACCAGCAAATTCAGCTCCATATTAAGTAGGTTACTGAAGTAGGAATATGAGTTACCAGGCTCGTCAAATGAATAGCCTAGCTCGGCGAGTGGGTAGCTCGCCTCGGAGAGTAATAAGGAAGCAATACCCCTGGGCTCTCCTTTACCACTGCCGGCCCATCAGTGACTAAATCAGTTGCCAGCCTCAACATAGATGTAGGCTCCACTGATTTCTCAGTAGTGCGAATTTTTCACCATTTATTCTGTTTCAATGCAACAATGGCAGGGGTGGTTGCATGAAGAGCATAAGCGAAACTGGTTTCTTACTAGAAAGTTGCTGATTCTCATCTCTGAAGAACTAAAATCTGTCGAGGGAATCTAATCTCAGCTGTTAAAGGAAAATGGTAGAGCAGTGTGGTTGTACTGAATAGCTCCCTGCCATGCTTCACATCCCCTGTGAATGTGAGGCATGCTGCTGCTGGAAAACAGTATGGTGCACCGTCAACTTTCCCTGACTAAACACAGTGCCAAACGACTAAAACACACATTTGCCTGACAAACGGTCACCTCCTCCCACACTGTAAATAATCCTGTTTATGTTAGGAACATCAAAAAGCTGGTTAACAGCGAGATGAGCAAACCAACTGGCCTCCTCCCTCCTCCTTCAGCAGGGCACCTACTTTCACCCCCCCTCGTGAAAGGAGAGAGCAGTGTGCTCTCTCCTTTCACAGCTGCTGAAGTCATCATGCACAGACGCATGGTGTCATCATCTGCCTTCACACACAAACAGAGGTTTGACTTCTGACCTGTGTAGATAAGAGGCCTGCTAAATACAGATCCCCAGCTAGACAAGATTACTTCACCTCGAATTGGTGAGCTGCACAGGCATCTTATCCACAGATAATGGTATTTTGATAAACAGGACATCCCTAACTTTGTCCAAACTCCATACCATTATACAAAGCATACACCTTAAGTGTCAGGGAATGATGTTTATGCAGTTGGTATACAGGCAATAAATGCACTAAATAAACTTCACAAAAAGAAAACAAATTGTTTTTCCAAAGAATTGTTACGTTTTTTCCAAGCAGCTCTTCCATTTAGTGCCAGTAGTGTCCCTCAACATTATTGTTTTTTTAGTATGCGTACTAACAGTATAAAATATAATGTAGTAATTCTAAGTAATTTTGTCACCTACCAACTGCCGGCCTATGTCAAATGTGAAAAGGCCTATACCCTCTTTTGAACATATTTTTTAAAAGATAAATCAGACATGGGGACCATTATTGATCTTAAAATTTAAAAGAAAGCATTGAAACACCATTTTGACCTTTATATTGGGAAATACAATTTACAGAAATATAATATAACAGTCATAGAATAAATAAAATCTGAAAAATCCAAACAAGTTTAAACAGTTAAACACCAGTTCTTTTTAGTCCCGTGTGAAACTTTTCTGAGGGGGATGGGGATATAGTGGGGATGCATGGCTCTGGTGAGGTATTAGTGATACCCTATATAACATTTTACAGACCTTTTTTTCTTGATGAAGTATTTGCTTATACTTATGGATGAAATATATTGGACTTGTCTTAAATGTAAAATCATTGTGGTGATTTTATATCATATTTGGTACTGCCCTCTCCTTTTTCAATAGTAGGTCTGTTTGTTTATTTGAATTTATGTATTTTTAAACGTATCTTATCCATAATATCATCAGTTTTGAATTTTTATTTATTAAAGAGGTACTCCACATTTAAACATGTTTTTTGATCTGTAAACTAAATGATTTGACTGTACTGTGATGAAACACATCAATGCTGGTGTTGATATCGACATTTCTTAACAAAGTTAAAGAGGTGAATACAAATAAACACATCACCTACTATTTTAAATCCTCCTGCACCCTGCAAGGCAAATGCCGACATAGAGTCCACCATTTGGGACTTCTTTACGTCATGAAATTTAGATTAAAAAAAGAATGTTAGCGCCCTGTAATCAGAAGCGGGTGGCCCACCTCCCCCAGCACCTTTCCTCGAGTGTGAGTCTGTGAGACCGCGCTAATTTTCAAATACATACTGATCTTGACTCATCATTCACAGGAGTTTACCCTTTTTTTTTGCTAACCCCCACTTAGTATTTTTTTAATTTTGGCACAGTGGTTCGGACTTGTGCTTTTGAAGGCTGTAGAAACACCACTGGACTGCACTCTTTCCTTTCAGATCCTCAAATGGCTCAGCAATGGTTGCAGATGGCAGCAGGTTCCCCGATAGCAACACACTGCTATGAACATTTGCAACCAGCGTTTTTAACGAGAGCGCTTCTAACTCCATGCTTACCCCTGAAAGCTCTTGCTTTAGGCATTTATGGGGCTTGAGCCAACAGGTCGAACCGATACAGCTCGGGACCACCATTTTCCTTCACCACACTAATATCCTCTTCAGTGGATTTTAGAGTGGAGAAGACCTCAAAAGAGCCGTCTAGCATAGGTGCCTTGTTGTCACTGAGCAACTCCTGCCTCCCACATCCTTGTATAAAATGTTATAAACTGTTTGTATCATCACCCACTTACTGAATCTATCTTTTCTGCTTCTTTATGAAATGCATAAAGAACAGGGATCAGCACAGTCTGACAGACACATGTTTTAGCACGCTATGACTGGGTGCAATATATTTTGATGGAACCTGCTCAGTTTTTATTAACATCAGCATGTCAAGGATTGATTTACATGACCTCCCCACCATGGTCCTTTCAGAAGTTGACCCCAGTCTGGCAGGCATTTTGTTCATCTTTTGAAGTGGATTTGATGGCAGGACGCTGGGAAGGCTTCAGTCAGTTCCCAACTCCATAGTCTGGCTGATGCATTCCCAAGCAAACACCAAACTATTCTTAGATGGGGGGCTTTTACAGCAACTACAATTGATAAGTGTGTGTTGAAGTTTGGGAGAGGTTTGAGTCAGTTCTGGAGAACAGCTTAACCTGACTGCAGCCTCAGTCTCCTGTGACATAGGTTGTCAGACCTTGCCAGTAGAAGAGCCAACTTCTTCAGCTTTAAGATGGGTTGCTTTAGCGTTTGTGACCAGGAAACCAGAGAAATAGGTGGATGAACTGGTGTTCAGCGGACCACACCAGAGGTGGCTTTTCTAACACTTTAGGATGATGGATTGACAACACTATTCACTGTGTAAGAAGCCAGCTGAACTTTCCGTCTCCAGCCATTGTTGGATTAAATCTGTGCAGTTACTGGAGCGTCACATAACGATGGAACCCAAGTGCCTCGATAGAGCCTCTGTCACTTCTCACTTACTTCACAATAACATGCTCCTGTCATCCCAAGTTCCACTGCTTTGGCCTTTTTGCTTCCTCCTTACTAGTGCAGAAATGTCTTTACAAGACAACAAGAAGCAAAGAAATAGCTCCTGTGTAGGAGCACAGCACATTCTTCGGCTACTGAGAGGAATCTTAGTACCTTTGGGTCCAAATCCAAATTCACAAAAACAAGATTCCTTCAAAAGGGGAAGATAAAATTTTTTCCTTATAGTGGATGGCATAATAGACATGCATGGGAAGAAGAATAGACCGTGAGTTGTATTAATGTGTCTCAGTTGTATTTGTGTAAAACCTTCAATATTTATTATTCATAAACAAATTAAGCAAAGCATTCTAAAAACAGAAGTGGCCCTTACAGAACTGTACCTTCAGGAAGAAGAGCACTCTTGCTATTAATCATCACTGTTTGTTTTCAAAGGAACATAAATTCACAGTGTGAAAGATGTCTAAGTGCTTTTCCTTCCTCTCTCTCGTCCAAGACAAACCCCCGGGATAAGCAGCTGAGATAAGAGTAATTAAGAAAATTACATCTTGTAGAAATATGACAGTGCTACCGTTCAGTGCCAATGCCTTGCTGTCTCCAATAATGGCCATGTGTCAAATAATACCACAAGCAAGAACAAATAAAAACATCACCACTTAAGAGGGGAAGTGTTGTTGGGGGTTTGAGGGTGGTAGAATTGAATGTACTTTAATGGCTTAAATGGTAAAATTAGCCTAATGTACATTTCTTCTAGAAAGAAGTAAACAGCTGTTAATGCTAACGTAGGCTATGTAGCGTTAACAAATACTTACATATAGCACCTGTCAGTATAACTCAACACTTCCTGCAGATGTTTCATACTAAAAGTCTATTTGGCCTATAAAACTTTTAATATCTCAAACAGCATTACTCCACTGGGAGGCTTTTAATGTGAAACATTACTTTTCAAGAGTCACTGACATTAGCTTACACCAAACCTAAAATGGCAACGTAGTTACGTATTACTTAGAGAGTGAAATTTTTCTATTAAAATGCTGTGGAAATATACATTATCCTGATTTATCAAGATAACAGGTATATATGGACTAAGATATGAGTTTACATCATCAGCAAGTTAAAACAGGAGAAGATCAGAAAACACTGAGCCTATTTACTTAAATATGTGGAAAAACACATTAGAAGTAAAGGCTTGTAATATAATCCTGTTTTGAAATAAAGACCTGGTTATGTCTGGTTTTTGGGTAAATACATTTAGAGCATTACTGGTGCCTCCCTAAAGCTCTACAGAAATGCCAAAATACTGCAGCAGGCACTAGGCAAAACATCCTACGTAGGGCTTGAAGAGAAAGAGAACTGTGTGTGAAAATCCATCATCACATCTCAGATATACTTATTCCCAGATTATCACGTGCAATTTTAGGGCCCGCGTGGGCAGGTGGGTGGTCGAGGGCCAGAGGTCAAAATGAGCCCTTGTAAAGTCTCTGGGGCCTGTAATTGATCCCCATCCCTTGACTAGGCAGCTTCTGATGTAACGCTTTTCATCCTCACCTCCGAGTCTGCACAACCCCTCCCACACTACTACATCAATAGCCAATGCTAATAGCAGTGAAAAAACCCTGGGTCCTCAGAGTGGCCTCTACAAGAATAAGGGATTATCCTTTTTATAGACCAGTGATGAGGTGATAGGGGGCTCATGGGGGTAGGGATCAAGGTGGGGAAGGAAAGGGTTTTAGAGGAGATCCATCATATTTTTAAAGATGAATCACTGTATATCCTCCAATGAGCAGCTAATAAGTGCTAAGTGAAGCCTGACATTGACCACACCTGGTTACAAAAAATTGGACTGTAATGGAATTAAAGAAAACAAACAAACCATATCAGCACCAATGTAGCCTGAATTATACTTCTCCAGGCTGCACATAGATGAACGTGCACGGGGGTCACTCAAAAACCCTTACGTTGAAATGTCTTTTATACTTTAATGTAAAATGTTTATGTTTGTTTTCATCTGCTTTTCAAGCATGCTGACAGGAGCTGAACCATTCCGCTTGCTTGACATATAGGTCTGCACAACGCATTGTTGAGATTTGGGAGGTGTGCATGTCGGCTCCTCTGCGAGCCTGTGCAACCAACGGTTACCCGGTTCTCTCTGTAAGTCTTGGGACATTTATTTGTGTCTTTGGAGAGGCATAATTCCACCATGACTCAACACTTACCTTGTCAGATGTTGAGATTTATGGCTTCAGAACACAGTATATTTTTTATTGTACTTTCTCGGAGTTTCAGGCTACTTTATCCAGTGTCATTAATTTACATATCATGTGTAAATTGATGAGGAAGCACATATTTTCTCTTGAATACAGTGTAACTACTTGTAATAACCATACATCATGTGTAAATCGGATTTTTAGGAGATGTGGGCATTTATGAAATCACCAGAAAGCTTTAAGATCCCATTTTCCCAGGGACAGCTTGATATGGAAACCTGTGGTGAACTTGCATCATTTGGATAGGTAAAAAAAATAATAGATACAGTACCACCATATTGATAAATTCTTCTCATTGCCTTTTTCGAGGTGTTGTTTTTTGTTTTTTTTATATGTGCAACTTTCAGTCTAAGTAATGAGATGTTGTATTCTGATGTTCTGAGAGTGAAAGTCTTTCTTTACCCATAAAGACTCCAGATTCAATCTTGAGTACTTGATAAGCAACTCTACCATAGCTATTATGTTCACTGTAGAGTAAATTGTGTGAGAAGTGAGTGAGAAGGAGACTAAAGAGACAGTAAAATTACAGACAGGTGAGATGTTGGGTCTAATATTTAAAATTTCAATAGAGATTTAGTAAAATTGCACCTATAAAAGAAGAACAATAAATACTTAAATAAAACACAATATAAGTCAGCTCCATTCCTTAATGAAGATAATTAAATGCAGTTGAAAGCTCTAGAAATTGGATCTTAATTTTAAAATCCAAAAAGGCTAATTACGTGGACTTTGAGGTGGGCTTATTTTGTCACATACAACAAAATTAAATTTGAGTTTAAAATTAGAAGTAGCAAGTGACTCCAGCAAGTGATGTTATTTTTTTGTATTTATTTATTTTGTTTTGTTTTGATAACCTAATCTTGGTGTTGCTTTACCACTGACATTTGCATTCAAGGACACAATGAAAGGCAGGGCTACATAAATTCCTAATGCAAAAAACAAAACAAAACAAAAACCAATCAGAGTCTAGGTGTGGAGTGGTTACTGCTTAGTACCAGCAGGCAGAAGAATATAACTCCTTAGAAGCTGAACATTTGAGCCATATTTGGCACAGCTTCTTTTCCTGTACTCCAGGTTGTAGGTTTCAGCTTTCCACATTCCTCAATTCTTTTTCAAAACCAAATATGTGGATTGGTTGTCCAGCAACCAACTTTAAATGCAGAGTGGAATAGCATCTCTGCAAAAATCCAATAACAGACAGAAATCTACAATCCACAGCAAAACTCAGCTCTAAACCTGCCACTAATGAGACCTTAGAATGAATAAAAACGTCACAAAGTCAGCTTTTATTCAGTACACCTGCCCTGGGTTAGATTCACATCATTAGCAGACGAGATGTGTCAGAAACAGAAACATCTTAACATATTGTCAGACATAGAGGGGAAACCACAGCAAATACAGCTCACTGTGGATGTAACAGCTGGACAGAGAGTCCTTGACTATGGCATGTAGAGAGGAAGGCGTTTTTATAGGCGGACATAACAGTATTCATGATTTCAGTCATTTTGGCTAATCAAAGCAGATGGCCCACCCCTTATTAACATTCAGCATTCAGTACTTTCATACTACAGTATTTACATACTACATACAGTCAAGCAATCTGCAGGCTTCAGAATGTGTAGATGAGCCCTCTGTGGAGTGCAGTGGATTAAAAGCTGTTTTAATAATAATGAACAAAACATCATTCTGTCTGATTAGGCTATCTATCTTATTTTGGTTCAAAATTAAAAGGAAAATGTTACATTGTCCATTTCGGTCATGGACCACAAATGTTTTTGTACTACTTCCTTTTATCTGCATCTTAAAGTCTCTAAGAAATATTTTAGGAATAGTTGCAGTCAAGATTAATTATAGATTATAAAAATGTTGAATATGTAGAATTTTAAAAAATCTACTTACAAAATGCCCTTGCTTGAATTCTGTGGGTATCAAATATGATGGTTCATTACAGAACAGTAATTCAACAAATCAGTGAAATCTGTGAGGCTTAAAACGGCATCACAATAAATACATGTCATAAAAAAAAATTAAGATCAGCTTCAAAGTTCATTCTTGGGAACATGGTTTGAAAAAAGTGATATTAATCCCAGGGTTTTTTAAGACCTTTGCGCAGAGCAAAGCTTCAAAGATCAGCTTCAAAGTTTATTCTTGGGAACATGGTTTGAAAAAAGTGATATTAATCCCAGGGTTTTTTAAGACCTTTGCGCAGAGCTTTCAACCACATCCAACAGTGAAAGAACATGAGGGTACCAGAAAAAGCTTTTTTGAACAGCAGTCTCCTCTTCTAATTCTTCCACAAGCAAGACCTGGTTTATCATAGATAGCAAGTAGTCATTAACCTAGAAGCTTTCTCCATCCATCCATCCATCCATCCATCCATTTTCTGCTGCTTATCCGAGGTGGGGTTGCAGTGGCAGCAGGTTAAGCAAGGCAGCCCGGACGTCCCTCTCCCCAGCAACATTTTCTGGCTTCTCCTGGGGGATTCCAGGGCATTCCCAGGCCAGATGAGATATATAATCTCTCCAGCATGTTCCGGGTCAACCCATGATGTACTTGTAAGAAGCTATACGTGATGTTTAAAAACACTCTCTATCCCTATATATTACTTTGCATTTTAATTATTAAAAGCAACTGCAACTTCATTCAGTATTTCATCCAGCCAAGGTGCTAACAAGATGTCAGCGGCTGCTGATTCACTGACTGTTATGAAAAGTTTATGTAGTGTATGACAGAGGAGCTCACAGGCAGGCTGAGAGAATCTCTATCTCAGATACAGAGTTCCCTCAATGCACTATGTGTTACTGCGGCAAAGTATAGTGCCAACATCTAAACCATGGAAATGGCCTTGAGCGACCACAATGATAGCATCACACAGCTAGAAAATGAAGTTGATTCACTGTGGAGTAAGTTAACTGAGCATTATCTGTAAGGTTACAAGTTTACAACTGCCATGGACAGTAATATTTAACATTTGATTTCTGTTGACCTTTCTTGATGGTACAATCGTGGCACTAAATAGATTGACTATTATTATTATCAGTATAATTGCTATTGCTCTTTCTCCTTTTTCTTTCTTTTCTTGCCAGAATGGGACACTGTGCATGTTATCGGCTGTCTTTTATTATCTCAATTATTATCTTATTCTTTCCTCCTGTGTTTGGGGATGACGAGTTTAGGATTTGCACGGGTGTTTTCCTTTGTCTTTAAATTCATTATATCTTGGTTGTGACTACTGTGTTCAAAGTTATTCTGTTTAGGGCTTTTTAGGGTTTATTTGTTTTGGAGAGACTTACTTTTGTAAGCACCTTTTAGGGGCGCTCGATTTACATCCTGGTTGTTCATTGCTCTTCTGTTCCTGCAGTCACCTATACAAAGAATGAATCTGCTCTCGTTATGCGACTCTCTTTCCCCTGCCGTCTATAATGTGTGCTCCTGTCGATCTGATACCAATGCTGCAGGCCCCTGTGTTAAACTTGTAATGTCAGAGGCTTGGTATTTTCTCATTTAAAAAGTGTTTTTTCATTCAAACTTCAATAGTCGATCTAGAGGAACAGCAATTCTCATTCATTAAAAACATACAGTTCTTGCCACTGACACCTGTTCTGATTCAAAAGGAGATTACTTTTATAGAATGTGTATGCCCCCAACTGGGATAGCCCAAATTTTATAACTTCTCTTTTTTTCCTAACCCAAACCTGGACACTCATTGGCTGATATTTGGTGGAGACTGCGTCTGACTGATCGATCCCATTCTAAATCTTTTAATCTGTCTTCTATGTCTAGAGGTGTTTTCTCATTTATGAGTAGAGTAAAGAAAGCCTAGATGTGCCCTTGCACTTTAAGGAATGCAAAGTGGGAAAGCCCTGGGTCCAGACAAATTACCTATAGATTTTTACAAGAAATTTTCCGATTAGTTAGTTCTTTTAATATTTGGTCCCTGCCTAATTCCAGGCTCAACGTAGGCTCAGCTGATTGTCTCGTTAGACATGGAGAGAGCTTTTGATAGGATAGAATGGGACTACCTCTTCTCTGTTCCAGACAGATTTAGGTTAGGGTCTCAGTTTATGTCATCCTCTTCCCTGCATGCATTAGTATGTGCTCCTTCATGGCATTGCTGTTATACTAAGTTCACTTCAAATCCCATTGTGGTTTCCACACTAACAATATGGAAAAAACTCAGACTACTTTGTAAGTGTTTTGGCATGTCTATGTACAGTTCCATTTCTAACAGTCATCTGTTAGTCCATTTTCTATTGAACTTTGTATATGCTGTGTAGAAAACAGAAGTGATTGAAGCTATTTCTATTATTGATGAATTAATGATAATTTTGCTTCCTTTGAAGATCTTGTTATTCAGTATGCTTTGCCCAGATCCAGCCTTTTCATTTATTTAAGGTTTGCAATTTTGTACACACATATTTCCTCTCCTGTCCCAAGCCACCTATGAGCACACTCATAGATGGATGCTACCTGGGCTTATATCTACTTTTTGACAGCCTCATCTTGACTTCTGCAGTTCAAACTGCATATGATTCATATGTATAAGTCCAAAATGTCTTGAGTTTTTCCTGGTATGAATGATGTGTGTAAGAGATGCTCAGTGTCTCAGACATATAATACACATACGTTCTTTTCTTGCCTCAATCTTTCAAACTATTGTTCTCTATGACAGTATGTGTAAGGCCTTGAATTTTCCTTTAAAACCTTGTCCTCTCAGCTCTGAGTTTGCAGGACTTCTGGCAGTAAAGGCATCCCTGATTGTTCGTAAAAGTATTTTAATACCTGGGAGAGGCTCTAATCCTGCTCCTTCTCCCTTTTCGGCTCAACGTGCTCCTTTCCTCTTTATAGTTAGAAAACATCAAAAATACTCTAGGAGGATTGACAGCTCAATGTCATGAAAGATGGGATTCTTTATTATCATATGTGGATTTCTTTCCTTAATTTTATACCCAGGATGATGATGAAACCCGATACTGACAACCTTTTTTTCATGAATGCACCTCCAACAGTACTAGCCTAGACCTAGCTATAGTATGCACTTTAACGCTAAAGATGTAGGAGCTCAGACAACGTGCGCTGATAATAAAACATTATGATGGCAATGGGGCTTGGTTGGAAAAAATGTTCTGACATTTGGACCCACTTCAACAGTATCTATTAGCATCTAACAACAGTGGAACATTGCTGCAGTGCTTGTAGACGGAGATTTAGCCTCACTAAAAAGTCAGTAGCCTAGCCAGCTAAGTTTGTTTATTTTGGAGGGTTTAACATGCTATCCAAGCCATTCACATTTGATAGTCAAGTTTTGTGAAGCTTCTCCTTGATTGTGAAGGTTTTTCTTTTTTCTGGATTCTCAGGGTTTGTGTTATCACACAGAAAGTTAAGATCATAGCAATGATTGAACGCTGCATTATTAATCATCATCTTAATCTTAATGATCTTAATCATGTAATTTTGTGGCTCATTTTCTTTCATTTTTTTTGCTTTTATTTTCTTGTAGCCTTAAATCAGTTGGATGCAATCATTTTGCCGCAATTTGACTGAAACGCTCATTCTTGGTCTTGGCTAAATTTAAACTAAAATGTTCACAACTGTTTTTGTCAAGTGATCTACTGATGACTAAAAAAGACTAAAATGTTAAGTGTTTTCGTAAACTAAAACTAGACCAAAATGTTTATATCTTTTAGATAAGACGAGACTAAAATTTCTCTAAAATTAGCTTTAGTCAACTAAAAATGATTTAAAATAAAAAGGGATGATGATGACCAAATATGACTAAAAATAACATGGACACATATTACACTAAATATAGAAATATTTGACAAAATGAACACTATAGCGTACCCTTAATTACAACTTGATACGTGACCTTTTGCAAATGAGCTACTGCAATTTTAACGACTATTCCCTCTGCCCTACTGCAGCCAGCTAAACAAAAAAAACAATAAACTGATTCTCAACTCCATTCCTAAAAATGCCTCTGAAACGTGCTGTTGTTGGCAGGCAGCCCACATCTGTTAACATAAGAGCATGCTCCCTGTGGCTTTGGTAAATTGCTTTGATACACACAAGATGTCTGGAGCAAAGCAACAAAGGCCTCAAAGACTTTGCAATTCTGGCACAATTTTGTTTCCTGTAAACATCCATTATACAATAAATGTATCTTAATGACTCACATTAGCTTACCTTTCAAAGGAGGACCAGGGCTATGACTGTAATCATATGCATTGAAGAATAGTAAACTTTTTATTTTAGGTACATTTTTTTGGGCTTGTGCACAAAAATGGGATTTTCTGGTAACAGGTCAACAGAGCTGATCTGGTGACACAGTGGCAGTGTTTTTCAATATGGTGGGTGTATGCCAAAGAAAGAACTAGGTGTTGGTCACTATACACCACATGTTTGGTTCAGTTTAGGTTTCGTGCCTAAACTAAACCAAACTGTGACTGTTCCATAACTATAACGGAATCCTTAGTTTTGTTATCAGGACGGTGAAGGTCCACTCTGCCTGGTACGTGTCTACCAGAGTTTATTAAGAGAGAGACTAAACTATCACCAGATATTAACACTATGTTTTACATCCCTTGAACGCCTTACATCCAGCACATTAACAGAGTTTCAGACTTTACTAGCTAACACCTAAATTAGTATAAGAAACATTTCTGCAGCATAGGTTTCACAGTAGGCCAGGTAAGGTAGAACCTTTTCAGTAATTACTGTATAGTAGAGAATAACATTCCAGCTGGTGTTTTGTTTGTTTGGTAGTGGTGAAATAGCAATGTCCAGTCATGTGCACCATAATATAATGGTAAATGTTGATCAGTAATGATCATATTGATGCAGACTATCTAAAATAATAAAACACTGATACAAATTGAGTGTAAATGGAGAGTTTTGCTGTTTACAGTCCATGTGGCAGATGACTGATTACACTGTATGTACAGTATGGTTGTTTTTAATTCAATAATCTTTATTTTACCAGACTCTCAGACCTTTTTTTTTACATGAACATTGGGAATATAAATATGCTTGTGTTTGTTTTCAGTTATGGCATTAGCCTACAGAGATGTTATTTGATAGATACCACAAAACATTATTTGAAAATTGTTCAATTATCATTATAGTAGCCTCCTGCACTGTAACATTTCTTTCGTCATGTTCAGCAGTTATCATCCAGACCCCTCTCAGAGTGTTGATGCAGCACAGACAACCATAGTGGAGTTCAAGAGTCTGATATAAAGACAAGACTGAGAAAAGAACACAGATCAAGACACTGAAATTATATTCATATATATTTAGGATATTAAAGCTGCAGCTGTAGGATGCCTGAACCCCATCTGTGTTTCCACAATATACATTTTGCAGTGGTGGCCCACTGCAATGTCATGAAATCACAATTACACAACTCTGAAGCAATGGATACAGGAAGTGGAGACACATCGCAACACTCAGCCCAGTCCTACCCTGCCTCTGATTGGCTAGTACTTGTTGCCCTCCTTGGTTTGGATGGTTGGGTTTACTCATGAAGAGCTGTGATTGGATAGGGTTAGGGTAAGATCCTATTTTATCAGGGTAAGGGTAGGGTAATCCCCCACATCGTGGGCTGGGGACCACCAAAAATACATTAAGTTTTTACCAGCCCTGTCTGCATCCTGTCATTCGGGGTGTGCATCAGCACGTCCTACCTGTATGTTCTGGGACTGGGCTCACTTCGCCTTGGTGAATACTGTGATGCACAATCTCTTCACTTAAGTGTTAAAAAAGGGCTTCTAAGGGCTTTTGCTACAGTAGTTGTAATGTGCAACTGCAAATGTGATTTTTACACTGAGACTAATTGATGCTGTAAAAGATCTGAACTGTGTGAAAATGAGCAATGTGTCAGTCAAGTGACAATACATCTAAAGCATTGTGTTCGGAGTGGGTTGGCTTGTCTAATGAAGCTTTAATCTTTTCAATCTCAGGTTGCAGATTTGTGCTAATTGCCCATAAAAATGGACTTCATACCATACTGTGAACAGTCACATTGGTGACCGTTAGTGCTGAGACCTGTAAGCTGTAAGTTGTTTTGCTGCAAATTTAAGGGCCATCTGGAAAACAACTCAGCTGTCCATGAGAATAACATCTGACTTTGAAAATGAAGCCGAGGTGCATGCGTGCTTCGTGGTCTTCATCCAATGCAAACAAATGTTGGTTTGCATTCACATACTTCAGTTTTTAACTCTCAGCTCCTCTGCTGCATGTTTATGAGGAAGCTTTCTGCCAAATCTTCTACCCACGCACCGACAAACTAGTGGTTGTTGACACTAGAAAAGACTGGTTCACATATTGAGATTTGATCACAACATGTCTACTTCTTTTTAAAAGATAATTCTCATTAATTATAACTTGGGTCTTTTTTGTAGTTTTTTCCATCTTTCCTATGTATAATAACACCAAGTTAATGGTTGAGATCTGAGAAGGTCAAAATGAGCAACCAGACCGTCAGGCTGTAAACAAACCTCCAGGTTCACACCATGCTCTGGGACCCTAAGGGTGAGGGAATGGCTCAATTTGAATAAACAGCAACGTTACACAGATACTTTTGCTTATTCTATCCAACCTAACCCTTCATTAAATTTTGATGTTTGTCAGGCGAGAAAGGACCCATTTAGATTTCACGTGGGCAGTTTATCTAAATAATGCCTGTTTGGAAATTTACTGTGACATTTTCAGAAATGTGCGGACCCACCTGCCGGCTGAGACTGACGGTCATCACAGAAGCTTGCAGACTGGCTCCCGAGATGAACGGCTGGTCAATGTGCACAGTGGTCTAAGGGAGAAAAATTTGATCTCAACAAGCCTCTGGTAATTTACTGCTAGCTCTATTGTCCCTATAATATTGAAATATGTTACAATTCTTTTGGAAGCTAATATTGGCTGAAAAAATGGCTGTTATGAAGTTTCAAATTTGAAATATGATATTTGTTGGTGCCAGTTTGTCTGAAGGTAAAGATGGACACATAACTCGTTTTATTTGAAAGAGGCAGTGCGGTCTATATTAAATTTAGCTTTTTTTTAATGTATATTTAAGATTGGATAACTGGTGTATCTTTTACTACATTCACGGTCAAGTCGATTTTTTTCCCCCCAAAAAGGTAGAAGTAATTCTATCTGTACCTTGCTATTTATCCAGATCAAGCCCAGCACTCCCCCTGGCGTCCTGGAGCACTGTGTGAGCATATTTGTATGTGCTTTTTGTTGCATTTCTAAACTTGGTTTCGCGTTTCCCTTAATGTTTTTTTTTTTTTTCATTGATGTATGATTTACGTTTCCCTTAATGTTTGTGCTTTCTCTCTTGTATGTGCTGAAGCAGAGATATAATTTTTTTTTTTCCATGCATTTTTCTTCCTTGTCAAAACATGTGGGGCCTACATTACCCACAACGCAATTTGACTGCTGAAAGTTTGTTTGGAGAATCGGATGTGTTATGTAGCAGCTAATGTAGCCAGGAGCCTCTAGTGTCAATCAGAGATGAGGAGCTGGCTATAGAGGTCTTGTAATCTAAAAAGAAACAGCTAACATGAACACAATGTCCAACGAAAGGATGGAGTAACGAAAAGGCATTTTACTCTAATTATATGTAATGTATCATATTTGATAGAATCATCCTTAACTTTTCTACTGCAGACTCCAGTCTACATCCCTGATCTATTGCGGTCCATGTGTTAAAACACAACAAACCCAGAAAACTCATTTTTACATTTTTAACCCTATTTACTCATGTGGGGCTGCAGGACTGCGCCAATGCAGCCAAACTCCATTTGGGATCCCTTTTTCCTGTAAGAGGCAGCTGAATTTTAATTTTACTGGGGGGTTCAATTACATCTAATTTCACCTTCCTGTATTCACTATCCTGCTTTTATTTGGAAATGCCGCCGGTTTGTGGTCAGTTCCTGCCGAATGACTGCGCATTTCCTAAGTCCCATTTGCACAAATATGCACTGATTGTGCCAGCGTGAAACAGGATACGCTGGAGCCTTGCTCTGGAAAATATCTCATTCACATGTGCCATCATTCAAAGATGAGGACATTATTTTTTTTTTCAAAGGGTATTTTTGTGGCTTCGATTTGAAATAAATTGTTTTGTTAAAAATCTCTTTTAAATTTCCTCATGTTCGTAGATGTTCATTAACTGATATCTAAATCTGAACAGGCTTAATAAATGCCGTCTACGCCACACACAAACGCACACTGTCCCTATTTGCATTTCTCAAATTCAATCCTCACAAGAGAGAGTTGGCTGTGAACACGTTCCAAACAATATGCTAACAAGTTTAGGACGTGAGAGGTGTGCTGAGTGTGTGTATTGTGTTCAAGCTGGAACAGTGGGAGCGAGAGGAGATCAGGTGGCTGAAAGCTCCAAACTATATTTATTATGAGGAAAACAGATGGTGCATTTTCCTCATTCACCTACTGCATTCACCTCTTCGGTGTTACTTTCTCCTTACTGCATGTGTGACTGTGTAAAATGTAATCATAACTAAATGGAATGATCTGTGGAGATCTGGGGTTTAACCCTGCATGTTTTGAATGAGTCTAGGGCCATATTTCGATTGATAAATATTTTAATGTCAATAAATGCAAACAATAGAAATTATTGTTGTTATTATTACTTTACATATACAGGTAACTATCAAAAAACAACTTGAAAATTTTGCTATTTTTAAATTTAAAACATTGCTATAATTTCAGCAATGTATAAGTAAGTCATTGTAGACTGATATTAGGACTGACCTCACTGATTTAAGGTGATGTACCATTATGAACGATGAATATGAAAAAGCAGCAAAATTAAAATGAGCAAAATAAGCAACTGCCAAATTTAATGCCAAATATAAGAAAATGCTTAATCCAATTTTTCACAAATGTTCCAGCTACTCTGTGTTTGAAATAAAAGCTGACTAATGAACCTTTATTAACACCTGCTACTGAATGACTAGACTGTTCCTTCTCGCCCCTTCCTGCAACATCCTTACACTACAAACATCCACACCTCTTTTAGTAACGTGAGACCACACTTTACAACATTTTGACAAAATGTAAACAAACAACTTGAATCAATAAATCCTTGTTTGATTCTTGTTATAAAGCACCGTCATGCCGAAAACAATGACTGACCGGTTCCACAGAAAGACCATTTCATAGGTCCACCTCTATGAGCTCATACAACACAAGACAATATAAATTCTACCTTTGTGAAGACTGTAATGTTCAGGTTTTGGTGACACTGATGGCACTCTTTTAGTTGGGTAGTTAGTGGTGGTGC
Organism: Xiphias gladius; assembly: GCF_016859285.1. Lineage (NCBI taxonomy): Eukaryota > Metazoa > Chordata > Actinopteri > Istiophoriformes > Xiphiidae > Xiphias > Xiphias gladius. The sequence goes on from NC_053410.1 coordinate 26,498,569, forward strand.
TGTATTAGACTGCATTATATTTAGAGGTGTTACCCTCATGCATGTGCATGGGGGTGGATGAAACACCAGTGTGAACATTGTAACCTTCACAAAGATAATATTCATTGCAGGGCTGTTGTATTCAAATGCACTGGATTGTACAGGTGTGCCTAATAAGCTGGTAACTCAGTGTATGTGATAACTAATTTAAATGAATTTGCGCTGGCCATGTTCTGGGTTGAGCCGACTGGCAAGTTGTATCTAGCCCTATGCTAGTATAAAATGCTCATAAAATACAAAGCAAGTCACAAAACAGGATTATTATACCAATAGTTGTATTGAGACTGCTCACCGAAACATATTCTTGTTGAAGCTCTGATTTTTTTTAAATTTTTATATGGATTTCATTTACTGTGCTGTAATATTTCTAAATACACACAATTGTAAGATAGACAAATCACAGATAGACAGCAGTAAAAGTCACACTTTACTTAATGCATCTTTATCTTTTCTGTTTTTCTTTTCTCCTATTCATTCTCTTCCTCCTCTTTTGCCTGTTTAACTGTCTGTATTCTGTCTTTTCCATTTCCCTGACTGTGGCTGCCACAGTCCTCCAAGTATGGCCACACACTGGCAGCTGCACTGTAAACTTATCACAAGCGAAGAAAGGGGATCTCTTCCTGTCAGCACAGATGTCAAGGTGAACTTGGGGGACTCCTTAAATAACCGGCTCCAAGACCCTGGGACCCTCCTGCCCCCCGTCAGCTGCACAGATTAGAGGAAGCCTCTTGTTTACAAGGGCATCGTAGGGTTTTTTTTTTTTCAGCTGCAACCATATCTACAGCAAACGGAATATTTATACAGGATTTTATTAAAAAGCAAGGCCCCTGGATTACCTGCATGGCTAATGTCAGTTTAATTTAAGCATATAAGTAAAACAGATTTTAAATCTCTTATTACAAATCAGTCGGGGTGAATCCCTCTCAGAAACAATTCAGTGTGTATATATGGTTCACAATCTGGTTCCAAAAAAGGAATGGTGACCATGAAACGTGGTTAAAGATTGCAAAAGAAAGACACGACTTTTGTCAAACCACTTCTCACAAAGACAAGAATGAGTTTTCTTGCTCATGATTCAGATACATCTTTAACAATACGTCACACTGTGATTCAGTTACAATTAAGCATGATTCAAGTCAGCTGCAATTTAATCGGATTTGATATTTTTACTGGTTCATGAATTAAGTTCTATTAGTGTTGAGTATAAAGCCACACCGACAAAAGTTAACATGGACAGTGACACACTTAAAGCTCAAATTATGTTGGTTGTTATGGTTGCTAAGGGGTTTAAGAGATTGGCTATGTAATCACAGCATCCCTAATTTGAATCCAGCAGGGCAGTCTTTGATGCATGTTATCCCAAATCTCTCACACTATCCACCATCAAAAGTAAAAAAGGCAGACAATCCGTCAAAATGCCGTGCCTATGTGTGCCATGTTCATGTCAAATCCTCTAGACTGTGTGAAGACATGTCCGCGTATGCAGGCCTCATGTGGTATACATAGAAGGTATTGGAGTATTTCCAGCTCTTGACGTTTAAGCCCATTCCTGAGGAGGGTGATTTTTCTCACAGAAATGCTGGAGAGTATTGTTTACCTCGGTTCATGGGTAATTGTCTCGCATCTAAATTTTGTATTTTCAACAATATAATATGGGCACATGTCCTTGTAAATAACCCGTCTCATGACTTAAGGTATTAACTTCAAGTGGGTGAGGTTTGTGGCAAATATACTTTGGAAGTAGGGTTAGATGCTAGTAATTTACATGGCTAGCTAGCAGCAGGCAAACTCACTAAAAGGAAAGATAAGAAAAGACTGCAATTTTTGACAACTTTTACATGCTTTGGATCTGTGGTGGTGCATCAGTGTCTTGTATCAGTTTGTCAATCTGAATCAGTTCATCTTTACACCCCTAGAAATCAGATATGGTCTAATCTCTCACATGTATCTCTTTCTGTGCTTCTACTCTACCTCACACATTACATGCAGTACACACACACGCACACACACACTCATATTTTAGCTTGTGGCTCTTTGATCCCAGGCTGTGGGCCGGCAGTGGTCTGTCAGCTGGCACACTGTAGGGAATACTCTAAGTGCCCAGAGATCCAGTTGCCCCACAGTAGCACCACCACCCCTGAGTCCAGAGTCTGTATCTTGGGGCAATAAAAAAGTCACATTGTTCTTACATAGCACTGTCTACACAGGTTGTCCTCCTGTCCTAACCAGTGAGCTATTTACATCTCACAGATACAAGTACAGCTAAGCTCCTCTGGCTTTATCACGAAATAGCTGAGAATAGAGCCTGTTCTTCTGGCGAGAAGAGAGTTTTAGAATTGTTTTGATGACGCTTGTGGGAAAAATACTATGGATCAGATACAGGCTGTTTGTCTGTCTGTTTCTCCATCTGTCCTGTCGCAAGCAATGTTTGGGGCACCTCTGATCAGATTTTGATGGAATATCTGGGAAATTCGCTTAAGTTAAATTGAGTCTCCTAAGGGATTTGTACCCGAATCTAAATGTTCCACATCAAATCTGATTCACCAATTTCAAAGAATTGGGGTAGGGGTGTGATTTTGATTGTCTGTTATAGTTATCATCTCTCTGTACAGTGATGCAGCAAAAATAGTTTGATGTTTAAACTGACAATATGATGTATATAAAGTATGTGAAGTTTGAATGATTGATGTTTAGGGGACTTCCCTTATTTGTGGGGCCAACATACTTACTGTTTGCCTATATTTCAGGTAATATCAGTTCAAATCCAAATGGCAACAAGCCAGTTAACACACAGTGATCTTGGAGCTGATTGGGCCCCAGGGCAGATGCCCAATTTTTGCCTGGTTGGTAATCCAGTTTAGATACTGACAGGATTGAAACTGAGCAAACAGAATTAATCCTAGTGGTATCTTACTTAGTGGGGGAGTGACACTTGTCCCTGCTGCAGTCCTGATAACTTAATAAACATTAAACATCAGCCTGAATGTCAGTAACCTGACACTATAACCACAACAAACAATGCCCTCTAAATCACATGTATCATGTGGGTAAAATTCTGGCCTGTCATGCCACACAGCTCTCCAAATAGCCAAACACAAGCTAGACCTTGTGTGTGTGTGTGTGGTGTGGAGGTAACAGGTCTGAATGGGGTGAGCTATGCAAGCCATGCCAAGCTGCCAAGCTGTGTCGCTGGCAAGGAGGGGGTGGAAGGGATTGGAGGGGTTAGAGTGGTGGGGTCAGATTACATGCCTCTGTTTTCCCCCCATGGCTTCCCCTGGGATCCCAGCCAGGTAAACTGTCAAAGTCTACTTCCTCCCTCAGAAGCTGTAGTCTTTAAGGGGCCTTAACCTCTGGCCACTCCCCCACCATCCCTCTCCGTCTCTTTCCTGCTGACCCCCCTATCTTCTATTGTCTTTTCCCAAGACAAATTCATCCTCACAGCCACACCATGTTCCATCCACAACAGTGTCGGTGGAGGTGTTCATTATTATTACTTTTAATGGCCAGTCCTCTATCAAGGAAATCCAGTGGCAATAACAACTTTGTCCCAAGATAGAAGTGTGATCATAAGCAAAAAAAAATATTCAGGGAAAAACAAACATAGAACAGATTGTCTTTTTTGTGGGTTTGAATAATTACTATTAGTATGGAGGGTTGAAGGAAAATTTTGACAAGTTGGGTCTTATTTTCATAGTTTTGGCCATAATTTTATAATCTTCTCTGATTATGATTTGGTGTAATTCAAAGTAATTGCAGAGATCTGAAAACAAGGCAACATTACTACAATGAAGTCCGACAGGCAAAAAGCACAAGAAGTCAGATGATCAGGGAAAGCCAACAGGTAGCCAGATTATTTCACTTCATTTTTGGAGGTCACACTGAGTGTAGCTGAAATGTCAGAAAAAACTGCGTGCTCAAACAACTACACATAGTACCAGCCCGTTCTTTTTAGTTATACCATGGTTTCTGATCGCTTGGAAAGTTTTGTTGGAGGTTGTGGATTGACTTTTAGTGAGTGCACAGTTTAACCAGTCACCTATGTCATATGAATTTGTTTGCAGTTTTAAATGAATGTGCCAGTTTTAAGCTTTGGATAAAGACAAAAGCAGATCTCAGAACTAGTGTTGTTAACAACAACCAAAAACAAGGGTAAATAACTTCTTAGGAAGAGGAAAGAAGACTTAAATAGAGGAACTTAATAACATTAGCCATGGTGATGTGAAAAGGTCATAGGTAAGGGTGAGGGGGCAACCTGTCTGTGTGTCAGTGACAGAGGGGGGAGAGAGAGGTTAATGTATTATGTAATGTTATTTCCACTCGACAGACAGTTTTAATAATAACATGCAGCAGAACGATCTCTACTCTCTGTTCTCTATATTGACAGCAATCAGTGAAAATGCTCTTTCCCAGTTTTAAAACTTGTCAGGATTATGAAACACCTGGCCAATCCTTGTGAACCCCTTTCCGTTTAGCTGAATGTTGCCTAGCAACATAAAGGGCAGAAATTCTGAGGCTCAGGAACTATTTTTTACTACATTTAAGCTATCAGAGCGAGATCAAAATCTGTTATATGTGTAAATTAACAAGTGATTTTTCTAGTTTGTTTACATATGGCAATGTGTTGGCAAGTGGCCACGGTAGGATAATACCCTCTAAGTTTGTGCGTTCATGATTGTGACAGCTTCTGTGGAAGCTAAGACCCAACCGACGCAAATCTTGTACAATCCAGTAACGTATATTTAGGCTACACCATATACAGTATATTTATGAAATAACATAATTACAGGGGACTGCATACCATGATTTACATCATTATTGCCAACGTCCAGTGCAACACTAACTTACATTCAGAGGACCAGTTTGTAAACTGGGGACGTTGCAGTACGTGGTCAGCACCTTAACTCATAGGCAACCAGGGTGTCTCACCCTAACCATACCTTAACCATAATTTATTTATATATAACTACAATATATATAACTACAATATATGTAAAAAAACCCAAAAAACTTTACAATACAAAATCCAGTGGAATCTTGGGCTTCGCAGAATGGTTACGGATAGTGTTGTCAAAAGATGGGGTTGTAAGTACAGCAAGTCACAGTTAAACCAGGAAATTAGTCGGTATACTTTAATGGAGGTTCCCAGCAGCCAGTTTGGGTCATAATTTTACTAATCGCTTTTGTTTTGTTTTCCTAATAAGTTTGACTAAATTGGTGATTTGTTTACAACCTGTTTGATTGACTGCTTGTGTTTCTATCCCCATCTCAAATTCTTTAAAGCAATGCAGCTGCATTCCCAGATCTCATCAATTAACCTGAACTGATTAGTCAGAGCTCTGGAAATAAAATCCAAATTGTAATAAACTGTAGTCTTCCTTTAAATCTCTGATCAGTATCAGCATAAACAAGCCTGATTTATATATGAAACTCTGACTCATCATTACAGGCTACCATAGATCAAAGGGATAGGGTTACAGATTAGGCTAATAGGAGGTCAAAGTTGTTCCTATAACGGTCAACAAAAATTTACCTCTTAAGAGAAAGACAGTTTTCAACCATGTCCCCAACTAGCTTGTGCAGTACTGCACAACCTAATGCATTTATTACAGAAAGTAACATAAAAGTTAGAAAGTGACACTTGTGGCATACCAAAACTCTGTTTAACTTCCAGGATGTTACAGTCTCTAACCCTAACCCAAAACTGTGAGTGTCTTACCTGGGTCACCATTAAGAATCTCTGTCCATCCCCTAACCCACAAATCCCAAACCTAACTCCAAATTTAGATTACCTAATTACCTGTTTCTCCCAAACATAAAAAAGTATGGCTGTCAATGAAAACAAGGTTTCTGTGGAATACTCTCATCCTCAGGGAAGACTCTTTATTTGATGCAGCAGGACTGGTCAGCATGTGATACTAAGTGAGAAGTGACATATACAGTACATAGTGTTACTCATCCAGTTAACTAGACCATGGTGTTCTATGCCATGGAACAAAGACTGGTGTTATGTAATGATCAAATTAGCAGATATCTTTTCAGTGCATAGACAATAAAGATATGAAATATAAAGGATCAGTCAATCTACTTACACAGAACAGTTTTTTAACATGTAAATACATGCAGCCAGTTGCAGCTGCTCCTGATCATTTTCCTATTTTTCAAACTTTTTAGCTTCCTTCTCTTGTCATACTGGTTCAAATGTTTACTAGTAACTTATTTAAACTGCACCCTCTCTCAGCATGCTGGTGAGGAATCCCTTTGTTAGTGAGAGTTGTTTTGCATGTTTACATTTGGCTGTGCTACCGTTGCAACTCCACGGTCAGAACAACGGACATTCCCTCAGAAATCAGGAGGAGGAGGAAGAGATGAGGGAGGAGAGCTGGTTCCAGACAACAGAGACTGATGGAGAGGAGTGTATTTCCCTCCTATCATCATGGGCAATGTGAGATCACTGGACAATATGATGGAAGAGCTAGCGCCCTAGTGAGGAATTGGAGGAACTTCAGTGAGCGTAGTGTTCAGCGTTTCACAGAGACATGGCTCCAGGTAGATACTCCAGGGCTGTGGTCTAATAGTCCTTTTTGCTAGGAAGGTTCCTAACTGAGTGAAACGTCCCAGAAGTATCTAGGTTGCAGCCATGATAAGAGCTTGTCAAATTCTCCAAATGCTAAGGACATGAACTTCAGTGCTTCCTTTCTTATCTCCTTTAACATAGAATACACTGGATCGTCTTCTTCTTCGCATCTTTCTTTGGCCTCATGACATTTTCCATCAAGGTCAAGGAGAAGTGTTTAGGAAAGGAGATTTTTTTGACTTTTTGACCACAGCCCCTATCTCATTGCATAGACGGTTCGGGCAGACAGCAATAAATCTGAGAGCAGAAAGAAAAGAGGCGGCGGGCTTGCCACTTTCATTAACAACAGATGGTGCCAGCCAGTTCACATTACCGGAAAGCAACGTTTTTGCCGCCCAGACACTGAACCGTTGTTGGTAATGGGGCCACGTCCCTGCTACATACCCAAGGAGTTATTGTTGTTGTTTGCCCGCTAGCCCGACCACTGCGCATGATGTCATACACTCTGTTACTGTGAGACTCCATACTCAGCACCCCAGTGCTTCTTCATGATCTCCGGGGACGTCAGCTGGACAAGAGTCTCCCAACTTTCACTGAGTTTGTGGACAGAACTAAAAGAGGAGACAGGACCCTGGACCTGCTGAATGTTAAAGAGGCCTGGGGATTCTATTTCACATCCACATTTCTTTTTGTACATTTTTTCTGTTCACTTACTGTGTATTTATTAATATTAATATTTTATAGTAGTTTTTATTTTTATACTTATTTACCTCTTTCCTAACTGCATGTTGAGCAGTTGCAATAAAGTTTTTCTCATTCTGATTCTGATTCTGATGGACATTTAGTGTTTGGTGTCCATGCCCTGACCTAGTCACTCTCTGCAGTTTAGACGAAGCATGCACAGGGGGAGAATGGGGAGTGACAATAACCAATAATCTCCAGAAGACAAGAATTAGAGTTTACAGGTGCATGATGAAATGGAATTGTGGCTAATTTCAGGCTAACAGTTCCTCTATACTCTATTTTAATAATGATTAGACAAATTACTATGACATGTCCAGCACTGTTCTTGCTGTTCTTGTATTGTCTGTGTGCATAGAAGATTAAAAATTATATCCACAAGGTGTCAGAACATTGCTGGCCAATCCTGGAATATTGACAATTCTTTGCTTTATGGGTCCATAATTTTTGGATTATTTCCTGGCATTTACTAGAAATAACTGTATAATTTCGTACTGATTGTGGCGAAAATTCTAGCCCCATATAAAAGCAAGTAAATATCAATTCATTGTTCATTTCATGTGCTTAAATTATATATTGTGGACACAATGTCTAGCTTTAATATTTGAGTATGCACATAACCAAAGCTCTGAAAGAAAACAAGATACCCTCAGATCGCAGTTTATTAGGAACACCTAGTTAAAACTAATGCAGTCTAATCCAATAGTCCTGCAATGAATCCTCCTCCATGAAGGTCATAATGTAAAGTTTTTATTGATAGTTGTTTTAGAGAGGTGTTTGTTCAACTGTGATCATATTGGAGGATGTAGTGTGTGGTGCTGTTGAACTACTTTGCATTATACAGAGAAGTGCTTCTGTTATTTAGCCTGCCCTCACTGATATAAGTAGGGTGGACGAAATAACAGAAGCGCAAGGCGGAAAATAATGCAATACTATTCAACAGCAGCACAAACTGCAGCCTCAAAATGATCATACAGTGGAATCAGCACCTCTCTAAAACAGTTTCAGCACAAGCTGATCATTATAACTTTCATGAAGGAGGATTCATTGTAGGACTCTTGGATTAGACTGCATTAGTTTAAGCTAGGTGTTCCTAATAAACTGCCAACTGAGTGTATGTGGAATAGCCATAATGTGCAAGCAAGTATGTAAGTGGGGAACAGCAGAAGTGATGACTGTGATCACTGACAGGTTAAACACAATATATTTAACAAAGATTGTATATGATGTGTGCAGAATGGACATTTTACATGTGAGTGTCACTCCAGTTATGTGCCTGAACCAGTTCATAGGCTTTGTTCTATTATCATTGTCCTGGTCAAATTCTAATAAGGCCATGAGGTGATTGCACATACACAACATACCCAGACTGTTGACATAAGGCCTACTCAGCTATAAGCAATGTGTCTGGATATTCATCTCCATCCACATGAAGCATCGTGTATGTTACATATATTTTTAGGCCTATTGCTCTGTTTCATGGTTAAGATAAACACGTGAGAGACATCAGACTCTGTGGTATCTTTGAGGCTTGAAGTCACTCACATTCTGCTGCTCTACTTTTAGCAACTTCCAAAATTCATTTTTCACAGGTTCCTCACAAACATGTAAAGCTCAGAATAATACTCAGCCTCCTTCAAGTGAAAAACAGACATCCATGGCAATTTAAGAAACACACTGGCCCAGAGTTTCAACAAGTATGTTCTGAGAACTACAAAGAGATAATACACTCACTAAGCACTTTATTAGGAACTCCTGTACATTTGCTTATTCTTGCAATTATCCAACCAGTCAATCGTGTAGCAGCATTGCAATGCATAAAATCCTGCAGATACAGGTCAGGAGCTACAGTTAATGTTCACATCAACCATCAGAAAAATGTCATCTCAGTGACTTTGACCATGGAGCAATTGTTGGTGCCAGACGGGCTGGTTTGAGTATTTCTGAAACTGCTCATCTCCTGGGATTTTCAACCACCACAGTCTTTGGAGTTTTACTCAGAATGTAGCCAAAAAAAAAACATCCAGTGAGCAGCAGATCTGTGGACAGAAACACCTTGTTGATGAGAGAGGTCAGAGGAGACTGGCCAGACTGGTTGGAGCTGACAGAGAGACTACGTTAACCACTCTTTACAACTGTGGTGAGCAGAGAAGCACCTCAGAATGAACAACAAGTCCAACTTTGAGGTGGATGGGCTACAACAGCAGAATACCACGTCTGGTTCCTCTCCTGTCAGCCAAGAACAGAAACCTGAGGCTGCATTGGGCACAGGCTCAACAAAACTGGACAGCTGAAGACTGGAAAACGTAGCCTGGTCTGACAAATCTGGATTTCTGCTGAGGCAGCAGATGGCAGGGTCAGAATTTGGCATCAACAGCATGAATCCGTGGACCCAACCTGCCTCGTGTCAACAGTCCAGGCTGGTGGTGGTGGTGTACTGGTGGGAATGTTTTCTTGGAGACTTTGGGCATCTTAACACCAATCAATCATGGTTTGAATGCCACAGCCTATCTGAGGATTGTTGCTGACCATGTGCTTCCCTTTATGGCTACAGTTTACCATCTTTTAATGGCTACTTCCAGCAGGATAATGCTCAGTGTCACAAAGCAAAAGTCGTCTCAAACTGGTTTGAAGAACATGACAATGAATTCAGTGAACCTCAGTGACCTCACCAGCCACCAGATCTGGATCCAGAAGAACACCTTTGGGATGTGGTAGAACAGGAGGTTGGCAGATGAATGGGAAACTGACAAATCTGCAGAAATGATGTGATGCAATCATGTCAACATGGACCAGAATCTCAAAGGAATGTTTCCAACATCTTGTGGAATCCAGACTACGAAGAACCGATTTGAGATTTGAGAGCAAAAGGAGGCCCTATCCAGTTTTAGTATGGTGTTCCTAATAAAGTGCTTGGTGAGTGAGCTCTTAAATCCTTACTTCTGGCACAACAGAAACCTTTATTATCACCTTGCGTATAAATTGGTGGTACAGAAAAAGTTATTGGATCATTCAAATCCAAAGGGTATCTTTTATGAGTAACATAAATATGCTCAGTGAATTAATTATCATCCTGCAATTTTTATTATAGTATGCGCACTTCTAAGGCCGGTCAAAATTGCCAAAAGGTCAGTCAATCCTTAGGCCCCATCTGTACATACCAATCATCCTTACAGAGTTTTAATCATCTAGCCTAGCACAAGCTCTTTTCATCTTTTTCCCAACTTCACTGATTATTCATTTCCTTAATCAATGTATTCGTCTGCAATTAAACAACATTCCATCTATACTCTCACCAGCTAAGCGTCAGATCTTGCCCTCTCAGTCACCTGGCACTGTAAATAATTAAAAGTATTGCAGCCATGGGAACATAATGTGTGGTTGGTGCTGACTGGTAGGTACCAGATGGGCTAGGGAAGGGGGAGGGTGCAATATAGCCATCTGTACATGAATACATACTGCAGTTCACTGCAGCACAAGAGCCAGGGCAAGGCCTACTGAACTGACAACAGGTACGGCAAAGTTAAGTAACAGCCAAAATTTAGCTATGGTAATTATTGGATATTATTATTATCAGTAAGTGCTAGTTGGGCATGTTGGGGTTTTAGAGGTCATATGAGAGGAGGTGCTCTAAGACGAGATGAGTCTGCAAGAGGTTATCGAAGATAGTACGACTGTGGTGGCTGTGGCGCAGGAGGTAGAGGGGATTGTCCACTAACTGGAAGTTCCGTGGTTCGATCCCCAGCTCCTCTAGTCCACATGTCGTGTGGACTAGAGGATCTTGTGTCCTTGGCCAAGATACTGAACTCCAAATTGCTCCCGATGTATCATCAAAGGTGTTCAGAAAGCACTGTATGTATAGAAAAAAAAAAGACTCTGTATTCAAGCATTAGTGACTTGAATTTGTTTCAGGTGGCCATGGGTAGCCAGTGGAGATCACTGGGCAGCGGAGGGACATGTGCCCTTGTTAAAATCCTGTGTCTTGTAGATTTTAGTTTTTCATGTTCTTGAAACAGTTTGTGATACTTTCTATGGAGACCTGAGGTGACATTAAATAAAAAGATGTTGAACAAAAGAAAAGAAAATAAGAGATCATATGAATAAATGCAGGAAAAAAATGTGATGAAAACATAAAACTGAAATAATGTAAAAACCTTCTTAAAACTCATTATAAAAAATGTCCTTTTTTTGCCTCAATTGTTTGTCTTTTTTGACAGAGAAAGACTGATGAAAACAGGCATTATGAGAGAAAAAATAGGAAAAATTACATTGTTAAATACAAACATTTCATAGTGTCTTATTTATTTAATACTGGACATTTTAGGTCTCCATATAGTGTGCAGGACCGTGACCTTGAGGTCACATTCTCTGGATTTTGTCTTTTAGTAACCTGGGGGAATTCATACTCTATAATCTAAAAACCTAAACATGGTGCATCTTTCATAGCCTAAATCCAATATTCCTTGACTCAATATATTTAATGTGGACTACTTTGGGATTTAAAGTAAAAAGAAGAAAAAGGGATTCAGTATACAGACATTATTTCTGGCAGTTGGGAGAAGGCTCTGAAACAGCATGTAGACCTGCATGTTAGAAAACAAGTAAAACTGGAAGTAAAATATTTTTTAAAAAAAAGAAAAAACTTTTGTTAGCATCTACATTTTCTGTGATGGGTGCATTAGGATGGGTATGGAGCTAACATGGCCGTGAATGAATGTGGTAACTGATTTACTGACAATACGGTATCAGCTCTCTCTTCATACATGACACTTTCACAATTAAGACAAATTAGCAGTTAAGACAACATCTGTGAAAGCTTAACAGACATGTCATATCTTGTTAAAACATCCAACACAGAGAAACAGAAAAAAGTTGACAATAGTGCTTTTAGGTAGTCCGTCAGATTTGGCGGACAAGGAACTTGACAATACAAAAATCCCCCTCTCCCAGACTCCCACTCTACCTGCTGTGGGACACAGAAAGTCACAAGAAGCCGTAAAAGTGTCAGACCATCTGGTAGCTCTGAGATGAAAGGCTTCAACACCTGGAGAATATCCTCTGTAGCTGCAGTCAAACTGCCACCTTAACAGGCGTTCACGGGACATCCTGCAGACACTTACCGCCATGTTAAAACACTAACACCCTATTGTCAAGACAAATTAACACTAATGTGTGGTGACCCTGTTCTCACAAGGGTCTAACAGACAGACAAATGTACATACGTTTAAGAAAATTAACAAAAAGGCTTGCACCCTGGACTTTTCTGTCCATAGTCCAAGTAAATGGTTATATACTGCATCAAGACAATAACAGTTGATCCACCCCTCATTTTAAACCAAAATAAAAACAACAGTATTCAACAACTACAGCTTCAATTAGTCTTAGCCATAGGCATGCTTCCAAAACCTAACTGGAGCTGAAGCTGTTAAATACTAAAAAATAATGATTGTTATATTTTGGTTAAAATTATGAGGTGTTCAAATTTTAAAATTCAGTACAATAGTAAAAACCCATTTGACTTTGGAAGTGGACAGTAACACCCATTATCACATTTTAGCTTTATACCTTAAGATTGGAACACTGTTAGAAACACCCAGCTAAAACGACTGCAGTCCAGGTACACCCAGCTAAGCGCAGTAAACCTAGCTAAAGCTCTGAGCTCCAATACAACAGCCTCATTATAATTCATTTCATACAGACTGGTTCTTCGCTAAAAAATATTCTGGTGACAGTCGGACAGGTAATTCTGTGGATTACTTATTCAGCCCCATTTTATTTGGCACTGATTCTGAAAAGTGTGAATTTTAAATATTTTTCTTAAATTCTGTGCGCGTCAGAAATGAAATTCCATCCATCTAGAATCGTACAAAAACCTGGACACATACCAGCAAAGGTTAGTGGGAAAATAGTCGAGTAATTTTAGTAGTAATTTGGGTTAGGGTTAGAGCTAACCATTGAAATAGCCTGGGAAGGGGGAGGCCACGGTCAATCCCATAACACAATGCTGTTTCTGTGTTGGGGCTAATTATTAATTATGAATAATTAAGGGTTACTGCTGTTGTGCCAAGCTTGTAAACAAACTCAGCAGCTCACTCACTCTAGAAATGCACATATCGATCCTGCCGCTGTACTATAGCTACAGAGATTAAATCAACTCAGAGGAAAGTATCCTACAAACATAAGCATGTTTTGGAAAAAGCTGGATTACATTTGGTGGCACGATCAGTCATTAATCTCACCTGTTTCAGACTCTGTCTTAAAGGCATCAAAAGTTATATGTTTATGGACATTTTGGTTTGTAATAGATGTAGAACACAGTGCATGAAGAAAAACTCAACATGCATGAAAGGTGTTTTGTGATTTTGGAGAGTTCTATGTGTGTGCCTCTGTCAACCAAAACCACGCAAACTGTGCCTTTTGCATCTCTGTAGAGTTTGTGAACCAATATTGGTGCTGAAATTTGGGAAAAAAAGCCTGAAGTTCAGACTTTGTCCTGTGTGCAGGACGGCCTATTTAACCTATATAACTATACTGTTAAATAAAGGATTGGCTTTGAGGCTTCCTCTTATTTGGCGCAGGATTACTTGCGTACAAGTAGAAGTACAATAATAATTAATGATGTATTCATCTAACTGTAAATGGAGAAATCTGTCTGCCTTTCGATTTTCTCATCAACCAACATCAATCGACGTCAAACTTTACGTGTGTGTTGTTGAGGACCAAAGGAAGTGCAGTGTCGACTGTGAAGGTTTTTGGATGAGCGGTTGTCAAAATACAGATAGACAGAAAGAGAGAGATTGCATCCCTTGATGCCAAGCAATCTACCCCTAGCAACAGGCACATTTTGAACAGGCACTTCACTTGTATCATATAAAACTTATTGTAAATAACCATTCGAATCAACATCCAAGTCATATTAACCACTGCAAATCTCTGATTTTTCTGAAATTTCCAATATATCTGATTTAATAATACGCAAAAGGCAATCAAATACTTTCTCACATCAGCCAAAGTCTGCCATTCAAGGTAATTACACTCAAATTTTGCAGATATAATGTTGTATTATCTATCCATAGTATTTTTATCCCTCACTCCAACAACTTTGCAATCAAATGGGACATTAACACCGTCAAACATGGGAATCTTTCCTGTCTCTACCATCCATCCCATATGACCTGAACACAGCATAAGTGCAAGAGTCAACATATAACACACCCCTTGTCTAACTGATGACTTAATGACTACCATCTGGGGGCTGCAGCAGGGAAACAGGTGGCTTTAGATACTGAAGGAGTTACTCAGACAGTCTCAAAATTCAGCTGCTTTAACTTTGCAATGCAAACAGTTATTGAGTATTTTTACTTACATAAATCTCCTGGATTTCTTAGGCCAATTCAATTATGTCTGACAAGGGCAGTGAATCAAGAGAAGACTCAGACCTTCAGAGGTGAAGTGGTAGCTAGTGCACTGCTTAGCTGTGATTTTAGCCACAGTCTACGCTTGTTGTCCTATTCTCAGATAGCAGAACACAAAGTAATGCTGTTGATTATCCAGGAATGCCTTAGTGACGCCACCTCATCACACCAGTTCATGCATCATAACCTCATATGACCCAAAATGGCCAAGGCTGCCAGCTGAGCTTGAAATACACTACAGCTTCCCATCATGTCAACCACAGTTAGTTCAACAGAAATACAAATGACATGACTTTCATTTGATTCTTCACATGTAAATGAGGCCTAGGTCCAGGCAGCTAAGCACAGAGAGAGAGCACTATATGACAGAAGTGGTCAAAGAGAAATAAATGCTTTTTGTTAGCTGTGTAGCATTTGTACAGTTAAATTTACAAATTACTGTATGTGTGAATGGCATTATTATGAACATATTATTATCAACAGTTATTCAAAGGTGAGGCATAACCATCAAAGCCATCTCAGCTGCTCCATGATACATTTCATTTGTTGTAACAGCTGTCTTGTTGGTCATTATTTCTCATTTGTCTCTATATGTAGTTGCTGTTGTTAACAAAACAACAAAAATTGAAAATCCCATGCTCAGTATCATCTGTTACCACACCTAGCTTTCAGTCATAAAAATACACTCAGTCATTACAGTCTGGTGTAAACGCAGCCCTCTCATTTCCCTCTAACTGCACTGATGACCAAAGAATGAAGAACAGCTACAGCCCTCGCTGGAACATCCATACAGTGGAAAAATGACACCCTTTCACGACAACAAGACAACACACAACAGCACAATAAAGTATGTCCATTGATGATTGTATTGGTTGGGGAAGATCTCCTTGGACCTTTGGCAGTGATTCAGCTGAGCTTCCCAGTCACTACAGATGTGCCTATTGACCCATACAGGCTTGAATGTGATGGTAGAGCAACACAAAAATGCTTCATAAGGAGACCAAACACAGAAATCGCCAAACATTGAATAAATAATGTCTAAATGTTGAATATGCAATATCAAAGAAGCATTGTAGTTTCACTTTTAGGAATCTCAAAACAACCTGTAGCACTAATTGCATTGAGTGGTGATGATCTTGAATGGATAAATTCATTTTTGTTTAGTTTGCCATATCCTTTGTGTGTGAAGTCAAATTTGGCACTAAGAGAACATGAGAAAGATGTGGATGGGTGACTGGATGGAAGGTGAGGAACTTACCTGGGGGACATAGGCAGCTGTGGGGAGCTTCCCTTACCTCCCGTGTCTTGGGTAGTCGCACTGCAAGCTTCTGCACAAGAGAGGGAACAGAAAAAGAACGTTAGAATGCATTTTAACGTCATGTTGCACTTAACATGAAATGCCTACTGTCAAGACATAATGTAAATGTATGCACAAAGCCCTTAGGATTCAATCTATTAAATGTCTTAAGTGACTTAAGATGTCAGTATAATGATGGACTTTCAGCTTTTGACTGATGGACTTTTAAAGACTGATATTTTGTGACTGATGCTGCTAAAAACTTTATAGTTACTGCTGATATTCAATATGTTTAAAAAGAAAAAGTATCTACCCCAGAAATATATTCTTCTTAAATTAGAAAAGTCTCAAAAACTTACTTTAGCCACTAAAGTGATGTACTGAAAACCAGGAAAATAACAACAGCAGTATATATCCAATACAAAGTATCAAATTGAAATTTGGGATTGACTATGAGCTTGCAAGATCCACTACTTCACTTGTTGCAGAGTTTTGGACTGTATGAAGTGGTCTTTAGATGATGGCATATGCCAGAAACTGTACGTATTAATATTTCCATGATTGTGAGCACTTTTCGCACTCCCCATCCATGTTGGGAGTAAATTTTCAGGCTAAACTTTTAAGCCATCATGCACAAGAGGCCCAGTTACAGTGACAGACAAGCACTCATAGCTCAACTGTGAGTTGCACACACCTAAATGAATGTGTTAAGAAAAGATTGCCCCTCTGAACATTTAAATTCTATATTGTGTATTATTGTTTTATTGCTAAGCAAAAGGTCTGCCAACACCTTTTAGTCTTTCTAGAAGTATCAAAATGTGACAGTTGATCTTATTAGACCAACAAAAGCCTGCGTGTGATTTGACCCTGAACAGAATACCTAACCATCTGAGTTCATTCTGCACTGCATAGCAGTCAGTCCCACTGGTCGAGGGTACTAGCAGAAGAATGCCAGAGCAGGCTGTTTAGAGGGCTGCAACAGGTGCTGAAGGGAATGTTATGAAGGGACTGTCGTTCTGAGCACTGCTGCAGTATTCTGGGTACTGCCTGTTACCTCAGTATGTCTGTTATCCCGGTTTCTGGGATGAAAGCCATGGATTGAATCAGGGATCATTAAGGGAAAATGTGCAGCATTTCAACCGACAAATATGTAGAAAGTGTCATTTGAACACGTCTAAAGGCTGCTGTCACAGAGTAGGGTGAAATACATCCCTCCCCAAAAGCATTCTTGGTGTTACACAGCAGGAGAATTCTAAACCCTGCTTACATTCATACCTCCAGATGATAGTCAGATTATCTGTTTCAAAAAGTTACTAAATATTTCCAGCAATTTATTTGTCTGATACTGTGCAGCCAGAGCTCTCTATGGTCCAACCCCAAGCAACATAACTGAAAAAAACATTCTCCAAACTAGATAATGGAGATAATACAGAGTGGAGATTTAGTTCAACTGTAGCAGTCAGCCATAACAAAAAGAGCTCCAACTATAGTCGCATCAAAGGTCACAATAGTAGCAGAGTCTGCCAGAGGGAGAGAAATGTAATGACCATACTTCAAAGACATCAATCTACAATCAATAGCCCATAATGACAACATGAAAACATTCTTGTAGAAATGTTTGTACATTTATTGAGAATCAAAAACTGAAATATCTCATTTACAAAAGTATTCAGACCCTTGATTTAGTACTTTGTAGAAGCACCTTTGGCAGGAGTTACAGCTTCAAGTCTTCTTGGGTAAGTCTCTGCATGCTTTGCACACCTGGATTTGGGCAGTTTATTCCATTC
The DNA here is from genome assembly GCF_016859285.1 of Xiphias gladius. NCBI lineage: Eukaryota > Metazoa > Chordata > Actinopteri > Istiophoriformes > Xiphiidae > Xiphias > Xiphias gladius. The sequence goes on from NC_053410.1 coordinate 26,516,422, forward strand.
TTCCTGGCAGGTCCTCTCAGGCTCCATCAGATTGGATGGGTCTCCATGTCTCTCCACAGAAGTTCTGTGGGGTTTAAGTCTGGGCCTTGGCTGGGCCACTCAAGGACAGTCAGAGACTTGCCCCAAAACCACGCAAGTGTTGTCTTGGCTGTATGCTTCAGGTCATTGTCCTGCTTAGAGGTGAACCATCAACGCAGTCTTAGGTAGTTTGCACTTTGGAGTAGGTTTTCTTCAAGGACCTCTCTGTATTTGACTGCATGGAGATTTCAGTTCTGACAAGTCTTCCTGTCCCTGTTGCTGAGAAGCCCTTCCATAGCGTGATGCTGCCACCACTATGCTTCACCGTAGGGATGGTATTAGCCATTGTCTGCCTCTCCCCTTGAAATGGTAACCCAATGCCAGTTTTTGATGTGGTTTTAACATTCTGTTTTAAAGGGATAACAAAGCCTTTTACTATCCTGTAGTCTGATTAAAATTAAGACCTGGTGCTACACTTCCTTCACTTCACCTCTTTCAGAGCTGAAGTGATTAAAAAAAATCCTTTAATCAAATTGAAATGTCATTTTCATTTGTGTATGCATGATGTACAACAAATTTAAAATTAAAACTTTAAAAAGTTTTTTTTTCATGCACATTCATGATGAAAACTAAAACTGTCTTAATGGATTTTCCCAACCTTCAGTAGTAATGATGCATTTTCAAATGTGAAGTACAAATGAAAATTGGAGATAAAAATGTTAATTTTGATATTGCAATGCATCCACATATGGAAAATGACATTTCAACTCCATTGAATGATTTCATTTAAATCAGTTTTATCTGACTTCATTTAATCATTTTGAGATGTTTGAAATTATGTCAGCCAGAGATTTCCACAGATCCAATTGATTGTAAATGAATGAGAATGAGAATGAATAAAGACATTCTTAGACTACAGCTAAAAATGGACAAAACTTTACATTAAATGAGTTACAAGGACGATACATACACCGCAAATGTTTTCTTGGAAGTTTTTTGAATGCTAACGAATTAAGTTTATTAAAATCAAAAAGTGTTCAAATTCTATTAGCAAATGCTTTAGTAGATAGTCAGTTTATGGATGATATCCCCCCAAAAAAATCAATAAAAGAAACCATTATTGAGAGAATGTACTGAGTTAAAGAAGCAAGGGGAACAGCAGTTAGCATGGATGTCAGGACTTCAGCTCTCTATACAGTTTATCCAACAGAGATGCTAATGTGGGGTTTTGAGGCCTCTTGTAACTGAAGCAGGAATTCTACACCCCTTTTTACTGCAGCTGATTTATCCAGCAGGCACACTATTAGCACTTAGGTATCATCAATCACACAATCCTAAAGCATTTAGTACTGTCACATAAAATGTCTTATTGATTCTTTTCTTCCTAGCAACGATCTCATGTTTTCATTAAGAAAACACTCTTACATTTGAACATTGTAAATCTTTACCGTTCTGTATATCTTTAAAATATCTACAACTGTCAGAATGTCTGGTTAGTCTCAAGCTCAACTGTAATGTATCAATGTATCACTCTCATTGTGTGCGTGTTTGCTGTGTGTACACATTTTTGTTACCTCTTTGGGACCTTTTCCGGTATAAGCAACAACCTTTTTGGGACCAGTAATCCTCATGGGGACCAAGCCTGGTCCTAATGGGGCAAAACATAATTTCTGAGGTCCTGGTTAAGGTTAAGGTTAGGGTTAGGGTTTGGGTCAGGCTGTCCACAATGAATGGAAGTGAAGCAATGTCCCAACAAGGATAGCTGCACAAACTTGTATGTGTGTGGTGTTTGTGTGTGCGTGTGAGTGTGTTTGCAGCCATCTCTAACTGTGCTCTGACGAAATGCAGAGGTAGTTTAAGCACTTCTAGTTAAGTGTGCTGTTTGCATTAGGCTGTCTGATTAGCACATGTTGATTGTGCTCCCAAACACACACACATCATAGAGGATGTAAACGTGTATGCGTGTTTTTGTGTTTGTATTGTGTGACTGTATACGTAGACCTCACAGCATATTGGGTGACAGCTGTGAGGAGCAAAGAGAGGAAACGACTATATTTTTCACATTTCTACAACTTGCGATGTGGCCTCCTGCTCCCATCATGCCTCTGCACTCACCATGTGCACCAGGCGTCTGCCAGATCTGCAGAGAGCACTTTGTGGTTAACTGTAAATGTTAAAGGGGCCGCGTATGGGGTGAGATAACAACAGAGAGAGAGGAAGATCGGGGGGTCAGGCTGCGTTCAGTGGTGTTTTTAAAGGAGCTATGTGTATGTTTTCCCTGCTGCCGAATATGTTTTCTTGGCAGGAATAGGTGGTGATGGTCACTCGCCAAGTGCCTCAGCCATCGTTACGTTCACAACACAAGAGGTTAGACTACGTCCTCTGGGCAGCGCTACTTCATCTCTCATGGATGATGAGAGGGCAGACTGAGGGCAGACTGGACGCTACAGTGACTCACTATCGGAAAAGTGCTATTATGAGCCAGCCCAGTCGGGTCGAGGCTAGCTGGTTAGCATGCTAACTTCATTAGAAGAGAAGAAGTGATAGAAATAGAAGCTTAACAAGAGTGAACACTGTTGTTGCTTTCCACCACCGGAGGAAGCTCTTTGCGAGTAAAGGAATTAAGTTTGATGCTGAACTCACTTGGACACCTGTTGGGAATTTGCAGTTATGAGGGGCTGTGAACCCTTATATATTCCATGTGTTTTCTTTTCAAAATAGGAATATATGTATTGCTTACACAGAGAAATTCTTTTTACTTGGGTTGTTGGATAAACGAGAGGATACTATTTTGTAAGAACCTGCAGTGACTTCTGACTCACTCTGCTTTAAAGCTGCTAAGCCATCATTAAATGTTATAAGCCACATAAAAGATCAATACCAATTTCTTGTCTGTGCATTCAATATAAAGCAGGATTATATGCTCTATACAGGACATGGTTAGCCTAACTTAGACTGGAAGCAAGGGCATGCAGCTAGCCTGGGCTGGCTCTGTCGGAAGTTCAAATCTGCAGCTACCAGCACCGCTGAAGCTCACTAATTAACACACTGTATCTTGTTTGTTCAATCAGAACAAAAAGAGGAATGTTAAAAATACAACAATTCATGATTTTAAAGAGAGTTAGATGGTGGAACTGTTTCTTGATGAACAACAACGTATCAGTCTGCCAGTACCTCTGTAAATGTTGCACAGTTTCTCAGGCTGTTGGTTGTTAAATAGGGTTTGTGAGCACAGGCACCATAGAACCAGACCTGGCAACCTCACTGTGATGACAAACTCCTGAGAGATGTGCTCATTCACTGCATTGACTGTCGTTCAAGAAGTAGTTCCAACACGTAACTCGCCCTGAAACCACAAAAAATTGTTTCATTTTTTGTTACAATTCTATTCTTATAAAACAAGATATAACATTGTTATTAGTGAGTGATGGTTCCATTCAATATATTTTTTACTGCTAACAAGTTCCAAGAAAAGACCTAAACCTACACTGTGTTAGTCCATCTCTCAATACTTTCTAACTTCCCTCCTCTGTTTGTGGCTCTCCGCTCCGAGTCCATTGGTTCCTACTGAGGATTTAAATCTTAAAAACAGCTGACAAATATATAGTATCATTTAAACAAAGCTCAGTAATATCCTGAAACAGCTGGCCACCATAGTTTAGCAAACATTACTCAAATGGGAGTTTGCACAGTGCATTTGTTCGGGGACTATTTTCAGTGGAGAATTAATCCACATTTGGTGCTCTGGTGAGTATTTGTGGCAGCAGGACGGAGCGTGTGGGATGGACTCAACATAAACTACAGTGTGTGTTCATGGTGATGAAGGAGCATGTCACCCAGTTCAACAGTGTGGCTCACTCAGAATTTGTTATTTATTGTTAAAGATAAGGTGAGAAGACACACAAAACCTCTACACAGCCCCATACCCCGTCACAATAACTGCAAACAAAATTTACAAGAAACATCACTCAATAAGCTAATGGATTCTGCAGCAATCCAAATTTGACTGGGATAATAATTAGACCAACTCTGTGCTGCTGGAACGGGGCACATTTTCCATAACAGAGGAAACCGGTCATCATTGAAGGAGACAGGGTGGTGGATTCTGGACAGTGTTGGGTGAAAGTACCACAGACTTCGCTTTCTCTACAAAAGGCCACATGCGTACTTGTGTTGCATTAATAATGACTATTTATACGCGCAGAGCTAAAGCAAAGAGGCAAGCAGCATCGCCTGGGTCCGCCTGGAGATGAAGACAGAGAGATTCTCCTCCCACTAGGCAGTCCAACAGGACAAAACCTTTGACTGAATATAACTGTGTCCTGTAGTACATCAACCTCACTAAGCTCTATTTGTGAACACATATGCGAAGGAGTACATCTAAATATGTGACTTTCTTCTACCATCTCAATATGCTTTTCAATGTTTAACTCTGTCTTCTCATTGACAGTTATTCAGACTAACTTGGGGGAGTTCGGGAGACTTGCACTCATGACCTCAGTACTTCTAAAATCGGGGCTATAGCCCTGAAATCATTCTAACCTAAGCTCTGCGACTGGTGTCAATCTTCTTCTCTCACAAGAGTGCATGTATTTCCCAAAATGTTGAACTATTCCTTGTCTGCATTAAATCATCAGTGAGCTCATCAAATTATCACCACATATCCCCTTTCAAAAATACAGTATTTTTGGGAATTTTTTCTGGATATTTGCTTTGATAAGCTTTCAACTTAAGCTAACGTATGGACAATGCAACAACGCTACCATCCCTAGCAGTAGGCCCTCTGTGTTCTTTCTTCTCCTGGTAAGTGTATTATAGGGGTCCTAGCACAATGGGTCATGGTAGAGGGGGGAATGATAAAGTTAGGTCAAAGCAAATGGAAGAAGGGAAAACAGGTCACTGCAGGATAAGCTTGTTAGCGTAGCTGTTGAAGTGGTCAATGACAGGTCAGCACAGATGGTGACTTTAGGAGCAACAGAGGCCAGGACCAGGAGGAACTCCTCACACGTTATTTAGAGATTCTGCGCGCATGATATTTATAAACCATGTAAAGCTTCTTTGATAATGGTAAAATTCACCAATGTGAATTTATCAGTTTTTGACTAAAAACATACAGGTACCAATTTTTCATAGGGCACCCTTTATAAAGGCATTATACGTAGTACCCAATGGCTTTATTAATGGTTAATGAAATATTTAATAAAGCTTTGTAAATCAGTTAGAAATCCTTAATAAAATAGGTTGAGGGTTGCCAGTTTGTAAAAAACACTTTCTACTGAGGCAGCCTTTATTAACTTTTTATAAATTGTTACTACTGGCTCATTAATAGTTAATGACAAATTGACTTATGCGTTATAAATCAGTTAAAAGCCAGTAATAAAAACAAGTTTGGGTTTGCCAAGTCTCAAAAATGTTATTTGATAGTTATTTGATTTAACTATAGAAATTTGTCACAGTCTTTCACAAGTATCAGCAGAAATGTAATAGTACTTAATTACTATTTTATAATACTTAATGAAGATATATAAATAGCTCATACCACATTTAACCATATGAAACAACTAATAAATCTATTTAAAATTAATTAAAATTCTTATTCCGTCAAGACTAAATTAAAATCCAGTGGACTAAATGCATCATTATCCTTCTTTCATATCCTTCTGACACTATCCATCATCAACTTAAAGTGGATGTTAGTTAGTAGACTTTATTGTTCCTGGGGGGGAATTCTTTTTCACAGCACTGTACGTCATTTTACACACATTATCACACAACAATGACAGGCAGAAATGCGTAAGTACAACTCAGTAGCACATATCAGAGACAATTAAAACAACATGAAAACAAGACGCATTGTTCCATTCAGCGAGTCACCCTGTTTAGGGCTACTATGGCTATAGCTACCAGGCTTTTGCCCAAGCAAGCACAGCTGCACTCCAGGGACCTGTACCTGCGACCAGAGGGCAGTACAGTGAAGTGGTGATTGAGTGGATGTGTGATGTCCTGTGCTATTGGGTTTGAGACACATAGAGTCCTCTGAGTTTCCAGATTGCTGATAGGCTTGAATGACTCCTTTTTTTTAATGTTCTTTGTATGCTGTTCGAAGCTGAGCTTATTGTCCAGGTTGAGTCCGAGATATTTGAAGCCGTCAACCATTTCAACTGTTTTCGTTATTGATGAGGAATGGGTTGCTGGAGTGATGGGGTACCTACTGCTATTTCTTTTGTTTTCCTGACATTGATATTAAGGCGGTTACACTCACATGTCTAGATGAAGTGTGCAACGGTGTTGTGAGAGTCCAGAACAGAACAGTTGTGTGTAAGAAGAGCAAGAATGGCAGTGTCGTTAGATTATTTGAGGTAATCGGTGGTGGGTGAAGGTCTAGTGCAGGTATTCGTGTACAGCGTATAGAGAAATGGGCTCAGCACACAACCCTGCTGTGCGCTGGTGCTGGCGTTGAGTGCGTTGTTATGCCCACCCGAGCAGTTTGCCGACTGTTTTGCAGGAGATGGATCAGATGGGGGGAGTGTTGAGTTGGTGTAGCCTTCGGATCATCAGGTGCATTTGGATGGTTTTCAAAGCAAACTGAATTCCAAAAAGAGCATCCTGGCAAAGGTGCAGAAGGCAGGCTGCACGGTAAGTGTGAGTCCTGTCAGTAGAGGTTTTTTTTATTGTTGCGGTTTTCCAGAGGGTGGGTATTGTGGCAGACCGGTAGGATAAACAGAAGAGTGACTGACGAATTTCAAGAGTTCCATGGTGCAGGTTTTGAGCACCCTTGCCAGGATGTTGTCCGGCCCCGTGGCCTTGCCTGGCTTACACTGGCGAAGCTGGCTCTTCTGAAAAGGGGGCTGGCTCGTTGGGGTCTAGTGGAGGGAAGGCTCTCAGCTCTTTAACATGTTTATCTTTGAAATCCTGAGTGTCGAAGCATGTGAAAAATGAGTTCAGTTTAGTGGTGAAAAGTTCCGTGCCAGTTGATGTACATGGACTGTGTTTGGGTTCACATCCAGTCAGAGTTTCGTGTTAATGTGACCAAATTCATGCTTCAGTTTGTCCTTACATTTCAGTTTTGCTTTAAGAACCTCAGTTTTGATTTTGCAGTTTGTTATCCTGAGACCAGCCTATTCATAGAGCCTAAATGTTTTATGCCTCTCTTTCAGGCTCTGTTTTATTTGAGAAGTAATCCAGGGTTTGGAGTTGGGATATGTCTTTATTGTTTGGACTGGTATAGTGGTATTTATGCAGAAATTGATATAGTCCCTAATGACAGTGACCCTGTTATTCAGGTGTCTGTCAAAGATATCTAAGTTAGCGCATGCCAGGGAGCCTTTGAGTTGATAACTGAGTTGGTGATGACTCCATTGTGGGGCACTTGTGATGTTTAAGTTCCTGTTTATACATTGCAAGTAAACAGATGATATTCTGGTCTGCAAGTCCGAGCCATGGGTAGGAACGGACACGAATCACATAGGTAATGTTACCATGGCACAGACACAAGATGTTGTCCTTTCTGGTGGGAATGTCCACATCCTCTTGAAAATATGGCAGAACACTGTCCAGTCTGCAACTGTTATAATTCCCAAGATAAACACTGGAGCTCCAGGGTACTTAGCAAACATAGCGTTAGCATCCTCAACTACTAGCTCCACTGCCGCCTTGGTGTTAGCACTGTGAGGATATAAACACAGCTGCCAACAGCAGTGGCAGGGGGGATACTAGGACACAGATACATGGTCAGCATTTCCAGGACAGGTGCGCACACCCTACAGTGCACCTTCACATTGTTACACCACCTATTATCGATGTAGAGGCAGACTCCAGTGCCCTGCGTCTTACTTAATTGTCCCGTTCTGTCTGACCGGATGACGGTGAGGCTGTCCAAGCTGACCTTGACATCGTAGACCAACCTATTCAGCCAGGTCGCAGACAGGGCGACAGCACCAGGGATATAGCAATTCCATTTTATTCCAGAGTAAGTGCATATGACAGGATGATATCGTGGAGAGGTGGATTAAATGGATGCTTCCTTAATCCGCTGTGGATTCCTCCTCGTCTTCTGCTTTTGCTTGACCAAAGCTCCAGCAGCAGGCTTGGTTTCGCACAGGAGGGGAAGGGCCGGAGTAATAGTAGTTTGTCGTGGCTGTAGGTGAGTAACCTGTCGCTGGTATCAGGCTGTAGCGCGAGACCATCTCTGATCAGAACTAAAGCTAAAGTCCCATCTGAAGCTGTGGCATAACACTATGAATTTCAACAAAATTGAACCCTTTTTGTAAAACCTTGTAATTCCATTAATTTACCTATTAATATTTATTTGATGGTTTTTGACAGGGTAACAGAAGAATTGTTCTATGTTAAGTTATTTGAATGTATTACTGTATCTGCAAAGTTTAAGGGCTTTGTAAGTATAAATTGATCAAATACAGTAACAGGGGTTGTTACTCCTAAAAATCCCTTAATCAGTACATGCAATCCCTTAAAACCCCTAAACATATTACAGTTCATTTGTTTACCCAAAATCTAGTTCAAACCTAATACTGAATAACAATCCCTGAAAATATAATTAATTTGCACTCAAAATTATATCCGACCTCAAACATAAACCAAAATCCCTACCTTGATAAAAACTTAAATTAGTAAATAATGGGATTCCCGAAATATTATAATAATATGTAAATTAAACAGAAACAAACTCTTAAAATCTACTGAACCTGTTAATTAGTGGGTTTTGAAATTAAGGTATTTTCAAGGGGTTCAGGTTTATCTTTATAAATTAACAGAGAAATTAATGGATATTTGGAGAAGTGTTTGTTGCGTTTTCAGGGATAATTTAAGAATGAATTACGGTTATTTAAGGGGTTGTTCAGAGCGACTTTAGGCATAGGCCACCTATGCGTGTGCCTAGTATGCCACCAGCTGGAGGGGCGCCAAAAAGGAAGAAGACATATTTTGTAAATGCTCCTGATCTACGTGTAAAAGTCTGTCACTGACCTCCGGTGCGTGCCTTACATTGTTTAAAAAACAATGCTCACTTTGCACTAAATACCCTATACTGAGAGGAGACTACAGAAAGACTGTGGAAGGACACTCTGCTGGGGGCTGAATAACCAGGTTACTTATTCTCCGTGTAAACATAATAATATGATCCACACCGGGATAAATCATAATTGGGATACGAAAAATACAGTATGTGCGCAGGTGTTTCCTGAACTTGTGTCATGTACTCAGTGAGTTGGTAGGTTTAACAACAGAAAGGCTATAATGATAAACAATTGGGGTACCCTGGAATTAAAGTCATGTAATTGATGTCGCGAGGCGGGCAGGTGTCAACATCTTGCCACTGTGCTGCATTAAAAGACTGAGGGCATGGCTTTGAGAGTGAGTGACCCACTGAGCAACAAAAAACAGAAAAACAGCACTAGTTTCAGTTTCAGTTATATAACAGCAGGAGTTTCAGTGAGATTTAGCACCAGTGCAGTGCTGCTGTTGGCTTGGTACTTTGTCAGTGAGTGTCTGTATAAATCCTGTCCAGACCTTCCTGCTACAAAAGATTTCACACTCACATCCTCTCTCTCTTGGTGTGAGCCGAAAGCTTGCACTGATAGTTGTATAATTAAGGCAAGTAAAAACAGAATTAAAATGAAGATTGTATTATAAAACGTGGTCAGGACAGCATAAGTGAAATTCTAGAATAACATCTGAACCTGATTACACAAATGACAGCTTGTCTGTTTGTCTGTAATGTAGAGGCATCAAAGACAGAAAATTAACAATGACAGAGATATGAATGATCAGGTTATGTTCTATATCATATCCTGAATATGCTTAGAACAGGATAAGACATAATCTAGCTAACTGGCAGGTGATGTTGAAGGCATGGCACAAAACAGAAGTTGAATAGAAGTTCAACCTTAAATAATAAAGTTTTGTGATAAAATGTTCTAATGAAAAAACGTAAGCCTTCCGAGGTGCCAGCGAACATCTCGCCCAGGGCACCGGAATGTCCAGAGACGAGGAGTCTAAACTGAAAGGCAGCTACAAAGCCAAACTCTGATGTCAGTAACATTCCCCCCCTCGTGAGATTACAGATTGCCCTTCCTAAAACGCTCAAATTTAGTTTTTAATGAAAGCGCTCACCTCCTCCAGGATCTGGTCCAGCCGGCCCAAGATAATGGGCTCCACCTGCTCCGGAGACAACCTCCACGCGGAGAGCTGCGCGTCCCGCTGCTGCTGCTGCTCCAGACTTACTATCCTGGACTGCAACTCCGAGGTCCGCACAAAAACTACAATGCACACTCCAAGGCACAGGACGGACACTGCGATGCAAATCGTTACGCCAGACAAATCTCTCCAATTTCTCCACAGAGGCTGATTTGAAGGTTGCTGCTGCTCGCCGCGACTCCTCCACTGCTCAGCCGGGTTTTCAGTGACTCCCCACTTCCGATCCTGTTCCATGTTAGACATCTAACTTGCTTTTATCCTATATTCATCTGGTGAGGAGCAGCAGAAGAGGATTCCCTACAACCTGCGACTTTGGAGCTTATGGGCGGCTGTCTCTCTGTTGGGGGAAAAGTTTTGCAGATTTCCCCTTTCTTCTTCAAACTGTCTCCAAACTACCTTGCTGCACTCAGATGAACAACTGCATTCAAGTTAAAATACGGGACATTCTGTAGATTGTCATCAGTCAGTCAGTGCTGTTCCTGATTCACGGGGACGGACTCTTGTTCCTCTGCGTTCCGCTCCGTTTGTCCCATTCGCTGCTTCTCCTCGGAGCGATCCCTCTATGTTCCGCAGGTCAGTCGTGTGTGCGCGTCTCTGAAACCCGAGCCAGCCTCTCTCTCCTCTGCACAGCTCTAGAAGCCGCGGGCCCTTTGCTCACACCGCATGCTCCTCCTCTGAAAGACTTTAGGTTAAATGCCGGAGCGGGATTCGTGGTGGTGGTGTTGCTGCCCCCTTTGATCCGTGTACTTGGTGAGGGATATTTTTAGGATGCTCAAAGCCAGGACACACAGTCCCACTGCCGGTATACTGCCGGCCTGCTGATAGGATCAAAACAAGGCAGCAGTCTGCTTGCCTTAGTCCGGACACGGCAGAAAGAATGGAACGCCAACCCCGTGCCCACCAGACTAGATCTAGTCTCGAGTACTTTCATTTCATGCTACTTTATAGTGGACGTCCACTGCATTTGTCTGATAGCAGTAATCACTGGTTCCTTTTCAGACTAAGATTTTACATTGACAAACATAAGATCTTATTAGGAATTACAATGGATTCTTAAACATTTTTGTCTTGTCACCTCCTACAAAAAAAGCAGTGTCTAGTCGAGGCCCCTTGTCACATTTCAGATGTCAAAATGTCAAATGTCTACCCCAAAGTGAGTGATTTCACCTCTAAAGTTTTCAGGTGGTTTCAAGGCCCATTCAATTTTGATTTGTTTGAAAAAGCAATAATGAGAGAAAAGGCCCCAAACTATTACTATTAATTTGTGTATCAGAACATAGTTTTTTCCTCTTCCCTCTACCGTTGATGATGTCACAAGACATCGGACTGATTGTGGGATCTGACCCAAAAGTAGGGACAGACTGGATTAACCTTGTAGGAAAAACTAGCTACGGCAGTAAAATGTTACACATCAAGGCATCAGTATTAACATCTTGTTGTCATATATATGATCATATATAATTCACTGGGGATATTTGTCTGCAAAATGAGTACTTTTACTTTTGATCCTTTAAATACATGTTGCTGATAATACGTCTGTACTTACAGGACTCTTACTTGTAACAGAATATATTTTACATGAATGAATTGATACTTTTACTTACACTAAGTAAAAGATGTACTTTTTTCACTACTTGTTGGTTCCCTATTGATTCCTCGTATTTACCCTCCATGTATAACCCTGTCTCCTAGAAATTACATTAATAAAAACTAATTTGCAGAAACAAATACATCTTGAAAGAAATGTAATCTGATCGAATTACGTTTTCCATTAATATATTGAGGAAATGTTGTTATATAATGTATGGCAAAAATGTTGATACTGAATGTTTCAGTTAAATGTTCACAGACAACGTATTTGTTTTCCACCAAAATGTCTGATCTTCAGTTCGACATCCACTTGTAGTGACTCCAGCATCATTAAACTGGTTTATGGTTCTGTATAGACTCTAGCAGCACCTTCAGGTTTGGGAGAGATCCTAGTCTGGTTTAATACAGAAAAAGTTCACAGTGACTTCAGACACAACCTGTTTACTTACATTGAACCAAAACCATTGTTCCTGAACCTTAACCAAAGAGCTGTTGTTGCCTAAACCACAGATGGGACTCTGGATTTGGATCCACGTCTCTGGTGTCACAGTCCTGAGCCTTGTACGTATCTATCCACCCCAAGCACCTTGGAGCGACTCTTCTATAGTTCAGTAATCTAGCGTTTCAATCATACTTTCATTTAAAAAAAGTAGCCTCTGAACATAATTCTGGCAGCAATTACGTTTATCACTGCACCTGGGAAAACAATGTAGTACTATATAAGCGTAATTTGTAAGAGACAGCGTTGCCATGTATCCTGTCACCTCCAAGTTTCCATCAAGTACCATGCGCACAGACCTCCAAACCATCCAGCACTCCTCTGCTAGAATAACACTTGGCCACAGGATCGGTTTATCAGTTGTGACTTCCAGCTGATGAACTTAATCGTCTGAGTATTGAAAAAAAGCGTTTTCACGCCATTTCCCACTTTGAATGTGTCTTATATGAGTATAATGTCACTTAAGCTTTAAAGTACATTCCAGCAATTTAATATAGCATTTCCATGAAGTTGGAGGATCTTTGATAGACAGATTAAAAAAAAGAATGGTTGGAATTAAAGCAATAAAGGTCGAGCCATCCTGACTTTTAGCCCCTAGCAGTGTTCAAACTCCAACACACTGGAACCCAAATTTCCCATAATGCAAGCCCATGTAGTCTTTCATTACACATTTGTTGCCTGGTAAACGCTCATGTCTTTCTAATTTCACACCCGCAGTTTGTAGCCCAGGCTTTGTGTTATAAATTTGCAGTCTCCTAGCCAAGCCAAGATAAGATAAGCCTAATGACGCTTTCTGGTAAACCAATCTTAATGTTTAAAATACGTGGAGTGCCCCTTATTTCTGACCTTTATTTCACCAAGAAATTTACATTACATCCTGCTCAGTTATGTAACACAAAACACAGTACAGATAGAGGAATTCAAAACACAACATTTGATGCTTTACAATAAAAGTATTTGCATTTTTCAGCATATGCAGCATTTTGGGAATTTATAATATTCATAATCTGACATTTAAAAGCATTCTGCATGAGAAATGTTAATAACTGTACACTTTAAAACTTGCTTGCTTTACCTTGCTTGAGCTTGCTTAGTATACGTCAGCCTAAAGTAGAAATTGAATCTTGTTCCACGAAATTCAATTTTTATATTCTGGGAAAGAAGAAAAGGTGTCTGAGGTGGGTCCAGCTGGTTTATCTCCACTAGCCCAGTCCATATCATTAACAGTCACTTCTGAAGTCCATATTCCAATGTGTTTACTGGGTTTAACTTTTATGACCTGCTTAACCCACCACGCTACACAAATACATATGATGTAATCAGCCTTCCTGCTGCCAACATAAACATTTAATCAGCCTCTCCCATCCAGAGAAGAGAGATGAAGATCTGCTGGGTCAAGGTTAGCACCAGTTCAGGAGGATTCAGTCCCCTTTCTCCTTTGATAACATTCACATACATACAAGGTTTTATTTTATTTTTTTTAATACAGAGTTTGATTTGATTTAAAGAATATTTTTGGCTCATTTATACACATTATCATTATTTGTCCCAACACAAACTGATTAGGACAGCAGCATGTTTGTTTTCAAGCTTCTAGTTCTGTAAGATTCTTGGTCCATCTGGTGTGCACTGCTCTTTTGAGGTATATCCACAGACTTTCTATGATGTTTAGGTCAGGGCACTGTGAGGGCCATGGCATTAACTTTCAGCTCCTCCTCTTGAGGTAGTACATTATGGAATTTGAGGTGTGTTTAGGATCATTATGCTGTTGTAGAATGCTCCTCTTTTCATCTTCAGCTTTTTTTACAAATGATGTGATGTTTTCTTCCAGAATTTTCTGGTATTTACTTAAATCCGTTCTTCCCTCTACCAGTGAAATGTTCCCCGTGCCAATGGTTGCAACACAAGCCCAAACAGACACAACCTGTTTACTTACATTGAACCAAAACCATTGTTCCTGAACCTTAACCAAAGAGCTGTTGTTGCCTAAACCACAGATGGGACTCTGGATTTGGATCCACGTCTCTGGTGTCACAGTCCTGAGCCTTGTACGTATCTATCCACCCCAAGCACCTTGGAGCGACTCTTCTATAGTTCAGTAATCTAGCGTTTCAATCATACTTTCATTTAAAAAAAGTAGCCTCTGAACATAATTCTGGCAGCAATTACGTTTATCACTGCACCTGGGAAAACAATGTAGTACTATATAAGCGTAATTTGTAAGAGACAGCGTTGCCATGTATCCTGTCACCTCCAAGTTTCCATCAAGCATGTTTGTTTTCAAGCTTCTAGTTCTGTAAGATTCTTGGTCCATCTGGTGTGCACTGCTCTTTTGAGGTATATCCACAGACTTTCTATGATGTTTAGGTCAGGGAACTGTGAGGGCCATGGCATTAACTTTCAGCTCCTCCTCTTGAGGTAGTACATTATGGAATTTGAGGTGTGTTTAGGATCATTATGCTGTTGTAGAATGCTCCTCTTTTCATCTTCAGCTTTTTTTACAAATGATGTGATGTTTTCTTCCAGAATTTTCTGGTATTTACTTAAATCCGTTCTTCCCTCTACCAGTGAAATGTTCCCCGTGCCAATGGTTGCAACACAAGCCCAAAGCATGATCGATCCCACCCCTGTGCTTAACAGTCTGAGAGGTGTTCTTTGGTGTTCCTCTGCAAACTCAGACACTGATTTTTGTGGTGAGGACGCAGGAAAGGTTTTCTTCTGATGTCTCTTCCATGAAGGTCTTATACCTCAACTTGACCTCCACCATTCCTCTTAACTGCAATTTTCTTAATTACATTACGAGCTGAAGAAATGGCGACCTGAAAATGCTTTGCTATCTTCTAACCTTCTCCTGCTTTGTGGGCAATTATTTTAATTTCCAGAGTGATAGACAGCTGCTTAGAGGAGTCCATGGCTGTTAATTGTTGGGACAAGGTTTGAGATTTGAAATTTGCATCACTTGACCTCTCCTAATGCTGATTGTTAACAAGCCATAGCCTTTAATTAAGGTCTGAGACCTTGGTAAAAGTGATCTGAGGGCTCAAATCTCTTTGAGTTGCCCAAACATTTGTATGGTGCTCCTTTCCTTTTTTTCAGCCTAAACTTGTACAAAACAAAAAAAATACACTAACCCTGCTTAAAATGTTGAAAAGAATGTTTTTTCTTTAACTTTATGTCTTTTAGGAACAGTTCATCCTCTACTCAGTTAACTATTCACATAAACAGAAATTTGGACAAGGGGTACCCAGACTTTTTAATGCCACTCTATATATGATTATGTATTTAGGCTATATGTGTAGGTGTCTGTATGTGTAAATGCCAGCAAGTCGTACTACTGTTTTGTAAGGTTAACCACATATTGTAACTCAGTCTGTAAATGTGTTTTATGTCTTATTTTAAAGGCCCTTCTAGGGACAGGTATTGGAAATTAGCAGTAACTATAAGTGCTATGATGCATTGCATTGGATAATTGTTGTGCAGTTCACTTTGTATGCTGCATCTGTATGTATCAAATAAACATTAAATAAATCAAATAAATCAATAAGAATTCTGCTTTAAACATTAAAATAAATAAAATAAAGGACAAATTTATTAACCATACATTTTTTAGGAACTTCCATGGATTTGTGGGCATTAATGGGCACTACAGTGCCCATTATACACCCATTATATATTTCTGTAAAATGTGCTGGCCTTAAATCTTCACTTGCATTATATATTAAAGCTGCACAACAAAAAAATGCTCATGTAAAAAATTGGTCAAATGACCTTGTGCAATGTGTCAGTCATAGTGACAAACCAACACAGAATTATTATCTACTCTGCAGTTCTGCTTAGCTCTACAGAGATTCTTTCAGCTCCCTTTCTCGGGTTTAGGAGGAGAAGCAGGCAGCTGTTTTAAGTGAAAAAAGTCCACTACCTGCTCAGCACCAAAGACAGACACAGTTAGCAACTAGCTGGTGAATATAGTGGAGCATTTAGTAGCTAAAGAGCCAGACATTTTTCTCTGAAGTTGGTGAAGACAAAACAGAGCTAAAAACAGAGAGAATATTGGATTTACAGTATATCCATATATGTATGTATATGTCAGTAGTCTAGTGGTTAATGATTTGGACTGGTATCATTCTTTAAGTGGAATATTATTATCAAATTTTCTGTCATATCAGTCTACTTACATGTTGGGTAAGAATTTAAGTGTTACATTCTCTTGGGTTAGGCCATAATAGGTATGGATATATTTTGTTTGCCTGTGTTTAGTTTTTGTTTAAGCAAGACACATAAGGAGAAATCTAATATAAGCAGAACAATGCCAGTACCATTAATTAATTTCTGCTTGATTGTGATCCCCATAATTATTTGGCTTAATTTTGTTGTATCTCTGACTTCCAAACCTAGTCACTTGATTTGTATCAATTTTCTGTTTAAAAAAGATACATTAGAAGAAAAGAAATGACCTCCTTATTTCATAGTGACAGACTTTGGCTCAATTTTGTCATTAAAATCAATTTCTTTTTTTATAATGCATACAATCCACATACATTTGGCTGGTCAAGTTTAGTCTAATGATTCCTGCTGAGACCTACAGACTTGCAGAGGACACATTACGATGATGAAGTTCTTCAGAGAATAATGACAAGAGGGGACACAAAAACTGTTTTAGGGGTTTATAGCCCTGACTGGGTTTTGTAATGTTTGGAAGGCTGAGGATTTTTACAATGCATATTGTAATATAACCTTAGCACAAATTTCTTTCTTCTTAAAGCACACAATATTGTAAAATCTTAATAAAAATTTAATGAGTAGGAGTTTAACCCCATCATGAAATTATTATTTGACGGGTCATAAGCCCATGAAGGCTCATTCAGGCTCATACACAATGTACTGTACCCAGTGTTTGCGATCAATGTCCTTATAGCAATGACCTTCAGACTGAACAGCTCGTCTCCTTTGTGTCAAAACAAAGTATTTGTACCAAGTGTGTGGGTTCAAAAAGGGACGGCTCGTTAAGCCCTGTTAGTCAATACTTTTGGTTTCTTGATTGCCTTAGGTCGATGAAGCTTTGGGTCCAAATTGCTGGGACCCCGTTATACTTGCCTGCAAGTCTAGTTGTTGTCGTTATCATTATTGTTATTGCTATTATTATGCTACGTCCTCCTTTGCTTTCCTCTTAACATCCAGTCACATAACTGTTTGACATTAGACTCTGGAAAAAGGATATTTTAAAATAAAAACTGATGGAATGAAATAAAACAACCAGCAATAGATATTTTTTTATTTATTTTGAAAAAAAGCAGGATGAAATAAAATTCTTTATAGAAAATTTAATTCAAAAAATGTCTTGGATCATTTAACAAGTTTATGATTATATTACACATTTTGTTTTTATATGATTATTTCTTTGTCTTATTTATTTGATAATAAACGCTTCTTGTCTACATAGAAGACAGAGAGAAATCTGCCAAAATAAAAAAGACAAATCTTTTCTTGAATGCATTCAGCGACAAAACGTGTTTATTGTATATATAGGTTTTCCTGCTCCTGCCCATTACCTGCGCACATGCATTGCATTATCTGTTCAGCATCCCATTATACTCTATATAGTGTATCTGTCCTCTTGTGTAGTCAACATCCAATGATTCTTCAGTTCCACGTTATTCAGTTCACTTATAGATCATGACTGTAATTTTGATTGATTCCTAAAATGTAACATATCACACAGAGAATCAGCAAATCACATTTCTTATGCAAAGATCTCACTATTTTCAATGTGTCCATTGCTGTGGAGAAGTTTGAGCGTGTGTTCATGGTCTGCAGGGTCCTGTGCACATAAAGGTTTGATGATTGTCCACTGACCACTACAAAACCAAATTAAAATTTACAGCCCTGCTGTTTTTATATGTTGGCTTCTCATGATACCATGTTGATTAATATTTAAACTGAGGGGTGCATTAACCTTAATAAATCTACAAGTTACTGTTCTGCGGCAGCTTGGTCATAAGATGACTGAACGGCCAGTCAAATCAAGAAGGTGGACCCCGTGCAGGGGCTAGTCTAATTGTACTTATAAAAGAGCACATGTGTGGTTTTCTTTATGGCCTCAGGCCACTACAGAAAGCTTTTTAAAATGCTAATAAAAAAATTCCTGTGTTGTGGCTTTGCACTGTAATTGCATAAGTGTAGTCAGACCAAGAGATGTCCCCTTGACTGTCAGCCACATCTTAGGACGCCCTGTGCCTGCAAAGGTTTATGAAGACAGCTTGATGGGCAAAAATCACTACGTAATGACTGTATGTGCTACAAGTCCTTGTAATTACAATGTGGCTCGGTGAGCCCAGCTGGCTTTGTGATTCTCCAAGCTGAAAAACAGACTTTGAAAATGATCCTCAAAATGAAATGTACATGTCTTGCTATCATTGGATTCTTTCAAATTAAAGGTGATTTTTCCTGTTGTTATAACAGCTGTGATAGAGATTGGAGTTGAAGATGTACTCAGGAATGAGTTTACCATCACCTTGTTGCATTTCATCATCGCAGTTAGATGCGTCAGTCTCACTGCATTCATTTGCTCCTCACTGACCTCTTTCATTTTTGCTGTGTCCCATGGCTTCATTGGTCTACGTGTGCCCTGCTTCTGAAAAATTCTATAAGATGTTGCTTACTTCTGTGGGCCATGGTTTGAATGTCACAGCACTAAAAAGATGCATTTTTACCTTTGTTCCAGACCGACCTTTCATATCCCAGGGAGCTTGTAAGTGAATTGTTATTACTGTTTTCAGACTGTGACTGTAATTGATGTGGTTTATTTTTTCATGTATTTTAGTTGATTATGTGGTAAACTGTTGATTTATGATGAAGATGAAGACGTTGAAGATGATGAAGAATTTAAAGCCTTGCTAGCAGCCCCGTGAGGCTGTACTTAGGCACAGTGGTGCTTTGAGGTGAATACAAACATCTTCATGCCAATAGGCTCACAATAACAATGTCAGCATGTGGATGTTTAGCAGGTAATGTTTTCCATGGTTGCCTTCTGTATTTAGCATGTTAGTCCCCCGGAATCAGTTTTAATAATCAAATAATACTGAATAAATCAAATATGTGTGAAGTTTTTAATCATTATTTTATTTTGGCCATATATTCGGAGAACAGCAGTCCACCACTGCTGTGCTGCACTCTTTTTATGGACTAATCTAAAGCAATTGATTCTGTTGATCATCATATTTTACTAGAAAAACTATCCTCGATAGGACAAGATGAACAGACTATTAAAATATTTTATGACTCTCTCTGACAGAACACTTTCAAATCATGTGCTCTTAAAGTAAGTATAGGTGTCCCACAAAGGTCAATTCTTGATCCTCATTTATTCTATGTATACATAAACAATATAATCTCTGTCACTTCTTATTGTAATCCTCATTTTTATGCTAATAAAACTATTTTATAAACCACAGGCTCACCTCTTAATCTGGCAGATATATTTCAGATATCTCTTATCAAACATGAAATTGTTTTAAATTTTGACAAGACCTAAATGAATGCTATTCTCAAGGACATAGCCTACTTTCCCCATCCATACTCCTCAGGGTTCTCAAATTGAAATTGTTGAGTGTTTTACTTGCGAATCTGGCTAAACACTAGATTCACTTTCAAGACCCATGTGGATCACGTGACAAGCAAACTGAAGGTCGATATTGGCTTTTTGTACAGAAACAAATCTTGCTTCTCTTTTACTAGTCGATAGACCATTGTGGAATCTACAATCCTGTTTGCTCTTGACTATTTTGATTTTGTGTATATGCATGCTTCTCCTCCACCTCACAGCCTCTTGACTCCGTGCATCACAGTAAATTGCACTTTATCAAAGAAGATAAACGCTTTAATCACCATTGAATCTTATATGAAAAAGGTGTATTTGGGGGGGGGGGGTCCTTAACTGACAGAAGGGAATTGCTTTGTGTGGTATTTATCTATAAGGTTCCCCTGCATGAACTGCCTCATTACCTCTTCTCTCTGTTGTCACTTAAACAGAATACTTAAAATGTCAGGTCACAGGATATTTTAACATTAGCTGTAACCCGTGTTCAAACTGAGCTTGGGAGAACTGGGTTCAAGTACTATGGAATGAGCTGCAGAAAACCTTGAATCTGAAATTTCTAAACAGATCACAATATCAGTGAGACTACCTGTTTAAATGAAAGATCAAATTAAAAAAATTACACCAAGGCAGGCCAGCACCTTGTATGGCAGCTCTAGCGGCACAAGTGTATGTGTTTGTGTGTGTCTATGTGTGTGTTTTTGTGTTTGGTCAATGGGTCTTGTCTGTTACGGTTTAAAAGCTCCATATAAAGTCAATTTAACAATAGAAGAAAACACAGTACAGATGAGGCTGATGGGAATGTCATTGAACATGCATGTACTTGTTCATGAACCAAAGAAGCTGAAAACTGAGCTAAGTAAAAGGTGAAATGATTTATTAGGATTCATCTTGTGGGGGACATGAATTGTTGAGACAAACAGAACCAAAAAAATACAACATGCTGTCCCAGTAGAGGAAAAGTCAGGGGATCACCAAAGTCATTTGGGTACAATGCTTTATGTATGTCATACTGGGACTGACGTGAATGTCTGTACAACATTTCAACCAGCATTACCATCTTTAGAGCCATGCTGCTACCATGGCTAAAGAGTGTGCTTGATCTTGTCTGATCTCTGAAAATCAGTGGGATTGGACCTGGCGTTTTGGATGGGTATAAACTGGGAAAAAAGGTGCAAAAAACATGCTTTTATATACGAGTGTTTAAAAAACAAAAAATACAAATTTGACAGAACAGTCTATTATCTTGTCTATATAGTTCTGGAACTTTCAACTGTATCTCACAGGCCTCACGACCAGCTGTCAGGTGCCATGTGTACCTCTCACACTACTTGTGCATGTTGGCTAACAAAGGTTGACAGTTCATTCTTGACCAAGGAAACAGCAGTTATACTCCTCTTCTGGGGATTTTCACCATATCTCACGGTCTTGATCAGCAGATGTAGCTCTCACAGTAGTCCTAGAGGATAAGCCATGTCACCCACAGTTCACACTTAACAAACTACATTGGCTGATGAAGAACATTATGCAATACAGTAAAAAGCTCCAAAACAAATGTGGACCTTGAGTTAAGACTGTTTCCCCAAAGCCGCCAGGAATCAAAACTAGTGATTAAACAAAGGTCATGCAGCATGTTAATCAGTGAGCTTTGGATGTGTTGGTTTCAAACTTTGGATAGAGCCATATTAGCTGTTTTCCCTCGAGTCCAGTCTTTATGCTAAACTAGGCTACCCACATCCTAACTCCAGGTCCCGGATCTTAACACACAAACATGATACTGCATTTTCATGGACATAAAATGAGCAGTGATCCATAAGAAAGCAAATAAGAGCAGAAATAAGTCTGAAAATAAAATGAAAGAAAGCATCTTTGATACTGTCCTTAGCAGGTAAAAGCAGGGTTGAACTATTACTTCAAAATGCAACTTCAAACGTTTGTTATTCCTACCCTGATTTTGTTTATGTGATTCAGTTAAGGTTAAGTATGTCTGTGTGTATTTTTTCACCCAGACAGGATTTGTCTGTTTGTAATTATCCACCCTCAGTGTGTGAGACAGAGAAAGAGAAGGTACACAGGAGTAAAATATGTCTTCATTCCTGCTTCTCCACCCCTCACTGATTACCCTCCTTTGAGGCAAAGTGTTTTAAGGTCAAGGCCATTTAGCTCCTCCTCAATTAATACATCTCTGAGAGCCATTCATGGGTGGTTAACACACAGGAGTACAGTGCATCTCTAGTGTTGCTGGACTACCTCTATCTGATAATCCACCTGACACAGGTCTGTCACTTATTTTCCATACTTTGAGAAATTATACTCTAAGCCATTGAATGATATCAGTCTAGTGTATTTGACAGTATATAAGTGCTATAACTTATACACGAGGCTAGCACTAGCTCAGTGCAGGAAAACGTGTGAAAATGGGGTATTTTGCAAAAAGCACTATGCATTTCACTTTGCAGTTTAGGTGGCATTGATAGAGAATTTCAATATTTTTTTCAAGCGGCTTTATGAAAAGACAGTACCCATGACAAGAGTGATTTGAAGACTTGTGTGAGAGTTGTTGGCTAATTTGGAGAAAATATTTGCCTGCTTTTGTGACAATTTACAATCTGTATCTGTATCTGCGCTATAATCTGTGCTGTGTCCATACTTGTTCTTTGCAGCTTCGCTCATCTGTTTTGGGTTAAAATACTGTACTTTTAATGTCGAAGTACTCTTTGCACTTTGAATCATTCTCAGGGACGTTCTGACAGTTGTATCGTACAATTGTATTTTTAAAAGCAGTCATTTTTAGAACAAGGACAGTGTTTTAGACTCCCCATAAGGACTGCATTAGTAATGGTAACAATTGTTAACAATAAAAACAACTACATAAACAGTATAAGCACTCTATGACAGACTATCGGAGACATGCTCATAATTTAACATTACAGGAAACACAAGACAGATATACTACTTTTAATCCGTGTTGTATCTGTTATCATATCACTATATGTTCAAATGCATGAACTATCTTGGAAAGAGATATCTGCTAGTCACTGCTAATTGTTATATGTACATACATATATACATACATATATATATACACAAACACACACACACACACACACACACACACATGTATGTATATACACACACATGGATCTAAAATGTGGAAGCAGTTAGGGACTGAATATAATACTGTCCTCTTCTCTGGGCTCAGCATGGAGAGTGGATGTGTAATGGATGATGCTGTTACTCCGGTTGGATGGGGGAGGCTTTTATATTGTAGGAAACACAGAATTACTGCAATCTGTCTTGAGCTTTGAGAAATAGGGGAAATGTCCCAAGGTCACTGGAAGGATCACAGCCCTGGAGGCAAAACACCACTAATAAATTGAAGAGCCCTGTTTTTTCAAAGTGGACATGTGTCCACACCATCTTCTATATCCATTAGAGATTGTGGAGAATGAGGAGCAACTATCATATCATTTGTCTTTGATTGGACCACCATGACCACTGCATAATAAATAATTGAAAACTTTGATTCTGAGGCTACAGGTTTCCACGCTGTCATTTCAATCATAAACAAGGTTCAGTTAGGTTAGTCACACAAGGTTGGATTATGTAGAATTGTGTGGCATCTTACCAGGTGTAGCTGTATTCTGTTTCAAGTATATATAACGATATATAATATACATAAGTTTCTTGATATTGCATATTTGACTAGAAACATCGTTCTTTTCTATACTTGAACAAACTGGTAGTGTTTATTCACTAACACTTAAGAACAAAACCCTTTTCCAAAGCATTTAACAACTGGCAGGTACAGTATCTTGAACCCACTTGACCCAGAATTTTACATTTGTGTCTTTTGTGTACATGACAGTAGGTAAAATCGAGCAGATGTTATGCACATTTTGTATGTGACATTTTGTATATGATAAAAATAACTCAAGTTAAAGGGTTGATTCAAGCACATTTTAACAAATCTTATTTTTATGCTTATCCCTAAACATATAAACGATGTTTTAGTCTTTTTGTTTTGAGTCTGAGTTTTGTCTCTGAGATTTTTCGTGCCACTAAGATACAACAGAGGTGAATGAAATTCTGTTTGTGGTGTGGTTAAAATAGTTCTGTTAACAATTCTAACACCAAGGTCTTTTAATTTTTATAAATGTCATTGTTCAATGCTGTGAGCACCAAAAATGAGTGTTGGTTTGTTATGCAGATACTTATTCTACTTAATGTGCCGGGTCTTTACACACCTCCAGCAGAAAACCTGAGTAAAGGACATATCAAAATGAACGAAGAGTCACAATTTCTACTATTATCTATTGATTAAAACACTTTTGACAAACTTAGCAGCTGTTTTTTTTTTTTAAACCCATTTAATTGGAAACTGCAGATTGCCCTCATGATTCTCCCGAGCTAAATGCTGAAATAATGGTCATTGCCCCTTTTTTGCTTATTACTTCAAACAAGTTTTTTTTGTTTTTTGTTTTTTTTTTAGGCATAGTACAGTTGGTTTAAGGGTAAGTAAATTTAGAAGTCTGGACATTTTAAAATGGTAGGTGCCTCAGTTCGCTGCATCTCAGAGACTAATGAAAGTCAGTCAGTGCTTGACACATGTTAGGTTAAGAAAATGTTTGGTCATAGTTGCCCGTCCTATTGAGACTGGGGTCCTGTTGATGGAACGGACCAACAAAATGTGTAAGCATTAGCTAGTGTTAATCAATAATAATTAGCATCATGTGCAGGCTGAAAATAAGATATGATTGTAAACTTAATGTGACTATGTTACTGTTTTGCATTTTTACAGCCTGGATGGATGCAAATATACCTGGAAACTGTCATTAATTAAGGAATTTATAGCTATTGCTAACTTGATACAGAGAACCCAGGGCTCTACAGTTCATTACATTACTTTTTCTTAAATCTCCACTACCTCCTTTCTTTCTGAACAACTATTGGATGAATTGCTATCAAATTCATGTCATGTCACATGACTAACCATTGTGTATATAACGACTACGCAGCCAGTCCGCATCGCACTCAGTATTTACTTGCTTTTACGGCTTCATAGTAGTCTTGCTTTTTCAGTTATATTGCCAGACTTTCCAAATGTTACAGGGCTAGTTCAGAAAACCCAAGCGCAGAACACAGAGACCAGGAATCAGAGCAAGGGATAATTTATTAACAAACTGATATTATTTGTTGAGAATGGGCACCAGAGTCTTTTTTGGCGACAGGAGACTAGAGGCTGGGGGAAGAGGAACCAGGGGAAAGGTAGAGGCTGGCAGCCGAAATCTGAGGCTGAGACAAGAGTATGGGAACTGAGCAGGGAAAGGCAGGGAAAATAGCAAAGGGAATCCAGGCGGAGAGAGTCCAGAGAGTCGGAGAGGGCTGACCTGATCCACTGCAGTTTCCAGGCACAGTAGCAAAGGAACGGCAGCAAGAGTCAGGCTGGGGAATACCGTAGGCAGAGGGAGACAAAAAATTAGCAAAGGCTCAAAGAAGCAAAGAGGTTCAAAAAGGCTATGCGACTAACTATTGAGCTGAGTCTACAATCTGGTGGTGTGGTGGAGTTGAAGCCCAGTATTTAAAGCAGAGAAGACTGGAGATGATTAGCAGCTTGCCGCCTGACACCTGTGCACCTGTGCACCCACTCCTGTAATCACAGCACAACACAGACAGACAGACAGCGAGAGGGCGAAAGAGAAGCTCCTGGCTAGGAGGGAAAGGGGCCAGAAGCAGAGGGCATGACACCTGACCACCAGCAAAATGATCCAGGTAACATTTTAGAGCTGTCACTAACTGTGGGATCTGAAATGATTACACTCATGTAAACTAACTACATCTGACAATAGAGGAGTGCTGCCTTTGCCTCCTTTCTCCTATGAGTCTACTGTCTTATCTATATAAGGTGCCTGTATGTAACAATTGTGTTAATGAGGCTGTAATAAAATATAATAGCATATTATAGTATACAATATTATATATTACCACCTTCCCCTGCTCTGCTCCCGATGCCTGCACTGGTGGACAGTGGACGAACGAAGAATCCAGTACCTTTTTCACCCAGCCCCCAGTAATCAAAGAAAAAAGCAGAGAGGTATGTGAGACAGTGAATACGCTAAATAGCCAAGTGACTGTTACCTGATGCTATATTGGATGTCCGCTGTATTATATGATTCAAAGCGAATCATTTTTTAATCGTTATACACATTTGTAGTTACCCTGTACAATCTTGTTTGTAATAGTGACGTTACAGTATACCAGGGTCTAATTTCACGGTAATCTGCATATGAAGGGTTGCTGTTGTATTTACACGGAAAATGTGAATGAATCATTGTGTTTTTTCTGTCTCTATTATCCTGTGTTCTGTTTTTGAAAGTTCTCCTCATGTCCTTGTTCATCTGGTGAGGGATACCTGCCAGAGCTGATTTGCACACCAGAGGACAATGATGGTGATGACTGGTGCAAAAAAGCTCACATCGCACCAACATCAGTTATGCTTCTGAAGCAGAAAAACTTGGAGTGGACTATACAGTACATATTAATGTCTGTTTTCTACTGATCTTTGTGACAGTCTGTCTGATTACAGAATTTATAATGTGTGATTTGCTGTTAATTTCCTTGAATGACATTGCAAACAGAAGTCGCAGGGGAAAATATATCATTCAAGTGGAGCAGACCACTATGTTTTGTAATTATTAACACCATGAGCACACAACTCTCTCAGATCAAATTTGTATATCACTTAAATTGTGTGATTGCTATCTATACTTTCATTATTTTTCTTCTGTATATTGTTTGGCCCACCACTAGTCCTACACACTGAGAAGTGAACAAGCTGAAATGTTAAGCATGCTTAAGACATAGGTGCTATTACTTTTAGTGCAGATTTCTGTAATGGTGGGTTTTATATGATTTTTTTTTAAAAATGGTTTTCTATGGAATAAGTGAAAAATGATGAAGGTTATAAGAGTGAAACTTGGTAAACAGCTTCCTCATACTTCAGTGCTTCACAAACTTAAAAAATGTAGTGATAGCACCACCATGTGGTGACAAATGAGCTAACAATCGCAAAATATTTTGGCTAATTTTTCAGTAAAACGTTAGGCGGGAAGAAAAAGCAAACTTGGTACATACCATGTTTGGATGACCTCGAACACTGTCCATATGGGCATCATGAAAATATGCATTTTCACATTATTTTGGACCATTATCAATTCAATATTTATTTAAAAAAAAAAAAAATTTCACAGTACAATCAGACATTAACAAGAAGAAAAGTGAAACAAATGTTCACTGATGAAGTGATCGCTTTGTCCTGAAGGAATCTTTCATTTTTGTGAGTGATCGCACTGTGCGCCATACAAAATAACACTGGAAAAACAAGACTTGTAGTGAGTGGATTTGAACTGCAATTTTCTTTGCCTCCCATAGCCATCAGACAACGTTTTCATAAAGTTTTTACCTGCGCTGTCGGTCTCTTTACCTGCCCCCTCTGTGTGCCTGTCATTTGGGGTGCATATGAGAGCGTCCTGCGAGCTACACACTAAGAACTCGCTTTCACTCATCATTTATTTCCTCTGTGGCAGCAGATCATGTTACACCAGCCAACTCCTGCAGGTTATACTGGACTAACCAAAAACCTTTAAGTCTGATTGCCTCTGAAAGACTCACTATAGACGGACTTGAAAATACTTGCTAGCCTAGCAACTGTTATGACTGAAGTCTGGACCCCCAGATGCAGAACACAGACTCTGAGGCAGGAGCAGTCTTAAATAGGATTTACTGCAAACACTATGGTAGAAGGTTGGTTAATGTTCACCAGAATCTTTTGGGTTAGGGGGTTGCAGTTCAGCTAGTAGAGCAGGGCGAGCTTGACAGGTGAGTGTTTTCAGAGCTGTTCGATCCAGTTGGCGATTCGGATTTGTGGCAGAGCTGGACAGGCGATGAGGCAATGATTCACACTGAAAGCAGGAGGCCAGTACTGAGCTGGAGGCAGAGCTGGACTGGAGTGGGTACGATGATTCAATAGGAGCTGGACGTGACTGGAAACTGCGGCACATTGAAGGTATGATCCTGCGGCACAGGGAAACTCAGGGTTAGACGCATGCAAATTCACACAGGCAACAATAGACTGGAACTTGGCCTTAACATTTGTACCACAACGTAGACTGAATGATCTGGCAGAGACTGGTGGGATTAGCCAGGGCTTAAATACTGCAGTTGGTGAGTAGATTAGATGCAGCTGTGCCGGAGAGTTTTTAAAAAGAATACATGCTGTAATGAATGAAGATGTAATTGTCTTAAATATAGGACAACTCCCACTTTTCTGAACCTAAGTTTCAGAGAAAAACATTATCGTCTTATATTAGGGACAATATGGTATCCTTTCTCTCTCAGCATAGATTTTTCTGTTCATTCAGTTTATGCACATTGCAAAACTTAGGTGCTAAACCTAAGTCTTATAATGGTACGGAAAACCCTGTTCCAGGTAGTAATAGCTAGAAACATGTCTTTTTTTAAATATCTTTTATAATTAATGCATTATTAATTTTTTAAAGAGGAGTGCATAAAATCAAAAATATCTCAAAAACTGTGAAGTCAAGAGGACTGAAATTGGCAAACAGCTTCACACAGTCAAAAATTGTTGCACATGTTGGCAATTATATATGTTTTGAGATTTTTCCTGATCATACAGAAACCATTAGTTGTTTCGGAAAAAATCTTTCATCTGTGGATTCTATTTGCTGCTATAGATTTTCTGACTCTGTAATGTGTTACATAAAGATATTTTTCACTTCCTGGGTTCTATGTTTCATCCAGTCTTCCCCAACTTTGGACTTCTTTTGCAATTCTTTTACCATTTGTACTGAATTGCACTTTCACAGATAGGGGGCACTAGAGTAAAAATAGAAATGGCTGAGGCTGATCCATGTAACATATTAGGCCTAAGTGGTCTGAGTGCTCACCCCTGGCCTCTTGTGGTTTGTGTGGTTTTCTTAGTGTTCTATAATTAGTCACTCGTCCACCCTTCACGTTATTTTCTTTTCAGATTTTAAAGTATTGCTGACATCCTTGTCAAATAAATTATAGGCTCTCGTATGCAGTTCTGGTCAGGTCATTTAGCTTCTCTGTGAGCTGGACACTTGCCCTTTCAGCTCCAATTGTGCACCTGCCAGACCAGGGCAGCACTCAAATATACAAACTCAAAATCTGCTCAGGAATTCTACAACCAGAAAACTGTAGAAATAAGATGGATTTTCACAGTATTTTACCACTACATTTCTTTTCAGGCAAATATTACTAATTTTATACTAACTTTACTAAATATAACAACCGTTAGACAGAAGTAAAATAGTACAACAAAGAAGAACAAAGACAGATTCTGTCTCCTGTTGGTCAACCTACACAGCTGCATTGCTTAAAAATCAAGTGTTTCTTTCTATTTGTGTATTAGTAAAACTTAGGATTATAATAGTAGGGCTAATAATAATAAGACTAAAAATTATAATAAAAAAATCATAATAATTATCCTAATAATTGAAGCAGTGGGTGTTGAGCAGGATCATGGGGACAGTAGGTGGTTTGCAGTCACAGATCCAGACTCTGCAGCATCAGGGGCAGAAATACCTGCAGAAAGCGACAGGAGGAGAGAGGAGAGAGATGAGAAAGAAAAAAACTACGGGAGAGAGAAGAAGTCAAGTTATTAACAACCATTGATGGGATATGAATGAAAATGATGATTTATGGACGTCTGTTCAGTCAACTACAGTAGTTTTTGTACAGATTAAACAAATGAGATATAAAGCTTTTTCCAGTCTTAATGCTAAGATAATCTAACAGACTGCCAACCGTAACCTTATCATAACTGTACAGACATGAGAGTAGTTTTGATCTTTTCATCTCACTCGGCAAAAAAGCAAACAAGTGTATTTTCCAAAATGTTAAAAAATTTCTTGACTTTAACCATACTTTGGTAAACATGCACAAATACTGTAGAAAACAAGAATTTAAAAAATGCATGCATTGATGCGAAAAAATTTGCAGAATCATCTAATATCAACATCTTTGTCTGGTGATAGGGTTGCTCAGTCAATTGAAGGCCAACATGTGAACGTCTTTTTCAGGTCTGTATTACTGTTGGTGTGCTGTTGTGTATTTTCCGGTGTTGTTTATGAAGGATAATGAATCTACTGTAATTTATTTGGCCTCTATGGATAACAACTGTTTCATTTGATATGATTTAAAGTACTTGTGGCAATCCAAGCTTTAATATAGCCTGGCTAATTAGGATTTATGAAACAAACCAGCAAATGAAATTGAAATGAAACCAACCCAACCCACCTATCATACATCATTACCATCATTAATGAGAAGTTACTGCGGATGATATTTCTGTACTCCCTGCAAAGCTGGGACTGGTTTTCTAAATAATCCACAGCTGCATGGTTTAATTAGGCTAACCACAACGGTGAGTGAGCTCATTGGACGGCGATTTATTTTTGGAGATGTCATGAAAAGCGCTGCTTCAGCACCAGGTCCTGCTCAGTGGAGTTTACAGCCACTTTTGTTTGGTCATGCCCACTGGCTGCAGAGAACGTGCTCAGACCATAGTCAGCGGACTGATTTAGAAGCTGTGGTTTGGCCTGCTCCAAATTTGAACCAGCACTGCTAAGATCATCAAGATCCAATAATTTAACTATGGTCAAGATGTCAGGTCTTGAAACAGACTGAGGTCAACTGCATGGAACTGCGTGACATTTGTTGTTTATTCAGCATGTATCCCCAGGACACCTCATGTTTTTTGTATCCAAAGTAGTCTGATCCCCGGATTTTGCATGGCAAATTATTGTCAAATAAAGCAGGTTTTGTTTTAAAGGAGCAAAACTTTAATGTCCCGCTCAAATCACAAAAGTTATACCTTTTTGTAGTCCCAGTCGGTATCAGAGTCATTTTATAATGTACTCTTAATTATTTATTTTTTTAGAGAAGAAAGAATATTTGTTGGAGACACAGTACTTCTTTACTGTATGCCTCTAACTGGGCGGACCGGTGTACATGTTTGATTGACAGCTGAGCTGATAGGGGTATGGAGACAAAATGTAAAGTAATGCTTCTAAATGTAGCTTACAAGCCAAGAACAAACAATGTTTTGTTAGGAGTTGTTTTTAAGAATAAGGACCAGAACATTTATCATTTACACTGACTGATTTTGACATCTACAAGTAAGTTTTTAAAGCTGCACTTATCAGTATTTTTTATATTACTAACTGATCACATGATTATCTGTAAGGTGAAAGTTGTCACTTGTAGTGACAAACCTACACTGAGTTATCAACAACTCAAAGGCCCTGATCATAGCTGGCATTAACATGCGTCTCAGGTGATCCGATCACAAGTGGACAGCTCTAGGTACAGGTGTGAATGCACCCAAGACTCATTGAGCACACGTTGAGATCTGATCACTCAGACCAGATTCAGAGGTGGTCTGAATGGCAACATTATTTTAGCAATTTGTACGCAAATGTGTCCTGGGCAACACTGAAGGACCACTTACTCAACTGATGTCCTTTGTGTAAGCGGATGTACTTAATCATTCTCAAACAAATACTAATCATACTATTCGCGTTAGATGGCTTTGTCCACATTGTCAGAAAATTTCAAAAAGCCCTTAGAGATATAATTTGATTGATCAAACATCTTGGGTGACTTGGTTTGCCTGGAACACGCCAAGGAATAGACCCGGTCTGTATTGTTTCGATTTCTTCTTCCTCTTTTAATTTCCAGAAGACCAGGCCCGGGAAGTGCATTGTTGCCTCCCAATTGTTTTAAAAACAACATGACATTTGGTCTTTGCAAACAAAAAATGATGTACGTGTTTATTTGCATATAGAGCAGGGGGGTGAGATCCAATCACAAGCGGTCACCTGAGACACATTTTATGCCAGGTGTGAACTTATGTACTTAGAGCTGTCAGCTTGTGATCGGATCGACCAAGACTCACGTTAATGACAGGTATAAACAGGGCCTAACCTCCCCTAAGCTAAACAGAGCATTTTAGCTTCTTTCAGCTCATTACTTCTGTTTTACTGCCTGTAACCTTACTTTTCAGTCTAATTGCTCTCATCACTGTTTTCCCAAGCAGCAGCACGCACCTATTTTCAGAAAAAAAAAAAAAATCTCAGATAAACCCACTGTACACTACCTCCCAGCACCAAACAACAGACAGACAAAGTTAAAGACTAGCTAATGAACATAGTGGGGCGTTTGAGAAAGATTTTTTTCTTAGGAGTTGGTGGAGACCAAAACAGAGCTCAAAGGAAAGTAGCAATATACTGGACTTTGTATCTGCTGGATGTATAAATATGCAACTGCTTGCACACGATTAACATCTGTATAAGGTTATAGTATGTCAGTGTTTTGTTTACAGTTTGCAGCTGCCCCGCTGCAAAAAATTTATTCATGTTACTACTGCTGCTTTAAGCTGTTCAATTTACCACAGTTTACTAGCTAATTAGCTATCTAGCCTGCAAACTGACATAGGCCGTGCAGTTTTCCCTGGTGGATGTTTTTTGGGGGGTTCATTCAGCGAGCCAACGTGCACAAGACGTTCCTTGCTTATAGATAAGAGGAAGATACTAGTTAGAAAGCTAATGTGGGTTACTATGTCTATGGCTCTTTCTGCGCGCCAGCTCTTGTCATGACATCAAACATGTATAAAATAGAAAGCTTTTTTTTTATCAAAGGGAGCACAGGTCAGAGCAGATCTAAACTGTGAAAAGAACACGCTACTTCATTCAGCTGGACTGCAGTACATACAGCCAAGTGAATAACAGGCTCAGGAGGCCAGGAAGCAAGCAGAGTAAAAGAGGCCGTTGGTGCTTTGAATGTATCGATGCCTCTCAGGACCATGAATATTTGTACAAAGGTGTATGGCAATCTAGCCAATACTTGGTTTGATATTTCTAACCAAGTAGAGAGTTCTCCAACAAAAAGGAGAAAAAAAAGAAAAAAACTGTATTACAGATTTCTTTCTAAAACCATAATTAGTTAGTTATATAGTTAACAGCGCTTTATTTATCACCAGTAATTTAAGATCTCTGTTGCAAGAAAGACTTGACAACAAATGGCATATACAACAACAAGACAGTTTCACTCACACAAAGCCATTCATCACACACACACACACACACACACACACACACACACACACACACACACACACACACACACACACACACACACACACACACACACACACACGCACACACAGATTAAAACTTCTCCACTAAGGATGTTAAATATCTCAATATTATGAATGAAAATATGGGTGTGCTGATGCCCTCTTGGTGTTGGTGACCTCTGACCTTTTAACATAACTTACAGTGGCTGGTGTACAATGCTTTTTCTATTTTTTTGAAAGAAGAAACAAGCTCTTTTCTGGTTACAGCATTCAATTTGAATTTTTAGTTTTTGAAAGAACTGTGAGTGAGCCATGCAAAGTTTGTGGTATAATTTGCTATCTAACCAAATTTCTTTGCATTTATAAAGCTGTATTGCATAATTTAGGTTTCCACTGAGAGCGTGGGTCAGAGTAGGGACATCAAAGTTTTGTGCCAAGTGCAGCTATTTCCTATTACTAACTCACAACTCTGCCTATAGCTTTGAGTAGAAGTAATTCTGCCAGTCCACTGCTCTCATGTCAGCTTGGACATCACAAATGTGGGGCAAGAGCATGTTGAGTTGCCCTCGGAATGTGAGAGCAGCAGAACACTTGAGACGAAGCCAGAAAGTGTTAAGCAGCGGAGCGACCGCACCCTGCACCACTGTCCTCTCTACCAGCTGCCTGTTCACTTATGCCAGGGGAGCTGGGAGAGCAAATCTCTGACTGTGGGAGATAAATGAAACAAGGCAAAACCCCTCATCTGCTCT
Organism: Xiphias gladius; assembly: GCF_016859285.1. NCBI lineage: Eukaryota > Metazoa > Chordata > Actinopteri > Istiophoriformes > Xiphiidae > Xiphias > Xiphias gladius. The sequence continues at coordinate 26,550,267 of NC_053410.1, forward strand.
GACTCACTAAATATGCTGCTCAGTAGTCCAGCAGAGATGGCCCAGATACCTCCTTGTAGAGTCAGATCTATTCTGTTTTTCCTCCCTGTCATCTGGAAACAGGCTCAGCTATGATGAAAGATGCAAGCTGATGCAGGTTTTCCTGAACTTTCATCTCTAAATTCCCATAACCACAAGGCTCAATCTTAGGAACCATAGTTTCAAAAAATTCCAATCAAAATGCATACAGAACATGTTTTTCATCCCAAACAATAAAAAGTTAAAAGAGTTATTTTGTGGTACCATGATGCAGCTTACTTTAGGAGTCTCTTTTCTGAGAGACTTATGCCAATTTAAAAAAATCCAATTTAGCTGGAGCTGCAGGAAATAATTAGATTAGTTGTGAGTACAATGTATGCATGTATTCTTAATACATGCATATTTTAATATGTCCGGTGGTTGCGAGTGCAGGACATAAGGGGTTAGTATCAACAGTAGCTTTATCATTAACTTACTCTAGTATATGTATAGTGCAGAAGAGGAAGCAGTTTGGCTCCTGCTGTGAAGGAGTGCTGGTATATTGGGAAAAATAAGACAATATTATGCACAGATGATTGTTGTGGGCCCACACCCAAATAAATGGGTAATGAATGGGCATACCGTAGCACTAAATAGTGATTGTAGCAGTTTACTCAGCTATTCAGGTAGTTTGTGAACCCCACAGGATCCAGGACTTTCTTGCTTTGAGGTCACCCCTTATCTCATTGCTTTTCTCTGTCTGCAGCTGCATCTGAAGAACCGCGATTAGTCAAATCAGACCAGTAAAGGAATAAAAACAGCATTGCTTGAGACACAATTTCCACAAATGAGTTGTTTGGATGTAAATGGCTGCAAAGCAGACATGCAGAGGTGGAAAATGAGACTGTAAACACCCTAGTTTTTCTCATTCACCCACCTTACATCAGTAAACATAACAACAAATGTACATTTATGTACTTAATATTTATATTAATGGCGTATAATGCTTGCGTGAAAGAAGCTGTACAAAAGTTGTAGCAGATGCAAGGTTTGTGTTTGACCACCGTGATAGTCCATGGGCCATCAGAAAATACTACCTCCAGCAGGAACTTTTTTGCACTGGGAACTATGGCAGAGGCCATGCAGTGACCATGAGGTGCAGGTAAAGTTTCAGAGTTCAATAATGGTTCCTGCGTCCAACAGTTCCTGTGGTGGAAACAAGCTATCAGTTAAATCAAGTTGTACCTCTTGACCGCATGCTAATAGGAACTGCACTCATCTCCCACAATTTGCCTTGCAGGTTTGAGTCCACAATAGTCTTATTTTAATGTTGATAAAAATACAAACTGTGGTTTAGATGACAGTTCAAGCCCTGTGATAATGAAATGTCTTAGATTGACAGGTTATTCCCTGGAACTTAAATAAAATAGGAAATACAGTTTTCAAGCATGGCTGAAAATCATCAGTCAGGAACTGTGAGGCTTGTGCAGGAAGCTGTTTGCTTGTGCTCCCAGCAGCTTAGCGGCTGCCTCCCCTGGAAGTGCTTTGAGGGTCCTTTCCAAACCCCCCACCTGCCCACCCCACCCACTCCTCTCTCTTGCTAATGCTCTTTCAAGTACAGCACAGACCTCATATCAACATTTGTCTGTGACAGCAAGTATACAGCAAGTGGTCTTCAGTTCAGGAGTGTTAGTTCGGAAACGTGCAGAAAGCAGTGCCATAGAGGCAAGCGGACGCTTTGCACTGAGGTGATTTCCTCCACTGAACCGGTTTGGTATCATGGTGACTAGTCCATGCGCCCCGGTGGCAGGAGATTCACAGTCGGGGATGTGGCAATACTAGTCCAACAGCACACTGCAATCTTAGGTGCCAGAATAAGTTTGTTTTCTGCAGTCTGCCAGCCACGTGCTCAGAGTAGGTGGACAGCTCAGCGTAATTCCATTATATTTTTGTCACTTCATTTGGTTAAGTCACACCAGTAGAAACCTCCCTAAAACCACATATGTTCTTTCATTTTCTTTTTGCTTTGCCAGACAGAATAAAGCTCTGCTCTCTAATCCACAACAACCTTTTCTTTTGTGACTCTCTCTACAGTCATCTGAAGGCAGAAGGTATCTGTTCCATGTGTATTCTCTAATTGGAGTGATTTTGCGCACTATCAAGGCACAATTATGAATGGCAGAACAACTTTGTGCAACAGGCACCAGACTGTAAGTAGCAAGTAACAGAAACTTGTCATTTTGATTCAGTGCAAAATCAACAGGCAGATACTGACACATTGTAAAAAGTTCACACAGTGATGAAAAATTGTATCTATTAAAAATTCTCTCCCTGCCAGCAACTAGCCAGTCCTCCCCCAGTGTCTCATCCAAAACACGGTGTAACTGATTCGAACGACTTGTTTATATACAATACAGGTAGACATGTGGAAACATGATGTGCATAACTGTTTAGGTTACAATTAAACTGGTGCTCCCAGAAACAAAAGAGTGTTATTTTAAATATCCTAATTTATTTCTGGATCATTACCAGGATATGCCGCAATATGAAGAGGAAGCATGAAACTATTTCTTTAACAGATTGTCATCATTTTTGCATGCAAATCAGTCGAAGCTAGACTGACTGAAACGTCACAAATAAAACTTTAGTAACAAAGAAATACAACATGAAAAATGAAACAAAATGAATTAATCGTTAAAGAGACATCATTTACATTTTTTAATGTTGCAGCCTTATGCTAAATTCATTTTCCCTCATCCATCTAAACTCAATACCCCATAATGACGTAGCAAAAACAAAATTTTAGAAAATTTTGCACATTTATTACAAAGGAAAAACAGAAACATCACATTGACGTAAGTATTCAGACCCTTTACTCAGTACTCAGTTGAAGCACCTTCGGCAGCGTTTACAGTCTTGAGTTTTCTTGGGAGGTTTGGGTGACTGTGTTAGACTGCATTTGTTTTACCAGTACTCACCCTTTCACAATGACATAATATTTACCGGCTATATGTACATCCTAATGAAGGAGAACCAAGTGTGCTTTGGTGCAAAATGGAGGATGATGGAGTAAAATGTGTATACTGAGAAGGTCTGATGCTGTAATAACGGCTGCCAAACATCCTTCATCAATGCCGTTCCAGTAGCTTCACTCTCCAGTTTAACTACTACTGTCGATCCTGCAGGAACACATATTTTGTTCTGATGTTACCAGAACTGCCTATATCTGCATTTACTACGTACACTGATAAAGCATAACTGTATGATTACCATCACCCATTATGTTGCTGGATATTAATACACACAAACAGAGTTTAGTTCATTTAATTATTTTACTGTTTCTCTTGTCAGACAACTGAAAGAGCATAAACAGCGATTGGATTGAAGCCCATTAATGCTGTTACCTGTTAACCAGGCAATCCTGAACTCCTGTTGAATATACTGAATAACAATTATTATTTATTATCTAAATTTTCCTTTGCCTGCATGTCACTACATCAGAAACACACTGTAGCTCTGTCCCTGTTCTGCTTAAACATGAGTTTAAATGCTCATGTGTTGGTGTTTACTCTTCTCAGACAATGTGGACTGACACCAGATCTACATGTGCTCCACAAGGACAAATACGTGCACAAAACGGTGTCTTTACTGCAGTCAAATCGGACCAAAGTCCTTTTTCTCTGATACACACCAGGGACTTTTAAAGTGATTGTTTCATTGCCAGTACTGGTGCACTGTGGGCTTTTTTGTACCAGTCATCACCATCATTGTCCTCTGGTGTGCAAATCAGCTCTGGCAGGTGTCCCTCACCAGATGAACAAGGATATGAGGAGAACTTTCAAAAACAGAACACAGGATAATAGAGACAGAAAAAACACAATGATTCATTCACATTTTCCGTGTAAATACAACAGCAACCCTTCATATGCAAATTACCGTGAAATTAGACCCTGGTATACTGTAACGTCACTATTACAAACAAGATTGTACAGGGTAACTACAAATGTGTATAACAATTAAAAAATGATTCGCTTTGAATCATATAATACAGCGGACATCCAATATAGCATCAGGCAACAGTCACTTGTCTATTTAGCGTATTCACTGTCTCACATACCTCTCTGCTTTTTTCTTTGATTACTGGGGGCTGGGTGAAAAAGGTACTGGATTCTTCGTTCGTCCACTGTCCACCAGTGCAGGCATCGGGAGCAGGGGAAGATGCTTGGGCGTATCATTAGCTTTGGTAAACTTGACTTAGTTATTTCAACAAATGTTATACTTTGCTAGTTCTGTCCACCACGGTGCCCTCACAGTATTCTGGCTTGTGTGCAGCTCTTGGTCAATTTGCAATGATCTCCATCCCTCACTCCAGTTCACCGTTTGTTTTTGTGATCCTTTAGACACAGGTACGATACAACTGGACTCCGTGATGAGTGAAAAACCTTGTAAATGGATAAAAGCTTCATTAAAAAAGATATGATGCTGGTCAGATCCAACTTGTCTACATAAATCAAATTCTCCACCTGTCTTCCATAAACACACCACCACCAATGGAAGCCCCATGGAAATTGTTCAGAAAAAGAGATGTCTGTGAGTGGCCTGGCAGGCACTGTGTGCAGTGCACTCTGGTTGTTGTAGGATTTTCTGCTTTATAGCAGTAAGGAAATATACAATCTTTTGCTTGGTTTTCTCTGGCTATAAGGAACCAATTTCAAAAATGATTCCGTATCCACAACAAAGGTGACCTAGTTTTAAGAAATAGAAAAAGAAAGAAAGTTCCTTTATGGGGAGCAACTGCCAACTGAAGGCTGCGATGGTGATTCTCTGGCATAAATCTCAAATTTAACCCCAGGAAGCATTGAGTCCTGCCCTTCTCAGTTGGCCCTGTTTATAATTAGTGCTAGAGGCAGTAAGATGGAGCTCAAGTGTAGGTTTGCTGTGAAACCCAACCTGCTGGGCTGGGTTAGGCCTATATTTTTTTCCCTCAGTGGCCCCTGTGCACATATGTACCGTATCAGATAGTGTAAATTTTGTCAGCTATATTTAGATTTAGTCTTAGGTCTGAGATCAAAAGTCCGTGTTATTTATAGTCATATTTAATCAACCTCATCCTTTTTATCGATTTGTAGTCGACTCTGGTCTCTGTACTCTTGAAATTTTAGTTTAGCGTTTTAGTCATCTGAAAATTACTTTAAAAAACGGTTGTGAACATTTTAGTCAAGTTTTAATCAAGACCAAGAATGAGCGTTTCAGTCAAACTTTGGTAAACTGCTTTCAAAAAAGATTCGATCCAACTGATTTTAGCCTAAAAGGTAAATGAAAGTTGAAATGATGTATGATTAAGAACTCAGCTTTGCAGAAAGGGTGTCTGGTCTGATGATATCAATTCAAGCAAAACATCCAGACAGGAAAGAGGTTTCAAACAAAGAAATTTGGAATGGATGGAACAACAGCAAATTGTAGTTGTAAAGTAATTATTACAATATGAGTCAGTCATTGCTATAAAATTAACTTTCTGTGTGATAACGCAAACCCTGGGAATCCAGAAAAAAGAAAAAACCTTCACAATCAAGGAGAAGCTTGTACAACAGCCCTGCAATAAAGCCTAGTCTTTTAAAGTACAGTTTTGTCAGGACTGTGCCAGAAAGGTGTTGATTTCATTTTATGATTTTGTAGGACTTAGTGCTAGTGTTGTACTAGACTATGTTATACTGAAACGGTAACTGTTTATAATAGGTCGTACACCACCATTTTATATACACTTGGAAAGAAAATAATTTGGAACCTCTTTTCATACAGCACAAGCTAAATACTAGACAGCAGACTCTCTGCTGCCCAACAGACTTTATTCATGCTAAAACCAGTCTTCTATATTATATTCTGTGCATTTTACTTACCAGTAGATCACAAATATACTAGATTTAGCTGGTAGGGACCCATTCAAAATCCACAAAACTTGACTATCAAATGTGAATGGCTTGGATAGCATGTTAAACACTCCAAAATAAAAAAACTTAGCCGGCCAGGCTACTGACTTTTCGGTGAGGCTAAATCTCCATCTACAAGGACTGCAGCAATGTCCCGTTGTTGTGAGATGCTAGTAGATAATGTTCACCACTGGCTTAGTAAGTGGCCTTAATATGGCTTTAAAAGTAAAGTAACGTTATTTACCATCTTAATGGTCGGTCACCTCAGTTTCTGTTTGGTTTGTGGTTTTCTTTCCAGTGGTGTTGTAGCCGCAGCGCTTCACTCCCCTTCACTCAATACTACGCACTCACTTTTTCTCTCTGTGACTAGTGAGACATTTTGTCTCACTAGTCACACTCTCTACCCACCATGTAAAAACTTTGACCAAACATGTTGGGCCTTTCCTTTTACTAATTAAGTTTCGCTCAGCACTACTGAGTGACTGACGTTTTCATCTTACTAGTTCAACAAAATTGCTCACTAGTCAACATGTTTGTGCAACTAGTTAACTTGTGAACTACTACAACTGTCATACATGTTGACTAGTGAAATTTTACCACATCACAAGTTGAACTAGTCGCACGCACATGTGAACTAGTGAACTTGTCAAACTAGTAAGATGAGAATGTCAACTAGTGTGACAAAAAGAATAGGTGAAAAGGTGCTACTAGTTAACATGTCAGAGCTTTTGCAGCTCACTAGTTTTTCAGCGTTACTAGTTCGGTCCAGAGGGCCACTAGTGTGTCAAAAGGCTGACTCCTTTGGATTTTGGTGCTACTAGTGCAGCTCCCAGTATCACTAGTAAGGCTTCTGTTGGAACTAGTTAGATAAAAGGGCCACTAGTTGCTGAAAAAGAGTTACTAGTAAGAGTTATTGTTCAATTGGTCAGACAAAATGCCGAACGAGTGGAGGAAAATGACTTCTTATTTCAAGGATATGGAAACTACAAAAGAAACAATGGTGGCTCAGTTGAACTTAGTTCAATTAGGGGCTACTTTTTTACTAGGGATTAATTTTTTCTATTGGGATAGCAATTTTGGTCAGTTTGGTTGGTTGGTCAGTAAATTCACCACTTTGTTCCAGACTGAAATATCTCAACAACTATTAGATGGATTGCCATGAAATGTTGAGCAAGTGTTCATGGCCCCCTGAGGATGGATCCAAATAACTTTGGTGATACCCTGTCTTTCCGCTTTAGTGCCACCATGATGTTCACATTTGTGGTTTCGAGGAAAATGTCTTTGGATGAGTTACCATGAAATTTGGTGCACATATTCATGTCCCCCTCGGGATGAACAGTAATCACTTTGATAATCCCTTAATCAATTAATTATGCTATACTTTGGTGTTCCAAAAAAACTATTTTTTTTTATTTTTTTTTATTTTATTACTTTATTTGACAGGGATAGTGCATATTACTAACATTTCTGAAAAAATGCCAGAGTTAGCCAGAAAGGCAAGTTTACCTCAGTAGTCTCTGGGCAGGCAATGGTTAAAAATCACAAATGTTAAGATTAAAGACATAGAAAATACATGCAACAACAAAAGCAGTGGAAATATGCAAATACAAACAGAGCCTGCACTACATAGAGACAAAAAAGACAGCTCCAAGACACAAAAAATCAACAATAGCGTTTTCTAAACAAGTTTCTAAACAAGGTTTCTAAAATCTGATACCAAAACACCCCCTAAGCACAGATATCAATAATCCTTTTGCTACCACAAACTTATTGCTTAATATTACCAAATATTAAAATATTTTCTCAGTTGGCACAGAGAAACTTTCTCAAACATCTAATTGGTTAATACAAGTATTCATCTACTCAATAAGGGAAATCAAGACTGTTAAATGAGTGAGTTGTAAATTATCATCCAGCAGGCTGATGTTGGAGCTATAAGTGACCACAGGTGGTCTAAATAAGAACTTCCAAAGGACAATCAACGTCAGTGAACCACAGCCAGACCCCACAGCTAGGTACTGGGGTTGCATCCACATGGGTTAATGGGGCTGGTTAAGTGATTTTTTCAAACCGATAAAAGAAGTATTTACACTTTCAATTCAATTCAATTTAATTTTTTTTATATAGCGCCAAATTATAACAGAGGTTATCTCAGAGAACTTTTCATATAGAGAGGATCTAGACCAGGACTCTTTATAGTTGTATTTACAGAGATCCAACATTCCCCCATGAGCAAGCACTTGGCAACAGCGGCAAGGAAAAACTCCCTTTTAACAGGTAGAAACCTTGAACAGAACCTGGCTCATGGTGGGGGGCCATCTGCCTCCATTGGCTGGGTTGAGAGAAAAAGACAGAGGGGGAGTGGGAGAGACAGAGAGGGGGGGGCATAGCACAATACAGGTTCCATTTTAAGATGTAAAATAATAATGAGACTAATAAAGCTAATAATTATAATAATATAGTGAATAATAGTACTAATAAAACTAAATATAATAATAGATGATAATCATAATATTCGAAGCAGTGGGTGTTGAGCAGGATCATGGGCGCAGTAGGTGGTTTGCAGTCACAGATCCAGACTCTGCAACACCAGGGGCAGAAATACCTGCAGAAAGCGACAGGAAGAGAGAGCAGAGAGATGAGAAAGCGCAAAACAACGGGAGAGAGAAGAAGTCACTTTGATCCAGCCAGGTGTTATGTTGTTGCTTTACCTTTGGCGTGAAGTCCTCTGGACTGCTATGAGCTGAGACAGCAGAGGGCTGGTGGACGGCAGAAGACAGTAGGTCTGTATGGGGTAAAAGGCAGGGTCAAATCCTTAATTAACTGATCCCACAAACAGCAGCTGATTACGAAAAGATGCTTGGCTTGAACTGAGAATGACTATCCTACAGCGGCAAGAAAAAGTATATCGGTCATAAAATGTGATCTGATGTGTTTTTTGGAGGGCAGCAGCATGAAGCATGGTGTCCTGTCAGGTATATCATGCTCCACACCTGTTCAGAAACGATGTGGGTCAAAGCAGCCCTATCTGAAATGGATAAAATTTTGGATCAACAGTTGGGTATGAAAAGCTTATCTGCAGATAGAGGAGAAATTGAAGACGGATTCGTAGACCAAATAATTAGTTGCGGAAAACACAGGCAGATAAATCAGTCTTTTTCTCATCTGCCATGACATATGTGTTGCAAATTATATATATATATATATATATATATATATATATATATAGTTTGAAGTACGTATGTCAAGGAACTGACCATTTATAGTTGGTTATACAGTTAGATTTAGTGGAAAAGGCTGAACTAGCTCTCAAAGAATCCGAGCAACAACAAGGATTCTGTTAAGTGAGCTAATCTCCCCATAATAAGCATATACAATAATTTTAGATCTTAATAAGCAGCCATGCCAAAAGCTGAACACATAAGCAGGAGGTAGGAGAGGCGGAGGGAGCTACAGCAGCAGAAGAGGTGAAATTATATACACATCACGTATAGGTTTGAGGCTATTGAAAAGCAGTGACTCCCAGCCACAAAACTGATTCAGAATGACAACATTTCGATACACACACACACACCCACACACACACACACACACACACACACACACACACACACACACACACACCACCAGTGGAGGTGGAGACTGGATGGGACTGAAGTCACTAGCACTGCTTTCAATGTCGGCTGATAAAGAAACGCAGCCATGGGTCAGGTGCATTAAACACAAGCCATTACCGGCAGGTGTGAATGTGCAAACAAAAGTTACATATGTAGATGTCGTTCTATTTATGAATGGATGCAAACAGTAAGGAGGAAAAATTAAAAAAAAAAACAACAAAAAACAAAACACCAGAGCAACAAGTGGAATCATAGTGGTCATGGGGTAACTGCAAGGGTGGGGGTGTTTATTTTTGAATGCATTTTTTGAATCTGGAAAGGGGTTGTTGTGCAAGGTAAAGCAAGGTGTTTAGTTGCTCTATAAAGGTACCCTGTGGAGTTCTGGACACTAGTAGCACTATGGAGTGATGTTTTTAAGAATGGCTCGCATGTGCATGAGTACACACATGCACACACATGAACATGTGGGTGACGCAAGACATATTCCTGCCCCTTGTTTTATGCTATTGCACTGATCAACCGTTGGCAGAAGTAACGTGCATAGAAACATAGCAATGCACCAACAAAGACAGAGAGGAAGAAGCAAGCTATACAAAGCACAATTTAAAATATTCCAAAAATTGCCTCTTCATTTTTTTGTATGAAGGAAGAATACACAAAATGCATTAACACTCACATGCATTTTGGTGAGATAGACTAAATATAAAGATAACTCCTTCACAGGGCACCTTTAATTCTCTCTCTAAGCGTTCATCTCAAGCCGTTTGGGTACTTTTCAACATTTAAAGACCAGGAAATGATCCAATTCACTACTTTCCAGACCTGTATGTGAACCCTGGATACACACATAAACTTTTTTTTGAGAATGGCCATTGCATGAGGTTGTACAAAGTTGTGTTGAATGAATGTCTGTGCTGGGTAATTGCATCCATACTGGAGAGTAGTGGATGCTCTGAAAGCCTTTTATTACAGCTAAGCACGTGCTTTGTTGACTCAGGTGCTGTTCATTTTATAAATGACCATTGCAGGAGTTTGTGAGTGATAATTTTGGTCGAGGTGGGTTAATTAATTTGACTACATGAATGACAGCTTAAGTGCATCTCTGACAAATTTTCCTTTAAAGGTAATGTTATGAGCCAAATGAAATCCAAATCAAGCGATGAATACTGCCCGCTGCAAAGGGCTTGTAACTGTTTCTTCCACTGTCTTTCAGTGACTAATTGAATAGTAACAGCTCTTTGATTGGTGTGAATGTGTTGTTTTAGTGAGTACATTTCTCTCCTGACATCTTCCCTGCGGCATTTCAGAAGTCCTGGAAAACAGACCATGTCCTCTGGCGGGATACGTATACAGGGAACTATTTCTTCCACTCTCGTCCCTCCAGACAGGTCACATAAATACATTTCATTATAAGTCAAGCTTGATAAGCTACCGCTTTGTTGTTTCAAATGGCTCTGAAGAGGGATGACATTTGATGGCCACAGCCATCAGTGAGCCAGGAAATGATGTTACCAGCAACATCAGTCTGTGGATCTCCAAGAAAGTAGAGCGGGGTACTGCTGGACAGAGCCAAAGCACACAATGTTAAAGTAACATTTACAAAATTGAGTGCAGTGCAGTATCATGTAGCTGCTTAATGTGACAATATATATTCTGTTATAAACTTTTTGATGCAAAAATGCAACAATTTAATACGATAACTTCAGCACACAGTAAAGCATGCTAGAGAGTTCCACATCCACATCACATAACTTTACATTTTACTTGAAGCGAAATTCCAGTTTTGACCATCATTTTTTTTTTAAATAATACCATTGTACTCACAAACGTAATAGCTGACATCTGGAAATAAGATAAGACTTTAATGATCCCTAAGAGGAAATCCACATTTACAGCAGCACAGAGGCAAGTCAAGAGGTAAGAAAACAATAACATAAGAATTATTCAACAAAATAAATAAAAAATAAAAAATTAGAGATGTGAAAAAAGCTATGATATATAGATTAAAATACCTTAGACTATGTAAGTGAATTGTATAGATATTTGTGCAAAAGAAGTCTAGCCATGCAACTCAGCCATGATGTGTGAACTATATAATCATAACTATACAGGTAGGTATGAAAAAGTCCAAAAGTCTGAGACCACTTTCCCATGGGAAAAAGATCTGACTTTTGGACCGCTATATATAGACAGTAATAATACAATTTTCCATTTTCTTAAGTATAAATAACACAAATAAAATACTATGGTACTGCATATAATGATATAAAAGAATACATACACGATAATATATAATAATAACAATATAATAGTAATATAGCATTATTATACACTGTTAAGTAATATAATGCAATCTAAAATAAAATAGAGTTGGATTTGTTATTACTTGTAATATTGCTCCCATAATATTAATGATAATAATAATAATAATAATAATAATAATAATAATAATAATAATAATGGTGATACAATGTATAACTAAGGACAAGGTGCAGGTCTCTTGTGGTAAAGTGTTGTAAAGAAGACACACAGTCACACAGGTTGCAGTCTACCTCCCCAGGTTAGTCAAACTTATGTGGATGAGAAGAAAGACCTGTCACCATCCATCACACTACACAGACCAATCTCCTGCTTTAGCCTTGACTCACTGTACTTACCGTAGATGTGTGCACACCATTCTGAGTGCTTTGAGGGAGTTTCATGGACATGTTGGGTGTGTTCACTCTCCATTGTTTCCCCAAGACTAAGTCATTTAAAAGGTGGATAAACTGTTGTTAAAATGTTTGTTTCCAACCTGTCTCATTGTAGTGATCCCAGATCTCAACAGTTACTGTGGTCAGTATACAACTTGTCCTAACAAACAGAAATGACAAAACTAAGACCCAAGCTTTATTGATCTGGACTCTTCCTTGGTTTAATAGAGAAAAGGTTAGCAGTGACTTGAATGAAGATATTAGCATGAGTTGAAGTGAGTGAGATGAACTTTAAAGCCACACAAAAGCTAGTAAGTGAACAGTGACTTTAGCTTACACTGTCAACCTCATCCAACAAAAAGTTAGCTGTTTACTGAAACTTATTAAATTTAATGGAATTTAGCAACCCCTACTTAAGTAACTTTCAGCAGGAAATTTGTTGTTACTATTTCTATTTTTTTCATGTATTAACTGAATGTTAATTCATACTTTAATTACACATCCTTTACCTTTATTGTATTGCAACAATTGAATGGATATTTTCTGTATGTAATGGAAGTTGCTCAATAAAAACATTTTGAAATGAGATTACTTTGTCATCCCAAAGTCTCAAAATCTTTGTATCTATCTCAGCAACAATGATTTGTTGTTTTTATTTTGCGTATGTTTTTCTATCATTGGTGTTTGTGTACTGTTATGTACCTGTGCTTTCTTTCTATGATCCTGACAGGTACACAAATAAATGAAATAAAATTAAATGAAAAAAAAAAGATAAAAACAAGAAACAAACAAAAGCTATGAACAATTACCAGTTTAAAAAGCATTTCCCATGCTTTCCAAAGACTGTGATCCTACTTAGTGTACAGATGAGAAACATCAGCAGTACTAGAGGAGAAGGAGCCTGAGAGGAAACCAACGCCTTCCGTAGTGTCCTTGAACTGACTGTGCAAAATAATCATCTTATTGTCCTCAAGCAGAAGAGCAGTTGCCACCTTTTGTGGTCACATAAAGGCTCATGTCTTAAAATTGTCACAATATCAGAAGTGGACTGAGACTGATAACTTGGTGTCAGAAAAGAATCCGCAAAAGACTGCATGTGACGCACTGAAAGACAATAAAACCATGCTATGAAAAAGCCGTGTACAAACATAGGATTTCCTCAGTTCTTGTGTTGATAATGGGGATATCCTTCTGATATAGATACTGTAAACATCTTTCACCTAAGGTCAGATCACCTTCTATTTAGGTTCACAATCAACTATCCAGAGGTGGAGTCAGCAGCTGCAAGCTATATCATTTCCTTTCAAACTAAAAATACTTATTTACACCCGTCTTATACCTATTTGAAAAGAATGTTGCTCTCTTCTTCTTTCTGCCAATTATCTGTCATCCTGAAATCATGAGATAGCCTTAAAGCCATAAGGGGTATCTTGATTTGGTATTAGTCTCAGTCTTTTGACAATAATAGTCAAAATAGTTTCAGTTATATTTTAGTCATTTGATTATTGTTAGTTTAGTACAGTTTTAGTCAACAAAGAATTTTCATCTAATTTAAGTCAGCTAATTTTTTTTTTTTTTCATGCATGTTTAATGTTAATGTCTTCTAAGCATTCTGAGACTACAGCTGTCGCCACCTTTGATGTGTAAATTAGGCGACTGCCTGGGCCCAAATTCAAATCATAAAACTGGAAGTAGTCAATTTTACAAATTTTATTTATAGTGAATATGGTTTTGAGGTAGTTGTATTTTAATTGAGTATTTCCATTTTATGATACTTTATACCTCTACTACATTATTGAGAGAAAGCTTTTACTTTTTACTCCACTGCATTTATTTAATAGCTATAGTTGGTAGTTACCAGTAAGATAAAGCTTTTACGTGTAAACCATATGATCAGTTTATAAAATACGATGTGACGCATTGTAATAGATTAAATAATATAGCAAGTTGTATATAAAATTTGTAAAATTAACTTTACCTTGATAACATTAAAATGCAACTTGTACTTTAATGCATCAGTAATAGTTTTCCAATATAGGATAAATATAACACTCTGAAAGGTGACATTTGGCATTTTATTTTGTTGCTAATGCTTATGTACTTCTACTGAGGTAAAATTTTTGATGCAAGACTTGTTTTGTGATGCAATATCTTTGGTTTTGGTACTTTTGATGTAAAGGAAGAGATCTCAATACTTTTAACATCAATGAACTTATAGACAGCCAGAGAAGTGCAGTAACAGTAACTCAGCCTTAACACCCATTTACACAGCACTGGCCGCGCTCCGGGCCTTTAGTTAAGAATATGAATGCATATTTCTGTAAACTTGTTAATGGTTGGAAAACTGCAGATAAGAGTGACCAATAAATCTTTTAATCTGGGAAAAGCTTGTGGTGATGATAGTTCACTGCATTATTTTCAAGGTATTCTCTCTATTATTTCCATGTATCTCAAAGTTATAAGCACATGGGGAAAGCATTAGTCCTTAATGCACTCTCTAATGACTCCATATGCCTGCGTTCCTACTTTAGTAATTCTCTTGTGTAGTGGTTCAAGTCTCCTCTGCTTCCTGAGTAATCATCAGTGGCTTTGCTTTTGTAGAAGTGCAACATCAAAGTAGGCATGCCCATGTCCCACAAAAGACCTGTACAGTCTGGAACACAATGATCTTTGACCTCAGCACTAGTTGGCATGAGAACAACAGGCTATTACAAATTGCAGTTGAGAGTCTGAATCAGGCAGAATCCAAAAAGGAGAAAGACTGAATTTAAACTGAATTTTACAATGTGTTGTGCTGAATTCTTACCAACTTATGAGGATGAAAAAATAGTAGACATGGGGTATCTTACTTGGGGATCTTTAACCTGACACAGTTCTAAAATTATGTGGATAAGGAGTGAGCTTCTAGCAGCAGACTGAACTTGCCAGACAATGTCATACTGACTGAAATACGGACCTACAGTAACTGAGTGCAAGTACAGAATGAGCTGACAAGTTTCAAATATCCGTAGCAAGTCAAATAAAATGTAAGCATTTAAGCCAAAGAGAATAAAATACACATTGTTTCTAAATGCTGACTGGGATGACCTGTTGAATTTAAAACTGTCATAATTATTTTTTTTTATAGTTTATTTGAATTGAACATGTGCTGAGACTTTTATACCTTGTAGGAGTTTTATTACTAATTGCTGTGTCATTGGATACAATCTGTCAGTGATGAAAAATGTGACTTTTTCTCCTCTAATTTCTTAACAAATATCTACAGCCATGCCAGAGCCATGAGGCTGTACCTAGGCATGTTTGAGCTACATGCTAACATCAGAATCCTAAAATGTTCACAGTGATAATGCTAAAATGCTGATTTTTAGCAGATAATATTTATGGCCACCATCTTGAATGTTTTGAATGTGGGCATGCTAACATTTGCTAATCACCAGCAACACAAAGAGCAGCTGAGCCTGATGGGAATATCAGTAGTTTTGCACACATTAAAAATTTGACCTGATGACTGAGTTAAGGTAAAAGTCACAAAAGTTATTACAGCTGATATTAAGGGTTAAATGAATGTGTGAACCGAATTTCAAGACATTCCATCCAGCAGTTTTTTAGATATTTCACTAAAAACCACAAATGGGAATCTAGTGGTGAGACTAGAGCAAAAGTCAGGGGATCACCACAGTCATAAAGATTGATTGTCTAGGAACCACAGTACAATATTTTATGCCAGTCGATCTTCGTTGAGATGTTTCAGTCGGAACCATTGTGATGGACTGATTGACCAACATTGCCCTACATGAAGCCATGTTGCTGGTAACTAACAGTACACATGGCAAACAGTTTGCAGATACACTTAGAACGCTGAAGGAAAGGATGGAAATGGAAGGATTTGTACATAATCAAGAATATTTGTGTGTATTTGCAATGAAGGATAATCTCATCCATGGCTGCAAGGTTAAAATGCTTCACAAATCTAAAGTTTAGGTAAATCAGATGGCATTTAAAACCACGCTAGCCTTGGAGCCAACAGTCATTTGTCATGCATTCTCATGACATCTTTTTGGAACAGTCTGATGTCTCTTTCTTAGTCCTGTTAGCTGTTTTCAGTCTGTGGATACATCTGTACTTTCTGCTGGAAATTCCGGGGCTAAGAAAAATACTGGTGAGATGAGTGGAGACACTCAGATGTGTTCCCCGTATGTCTGTCTTTTGATTTGTCTTTTTGGAGAGGTTGAGAGCTTTCCAAGAGCTCAAAGTTCCAAGTTCTGAGACTGCCCTGGAGTATCTTGGCCAACGGTTTGGATGTTCAATAGTTTTCATAATGACTCAATGTAGCACTGCAGAAAATTTATACAGGACATGGCCTCATGAAGAGTTGTACGTATCACACTCAGTGTACATCTATAATTGCCTATTTTTGGCTGGACCAACACAGCGGGGCCAGGCCTCTATAAACAGACTATAAACAAAAGTCTGTGACTTAGTCAGTGCGTGATAAAATTTGACTATGTAATTTGTAATTTGCAAACAGTTTGTATTGCGTCATCAGGGGATTTTTACAGGCAGTGTTGCCAATTTAGCGCCTTTGTCGCTAGATTTACTGACCCTTTTAGTGACTTTTCTTCACAAAAAGCACCTAGCGACAATTCTAACAACTTTGACAAACATTAGCTACTTTCTATGGAAGAGAGTTGCCGGTATTGCCCAGCAAGCGCGAGGTCGGACTTTTTCTAAGTGTCTCATTCAATTGACCACACGGCAGCTGACACAGACGCGAATGAGCTCCTAACTTTCTCTCTGAGTGATCATTTTACAGGTAAATACTGTAAAGCACAGCTGTTGTCTTTAATGTATGTGTCTGGTGATTTTGTCGCGGTTATAAAATCAGGATTTTAGCAGAGTAGAGGAGCAGCTTGGAAATATCTTGGAAGTTACTGCTGTTTAACATGTCTTCTTAATGGTTAGAGTGTCAGTCACTATTTCATACTTGTTCGATTGTCTGACAACAGAAACAGAAAAACATGTAACATGAGAACAGTTTTATTGGGAATTCAGCTGGATTAAGTTACTGTATATGTCAGCACAGACAGTAGGAGAGAAACAAACAGATAAAGTGCGGTCCAGCCACATACTACGTTTAGACCTGGTCTTTTTTCCTATCTGCAGGGCTTACTGATGTCAGTCTGTCCATCTAATTTTCCATCAAACTTGAAATAATTTTTTTAATGTGCCCTAAGTAGGATTCTCACTGACTGACCTTCTGTTTGGTGACATTATCTGGTGAGTACTGACTTACACCTTGCTCAAAATCAAAAGGCCAAATTTCCATGAAATCTACTGTGGATATTCACGATACCTTGAGGATAAATCTTGATGTTTTTGGCACTGCCCTGACCTTTTCTCTAGCAGCACCATTGGGTCGCATCTTTCAGCTTTACTCAGGAAAACCAAACAGACTCATTGTTATGCAGATTTCTCCATTACTTATGATGATCTTGTTCTTTTGACAAGATAATCTTAATTCATGGTCTACTTACTAGCATTTCGCTGAGCTTTCAACCACATTTCCTGGATCCAATCAGTGAATGGAGTTTTCTTAGTTGTCATGACGATGTCAACAGGGTCTTCCCTTTTCAGTGTTTTATTGTTCCCCACAGCTCCTCATCACACCAATCCAGTCTTCCTGTCGGAGGGGTCCTGTCTTTAGGGTGTACCAGCAAAGATCTTAAGGTGTTGAAAGGTTTGAGGTGAGAGCCAACTCCTTGTTACTTGAAGGATTGTTTGGTAATTGAATGTCAGATTGTCTGACAGCCCAACCAAGTAAGGGATTGGGACGCTTCTGGTGGTCCCTGTTGAGTTTGATTCTTATCATCAACTCCTTCTACCCACTGGCTCTGACTGCCACCCTGACATGCAGCATCCAACTTTGTCTATCCTCAACGCTGATCTTCAGTTGTAAGTGGTGGTTAGAGTAAAATTTTAGATTTTTTTTCCTGTGAGTTTGGGAAGCTGTGCCTCAGGAGGTTAAGCAGGTCGTCCGCTAACCAGGAAGGTCGTTGGTTCGATCCCCAGCTCCTCCAGTCCACATGTCGAAGTGCCCTCGGGCAAGATACTGAACCCCAAATTGCCCCCAATGTATCATCGGTGTGTGTGTCTAGAAAGCACAGTATGTATAGAAAAGAGCACTGTATGAATGTATATGTGAATGGGTGAATGTGGTAGTGGTGTAAAGCGCTATGAGTGGTCGATAAGACTAGAAAAGTGCTATATAAGGGCAGTCCATTTAACATTTACCTGTATAATGCAGTCTTTATACTCACATGAACATATCTAGAAATGGCGTCTTATAATTCTCTTCATGTTTGCTAATGGACTTGATGGGTGGGTTGATGTTGTTGGATGAAGCTGTATCAGATGTCAGGTGGAGTAAAAGTCATTGTCATGTTAGTCTGTTAAAAATGCTCCATGAATAAGTTTGCTACAATGGAGGAGATGGGTAACCCCATGGCTGTTCTTTTAATTTGCTTGCTAAAATTCCTTTGGCACATGAAATAACCAGTGTCAGCTGTAGTTGTTGGAAAATACCTACTGTTTACCAGCATCCCGACAAATGGTTTCTAGACAAGAACTATTTTGGTTTTGGTTTCTAGAGAAGAACTATTTTTGTCTTATGCAGATTTATTTTAAAGGTTTACAAAGGTTGATTTACAACTACAAACTTGGAATTGTAATTATTCATGAATATCGCATCAACTTATTTTCTCTTAAGCTGTAACATATAGGCTCAAGTCCATCACTTTAAATTCAATGCCAGATGTAGACAATTCTACTTTATGAAGATTATACAGATGCAGTTGAAAGCTCTAGAAATAACTTGAAAGTGTACCTTGAGTTAAATTGTATTTTTTAGACATTTTCAATGTATTAATTTATTGAGGCTAATGAATAGCATTTTTAAATGGTTGGAGTGTGTTCCTATAAGCTAAAAAAGTTTCAAACAGTCCTGCATGGTACTTGTTTTGCAGCACATAAAAAGTCTATACCACCTAGAATCTTTCCAGGGAAAAAATAATATTATTCTTACTAATACTAATAATAATTTGGGGACCATCAATGGTGTTGTAAAACAGCTGCTGGAAAGCCAAAAACCCTAAAGAAAAACAATATGGAACTTATTTCACATCTTCTGCTATAGCACACTTTGTAATCGCTATTAGATTTACAGTGATTCCTCAGTGAGGTGTCATAAAACTTGTTTGCTGAAAAATTTAATGGGTTCCTCAGCTCATGTCCACCCAAAGCTTCCTGACACAGTCTTTGTCAAGATAAGGTTTGAATTAAGTAGTTCTTACTCACTTAGAAAACATGTAGGCACTGAGGTGCAGTAATAGTTGCTCTATTTTGTTTCAAAAAATATGCTTTATTCCGAAATTGTCCTTTAACACAAAGTAATGAGAGGAGCTCATAGCAGTTGGATTGGGATAAAGAACGTTGATGGTCAGTGAGACGGTGATATAAACAGGAATAATAATGATGTTGTATCTTCTCTAAACACTGTAGCCTTTTGGGTTATTTGATAAGTCTGGAAGATCTAATTTATGTTTTATTAATATTTTAAAACTTATTTTTGTTGGAAAAAATGTCATCCGGTAGACTTTTCATCTGTCTGTACTGCATTCACCCAAAGTAGGACATAAACAAATCTTACCATTGATACCACAGGAACTATCACTTGTAATCCACACATGTGCAACAATTTTTTGAGGGGGCATGGGGTATATTCAAACAACGTAAAACTGAGTACTTCAGTAATCAGCTTATAGATAATGTGAACGACGTGCAAAAGACAGCTTCATTTGAAAAAACCCAGGCCAGTAACATGTTGGTCAGTCCCTCCATACTTGCTGACCTCCGTGCTCTGTCTGTGGCATTCAGGCGCAAGTCCAATGGTTCTTACTCAAGCTGTAAATCTTTAATTACTGCTCACTTTAGTTTTCTAAAAACTAAACAGTTCACTTTTTAGGGTCAAGTGAGTATTTGGGGTAGCAGGACAGTATATGAGGGATTGAGTCGAAATAAAGTACACTGTGTGTGTTCATGGTAATGAAGGAATATGTCACCCAGGACAACAATGGAGCTCTATAGCACAGAAGAATAGGATATATCAGGCTTTAGATACACACAGAATACTTGTTAGGATCAATCATTGTGGATTGGGTCTGCTCACAACTTTTACTGATGTTGGGACCAGTTCTCGGGCCGCAACAAATATACAAATATTTGACCTTAGCCTTCAACAGGGGTGCAACAACAATGGAAAAAGTCCTAGAAAAACTGAGTTTTTAAGATGACCATAAATCTCCTGGGAGAAAGAAACAATTCTCAACCTGGCAATCATAAAGATTTTTCATCTTGCCCTGTGCAGATGCCAACTTGTCCCTGGCCACTTCATGGGCTTTATACAGCCTACAACTAATGCCATTCACATATTCAGTATGGTTTTGTGGCAGTTATGCCTCTTTCCAATTGTCCTACAAAAGCGCCAAGGGACCCTGTACAGTATTGCCAAAGACAAGGTCGTAAGCACTAAACCCTGTGCTCTCCTGGACCACTTCCTGGCTCTTAACAACATCCGGGGTAAGCCCTCTTCCAGTCTCTGTTCATTTGGGTACAGTATGCAGGCATCATGAACTAAAGCGTTTAATGAAAACGCTTCAAGGCGCCTTGGCTCTATACATGGTAGGCAGATGCCTGATTGTGATCAATGCGCAGTTGCTTTAAAACTTGTGCAAACAAACAAGATGAAAAATTTCAAAGGCTGACGTATAGCTAGTATTGGACATAGTAGAGCAGTCTCTGGCAAGGCTTGCTGGTCAGCTGACATGTATGGTAGGATTTTATGTAGGCAGAAATGTCTCTTTTCAGTCAGGGCCAAAAGAAATACCTCAAAATGCATATGTCATATGTCTTCCTGATGCCTAAGTGGCTAGACTCATCATGGGAAATCTGCAACACATTAATCTGAAACCTGGAAGGCACAACAACTTGGTAAATAGGTTCACCAACAAAATGATCCCCCTGAGGTCCCGACTTTTGTCATCAACACATCATTCTGAAAGAAATAGCACTGAGCTTGGTTTTTCACCTCAAGAGAAGGCCGAGCCATCTCCAGCCGAACCTTGAGAGAACCATCAGCACCATCTGCTCTGTCAGCAACTCACTGTGAGAAACAGACAAAGGAACATCAGGGCATTTCACATCATGCTGCTGTGAAGTGTCATCATTTTCAGGGGAATATGTCTCAACTTACATTCCATTGCGTGTGTCACAGCACATGGCCTACACACCTTAGGCAATGCAATCCGGGACCGAATTCCTAAACTGCCAATCACAAGCTAACTCCAAATGTGTCTTGTCAATGATAAGTGGGTAATCCCTATGTTTTCAGAGGGCCTATGTGCTGTCTGGTTTCCAGGGGCTGGTGGTGGTTGGGGGGGTTTGAAACTATTAAAAAGACATTTTAATTTACTTTAATTTTTTTTTCATGTGGTTTTCAACCATTATCCCTATCATATTTGTGAAAGAAAGCTGGCAACATTTATTGTACGTACTGTATATGGAAAAGTCTAGTCAATAGCATGTTTGAGATTTAATGAAAATATATGTGGATTACTTTAACTTGTAGAGTTTACCAATCACAAGAGGAGCAGCGAGACCTCTCATGCTGCATAGCAACATCAAAATTGGAGTTAAGTGTATCAACAACTGTATGGAGTAAAACTAGATGGGTCCTTAGAGTTTCTGGTTGGTGTTTGTGTTTTTTTCAGTCGCTAGCAAAACTAACCTACAATTACTTCAGGTAAGTAATGATCACAAAGGATGCTCTCAACTGCAATTTGGAACACAGTTTTTTTTATATGAACAAATTCTCTGACCAGCGGTTTTCATCAGAAAAAGACATTACATATGAACAAAGCCTAACTTTGTTTAATTACCAAGCCATATTAGATACAAATGTTGGTTCAGTCGAGGTATCTTTGTCTAAAGTCAACTAAATGACTTTGATGGCTAACATAATTTAATTCAGCACATGAATATCTATGTAAGTTGGCTTGGTGAGCAATATCGTCAGTTGTAAAATAAGCTTCATAAGTTATATCTTCTCACTACCTGCTATGGCTATAGTTAACACTCACAAGAATTGCTCCCTAACAAAAAAAGGCCATACATCATTTATTCTTTGTCGAGGCTTACCGTATCGATGGTTTCCAACATGCTTATCTAGTAACTACCATCCGTAGTTGACAGCACAGAGAAATATCCAACTGGCTGTTTGATTAGCTTGGTGATAAGCATCTGTCACACACCTATCTCACATTCGTTTGTCCAAACACTTATCATTGATTGGCAGGTCAATCCTGTTGCCAGTTTACCTTTCCATTTGAGATCAAGCCACCTTCTTTGTTTAGTTTTTTTTTTCTGTCAGTGCATAGAACTCTCACAGATGTTCTTGAATTCATTCTGATATGTCACCTAAATGCTTTTATACTTTCATTCAGCTTAAGGCACTCTGTAAAAAAACTTGGGCGCAGTGCCTAAGCCTTTCTATGGTAGGGGAAACCCTGTTAGCTTCAGGCACAAGCCCATAGGCCTTGGGAACAGCAGATTTCACCATGACATACTTCAAATCATCACTGTTTTTCCTGAGCCTCCTGAGCTTAACACACAATGCAATATTAACATGCAAGTGGAATCAGACCATCTACAGCTATAAACTCAGCTCTTCAGCTATAAACTCAAACAGCAAGAAGTTTCAGGATCTTTTTCATTAGTTCTATGAACTTACCTCAAATCGCTCATATATTAAAAAACTTTTACAGTGTGCTGCTTGGAACAGAGGGATTATCAGTAAGCAGAACATCAGCTGCAACTTTCCCTCTCTAATCAGAGTTAGTTTTTGCCTTTTGCCCTAGTCTCTATTTTCAGGCACAAGAAGAGCAATTCTTTCTGCTGTTCAAAAGCAAAACCAGCACCAGGACCCATTATGGAGACAGGAACAGCTTCTGCAGCCCCCAACAATTTAATCATTAACAAATTAAATTTCAAATTCGCGCTTACTGTCTCATTAATTCTTTTATCACCAACATGAGCATTGTAATAATCAGCTGTTATAACCAACTGATCTTTTTTGCACTCGTCTAAAAACCCTTCAGCTGGTGCCTCTATAAATGCGTTTACAACTACATCCATACTTTACAAATGATCACCACCTCACAGGAGAACAAGAGAATACAACGTGGTAAGGCCCACCAGTGCGCACAAAGAGAGTTCCCCACCATCTGACTACCTAACCACAAATGTAGCTCTATAACTCCCACTAGTCTTCACGGAGCGTGGCGGTGGTTACTTGTGCAGAAACAGCCTGCTGGCCGGAGAGAGGCAACCAGATAACTGGCAACCACCCCAAAACCACGGCTCTGCTCCCGAGCAATTTTGAGAAAAGGGAAAAAGAAAGCTCTAACCACTGTACCCCATCACTATCAGCGCCCTCAAACAAAACCCAAAAGGGAAAACGCTGCTAAACCTACCAGGGGAACCTCCTACAGGTCATGCACACACAGGTTGATCAACACTTACCCTCTCATGCTTATAATATCCACCACCAAAGACAGCAAACAGTCTCCTCAACCAAGAAAAACGACTGGTAAACATGCCCAAAATTAATGCCCAAAAGTACATCACCCAGAGTGCAACAAACTTAACTTATAAGGGTTACTACATCACCATGAAAGTGGGAATCCCCCACAATGTGCCGTTATTTTCACATGGGAGCCCATTAAAGGCTTTCCCCTCACACAGCCATTTAAACTGGAACAACATGTGCTATTGTCCCAACAAAGTGCTCCACTCAAAACAGGTTTATACAATAAGAAATACGATAAAACTTCACATACAGAAAAAGAAAAAAAAGATACCAAAAATTTCTGGCATTTCTTCAAAATGGACAGGCTGGTGATATGACCTACCTGTTAATAAGTGTTCCGTTCTTTACTAACAAGTAGGTGAGGTTACAAGCTCTTGAAATGAACAGGCAAAGTAAAGTGATTCCATATTCCCCACAGTAAAGACACTGTCTTTAATGAACCTGTCTCACTGTAAAGGGGAGCAGAGGGAGACCTCATTACATAAAGCACTTGCAGGTCCTTACCTCTCAGACGTGCCCAAAATATATAGCATATATGTGTGCTGTTGACCTGAGGGCCTCCCATTTTCTTCAGGGCTTTTTAAGCCTACCAAATTGCTTCCTGGTCATGGTCACAGTTCACATGCTCATCACTGACACAGAGGGCTGCAGTACAGCCATCAGTCATGGGGAAAATCAGATATGGGTCATTTTATGCTTTTTAACTGAGACATCAAGAGTGTACAAGGGCGGCATGTGCAAAGTTGAACACTGACAGGTACAGACTGAAGAGACTCAGGTGCAGGGAGAGTTTTACTATCTCAGCACAAAATGTGTGTCAGAGAATTAAGTGTAAATTCTTGCAGTGTGTCCATACAGAGTGATTGGCCACTAAAAGAGGAAAACAATTACAGATGACTTAGTGCCCCTTTTAAGTTCAATTTGATTTCAGACCTACATGGTACTTGGTGCCTTCTTGGTTAAAGACTTTTTTGTCTGTTTTCTCCGCACAGTTCTTAAAACTGTTGTAAAAACATAGACAATGAGCTGTGAGAAAATATTAATATTTAAGGGTCAATTGGGAGACACACAAAACCAGGAAGAGTATCTGTAATGTAACGCCATAAATTATTCAATTTTTTTATTGAGTTATATATTACTGTATAATTTAGTGGTTGGTATTATACTATTTGTATTATGCTCTTTCTCTGTGATTTACAGCCACTTAATTTTCCAACAGAGCTTCATCTTACCTAGTATTAGGGCTAATACTAACTATCTTTTTTCATTCTTTAACTAATTTAGTATTTAATCTATCAATTATATTTCAGATTAGTTGATTAATCATAAAATGTCAGAAAGTAATGACAAATCCCATTACAGACCTTCGTTGGGGTAAAAGCATATTCACACAATACTATTTACAATAAGTTTCAACCAGCCAGACTAGCTAGAGGGATCTTGGAGACTGTGGCTCTACCTGCATCACCAGAGATCCAGCTTTCGGGTCCTCTTTGTTCTCTTGCCACCTATGACCAATCTGAAGAGCTGGTAAATAATTTTGGGTGAAGCAGTTGAAGAACTGGTCACTCGGGATATGATTGTATCTCTACTATTTTCTGCTAAGTAGCTAGATTTCAGGTATGCCTGAGTACTGGATCAAGGTCAACTGGATGGAGGATGTCTGAAGTCAGATCACACCTGTGGAGACAATCTCCAAACCAAATCAGTTTGCTCTCAGAATCCAACTCAGGTGCCACAGTTAACAGCCGGCTGTCAGATCATAATGGTTTTCCCATCTCTGCTGTGCCACATCATTGGGGACATGGGTGTGCTGGGCTTGTCTAAAGACTGTCAGTTAAGCCTGTCTGGAATCCTCAGCTGAGGGAGTGTAATCATTGGCCGCCGCCCCCAGTAATGAGTGGGCTTTGGCCTCATGCAGTTCCTGAGGGTTGTCGAATTAATTAGGATCTGGAAGTCTCAGTTAGGCGTTGACTTTTATCCAGCCAGAGAAGGCAGGTTTCCTCATCTCTTCGGGGAGTTCAGGAGCAACATTGTCCGGTTTGACTGGCCATAGTGAAGTATGTTGCCACAACAAATCAAGGCCTTTACTCCAGCGATTGAATCCCTTTAGCTGGAACAGAGTCTTTCCGTGGGTGATATCATCCGCCAGATTATTTGGTGAGTCAACGAGCGCCAGGATTGTGGATCTATGAGTTCTTGGATTTCGGATATCTTTGTGCCGACAAACAACTTTTATTTTCAACACTCTGACTGCAGCTAGTTCAGGACTGTGGGGGAATTCGTCCAATATATGGAGTCATGGGTGTCCAGGGTGAGCTCTTTTTTCAGTGCTGCTGCCATTTGGGCTCTGGTAAGAGAAGGACAGTGTTCTAGTCTTGGCATTGAGAGTTGCCTTTTGAGGACAACTCAGGATCTTGCTGCCAGAAAGGCCTTGGAGAGGATTTTGAAATTGTTACAGTGGTTTAGGAATTGATATTTAGTGTAGTAAAAGGGGCCGAATTTTGTCGGTGGTTCTCTAGCCTTTCCTAGAACTTCTGGATTGACTGGTGGCTTCATATTTCTTTCTCTTTGCTCGCTTCCTGTACTCTAACCTCATACTCCAACCATTCTGCCAGATGTACAAGAGTTGGGATTGGTGTTTTACAGAGGATGATATTCCTCTTGAAATTAACTCTCAAATTATGTGGCAACTTGGCTAAGTTCCTTGAGACATGGAAACCATATTTGAATTCAGTTTGTCCAATATCTCCCATATCATCCAAAATCCCAACCAAAGCAAGCACATTCAAGGCAAATTTCCAGAGAGTCTTACTGTAACCACTCTTAATGTTGGGTTCATCTAATGTGGGTTCATCAATTAACTGAGAAATGCACTTCAGTCCCAGCTGATGTAGTCTGCCATATGGTTCAGTGATGTCATCCGTAGTTTCACTTTAAGGGCACCAACTGTTGCAGTATCAATCAGTGATTAGTGAGGCCTCCTCAAACTTGAGGTGATCCAATGGAATCTGAAATTTGAACTGTTCTGTGGCAGCCAAGGGCAAAATGTGATCAAGTGCAACCTTTAACAAGGTGAACTTTCGTGGATCTTCATTCACAAGATAAGGAGTAGTCGGTGTTGGTCCATGATATATTGGCTTACAATTGGGCAGTGATATAGAGTGATGACGTACCAATGTGATGTGCTGTCTAAGTTCAGTTCGCTGTCGGTGATGATGACAAGAAGATTCCCAGCGGCAATAAGGTGAATGATAATGCTCAAGAGCTCTTTGATTGTAATACACTTGTAAGTTATGGTTAACAGGTGAGCTTGTTATCTTGTCCTCTTATGTGGTTTATACCCTACCTCAAAGTCATCAAGGTAATGTTGCTGGTGTGTAGAGTGGCGGGGTCTACAGCATTGCTGGTAAGAACGTGATGAGACAGTGTCCACTATTAAGGGGAGTTTATTGAACCAATTCACAGCACAGCCCTCTTCTTTTTCCATTCCAATTGTTAGTTACGTGTGGTTTCTGCAGAATAAACAAGAAGAAAAGATTTGAATTGGTCGCATTTAAAGAATGCAAATGATTTAAAAAGGCATAACACTTTTTAACACCAAGCGCTTGGATATTGCTGTATGTGTGTTTGTGTGTATGTGTACAAATTTGTCTGCCTGCTATCCCATATAACTACAGAAAAAAACTGAAGTGCAGGAACAGGAAGCTGGATTTAGGGTATCAGAGAGACTAGTACCCTCAACAGTTTAAATGCAGCCCTGCAGAGGAAAAAGGCCTAGAAGAGACTGAGCCTTCATTCACCAAATCTTTCTTTCTTCAATCCACCTACCCATTCATACTTTGCCTATATGCTCTCCTCTGTGTTATCTTTGACCTTTCTTGAGAGCATGGCAAAAGAAGCAGACTGCCATCAATGGCTGGCTGTGAGGATAGATAATAGTGAAACAAGACAAAACAAACAGTATTTTGAAGCATTTTGCATGCAGAGAGCATGTGGTTGTAATGATCACTGAGCCATTAAAGACCAAAAAGTTCAAAGTAAAGTAGACAAGCCACAAGTACTTTGATGCCTCCCAGAACTCACAGATAAACATTATTACCATAGTGATTTGAGATGCAGAGTGATAGGAGAGGTTTGGACTTTTTTAGTCAAAGGTTGAGAAGTTTGATTTGATCATGGTGACTCATTCAGAGGATACTGACATCAGGGCTGTTAACAAATGTTCAGTCTCATTCAGTATTTTCTTTCCTTTCATTTGATTTTGTAACTTTGGACCCAAGTCTGTTACAAAAATTCTATTGATGAAGTAAAGGTTTTCCGGAAAACATTGAAAATTATTTTATAGCAATGACAATGCACAGAAAGTACATCCAAACAAGATGTTTTCCACTCTCCTTAAATGTCTCCTCATTTTTCTCACTCACATCTTTCCCTTGCATCTTAAGCCTTTATGCTTAAGTGACAAGGAAGAGATTCAGGGGAAAGGAGGAGCCACATATCTAGTCAAATGAGATGTTTTCCCCTCTCAAGCA
This sequence comes from Xiphias gladius, assembly GCF_016859285.1. NCBI lineage: Eukaryota > Metazoa > Chordata > Actinopteri > Istiophoriformes > Xiphiidae > Xiphias > Xiphias gladius. Next base: position 26,578,737 of record NC_053410.1, read on the forward strand.
TTCTATGAAGCAGTAGTTTAGTTAGAAATAATGTAAAGTTTGGCCCTTGCACATAACTGGGTGGCACAAGGATAACTTAAATCTATAAATCTTAGATAAGCCTAGAAGAGACAAACCCTCAGTTACGTTATATTAAATCAAATATAAAATAACACTTTTGAGGTATCATTATATTATTATTGTAAACAGATGCTTTATACCAGTTACCGTGTATGATGTGCACACACTTTTTTTGTATCACAGAATATTTAATTTTGTAACAAATCAGAAAACAACCATATGCAACAACAACACAGTGTAGTCAAATTTAGTTCTAAATAAATTGTTTCATAAATTGATACTCCATTTCCAAAACTGCAAATGTCAAGCCTTGGGCAGCTACAGGTGGATGACAAATTTAAGGCAAAAACTGAATAAATGAGTGGAGAAAAATAACAAATACAGATGCTTCCACACAGGTGCACTGCATGGTACAATTAAGAAATTAACCTCCATTCATGCTCTGTGGCATGTATAAAAATACTGAGCAGGACCAGTTAATTCTGATTTTGTATCAAGATGGCAAGAGGAAAAGATCTGAGTGACTTTGAAAGAGGGTAAATTGTTGGGGCACGGATGGCAGGAGCTTCAGTCACAAAGACTGCTCAACTGGCTTGTGTTTCAATAGGAAAGTGACTTAAATGACATGTGCATTTAGATCTAAATCTGGGAAAGACATAACTAAACAGGGTTGGAAACTGTGGTCAACAGAGCACATTTGATGACCATGATGCATTGACTTTACCTCACGTGCCTGAGAATGTCAATACAGGATGTGACCAGACTGTCAGTAAGAACAGTCTACAATTACATAGAGAGGGATATTACATTAGGGCTGCATTGCATAAACCGCTCATTAAAAAGATGAATGCACATTTGAGAGTTCAGTGATGCAATAACCAAAGCCACTGGTCTACAGAGATGTGGAAAAAAGTGATATGGTTAGATGAGTGATCCTTCACCATATTCTCGATGAGTGGGCGACTGCATGTGTGGCGTAAACCAAGAGAATGGTACAGGCCTGACTGCTTGACCCCTACAGTGAGGGGATCCAGTGGCTCTGTCATGCTTTGGGGGGCATTTTGCTGGCATGGCTCCGGTCCACTTGTCCCTTTAAAATGTCACTGCAAATCAATACAAAGTTGTTCTGAGTGACCACATTTATCCTACTATGTAACATTTCAATCCTGATGGGGGTGGTCTCTTCCAGGATGACAGTTCCCCCATCCACAGGGCAGGAGGGTTCACTGAATGGTTTGATGAGTATGAAGATGATGTGAATCAAATGCTATGGCCTTCGCAGTCACCAGATCTCAACCCAGTTGAATTCCTACGGGAAGCAGGTGAGCTCAGTACTTTGTGAGGGAGGAGGGGGAGAGGTACCTTGAGCTGTGCAGTTTGACTGTCAGTTTGGAAAGCTGTCTAAGACCTGGGCAGCTGTGAGAATGCTCGTCATTTTCTTTGTGGCACATTTTCTAACCCTTTTATACATATTGGTCGCTACAATCAGGGGCGCCTTAACATTAGTGTATGCCCTGCGGCTATGGATGTTTTGGAATTAATATGCATAGCCTCAGAAAAGCTAAATAACAACAACATAAGTGCTACCAGATTGGTGATTTGAAGAATTACCAAAAGTGGATATATCGTGTTTACACAATATATGCGCTGATCATAGCTATGCACGGGAAATCTCTCTGACCTCCGTGGCCCATTATTGTTCATGGTGGTGGTGCAAACCTTGCAAATACATATTATCATTTATAATATTGTAGTGTGTTGGGAGCAGGTGGGTGGGCTGCGCTTTGCAGCATGCTCTGAGGCAATGTGTTTATGGACAAATGTTTAAGTTAAATGTGTGTTTTAAATCATCACATGTTACACGGTACACGGTCATTAGCAGGGGTGGAAAGGGTACTGGAAAACTGTACTCAAGTAAAAGTACAGTTACTTAAATGAAATTTTACTCAAGTTGAAGTAAAATTACTTACAATTAAAATGTACTATGAGTGTACGTTACTGCGTTACATTTTTAAAAGGGGGAAGGGGAGTAATATCCCTCTCTATGTAACCATAACCTCTTCACATGAATTTTGTTTTTACTCTGTAATGATTTTGACTTCAAATGTAGCATATTAAAATACTATCTATCTTCTAACGTTAACCTGGTATAGATCCTGTTCTTGAATAAGGATACAATTTTATAGAATGGCCATTCTATCATCTTGGCTTTTATTTTGATATATTTACTTGATATATTTACTATTTACTACTTCATTACTCACAGTGTAATTCATTGTATGTGTCTACTGGGACAGGAAACAGAACGCTTCAGAACTTGACTGAGAATCCTCCGGTTTTTAAGTATCAAAGTAATCCAGTGATAATTGTCAGTACTTCCAATGGTACACAGCAAAAGGAACTGTTAATAGTTAATTTGGCAAACTTTGTTTATATTGATGTTCAAGCTCATATTCATTACATTAAATCAGGAAACACCATTGCCCCAGCGTATTTGCTGCAAACTTATCAAGTGCAACACACAAAGAAGTCAATAACTTCCTGGTCACACATATCAGACAGATTAAATATCAAAAACAAATTTGGTCCCCTGCCTGTTTTTTAATTCCCTTTTTTGATATGAGCATAAAATCAAAAGTTCAAAAAACAAACCGTTATTTTTTTTGTGTTGGATTCATAAATGAGTAAAGAAATACAAATTGTTAATTTTCCAATTTGGGATTCTCAGTTAAATATGTAAAGAACGAAGCAGAAATTGTGACTTAACTTGGGGATTCATAACTCATGCACGAAAGGGCTAAGCTTTGTTTTGGCATGACCCACGCACAGAGTATACGTTAGCAAAAGTCAGCCGAGGGTCCATGGTCATGATTTTCTGTCCACAGATGTACAGTTGGATCACCTGTCAGGTAATGAGGTACTGTCCCAATACTTTGCAAACTGTTTGACAACCATCTGCACATGCACAACGCACCTCAGTTTAGACTGAGTACAGATCAGACAGACAAACAAAACACCTGCAATTTTGCTATAGAGTCTTACTAGTACTGGGGTTAAAAATGTAATTCCTGTCCTAAGGACAGTGCTAGAGGTAAAACCATGGATTATTAAAATCAAAAGGGCTCCACCATAGCATAATGAATTCATTTGGCCCGTTTTGATGGTATAGGAAGAATGGTGTGGATAAGGTCAGGGGGGTCATCAAAATCACTGGTATTCATCCTGAGAGGAACACACTTTTTTTTTTTTTTTTTTTAAATCTGGCCATCATTTTTCAAGATACATTTTCTTGGACTAATTACATATAATTATAATTAGTTGACCTGACAGTATATGTAAGTGTGTTTCCATCGAAAAGTATTGCAATGTTTAACCGAATTCTGAAGACATCGGCAAAAGAAAATGCACATTAATGTGCGTTTCCACAACCGTTATGCAAACTGTAACAGTTGCTTCATCCAGATAAAACACTGGCGGTGCTAATTTGCCGGTCTGGTGCCATTAAACCATTGCAGAAAAAGACATCTCCTCATCCCTCTATACATATCCATTTTTGTTTGCCACTATTTTATGTCTTTTTGTGGATCTTTAAGCCACACGCTTCATATACGTCATGATCAATTTGCTAAAACTGTTTGGATTGCACTAGGTTGCATTTTGCCTTTATCAATACAGCATCTTTTCCACCTCAGAAAGCTTTTTTTGCAATATTTCAAGATTGTTTCAAATTTCCAGCAGTTCCACTACTTTTTTTCAAATTCAAGATGTTAATAAATACAGATGGACGGAAGCCAACTTAGCAGTTTAACACAAAGAGCCAGGAGGTCACCAAAATGTTTAAGAATAATCCTCTGGGGAAAGCGTTGAAAACGATAATTTATTCATGTAATTAAAGTTACTTTCAGATGCTCTGAGTGGGGTAATGTCAAATGATATCTCAAATTCTTAAGCTTGTCATATCATTACATAACCTACCCTTCAACCTGTCTAACCGATCACTTGTTCCTGGTCCGTCCTAAGTGCCTCAGAGCCTCTGTTCCACCCCCTCTGTTACAGTAGCTATTTGGGGGATGGGCAGACAGAGGTGGTAGGTAAAATCATCACCCTCACTCATCACCTACGGTTGTTCATCACCATCAATTGGATTTCGACAGCTTTATGCATCCTGGGTTCTAACCCAGAGATCGACTTCCTCCGGCAGAGATAATATAAATCATACCAGCTGCCCTCTATCTGTGCCTTCACCCACCACAACCACACACAATCACTCTATTCATCTCAAGGAGTAAAATGAAACTGATCTCTATGGACAAACTGCATTAGTCCAGAACAGTAACAGGATACAGTGAAGATCATAACTCTGTGTAAATAAAGTATAACTTAAGGCCGGAGAAAAGAGGTTCATGTGAAGGTTGGATAGTCTCCGAACTAGAGCATGAACCTCATTGCCCTGCCGGTGGGTCAGTCAGTAAAAACTTGTGTGATGGATCTGATGAAATGGTGCAGCCATAGAGCCTTATAGATGACCTGAGGTAATCTGTCAGTGAAGAGTGTGGAGTTAAGATTAGAAAAGAATTTTCCCAACCTTTAACCTGCTTAATGAAAAAGGGGGGGGGGGGGGGCAACTAAATCTTAAGTGTAAGAACTTACAGAAGCCACACAAAATCTTCTTACTGGCTCGCTTCTCTAACCTTTAGGCCACCAATGCCCCCTAACTATCAGGGTAAAAGCAAAGCAGTCTCTAGTTCAAATTTTCTGAAATATGAGACAGAACTGATCTTGTTGCGTGCCCTTAAGGTTCATGACATTTCACTTTGAAGAGGCAAAATATTAACATACTCTCATCTTAGTGATTGATGTTTGTTGAGGCAGTGTCAGCTTGTGTTGCTGGTGTCACCAGTCTAATTTTAGGAATTCTGATGCCTAATCAGCAACTAATTAACTTTTTCTCCCCATTCAACTCTTCACTCTCAACTCTCACTCTCAAGTATTTTCTAAACTGTCCTTGTCATAAGATGACCTTGTTTACTGTAAACTACAGCAGTAAGTGTCTTCTTCCAGCAGGAAACATAATTTCTGCAAGTACAGTGTAAGCCATGGTGAAAGTCAGTTGAAGCTGTTCTGATCCTTTAAAGGAAATCAGGGTAGTTTTGGTGAAAATGATTTAAAACAGGGGGACTTGGGTGTGTACAGGAGCTTCTGTTGGCGCTGGAGCGAAGCATAAAGTTTCGCTCACAGCTTTTATACACACCCCCTCTTTTTTTTTGTATTCTGTGTATTTTTTTCAGGTGTCAGTCCTAGATTAATACAGGTAATATTAATGTTCTTTGTTTAACTTGAAACCTAATCTTCTGTGCTGTGAGAGCAGACAATGGCTGTATGACGCAGTCATGGTCGGCACCCCTTCACAGTGAATGTTTTCTAAAGGGCAACCCACCACAGACAACCCCCACACCTCACACACATGTCATACACATGTCATAAACCGATACAGACGTGTTTTGAAAAAACATGTCTGAAAAATGAAGTCAGTTGATTTATGCTGCTGTGACTATTTACAGGTCGATGTTTACCTTAATTAAAGGATGCTAACTGTTTAAAGGTATATCTGGCTTTTTGTACACAGGACATCGTGAATTGATTTGGTTTTTCATTTCCCTTTCTTAGTCACCAGAAGTATTCTACATCTTTGCTGGCTGAAGAGGTGCTTGGTCTTAAGATATCTCTTGAGCTCAGTGATGCATTTCAGTTGATGGCAGTGAGCTTCCCCTTTTCATGAAACGCTCTTAGCCAAGTCACTTTGACTCTAGAACCTGATTTTCTTTCGGATAGTTCAGGCTCAGTTACCTCAGCCCATGTTGAGGGCTGAGATGTATTAGCATTCTTTGAACTTTATTTACACTGAAAAATCCTTCCATGGCTCCTCTGACAGTCCCTATTTCTGACTGCTGTGGATCAGGTAAACTCTTGTGCCAGAAAGCGCACTGCGTTATGATAAATAGCAACTCTGGGATGTTGTCACCAGTCTTAGCTGTGATACAATTGCATATAGCATTTTCAATATGGTCATTTCAATATTTACTGCCAATTGCATCTGTTTTAATGCATTTGAAAACATAGTATAAAATGTAATAAATGTTGCCCCTTTTTTGATGTGGTATTAAAGTGTTGAGTTAAACGTACAGTATAAAACGAAAGGAAAGAAATCTTACAGCAGCTTTGGTCAGTCGATAAGGCACCCCAGTGTGCACAAAGTTTAGGAATCACTGCTCTTACCTACAAAACAGTAGACAGTATTAAAAAAAACAGAACAATACTGTGAACTTCCTCTGGCATGGACACTGAAGTGAATGAATTGTGTCATGAGGGGAACCAAAGACATTAAACGGGAAACCTAGACGAAAGGAAACACTAAAGAAGGTCAGACATGTCCATTAAACCTTCCGTCAAGAAACTTGATAAGATTCCCAGTTGCTGTGTCAGTAACCACTCTCCTCTCATTTCCTTTCCTCTCCCTACCTCTCTCTGTCTCTCACCAGTGATTGTCTCCCCCTGACTCCCCAACCTGCAAAGTCCATCAGGACCTGGGAGGAGAGAACCCAGTCCCACACATACAACAGCCACTGAAAAACAAACCAACTGAACAAAAGAAAGACAGCTGCTAAGGAGCAGAAAACTTAATCTGAAATGCCTGGATGCTGCCATAAAAGAAAGAGGAGGTGGGGGTGCTCAGTCCGTCCTAAAGAAGGGACTTTCTGTGCATTTTGTAGACCAAAAGTAACTGAAAATGTCACCTGCCATATATACTCCAATCTGGGAATGGTTAAAAAGAAACAGGCAAACTTCCTCCATGCTTGGGTGAAAAATGAAATAAACTCAAATTAACAGGTTGTGTCAAAAAAAATCAACGGCCAGAGGATAAGCCCTAATACTTTTGTTCACCCCTAACCTTTCCTATAGCAACAGCATTAGACGTCAGGCTAACATTACCACATGTACACAGTAAATATTCTTATTTAATTGGCATTTTATGTAATGTTGCATGAAATGAAAATTATACTGTAGATATTCATGGTCCCCTAAAGATGATTCCTAAACATTTTGGTAACCTTGTGACCTTTTGTGTTGCACTACCATCAGGTCAAATTTTCAAATTAAACCAAAATTTTGGTTTCCAAGAAAATGAATTTTAAAAAAAAATGGCTGGATTTCCATGAAATTTTCCATGGTCTCTATGCTACCCAGAAGATGGTTCTTTTTTTGTGACACCTCTGACCTTTCCTATAGTACCACCATTAGGCCATAATATCCAGTTGTAACCAAGAAAATATTAAAATTCTTGTTCCCCAGAACATAAACTATTTAATTTTAGTGGCTAATGATGCTCAAGACATTTATTATCTCCACTACTTATATGTTGTTTTGTTTTTTTTATAGGCTATGTTCAGTGCTTTTGCAAAATAAACATACAAAGTTACCTAGAGCACTGTTTCTCAACCAGGTCTGTGGACCCTTATTGAATCTTACTGGTATCACAGGGGGTCCAAGATTTTTTTTAAATAATTGTATGTACACATTTTGTTTTCATAAAAAGCAGACAATCAGGCTAATATAATACTTTCATTTTTCAAAATAATCATTATTAGATTACACAAAGCACTAAGTGTGTGTCCAAGATGCATTCCTGAAGACAAAGGCTGATGGCTGAGCCTGTTGCTGAGCCTGCACCTTGTCAACAACAGCTGCGTTGTTGTTTAAAAATCCTCAGTCACTTTCTAAACGGGATCCATTCAACCATAATACTGCACGTTTTCACAGCTCACAGCTAAATATACATAATGTTTACGTGTCAGTGAGACGAAAAAGATGCTTGGGTTGCAGTTAAGCACTAAGAGTTTGTGGGTCATTCTATTAGTGTAGACAGCTGTACTGATTCAAATTGAAAGATATCTGTTCAAGCAGCAACATTTCTGGTGTCCAGTATGTGATGCAGCTACATCGCGTTCCGGCTGCATTATGGCTCTTTCACATCTCCTCCATGATTCAAATTTCACTGGAAGTGTTTCAAAAGCGGTTCATCTTCAAGCAGCCTCTACCTCAACAGCTAGATCTTGTCAAGCAATGTTTGCAAAAAAAATGTGGTAGTAAGAAGTCAAAACTATTAGCCTAGTTTCTAGTTTCCATATGATCATTGTATTCTTCAGTGCCTCTACCACCAGGACTTTGGTCAAAGACACACACAGTGTTTTGTAGAGGGAGCACTGAGCACTACATTCTGTTTAATTTAAGGGCCTCTCGGTGGGACAGAAGGATATATCAACACAGCTGTTTGAATGTCGCTGAGCTTGACCTCACTGATGTTGTGAAGTGTGCTGGTGTCTGTTTTCGGATGCCTCAGGACATACTCAGGAGGTAGGAAACAGATCATACGCACCATAACAAAATTTCAAAAGATAATTATTTGCTGACCCAAAAGGCAGAGAGATGGCAAAAAGTCATCAGCCTTCGCCGATAAGTATATAAAACATTTGATAGGCTAATGCACAGCTGCAGAGAGAAATGGACCAGCACTAGATCAGCATTAGCCCCTTAAAAGTGTTATATACTTATCTGCAAGTGCTGGCCACTTTTTTGCCATAAAGTACTGTAGGAAACAATGCTCTCTACATGGGCGGATGTCCTGACAGAATCAGCAATGTTTGGAGCAAATTTTTTGTACAGCTTTTATTCTTGTTTTTCAAGATATATTTTGTATCCTGAAGAGCGATTCTGAATAATGTCCTCGACAGAGATGAAAGCTTGACAACACATTTGACTAATAATATGGGGCAAGCCCTTTTGTTTTTGGTGGCTTTCAATTGTAATTGCTTTTTAACTAAGCTACAGAAATGATACTTCGTCTAAATGAAGTGAACGATGAAGTTAGCAAACTTTAGCTCTGTTTGGCCAAACAACAGCTGCATTTGCCCAGGGTGAAGACCGACTGAACATGTTGCGACACAAGGTGAAGTTCATCACTATTCATTTTCTGAGGCGAGAGATTTGCAGCATATAATGTATGACAAAACACAGATTCATTTTGTTTTTTATGTTAAATCCCACATACCAGTGTTGCCTTGACATACGTCAACTCTCCAGAAAAGCAGCAATTTTATCATATTTCACATTTCATCACATTTCACTCCCTGGATCCTGCACAATATGTAAATTTCTGCCACTAGGGGTCTCTTAATCAAAACAATAAGGAAAGATGGAGCTTGGTGATTTCGTGAACTAGCGTGAGATCATGGGAGTTATCTTCACCACCATTGCCATCAATGCAGTCATGATTCATATAAAAAATTTAAAAATCGATAGATTTATAGTGAGAGTAATCATTATCTGCAGCCGTACACAAATCAATGGGGGACAAGAAAAAGGCACTAAAAGGATTCTTTAAAACAGATATCATCTACATTACTCCAGGGCTCAGACTTACGTAAATGGTAGTTGTGTCCACGTGATGCCCATGTGAACATGCACCTGTTTTAAATACACTCTTGACTAATCCATTCCTCATGCAGCCAGTTTTAGTGGACTGCTAGCTAATTGTGGGTTAGCTGACTTACAGAGAACACTGTGTTTGAAGAGAACCAGGTCTGTTAGAATAAGCGAGAGGCACCTAATCAGGGACTTTGAGGTAAACACCAGCACTCATGCTGTGTTGTTATGATTGATGTCAGCTGTGCAGTGGTGCAGAAGACCTACACAACTCTCAGTGCACAAATGTGATTGCTAAGCCGTTTCATGTCCTACAGGAAAATGATACATCAAGTCTTTGGTAGGTATTTCTGTGAACATGAATGCAACTCAATATGCCCTGGAAGTTTTCCACTGCCTGCTCCAGGCATCACAGCTTCAAACGCCTGATGTCACAAACAAAAAAACAAAAACAAAAAAAAAGAACAAAAAAAAAGACTTAGCAGTGAAAGTGGAAACAGCTTGGGAGTGTGTGGATGTCAGCAGTTATAGTGAACAATATATTCTCTTTGGCTTATGCACAACATAATGCCTGAGAGTAGCTTTCAGAATTATACTGTAATCAAACATAGGATAGCGGGTTTGCCTTACTCGTAGTACTTGTTTGAGTAAACAACTTGAATACACACACTCTTTCTCTCTCCCTTTATCTTTCTCTATCAACTCAGACGGTTGAGGCAGATAGCCACCCACCCTGCGCCTGGTTCTGCTCAAAGTTTCTACCTGTTAAATGGGAGTTTTTCCAAGCTTCAATTTACCATCATGAAGTTCTGGAATTTTCCAGGTGGGTTGGTGTTGTGAAGGCTGGTCTTTTTTCCACAACCCCTGCATTATATAGCCAGATATTCAAAAGGTCATCTTGGCTACAGCGACACGGCTGTAGTTAGTAATACTAATACTCACTAAAACTATCTATCACTCTTTGCCAATACATGGATAGAAAGACAAAATCCGCAGCTGGTGGTGTAAAGAAGGTTCGGCAAAAAAAGGAAAAGGCTTTGCTGGCTGACGCTACAAAGTGTGCTAAGATAACAAACTTATTGAAGCAGTCTGTGGGTGATGATGATGATGATACCTCCTGACACCTTTAGATTTTCTCAGTCCTCCTGATTAACTGTATGATCATTTTGGAAGATGTAGTGTGTGGTGTTGTTGAACTAAATTGTGTTATACAGAGAAGTGCTTCTGTTATTTCACCTACCCTCATTGATATAACTGGGATGGACAAAATAATAGAAAAACCTGTCGATATAATACAAAACAGTTAAACAGCATCATAAACTACATCTTCCCAAATTACCATGAAATTGAATCAGCACCTCTCGGAAACAATTTCAGAACAAACTGAACATTATAACCTTCATGAAGGAAAATCTATTGCTGAACTGCTGTATTAGAATGCATTAGTTTTACTTAGGTGTACCTAATAAACTGTCAACTGAGTGTATAGTAGCGTGTACAGTATGTCACACCGTTTGCTGAAGCTTATTAATGACTAAATTGCTGACTTTAGGACTCTGGTTACCATGATGGTGCAGTTTTATGCAGCAAAACTTAGCTACTGTTCTATTCTGTGTTGCACTGAGGTCCATGAGGAACAGCATTTCGTTCCCCTGTATATCTATCAAGCATATGTGTGGAAATGTTAATGAACCTGAACCTGAACCCGAGCAAGCACAGAAACCACACTGCTTTTTAAAATCTGTATGGCTCCTTTATTGTCTTCAAAACACCTCATTATTACTATTGTGTCCTAACGTAGTTTTAAACTTCTTCTGTTTTTGCCAATCTGTCATTACATACCCTCAAATCTTCACTATTTTAAGTAGTGCTACAATGCTTTGTTCTGTAGCAAGCTGCTGTAAGTTGTAAGGGCAATAGTAACAGTCACACTTTATGCAACTTAGAGTCGCAAGACCCTAATGAATCAGTGAAGACAAAGCTGCAGCACCTCGTCTGGAAAAGGGAAAGATGGGCAGGGAAGAACAACATGGAGCCGCCGCCCACAGGGATAGGCAGTCGGGTACAAGCTGGGAAGCAGGCAAAGGCAGGGACCTAGGCGTGCTGACTCCAGGCATTCCAGACTGGTCCTAGGGATGTGGAATGTTACCTCTCACAAGTGCCCTGCTGAGCACCGGGGTGCTGGAGTTCTCCCTGTAGAACGAGAGGGTCGCCTCAATGTGACTGCAAGTCGCTGAGGAGAAGGCTCTGGACGTTGTGTGTGCTTATGCACCAAACAGCACCTCAGAGTACCCAGCCTACTTGGAGTCTCTGCGTGGTGTCCTGGAAAGGATTCCACTTAGAGTCTATAGTTCTGCTGGGGAACTTAAACGCTCACATGAGCAATGTTGGACAAACCTGGAGGGGCATGGTTGGGAGGAACAGCCTGCCTGATCTGAACCTGACTGGTGCTGTGTTATTGAATTTCTGTGCTAGACATGGCTTGGCCATAAGAAACACCATATTCGAGCATAAGGTGGTTCCTGGTACCAGAACACCTTAGGCCAAAGACTGATGATCAACTTTGTGTTCATATCATCAGACCTGTCAACCGATCACCACCTGGTGGTGAGTTGAATATGATGGCGAGGAAGGCTGCCGGACAGACCTGGCAAACCCAAACGTGTAGTGAGGCTAAACTGGGAACGTCTGGCAGAGGTCCCTGTCCGTGAGGGCTTCAACTACCACCTCCAAAAGAATTTCTTATACATCTTGAGAGAGGCTGGTGACATAGAATCTGAGTGTGCCATGTTCAAAGCCTTAATTGCAGAGGTGGCAGGTAGGAGCTGTTGTTGGAAGGTCACCAGTGCCATTTGTGGCAGCAACCTAAGAACCCGCTGATGGACACCAGCAGTGAAGCAAGCCCTCAGGCTGAAGAAGGGGGTCCTTTTGGGCTTGGTTGGCCCAGGGGTCTCCTGAAGCTGCAGACACGTACCAGGATGCCCAGAAAGGCTGCAGCTTCGGCAGCCGCAGAAACATTAACTCAGGTGTGAGAGGAGTTCAGGGAGGCGTTGGAGAAGAATTTTTGGTTGGCTTCAACCAAGTTCTGGCAAACCGTTTAATGACTCAGGAAGGGAAAGCAGGGCTTGGCTCAGGCTGTGTTCAGCCGAGGAGGAAAACTGCTGACCTGAACCGAGGATATTGTCAAGCAGTGGAAAGAACACCTTGAGGAGCTCCTGAACCTGACCACCATGTCCCCTGTGGAGGAGGCAGAAGACTCAGTGGAAGCCTCCCGCACATCCCTAGCAGATGTCACTGAGGTAGTCAAGAAACTCCTCAATGGCAAGGCACCAGGTGTGGATGAGATTCACATTGAGATGCTGAAGACTCTGGACATGGTTGGGCTGTCTTGGATGAGACGCCTCCTAAGTATCGCCTGGAGGTCGAGGACAGTACCTGTGAAGTGGCAGACCAATTTTCAAAAACATGGATCAGAGGGTGTGCTCCAATTATCATGATATCACACTTCCTAGCTTTAGGAAAGTTTATTCCAGGGTACTGGGAGGGAGGCACTAACCGATTGTTGAACCTCGGATTCAGGAGGAGCAATGCGGATTCTATCCTGGCCGTGGAACAGTGGACCAGCTCATTACCCTTGCGGGGTTGCTGAGGGGGTCATGGAAGTTTGAACATCCAGTCTATATGTGTTTTATGGACTTGAAGAAGACCTACAACCATGTCCCCACGTTTTTGCAAATGATGTGGTTCTGTGGCAACTCTGAGGCCATGGTTCTCTACCGGAAAATGGTGAACTACCCTGTAGGGGTTGGGGGTGAGTTGCTGCCCCAAGTGAAGGAGTTGAAGTATTTGGGGATCTTGTTCACGAGGGACAGTAAAATTGAGCGTGAGACGGACAGGCGAATTGGTGTACCAGACCGTCGTGGTGAAGAGGGAGCTTAGCCAGAAGTAAAAGCTTTTGATTTAACAGTTGAGCTACATTCCAACCCTCGACTATTGTCATGAGCTCTGGGTTGTGACCGAAAGAATGAGATCATAGATACACATAGCCGAAATAAATTTCCCCTTAGAGTGGTTGGGCTCAGCCAAATTTAAGGAGCTTGGACATCAGGAGGGAGCTCGGGGTAGAGCTGCTGCTCCTTCTTGTCAAAAGGAGCCAGCTGAGGTGATTTGGGCATCTGATTAGGATGCCTCCAGAGCACCTTCCTCCGGAAGTTTTCTAAGCACTGCCAACTGGGAGGAGACCCTGGGGTAGAAAAAAGGACTCACTGGATTACATATCCCTTCTGACCTGGCAACGCCTCAGGATCCCCTAGGAGGAGCTGGAAAATGGTGCTGGGGAGAGGGACATCTGGATTGCCCTACTTAGCCTGTTGCAACTGCAACCTGACCCCTGATAAGTTGAAGAAAATGGATGGAACTTTTATTTGCTGCTCTTCTTAGAGATTGCAGATCGAAGTGAATCCAATATTTTGATTTTTTTTTTAAAATTTTCTGTTGATGTTTTTTACTGCTTATATTATATTTTCATTACTTGTGCTAACTCGATGGTTTGTCTTAAAGGCTATACTGTATTTCAAAATATAGACACATCACTTAAAGATCTTTATCTCATAATCTAATTTTTTTAATTTCAAGATCAATAATTATTATAAAGGTTTTTTTTAAGATAAAGATCTCATAATCAGAAGATATGTCTTGTTATTATCTGATAAAGATCTTGTATGATAATATACTTAAAATATATATTACATATTATATATTACAAGATTACAACGATGAGCTCCTTTGATACAAAATTCATACAAGAAACATATGTTTTTAAAAGACAGAGCTCTGCCATTTTCTAGATAATTCCTAACTTATTGCAAGATGTTTAGTCATAAGCATTGAAGTAATAAAATCAGACAAAAAGTTTTATTTCTTTGTGAATGCAATATGCTTCTGTACATATGTATCAGTCAACAACAAGAGTAGTAATTGGCTAATATGAATCACTTTACTCTCATTTGGACAGAAAAGCATTTGACGTTTCCTTGTAATTATAAATACCGTATCTCATAATTACAATTTAGCATCACAGAATTTCAAGATGAAAATGTCATATTTGCCAATGATTATTAATTAAAATATGTGTATCTTATTTCATAATTATGAGATTTTTATCCTTTACCTATCCAAATGTTCAAAGATAGATCTGTCATAATTACATTATACCAATTCAGTAATTATGAGATTCTCATAAATGACACAATGTTAAGTCATAACTACTAGAAAACAATATACATACCATTACTTTAATCACCTTCGCTGTCAATACAGGAGAAGTGTTTTAACTTTAGATCTCATAGTAACAATCTACAAATGGCCATTGAGTATGAAACGTACCAATGAAACCGACATCTAGAAAGCTGTGTGTGTGGCTTTGCAAAGCGTAGAGTTGTAACATAAAGGAAGTTAACACAGTGTCCATGCAGTACTGTTGAAGCAGAGCAGTATTTCACACCTGCAGCCAACTTTAATATTACATTGTTTATGTGTTAACACATCTGCCGCCTGAACAGAAAGCACCTTTCCTCTCTATGCTGAAATTCAAAGTGAAGTAAAATTAAAAGTATTCAAGGGGTTCTATGAGTAGCAGCCCCTTTATTTCTGTCACATTAGACTCCACCAGACTTGGTACACTGCAATACATAATTCAAGGTTTATTGACATTAAGTTCAAAACCATTAACCAGGTCTCTAATGGGGTCTCTATTCACCAGTAGAGGGATGTATTTTCGTTAAGTTTTTCCTATATAATACAGTAAGTCTGTTTTAAAATCAGTAAAGCTTGTGTTAAACAAATGAAATACTTAATAACAAGCTAGAAGTCTGTTTCTCTGCCCTCTGCCCCTGAAATTTCGAATCTGTTTCACCCCTGACCACCCACACAGTATCACTGATGACTGTGTTTAGAAGTGTTCTCTATTGCACCAGTTAGTGCAGCCACCAGTGATGTTGCGCTGTACTGACACCCCTTGGAGTAAACTTACTCATCACTATAGCAAAGTGAGAAGATAAATCCTCTATGTACACAAAGATTAGACACGGAGTTCCACAAGGTTCTGTGCTTGCACCAGTTCTATTCACCTTATAGATGCTTCCTTTAGGCAATATTGTTAAGAAACACTCCATAAACTTCCATTGCTATGCTGATGACACCCAATACTTGTTAATGAAACACGATGAAACCAGTCAGTTAGCTAAACTTCAAGCATGCCTTAAGGACATAAAGACCTGGATGACCAGCAACTTTCTGCTGTTAAACTCAGACAAAACTGAAGTTATTGTACTTGGCCTCCGACACCTCAGAAACTAATTATCTAATGATACAGTTATTCTAGATGGCATTACCCTGGCCTCCAGCACCACTGTTGGGAATCTCAGAGTTCTCTTTGATCAGGATATGTCCTTTAACTCCCACATAAAACAAACTTCAAGCTCTGCCTTTTTTCACCTACGTAACATAGCAAAAATCAGTCCTATCACGTCTCAAAAAGATGTAGAAAAACTAGTCCATACTTTGTACCTCTAGGCTGGATTATTGTAATTCCCTATTATCAGGCTGTCCCAACAAATCTTTAAATACTCTCCAGCTGAACCAGAATGCTGCAGCGTGAGTACTGACAGGAACTAGGAAAAGAGATCACATTTCTCCTGTGTTAGCTTCTCTGCATTGGCTCCCTGTAAAATTCAGAATAGAATTTAAAATCCTCCTCCTCACCTACAAAGCCCTTAATGGTCAGGCACCATCATATCTTAAGACCCCATAGTACCCTATTACCCCATTAGAACACAGGCTTGCTTGTGGTTCCTTGAATCTCCAAAGGTAGAATAGGAGGCAGAACCTTCAGTTATCAGGCTCCTCTACTGCGGAACCATCCTCCAGTTTGGGTCCGGGAGGCAGACACCCTCTCCACATTAAAGATTAGGCTTAAAACCTTCCTTTTTGATAAAGCTTACAGTTAGGACTGGCTCAGGCTTGTCTTGAACCACCCCCTAGTTATGCTGCTGTAGGCCTAGACTGCTGGGTGATTTCCCATGATGCACCAAGCTCCTCTCTCCTCTTCTTCCTCTCCATCTGCACACATTCATATCCCATCAATGTTCGTTACTAACTTCTTCTTCTCTCTCCTGTAGTTTTGTGCTTTCTCGTCTCTCTCCTCTCTCCTCCGTTCGCTTTCTGCAGCTATTTCTGCCCCTGGTGCTGCAGAGTCTGGATCTGTGACTGTAAACCACCTACTGCCCCCATGATCCTGCTCAATACCCAGTGCTTCAATTATTATTATTATTGTTATTATATTTAGTCTCATTATTATTATAATAATAATGAGACCCCCACACACACACACACACACACACACACACACATCCAATCTTTCTGTGTATATAAAATTGATTTGAATTAATCCACTGGAGGTCAGCAAAAACAAGGTTTTCAGCTGCTGCTATGTTGCTCCTTAAGAAAATATATGATTGTTACCAATATCTTCATCAACTTTTCACATTAGTAGTATAGGCCAAAAGGCATTTTCCACAGCAGCATCGGTGAACACATGCAACAATTAAAGATTGAATGAAAAGACACTCTCAACACACACACTTACACACACAAACACAGAAACACACACACACACACACACACACACACACACACACACACACACACACACACACACACACACGCACACACATGTATAACAACTCATACAAAGGCCAGACCAGAGGAAGGTACAGCTGTCCCTTTGGGGGGAAGCACTCTGTTTGACCCAGACTTGGAAGCCAGCCTCAGTCAGACGATCCAAGACGTCTGTCTGCCTCATCTACCATCCATCGACAGTGGAGGACTAAAATATTACAGGGCTTTCACTCTGGTTCCTCATCCTGCTACACTGGAAGATAAAAGGTCATTCTGTGGATGACATCATAACTTCTAGAATATCTCCAGATATCTAGCTATCTTTAAGAAATAATCTTTTATTGTTTGTTAGTTTTGTTTTGTGTGTGTGTGTGTGTGTGTGTGTGTGTGTGTGTGTGTGTGTGTGTGTTTGTATGTTGTTATATTTGTGCCTCACTCCTGAGTGTGCATGCACATAAATTATATTTTAAAGAGAAATTATAAGACAGTTAGTTTGAGCAAACAAAAATCTATTCTGTACGCAAATGTATGTATTTGTATATTTGCTATTATCTATATTAATGTGCATTAACAACCTCACTCACTCACTCACTCACTTTACTCATTTGCCCTCGCATAAAGTCCAGCTCTTTGTGCTTACAGAGCCCTGCACACTCGCTCTTGACATCTCAGCTCTATGCGCGCTTAACTTTTCCTGCACATTCACTCAACCTGGCACAGCATTAAAATATGCTGACTGAATTTTCATTTACCTTTTTAATAAGTGGTATATTACAGAAATGCATATTTTGTTGTGTTGAGACATGTTTTGTGACAAAAGTGACTCATCCTTTGTAATCCTACACTTGCACAGCGTCGGACAAATGTCTGTTGAACAGCAACACCAGAACGGTACACCACAGCCAAATGTAAGTAATTTGTATTGCTTTATGAAATTCGGTTATGTTAGTCTTCACCTTATTCACTCGTGAAGAAGCTATCTTGGTCCGTTGCTAATGCTTGCTAATTTATGTCAGAAAAACAACAGCTACCTTAACTACTGCCAAAAGAGCTGACAACCTTAACCCCTTAAAAAAATTAAAGGGGAAAGGTGCACACTGTAACTCTTCTTATGTATGCCTGTCAGCCAGCACCTTACTCGAATAGATGTGTGCTTTCCCTCAGTTTGCTTGATGACCTGCTCATACGTAGCCAAAGCAAACAATCATCTGTGAGAACTTCTGGTAAAATCTAAGAATCATTTTTTAGGTAGAGTGTCTTACATCTCATTCTAAAGCTTAAAATGTGTAAGGTTAGCCTATTGGCAATGGTTAAGATGCTATGAGAACGTAAATATAAAGTATTAATAGCTTCCATATCACTTCCATAACACATACTCTAGTCTCCTTCACACATACTCTAGTCCTTCTTCTTTGCTAATTTGAGCTCTGTCTGTTCAACAGGACATTTTGAGACAGCAGTTGATGGAGAGACTTCTCACCAAATTACAATCTGTGATAAACCAGCAACCATTACATTTGGATTATTTAGCGTTCCTAACTTGCCATGAGCTTATTCTCTTTGAAATGTTCTCTGAATAGTTAGGCAGTGTATCAGAGATTATAGAAGCACTCCAAAAACTCTATCATCCGGTCTAGTGTGAAATTAATGCCGGCTCTTTGCCCATTGTGGAACAGGAAACAAAAGTTGGCCCAGGTTCTCTCCAAGCCAAAATCATAAAAGAGAGAAAAAAACTAAAGAATTTTCTTTACACACATCTGCTGATAACCTGCACTGCCAAACGCCTTTGTATTTCAAGAAGGACAATTTACGAATGTCTGTGCAAGAATTTGACTTGTCTGTGAAGGATCATACACTGACCAAGAGTTTGACAACATCATTTCAGTTATCAAGAGGCAGACACCAAATGCTGGTTATCAAACGGTACAAGGAGATTTGATTTCAGTGGGGTTCCGCGTTCAGTAGTGGAGAATCATGGCCTCCATGCTGCGGATTGATGCTGCAGGAATCTTCTTATGGATAACAGAACTAGGGCTTGTGTTTGCACAACACACTCTCTCTCCTTCATCCTACAAAAAAAAAAAAAAAATCTGCTGCACTCAAGGTTCCCAAGAGCTAAGTGGCCTCCATAATTCCTCAGTGGAAAAAAATTGTAACAACCAGGACTCTTCCTAGAGCTGGTTGCCCAGCCAAACTGAACAATCGGGAGAAGGGCCTTGGTAGGAGAGAGGACCAAGAACCTGATGGTCACTCTTGCTGAGCTCCATGGAAACTTCCAGAAGGACAACTATCACTGCAGCACTCCACTGATCTGGGCTTTATGGCAGAGCGGCCAGACGGAAGCCTCTCCTCAGTGAAAGACACATGAAAGATGCTTGGAGTTTGCAAAAACGCACCTAAAGGACTTTCAGACTTTGAGAAACAAGATTCTCTGGTCTGATTAAACCAAGACTGAACTGCTTGGCCTCAGTTCTCCCATCCAAGATGACAGAGCATGAGAGGATCTGCAGAAAAGAATGGCAGACAGTCCCCAAATCCAGGTGTGCAGAGCTTGTCACATTAAACCGAAGAAGACTAGAGGATGTAATTAGGCAGTAAGTACTGAGTAAAGGGTCTGCATACTTATGTCAATGTTATATTTCTGTTTTTCCTTCTTAATAAATTCGCAAAAAGTTGTAATGTTCTGTTTTTACTGTGTCACTATAGGGTATTGACTGTAGATTGATGAGGGAAAAAATGAAATGAAATTAAGATAATTAAATTTAACTTTCTAAATGCACTGTAATTCTTTAATCATCAGTCATCGAGAAAAATCAGTTATGCTAAAGTCAACAATAGTAGCGTTAGGTTTGGCTTAAGTAAACCTTGTAGTTAGCTATGTCTCCTGTGTAAGGGCTTTGCATGCCTCCACATGCACTCAGTTTTCCACAGTCCTCGACTTATCAACTTCCTGTCTGAACTCCACCCACAGTCTCAGCATTTACAGATGGCATTGGGAACCTGGAGACCCATGACATAATCTTATCAATAAAGCCCTCAGTCACACTATATTCTTTCTCCCTCTTCTGTGCCACCTGTGGTGGTAGGAAGATACCCCTTTTCTGCAGAACAAAGGACAAAGAAAAATGGTCCACGTTTTCATACATTACCACTGGCCCCAGGTTTATTGTAAGGAAACCTAGTCTTGCTCATCTGCTAATTATCTGATGTAACCAGTTAATTTTTAATTTGAGCCACACAGTTTCAAGGAGAAATTGAAGGCAACCAATTCCTTATTTCCTCTGAACACTTATGACTCTGGAATCGCTCCATCGCTTCACAAACGTTGAACCCGGACAGAGACACAAGGCCGACCCAGCTGCCAAGATAGGAAAAATGGGACTTCACAATGGCTGAGTGGCCTTGCAGGAGAATCTTGACTTTTCTCAGTGGGCTGCGACACAAACTGGGCGAGTAGCTCAATGTGAAAAAATAAAACATCAGAGGGAAACACAGAAAGAGAAAGAGAACAAGAGAGAACGAGAGAGAGCAAGAGTCAGGGTCCCACTGTGGTTCTGTGCAGCCGTCATCTCCCTCACGTCTGTCTCCCTCCCCAACAAAGTGGATTCAGGAGCACAGCTCCCAGTGAGTCCAGTTCAAAGACCAGTCAAGTTTTAGAGCATTAGCCATAGGCATCAATCATCGCGTCAACACTGATTTAAGGAGGGTGTCTAGGATTGACTTTTACTTGATTTTAATATATTAAAACAATGTTACAGTAATTAACTACCAGAAAAAAGACCTTTTAAAAAATGTATTCATTTATACAACCTCTTTACGATGTGACTTCATTCATAATATGTAAATAACATTTCCAAAAAGTAAATGACAGCACGATCAGTATAAATTTACATAATATTTACTAATAAAATGATTAAATGTGTCTCTGCATATTTATCAAATTATACGTACAGATCAAATATATAAAGTCAAATATAATATCACAGCATGTCTTGCAAATTATTATTATTATTATTATTATTATACTTTTCTTTAGAAAATATAATATTAATGAGCTAGCCTCATGTGATTCCATACTTGTAGAAATTGTATAATCCTTAGAGGCCAGGACAGTTCAGTCAATTGAATGAATCAGAAAACACTGTTCAGTTTTCATGCAGGTTACTGAATAAAGTCACTATTTAGTTTTTCTATATACACTGCTAAAATTCCAAACATTATGAAATATTTTCTTCTTGCTAAGAATATCTTAAAACCAAATCAAATATAATTATCCTATGATAATCTCAGTGGAGCTGAAAGGGGGCATTAAATCCATATTATCTGTACTTTAGTGCAGTACAAACTCACATAACATGCAGTCTTTCATTACGGTCTACTTAAAGGGCTTCTTGTCCGCTTTGCATTCCTACCTGAAGTTGATGGCAGATGTTTGTAGTGGTGGGAGACACCTTGGAAGCAGATCACAGTTGCAGTAACTAAGGGGGTTGACAGAAAGTAACATCTGTCCAATATGTAATGCGCTTAGATTGCTTTTGTTGAATTAGACTGAATTTTAATGTGTGAATCTAGTGCTTGTGGACAAAATAACAACTACAGTGTAATTAACCCCATTCAAAAAATACCAGTAATCAAGGACTTAAAAATTGCCATAAAGCTAAACTTTGAGACAGTAAGTTACTATTATCTGAATATTGTATTATCTGAATTGACTAGATAATAGCAAATGTTTATTCAAAGGTACCAAAAATAAAAACCTGATATCATGAAACTAAAAATTCATTCATTCATTCATTCAGTCATGTCTGATTATGTAGGGTGGTTGGTGGTTGGTAATTGAAAATCCCTGCTTTCTTCTTCTGGAAGTGGATTGACTGGTGACAAAACAGCCAATCAGAATTCACCTTCTTCAGTTTTCCAATTTGCTGATTTTGTGGCACATTGTAGGTTGAGTGAGTGTGCAGGTAAAGTTCAGCGCACAGAGCGGAGATGTCAAGACACAGAGAGAGACTGTGTGAATGGTTGTGCAGGGCTCTCCAAGCGCAAAGATCAGAAATTTGTAAGAGGGCAAATGACTAAAGCTGAGTGACAGAGGTTATTAATGCACATTAATATAGATGATATTAAACATGCAGAAACACTGAATAGAATTTTGTTTGATCAAACTAAATTATTCTTTGGGTGATAATAAATTCAGAAGATAATGTGTCTGAATGTCCCATTGCGCACTCAGGAATGAGACACAAATACAATGTGTTGCATAAGGTATTAGGATAAAAAGAAATGAGGATTGTGGTATAATGTTTTATGCCCTATTGGGTTGTAGTGGTAGCATTATAGCATGGTATACCAGAACTTGGTGCTGACCCTCCCACCTGTGTGACACAGCAGAAATCCAGATTCATCAGACCAGGCTACGTTTTTCCAGTCTCCAACTCTCCAGTTTTGTTGAGCCTGTGCCCACTGCAGCTTCAGGTTTCTGTTCTTGGCTGACAGGAGGGGAATCATACATGGTCTTCTGCTCTTGTAGCCCATCCACCTTAAGGTTGGACGTGTTGTTCATTCTGAGCTGCTTCTCTGCTCACCACAGTTGTAAAGAGTGGTTAACGTAGTCTGTCTGTTAGCTCCAACCAGTCTGGCCAGTCTCCTCTGACCTCTCTCATCAACAAGGTGTTTCTGTCCACAGAACTGCTGCTCACTGGATGGTTTTTCTTTTTGTCACCATTTTTTTTTTCATTTTGGCACACAAAACTCTAGAAAATGTAGTGTCTGAAAATCCCAGGAGATCAGCAGAAGGGTGAGAGGAGAATGACAATCCTATCATCATACAGGAGTCCCTCATCTTCTGACAGGTGAGCTTTGGCGGCAACACATTTGTGCAGTGTGTGGTATTTGTGATAGCTTTACAGGCCAAACTAGGTTGGTGTAGCGAGCAACTGTCTAAGGGTTGGCATCCTGGCCAGTAGCCTCTCTGATCACGTCCAATCTGTCACCTATTATCGATCTTTTTGATATCACTGCCTTTATATAGGCTTTAACCTCATAATATCATGGTCTGTGTTGGATGCAACACCCGCAGGGGATTGGGAGACAATTGGGAGCTGACACCAAAACGAGCTGCGTCCCTGGGAAGCTTCATTGAACTTCATTAGACGCATTAACAACCACTGGCTTCTCACAGGTGGTTTGTCATGGTCTTATGACTTTATCAGAGGGACCAGCGGCTTATTGTCTGTTTGTAAGCAAAACTTTTCCAAGCCTTGTAAGTACCTCACATACCGCTCACTTGATCAAACACTGGCAAGTAATTCTTTTTCTATATGTAAATACTGCTTCTCTGTCTCAGTTTGTCTCTGTTTGTCAACAAAAGGCAATTGGCTGGAGTCTATCTCCCTGCTCATGATACAGAGCCCCTCCCAGACCATAGCTACTTACATCTGCACTACCCACCGTTGGCTTGGTTGCATTATAATATGCCAAGACTGGTGCAGTGGTCAACATGGCTTTCACTTGTTTAAATGTTTGCTCCTCTTTCAACAAAGTTTGAGACTATATCTTAGCAACAGTAAAATTTTTGAAGCTTTTCAGTCTGCATCCAGGGCCTGTCACTCCACTGAAACTGCTTCTGCTAAAGTGGTAATGATCTTCTGCTCACTATGAATTCAGATTCCACCTCTGTGCTTCTCTTACTCGATCTCAATGCAGCTTTTGATACAATAGATCATTGTATCCTACCTATTATAAGACTATATCAACCAGAGCAATACTGAATTCAAAACGTTTTTCTTACGCTTAAGAACAAAATATGGTGTCATAATTGTCAAATTCACCCTCAATTGTCCCAGAATTTAAAAGTGAATTGATTTAAGCTACAGATTGTGTTTACAGTTTCCTCAGCACCCCCTGTTATAAAAAAATGTTAGGGTAGGTGATTGGTGGTTTCCTGCCAAAATGCACCTTGGGAGATGCAGTTAAAATTTACCGCAAAATTTTTATGTACACAGGCTCATACTGTACAAGCAAAGTTTTATCAAAAAAACGGATATTTTCTAACACAGTTGTTGTTGTTTTTTACTGATTATTTAACCACTACTGTTTCATGCTGATTCAAGCTGTAGAAGTGCTTCGGTTATTAGTTATCAGGGATGGAAAGGGTACTGAGATAAAAGTACAGTCAATTAAAATGTACTCTGAGTAAACATCACTGGGTTACATTTTTAAAAGGGGGAAGGGGAGGAGTAAAAATGTTATATGGTGATAATAATGATAAACGATAAAACTGTTGAATTAAAGATTATCTACAGTGGTATATACGCTGTTCCCAGGTGAGAACCACACTGAAAGCAACCAGTGCAACTGATAATTACCTGTAATTACAGGTCTATGGACAAAATGATGGGAGCACTATTAAGCTACATAAATCAATTAGCTGCCACTTTTTATAGAATTAACAGCAGAATAAAGTAGCAGAAAAATTCAGAGATATATAAACAACGTAAACACCACAGCGGCTGCAGCCAACAAACACGGAAAAAATGCTATGTTGCTGGGCAACGCAGTAGTTGTTGATGCTCTCCTCTGTACAGTGACATACAATAATCAGTCATTTGTTGCACTCACCTGTCTGAACGTTACTCTGTGAGTCTTGTGCACTGCGAAGTCCTCCACAACCTGCTCTAGATGCAACTTTTCTGCAAGTCCATTCTCACTGAAATTATAACCCGTCCACTCAGCCTCACTGGCTGAGATTATTAGATAAAGTGGAAAGGTGGTGCACAACTCACTGAATGTAGAAGTGAATGTAGAAGTCAGAGATGAAGAATCCGGTATTTTAGAAATGCTAACATTGCTAACAGCACGCGCCTGTTGGTCACGGAACATGGCAGGTGTGTTTGATTTGGGACACTTGCGGTGAAACAGTGTAAAACAATGATTAATTCAGGTAGATGCAACTCTTTTTTTTATCTACGCAGAGGTAAAGCTAATATTAGCATAATGACATAATCCATAATTTTCTTGCATAGTTAGAAGCAGCTTCTTCTCTGCTGCAGCTGTTGGTTTTGCTCTTTTCATTTGTTGCACTCTCACACGTTACTCATAACTTCATCATGTGACTTTTGTTTTTATTCTTACTGGTTTTTAAAAAATACTCCAAAAAGTACAAGTACAAAAAAACCCACTTTGTTACAGTAACGAAATGAAATGTAACTCAGAACCTAGGGCACCCGAAATATACAAACATTAGCCGACATTGGCAGACAAGGCACATACCAACTACTCATGTCTGGAGTGTGTCTGTGTGTGTGAGTTGACAGGTCAGCCAGCGACTGATCTCAAAACTCACATCGCTGCATCGCTCTTATCTCCCTTCATCAATGAATAGGAGACTTAAAACTGTAGTTGAAGTGCTAGAATTTTACATTTTTAAGAAGCAAAGTGTTTTTAACACCCACTGATTATTTAATGTGTGGAAAAGCCAGACAACCTACACATTTTTCTTAAATGATCTGAAATCTGAATTCTGCACTTTTTGTGAAAGGAAATACAAACCACAATAGTACCACAGCTACTGGAAATTGTTTTTTAAATTTTTCAGAAGAAGACAAAATATTTTTTGGACATAGTAGTGGAGACAGTGTCTAAACCTTGAGCCTCTGAGCTGGTGTTTTACATTGCAGAGATACGTGCTGTCAACTTCTTTGGAGCGTTGATGACTGGAAAACGTCATATGTACATCTTATGACTGTTGATACAAGGCCTTTACAACATTCAGTATTTGGGATGATCAATCACGCTGTTAAGTTTGTATTCCAAACTAAAAGAGGATTTTAGTTAGCCTATCTTGCTAATGTTAGAACAACATACACACAGAGAGTTAAGTATGGAGTCATAGTGTTGAGGTCACAGCTGGTTTACTCGCTTTTGGGCTGTTGGAATTTAAAATTTTATAACAAACCATTTTAAGTGTTCGCCCACGCATGTTGCACTAATGAAATTAAAGTGCTGACTTGGTCAGTCGGTATCAAATTTGCAAACCTAAGGGAACATCAATATACATCAATATTAATTTCTTCTTTTTGATGACTAAAATTTACACAAGTCAGGCATTTCCTATAGGAACAATGATTTTTAATTTAATTTCAACATTAAGAACAGAACTAAATAACCGGTATTCACTATATGTAGACCAACTGCATGCAGACTCTAACTATACATCTTTTACCCAACCATAAATACCAGAGAAAGACTTGGAGTCTAGGAAAGACGATAGGAGAGCTACAAGTCATACTGTGTGCCATTTGGCCACTTTATGAAAACAAGAAGAAACAGACCATGCTCTCTTGAATCTCACATGTATTACTATGGCCTGTAGGGAAAAATTAAGGTTGTGTAATATGAAGGTTCACAGAGGAAATCAGGAAACTCAGGAAACTGTAACTGGACTTTCAACACCAATATCCTTTTCCAAATGGGTTCACAGTCCACTCAATGGTGTACTGCAGCTCTGTGATAGATGGTTCCCAGGCCCTGGGCAATATTATGTTTAAGCTGAGTCCAGAACGAAAGAGGGACTCAGGGAAATAGTATGCCCACTGAAAAATATACACTGAGAAAACAAAGTACAGAGTTGTGACTTGTGTCACAGTATATTTCAGTGTTTCAGTGTATATTCTGATTCCTAACAAAAACCTCTAATGTTTGTACTGTGTTTGTAGATACTGTATGTGTTTTGTACAATTAGTGCAGAAAAATTGAAACTGATGAAACTACAATATGCTTGGAAGTTGCACAATCAAAGATATGTCCAAGTGAACAACTAATTTCACCTAAAGCCAGGTCTTTCCATCAATTTTTTCTCTTTTCTTTGTTTTTTGCTAGGGTAAGACCTTGGTACACTCCAAAGGTTCATGTGTTTGTCTTTGCATAACATGTTGAAGAGCTTGAAGTCATGATTTACTGTATATCGCAGTATCTGTTTTGGGTATCAGATTCAGGACACAGAGGCATGGCTTTCTACTGGAGCAGTTTTATAGCACAGGGACAATGTTAAAGTTTTATCACCCATATGACTTTAGGTATACTTTTATGTTATGCATTTGTTCATAATGAAGGAAATGTATGTTGTGTTAAATTTGGAAATGTTGAGCATTGTGCCAGGGCAAACAATGGTGAGAGATTACACATCTCTATAATCACACTGATATAAACAGTTCAGTTATTGAACTGTATGTAATTAATTAAGCTAAGCAGCTGTATTATTATTATTATTATTATTTTCTTCCTTTATTATTAATTTACACAACTCAGCTGCATTTTTTTTGGAAAGTATCCATTAATAGGACACTTGCTTCTGGGTTCTGGGTTTGCATGGACTAAATAAGTTTGAAGTCTATAGCTAGTAAGGTGACCTTAGAGTCTCCTTCCAGTGTTCACTAAACCTGATGTGAACAGGAACTAATATTTAATTTATATTTTACTCACTGGTGGCACTATACAAAGAACACAGCTTCACCAAAACCATTTGTCATCAACAATTTGTCACTGAAGTAGAGATATCCTTCTCTGGACCACAGTTTGGGACACATTGAGTGCCCCACTAGAAGCAGTCTCCTCGCCCCTGCCACCGAGACGCACCCCTACAGCATGATGCTGCCACCATCATGCCGTACCTTCAGAGCCATGTGATGCTAGGTATAGGACTTAGACTTCAGGCCAAACAGTCCATCAGGCCATAGAATGTTTTCCTACACTCTCAGAATCCAGTAGGAGCCTTTTGGTAAAATCAGGCCATGCGGTCATATGTCTGTTACTCAAGAGAGGCTTCCTTTGCCCCTCTACCAAAGGCTGGTTGACAGAGTGCTTCTGAAATGGTTGTTCTTCTGACTTCTATAGCTCTGTTACAGTGACCATTATGTTCTTGGTAACTTTCTTGAGTGGGGCCCTTCATGCCTGGGAACCCAGAACTAGGAAGAGTCTTGGTGGTTCCAAAATTATTCCATTTCACAACAATGGAACATTTTGATCGCAGAGCTCTATGGAGCGTCCTTGGACTTCATGTCTTGGTTTTTTTAGTCACGCAAGCAGCATAGCTCACCCTGGCTGAAATAACAAATCCTCTATGGTCATCACCAGGTCAGTTTGTCCACTACTTTAGTTTATTATCAAATACCTGCAAAAAGTGTCATGCCCATCAGCCTCAACTGTACTTTGTGTTTAGTGCTATTTAGCAAAAGGCATGCTAACACGCTAAACTAAAAATTGTTAGCATTCAGATCAAAGCACTGCTGTGCCTAAATATAGCCACACAGAGCCGCTAGCATGGCTCTCATCTGACAAGCACTGTGGATTGTGGAGCCTTATATACACAGGTGTGTGTCTTTAGGGAAATATCCTTTTATTTATTATGACATGTAATTTTCTTTAATTTCTTGAATTCCAGTCAAATTTTAAGACATATCTCAACTAATAACAGCAACTATGATGCTCCTGAGCTCAATTTGGACTGCCCTACCAAAGAGTCTGAAAACTGACTTAAAAGCATGTTTTCACTTAGTCACAGGTTATCGTGTTTTGAATTAATTGCCAAAAAGTAAATCCTTTTTTGATTAAAATCATAACACAATAACATTTGCAAAAAGTGAAACTTTCCAAAGGCACTGTATATATGGAATGCTGACAAATGTTTGTCATTTCCATGTCTTAAAGCACATTTCTCTTTGGAATAGTACAGTCAGTATAGATTGAAATTAATCTATATAAATCCCATCAAGCATAGGATGATATACAGAACATGCTGCCTGAATTGCTTTTATCCCCTGTCTTCTGAAGGGCTAACAATCTTACCATCTGCCCAAACACTTTCTCAGATTGTCTGTGAAATGATTAAAGGACATCTGCCAAACCACTCCCATTACACAGCTCCCCTATTACCCCCTCCCCTATTATAAAACTCTTCACCCCCAACCAGTGCAGAAGTTCGACTAATGAACTTTCATTATCCCACTTTTAAAAAAGTTAAATTGTTTAAATCCATTTGTAGAAAACCATGTAATTGCCTCCCAGCTGGATAGTTAATAACATCAGCTTTTTTGCCTCATTGAAATAATGTTGCATAAAACAGATGGGAAGCAGAAGAACTTTGATTTTGCACCAATCTGATGACAGTTTAAACTCAGTCAGTTCAGGCAGAAAGTATGTTATCCACATCTGGACCCGTTCAAACATAAAACTAATGGTTTGATTGGAAGCAATAGGAAGTGTCACCATTCAACTTGGTTTCCATGCTAAAGGAACACTCTCATCTGCTCAAATAAATTACTTCCACAACAACAATATAGTGCATTAATGCTCATAGTTTTCTACTCAACTACTCCACTATAAGATAATCTGTTCTCCAGTGGGCTACATAGAAAAACACCCCTCACTTTTCTGTCATTGGTTCAAAAGTCCCCTTCTTAAAACGGCAAATGAGAATTTTTTTTTTTTCTTTTGGACTTGCCTGCCATCAGTAATTTGATTTAAGAATAAGTTTATGACATTTTTTTCTACCACAATCCCCACTCTGGCCCTGTTCTGCTCCCACTATCCTGTCTACTACTTGCATGCATGGTCTTGTCTTCCCTTTCCTTCTTCTCTTGTCAATCATTTAATTTCTGGATGAACATAGGAGCAACTTCAGCAACAAATTGATGCCACCAAGATGCACTACTGAATGCAACAGGAGGTCCATCTTCCTTGTGCCATTTGTACAGCTCCCACTGCTGGACACTGACAAATATTATTATCATACACTCAAATCACCATACCTCAAATTCATCCCATTGCTGCCAACTCTTTTTGCTTGTTTTGACATCTTGTACTTGCAGTGTGAGGCATCCCTTATGTTATATGATGATTTGATATATTGTGTGGACCTCTCTGAACTGGAAATCTCCATCTTTTTTGTGTTACTAAGAAGGATGAAAGGTTGTCAAAGTTGTTATATTTTTATATAAAAATCTATAAAATAAATGTGCATGAAGCATAGTGTTAGTTTAGGGAGACCACTGAAGTTGCGCTGGTATTGGGTGACTGGCATCAGCTGTGTCATTCATGCTTCACAATCATTGACTCATTCTTAGCTGGGTGGCTTGTAATATCCAATCATCTTCATGCGGTGCTGCTATTATAACCTGAAACTTGTTCTACTTCTCAATACTGATCTGCTGCAACTCCCTAAACCACCCCAAACTCCTCCTCCTTTAAGATTTAATGTTCATGTATGTTCATTAAATTGGGATTAGTTCTCTCAGTGCAGAATCTGAACGCAATATGATATCAGTTCTTTCTGATTAACCCCTTTAAAACAACTCTAAAAAACTGTTCAAAACGTATGAAATGGTTTTGCTTGGTATGATACTCATTTGCATCCCAGTTAACTTTGCTAACTACTGATCTACACCCCAAACAGTTAGACTCGCATTTGTTCACCGGCTGCCTGCTCCAGAATTGACTAGCTTCCAGCCTGCCAGCCTCCAGCGAGTTTCCCAGTCAGCTACCATTAGGCTCCCCAGTTTCTATCCCTCAACCCAGTTGGCTAGCTTCTTGCCTGCTCCTGCCCCAAGCCGGCTAGCCTCCTGTCTGATCCCAACCCTGAAGACCTCCAGCAGTCACCTTTCCTGTGGGCTTTGTCTGCCATTTTCAGGGGGTATCATGATATTGGAACCCACAAAAGCCATATCGTCATCCTCTCTGTTCCAGAAGCCGCCCATCTTCCAGCGTAACTATTCTCTAGCCCCAGGCCACTCAGCCGAGGTCTCCTACTTCTCAATTCTTCAGCACCAGAACCATCAGCCAGAGGTTTCCTGCCCCACTGCTCCCCAGCTCCTGTACCGATGTCAATGTGCATTCCCAGATCTCAGCAAATACAGTAACTTTGTGGGTACAATGTTATCATAATTGATCAAACTGATGACTGAAGTTACGATAATACAAATTAAGTTGTAACAAGCCAAAGACCGCTTTCCTTCTCCATACATCTTGCAAGTAGATGAAATTGTGCCAGAAATCCCCCACAACTCCAAAATATGTATCTAAGACACCTTTGGAGTTGTTGCAAGGACCATTTTTTCATTTTTGATGCAGCTAGGCTAGCAGCTTTCCCTTGCCTTAAGTCTATGTGCGAAGCTAGGCTTAACATGTCCTGGTCCTACCTAAAAAGTGTGCTTCCCATGCAAAAAATCAACCTGTTGCTTTAATTCTGCATAATTTCTGTCCATGCCTGCATAATTTCTGTCCGTGCTGTGAGTACTGGTGAATTGTTTTCAGCTCTGCTTTGTGTTGTGTAGAATCACAGTGCTCTCCATCCCTTTACATCTATTCCATTACATTAAATAAATCTGTACACTAAACTAACAACAGTAAAGTCTTGCATACTTAAAGATTTTTTTAGCTTTTATTCCACAATCACATCTTTGTCATTCTCAGTCCTGACAGTCACTCTGAAGTCCTCCTGCCACCAACCCCCTCTCCAGACGAGCAATAATGGGGAGACAGCTTGTGTCCCGACAGTGCCTCAGTAGCCCACTACGTGCATGCAGCCTAGCTGAAAATCTCTATGGTAGAGCTACTGACTTTGGTTAGGTCATAGAATTGTTTCAGTTCTTTTGTTTTAGACAGAAATGCAGTTTGTGAATGGTTAGGTGATCAAATATATTTGATGATCTCCTCCAAGGACTGCCCAGTATCCCTAGGAATTATCTCCACAGCCAGTACTAAGGTTCAGTGACAGTGCAGGAAGTTTGCTCTTTATTTATCAATGCAGAAAATAATGTTGTGAGGGCTGTGTCTGTGTTCTGTCATAAACATGACTTGTCTTGACCTGTCTTTCCCCAACCTTAAACCTGCAGTAACTGACTTTTTGGACACTTAGGCGCAACTTGTGAACACAACTTTGACATATCATCACCTTTTAAGTTGAACTTCTAGTTCTAGCAGTTCAGAGCAAAATTATCATTCATTGATTTCTCCTGAGCTGGCTCCTGGCTCCACTTTTTTTCAGCAGCTGTTCGCTTACTGTGTCCCTCTGCTGTTTGCATCTAAGTATTTTTTTCAGTCACCTTCTTGCTGTGGCCGAAAATTACATTTTGAGAGTGAACATAAACAGTAAAGTTGCAGGACAGACAGCTAAGCAATGAGCTGAAACTCGTTATATGGACAGAAAAGGTCACAGCTAAAATACAGCTAAAGATGGACATTTTTATGGACGTATGGTCACCATGGGTAACAGCTCTGTCAAAAGCAAAGAGCTAGAATATAAAAAAATGTCTCAAAAACAAAAACATATTGTTGATGTATCTATTCCTAATGTGAAGTTTGTTTGGAACGATGTATATGAGAATGAAGAAGTGTTAAATAAAGAGTTTTAAAAAGACACTCACTATAATGCTCTATACAGTTGAGGGGAGCTGCAGTTTCAGCTGATAATTCTCTGAGGGTTCATTACTATGAGTGACTCCTTTCACATTGTCATTTGATACATTGTTATTGTAAAAATTGATTATAGCCACCTCAAGTGCTCTGGTTGTTTAACCCTAAAAATAACCTCAACCATAGAAGATTTGCTGTAATGACAATCTTTCCTAAACATGAACCATGCCATAGTTGCAAGTGGGACACTGCAGGACGGAAGAATTTTTAAAAGGTCAGCCTTGTGTTTTGCGTTCTTATCAGGCAATAGGGAAGGAAAAGGACTACCTGCTCTTTATATGTCTTATAAAGTATGTACTTGGTTTTATGCTTTACTTGAAAGGATTCCTTCCTTTTCTATCAATTGAGATCTTGCCATTTTCTACAACAGGTCCAATAAATCTTGCTTGAAGTTGTGAACTTTACTATTCAAAAAAAAAAAAGAAGACTTCTGAGAGGTTGATCTTATTTCAGAGAAAAACATCTAACTCTACTTTTAACTCTACTCCTGTTGAGCTGTCAGTCTGGATCACATTTAACTATATTTGCCTCGATTTGTGTGTTCCTCCTCATTTTGAAATGACTCCACCAGACACATGGGCTTCGGAAATCCTGCATGCTACTAAGAAAACAGCTCAGTGGTCACAGATGTTAAAGGGCTTGTGGATGAATGCTTGCAGATGAGTAATTTGTGCCACTGTTTGTGAGCTGGAGGAAATAATTTTTTTGCAGACTCACCTCAAGTTTTTGTCATCCTGCTCAACTGAGCTTTGCAGCAGTTTCCACTGTGAACGTCTGATACCCTAATCCCCCTTAGAAATAAACCACATCATATACCTCAAGAGAAGTGATGAAGGCAAGAAATTTAACAATGAAAAAAAAAAAAGTCTGGGAGGTGACCTGTACAGAGAAAACCCCAACTTGTATCCTCTTTTTCCCTTTCTAATGCAAGCTTTTTCTTTTTTCCTTGCCCTCCTCAACTCCCGAAAGCCCAAAACATCTCAACCACAGAAGTGACCCGCTCCAGCAGAACCTGCCATGTCATCCCCCAACACTGTAATTATTTCTCGCTAATGTTTCAAGGGAAATTTTCCCTTTGAAAGCCTCACTCTTCATCTTGAAACAAAATATGATCTGTGTTGTGTCACTCCTGACTAAAGATGGAGAAGAAGATCATGAGCCAAAAAAGGGCTTCTAGTCAGTGGTGATGCTGAGCTGAGGTTATGCTCAGAGGCAAACTATCTGGCCTGTTACAGTCTGAGCTTCTTGGTCTTCCGCTTCAATGATTTTGCTACTTCCATGTTCTGTGTCAGCTAATTTAACAGTGTTTAGCATCTTGCCAATTGTTTTTTCTGCAGCAAATGTTTTTCAAAATTTCCCGGATAAACCTTTGATACTAATGGGCAATGGTGGAGGAAGTATCTGGATCTTACAGTGAAGTGAAAGTGGTAGCGTTCCATTAAAAATAAAATTCCTTTATATTAGTAACGTAAAAGTAGTTTGT
Organism: Xiphias gladius; assembly: GCF_016859285.1. Classification (NCBI taxonomy): domain Eukaryota; kingdom Metazoa; phylum Chordata; class Actinopteri; order Istiophoriformes; family Xiphiidae; genus Xiphias; species Xiphias gladius. Next base: position 26,612,905 of record NC_053410.1, read on the forward strand.
AATGTGTACTTAAAATATAAGTAGAAGCACTCGATCCATTGTGCTTGTCTTTATATTATATTCATAGATTAATATTGCTGTAGCATTTTAGTGTTATAGCAGCTTGAGGTAAAGCTTATATTAAAGATCCCCTCCAGACATGTATAAGACATAAAAATACTCCGCTTTGAATAATAATTTGTGTGATGACGTTTTTCTGCAAAAATTTAAGAATTTTTTTAAAATTCCATATGCTTCAGAAAGTATTCAGAACCCTATCTTTTTGCACACTTACAACTTGTGTTGCAGATGTAATTTTAAATGGAAAAAAATTCACACATATTCACACAATTCACATATCAAATTAAATAAATGAAAACATGTTAATGGAATATTTTGCAACTTTATTAAAAGTCAAAAACTGAAATCTCTCATTTACAAAAGTATAATCAGATGAGTTAAAGGAAAAACCTGCAAAATGAGTGGAGAAACAGGATGACAGTGCCCCCATCCATAGGGCACAAGAGGTTTCTGAATGGTTTGATAAGTATGAAAATGATGTGAATCATATGCTATGGCCTTCACAGACACCATATCTCATCCCAATTGAACACTTATGGGACAGCGCTCTCCACCAACATCATCAAAGCTCCAAATGAGGGACTATCTTTTGGAAGAATGGTGTTCATCCCTCCAGTAGAGTTCCAGAGACTGGCAGAACCAATACCGAGGCGTAGTGAAGCCGTCCTGGCAGCTCATGCTTGCCCAACACCTAACAACAACACTTTATGTTGGTTTTTCCTTTAATTAATGTATACATACGTCTGAAGGTATATTGGTATATGAAAAATGTCAATTTTATCCATTTAAAGTTACATCTGCAACACAATAAAGTGTGCAAAAAGTGAAGGTGTTTCAATACATTCTGAGGCCACCCTACATTTACCCCTTCTCCCTCATTGAAAAATACAGAATTTAATGAAAATAGAAATATTGTTAATTTCCTAAATTAACTGCTGGACTCAAGATATCTCTTACTTGACTTAAAAGTGCATTCTTCGTGTATGTACAGTGAAGTTTGTGTAAGTTGAATACTAAACCATTATTGTCTCAAAACTCGTTGTAATGTCATCCTGCTCATACATCATGTGAAGCTGAGGTTAAAGGTGAGCAAAGAGAAGCTTTCCCTCTTAAATGGATAAATCAAACTCTGCAAATATGTCATTCTGCGCAGCTAAGTTCAAACATCACATTCAACCAACAAGAAGAAAAAGGCTTTTGACTGTTTTTTTACATACTGTTGAGTAATTTAATCTATATCAATGCATCATATTTTATAAATTCATCATATTTTTTACATAAAATCCAAAAAATATACAAACCAATCTACCACAGTTGCAACCTGTCAGAAGGTGCAAGTAAGGTAGCATTCCAGTATAAATATATGACACTAGACATTGATGTCTACTCAGCTATGTAGAGATTGTTATATAGGTGTAACTGTAAACTGTGTGGGTGAGGGTTCCTCAGATTTTCAACAGTTACAAACTTTTACTAAAAAATCCTATTCCTGCTGAAATTGCTGTGTGAATGCTGAAAGCTGAGATACATTAGAGGCTGAAACTGATAGAAATCGCCGGAGCAATGCTGAAAATGGCTGAAAACCAGCTGATATCAACCTAATTGCATTGCTTTAAAAACTTGGAAGCTGAAATGTAAGACTGGAACTGAGCGCTGAAATGCATTAGTTGAAGACACTGAAAGCTGAAACATGTTGCTGAAACATCTGAAAAGCAAATGATTTACTGACAAAGGTGAAATAGAAATAAAAAGCCTTGAAACTGTGAAAGAAGAAATTCTTCAGCTACAAGAAACCAATGGTAATAAGCTGTAGAATGTCACCTGACTAAAACTGTACTAAAACAGTATTTCCTGTGAAAATGATTGAAATGTGTGTAAATCAACGTGTATTGTATGTAGTGTGGAAACAGTATGTAGCAGCACTGTGATACAAATGTCACTCAAGCGTGAGTAAACAGCACAGGGACCAGAGAAGCTGCTCATGATTAAATGTCCATCAGATGTGTATAGCCAGGTCCAGTTAGGTTGCCATGGTGATAGTACCAGCTACTTACTCCCTGAGTGAGACTCAGACTTCAGTGAGATTCAGCTCAGCGTATCTCTTGAGCTCCTGCAATTCAGTCAAAAACCACAACTCCTGTCACCCATGTTTTTACACTGTTAGTGCTACAGGACCTTGCTGCTCGCATGTGTGTAATTTTGTGTTCCTGATGCCAAAAATGTGGAAAATAGAGTTAAAAATATGATAATTATTGTTCTTCTCTTTAAATCTGGTTCTTAATTTGTATTGCAGTCTATGGAGTTGGATGGTACTCCTGCCACTTTGAAGCTTGTAGTTCAAATTCTGTAAGTCACTGCTTTAGTAGTCACATTGTCTGAAAGAGTACATATTTCTCTACATTAATAATGTATAAGCTGTGTATTGAAGTGAAATTTGTGAGACTTATAAGGGCTAAAGTGTGAATTTTGTATGTAAAAAAGAACAGCTGAAGTTTAGAGTGGGTGACACCACGCGGTGTATGTGTCCATATAGCATTTTTCTCGCCGGGGACTGCGTCATCCCAGGGCTCCATCAAAAAGGAGCCGCAGGTGGGTTTTGTTTCTATGACAACAATATTTTGACAATATGTAAACGGAAGCAAACTGACATTAGCTGGGTAGCTAAGTTAACACTACGTTAAGAGAGGGCTGACTACACAGCTATCAACAAGTTTACAACGTATACAGTATAAAAGCACAATCTGCTCCCACAAATGGGCTCTTCTGTCTTTGTTGTGATAGTTTCTGTGTTATGTATCATACAGCTCGAGATAGACAGAGTAGAACAAGCCTCTCCTTGTTCTTGGTCACCAGCTTGTCAAGTCCTGGCCTATCTGATTGGCCGCCATATACATTCTCTACTCACCGGGAACAATTGAAGACAGACACTGGCGCTCAATAAAAAACACTATAAAAAACACTATATGGACAGGCACCCTAAGGCTGAACATTGTGCACAATACACACCCATTATATACTTAAAAACTTTGAAGAAAGCTTAAAACAAACTGTGATCATTCAAAACTGTAAAAGGTATCAAAAATGTTAATGTCATTTTAATAATTCAAAGCCATGTGATACGTTTAAAGTTTAAATGGTATCTGTAGCTGAAAGTATGCAGAAGCAGTTGAAGTTTAAAGCGGAGTATGTTTGAAGAGGGTGTGAACATTGTTTCCATTCACTTCCATTACAAAAATATGCTGAAAAAAGGTGAATAAATTAAGAAGTAGAACAATTTTGAATATAAGTATATCTGTCCTTGAAGAGGTGAACATATGCAGAAAATATGCAGAAGTAGTTGGAATCCAAAAAAACGTACGGAAGTATAAACTGAATTAGTTGAAAATCTGCTTTACTGAAAATCCTGCGAGTGTAACAGAATCTGAAGTCAGTACCTAAAGATGCTGAAAATGCTGAAATCTTAACGGCATTCGCTGAAAAAACAGCGCTCTCCACCATCATCACCAAAACACCAGATGAGGGAATATCTTTTGGAAGAATGGTGTTCATCCCTCCACAGACCTTTAGAATCTATGCCAAGGCGCAGTGAAGCTGTTCTTCCAGTTCGTGGTGGCTCAACACCTAACAAGGACACTTTATGTTGGTTTTTCCTTTACACTGTCACCCGTGTATAAGTTCACAACAATGTGGTTATCTAAAAGAATACAACATAATGCTCAGTGAATTTACCTTACCTTACTCATTGCAGGGAGCTAAACGGAATACATGATTGTGACAACAAATATTTTATCAGTTGACATACCAGAACAGAGACATTGCTGTGGTCAAGAGATAAAAATAGGGTCAAGCAACAGAGAAGCCTTGCAGGTTTTTTCCTTCTTTGTGGGGATCCTCTGGTCCACCTTCCCTCTCTCAAAGCCTCAGTGAGCACAGAGGATACCCCTACTCTGGATCATTTTAGACTGCTGTATTTCTTCTGGTCTGTCATATTCTCTACATCATTCTTAGTAAATAATAAATAGTCATGATGATATCCTTTTTTTGATTACAATTAAATAATTTAGTCTTTTTAAATCAAACTATGTTATTAGTATGTTTCACTCACTTTTGTCATTGCCATTGTGGCATGCTTTTTTACAACTGATGATCTACATTTTTACACAAGGTTCTAATAAACCATTTTCTTAATCTCTGCACTGAGAATATAGATTTCCAACACAAGTCATTTGCATTTATCTTTACCTTTAAGACTCACCTGACTTCTTTATGAACTGCTAGGGGACAATACATAGTATACAGGAGTGTGATAGCTGTAATAGGGTTTCATCACAACAGAATGGAGACACTGGTGTGGTCATGAGAGGAAAACGAGGTCCAGCAGTGTGTTCTTCGCTGTGGTTGCAGCAGTGATGAGTTATGTACATCCCAGAGACTGAAACAGCTCCAGTATTTGCAAGCTTACCCTGGACACAACATTCTCAATGGAATTGCTGCAGACAATGATGGGATGACAATTCAGGATCTCCAGGATGTCCATAAGGCTTACCAGGTTTACCAGGAATGGTCTTAAACTGAAAGTCAAGGTCAGTTACATTGTGTGCTGTATGCATTTTCTTTCATGTACTTGAATACGGCTTCTCACATAAACAGCAACTCCACCACCACCTCTGTAGGCCATTTGTGGAAAATCTGTGTAAGACAGGTGTCTGTTGCATTTAAACATGCTGTAGCCCTGTAAGTGGAGACTCTCAGCAACAAAGGAGCCTTGTAGGAGAGTTTCTGTGAGGCACAACACATCTGCGAGATACAGTTCATGATGGCTCTTTATGTCGTTTACATGAGATGGCGATCCTTCTGTACTGTTGTGAACAACGATCAGAGTATCGGGCATGCTCAATGTTTGTTTGATATAAGGAGGAGGCATCATGTCATCCAAGCTGACTGGTCTGAAGGCGTCTAGGGCTGCAGTGATTTCTGGGTCGGCATATATTTTACTCTCATCTACGTACAGTAGGTACAGTCCACTGAGAGAGGTCACTCTACTGCTACATAAGCCAGGCCAGGTTCAAAAATGTGCTTCAGTAAGACTACAGCTGAAGTTATCATCATACTTTAAACCTTATGAATTGTAGATGCAAAGGCCAGCTTAATGGGAAGCTGTCTGCGGACCACTCCTCTCTGTTTCCGATTCTCCTCTGCTCTCTGTCATTTGCCCCTGGTGCTCTGTTACTGCAATTCCTTCCTTCCAGCCGTGTCATTGTCCACCTTGAGCCCAAGCATGGTGACATGTGCATATCCATGTTGTTCAGAGGTTACTAGCCTGACCAGAGTAAACAAACCATTCACTAATCCTTGAGAAACATCTAGTTTTCTGGTGAGCATAACAACAGCACCCTCAGCAGCCTGTAGTGTATCTGGTAACTAATTTCGGACAACTTCAAATGGTTTGTCTTGCCATGCAATTTTGCCAGTTTATGGGTCCTTTTTATGGTCATCAGCGTCAATTTTAGTGATGTGAGAGTGAAGTTCGGTTAATGTTGCAGAGGTGTGTGCATCTACTTGTTTATTAGTTGCAAAAATGTGCAGGACATCAGTTGGATAAAGTGCTGGTTAAGTGACAGCCTGTGACAGCAAAGCGCTGTCTGCTTCAGAAAGCTCATTTGACTTTTCTTTCACATGGATCCTTTTCAACATCTCTGCAAAGTCTTCATCACAAACCTAAATTTACTTTTCCTGTCAGGCATTCTGCAACCACGTCTGGATTTTTGATGTAATTTGACCTTTTACCTGGTCGCACTTGGTTTGGAAATGATGCTTTATGACAGACAGTGCACAAATAAGTGGAACCAGCCTTTATTTGTGATCTGAAAACAGTTAAGGCCTCTTTCATCAAACTACTGTCACTTTCTTGTGTTGGTCTATTTATCAGTCTGTTTTTCCTTTTTATTTTCATGGCACATCTCATGTTGTGCATAATACTAAGTGTAAGATTGTTTTTATACCTGCAATAGTTGTTTCATTAGTTGTCTGTGTCTTACCCTGAATGCTTGTTCATGTGCACGCTGTCTAAACTGTACACTGTCTCATAGCACAGTAGACGTATAACATAAAGATGTGTAACAATAATGAGACTAATAATAAAACTAATAATTATAATAATAGGTTGAATAGTAGTACTGATGAAACTAAATGTAATAATAGATGAAAATCATAATATGATAATCTTCTCTTCATTTTCTTCCGTTGATGTTTACTAAGCTTTGACAATTTACAGGAAATTTCCTGCAGTACAGTATCAGAGAAATCACTGGCAACAATATTTATCATTGAAAAAGTAATGTTTGATTCCCTGTAAAAAAGTAGCATGTGATGGATGGAAACTGAATTCTCTGGCAGTGCTGGTTCAGTTTGGGTATCAGCGAATATGCACTCTTGTTGTCTCACAGATGATTTAAAAGTGATGTCAGTGGAAACCTTTTTCAATATGTTATCAGAGGGATCCCTGAGAATAGGGTTTATCACTTGAGCAGTAAAATTTGATTCATCGTGAAGAGTATTATAACAGTTATTATAGCTAGCAACAGCTCCAGGTTAGTATTCTCCAAAGGTGCCATACAGGGAAGACTGTGGCTTGTCCGCATGATACATTTACCTGTGCACAGTAACTTCATCAGGGAGTTCATCAGCAGCCAAATGGATATTGTTAGAGAACCTTATCCTGACCCCTTTGTACATCACATCACCTTTATCCTAAACATGATCATGGTCTGCTCTGGTGATGTTTTCGTTCTCATGAAGGAATGCAAGAAAGGTTAGTGAGTGGATACACAGATACACTGGTGGCTTCTGTATTTGCCGTATTTAAGAAAAGCCTGGCAGCCTACAGAAGGTTGATCTCCCAGGTTCACACACTCTGCACAAAACGGTCCTACTAAACACTATTTACAGTGTCACTGTAAGATACCTTAAGTATACTTGAAATACTGCTTTGACTTCTTTGCTTTACCTGGTGTGCATGAGAAGCCTCTGCTACACATGAAGCATCATTGTCACACCCTTTTTTTACAACATCAGCATAAGATACCTTCGGCACACCTGACACATCATGTTGACCTCCCTCCCTGACCTGTTGACTTTCAACAGGAGACACCACAGACACAGTTACCAAGTTACTGCTCTAAGGACCAATATCTTCTGCTTGTTCACTTGTTACTGCACAGTGAGATTCCCTCTGCTGCTGCCACCACAGCTTTGTAGCCTAAGTACTTTTACCCTTCTTCTTCGGCATTGTTGTTGTGCTCCAAAACCCACAAATGTTACTCTTATTTATATTTATACAAGCCAAATACAAACAAACTGCTGAGTATATTGCAAGGTTTACAGTTAATGCAGAGACTGAACTTGAAGGTGACAGATCAAATCAAATCAGATCAGATCAAATTACAAGTTTGAACGAGGGTAATAAATTTCAAATCACTCTCAGAATTGACCAGAAGAAAGATGAAACTTCTCTATATATAACTTGTTCTAGTACTCCAATGCTATTAGGACTGTTGAGTATGTAAATCTCAGTTTCTACAGGCTTCTAATTGATTCAATTTCTAATTATATAGAAAAGATTGTATTAATAATGTGGGAAAAAAGGTCTTGTCAAATATCTGGAAAATATATTCAATGTAAAAACTGAAGTTTAAGACGACACACCAGAGAAGATAAAATATTCGGATTCCAATGTTATGTACAATATTTGACACCTACGATTTAAATCCAGCAAAATTTCCATAAAGCTTTTCAAAATTAGTTGTTTTGGAACTGGTGAATTAAAACTGTAAAGACTTGCTTCACTTCCTACAGTGTATGTGTTATAACAATTTAAGGCTGACACACATTACATTACATTATGTTAATACCATTGCTATTTATAATATGTATATATTTAAATTCACACCACGTAATATACAATTTAAATAATTTCCACTAATACTCCAATACACAACCAGCAGTCCAATATTAGCTGTGATCTGTCGTGGTCCTCAACGGTCTGCACTTACCAGCAAAGAATAATTTCTTGTGTTTTCATTTTTTGATTCAAGGTTCAGCAAAGCAAATAAAATTTCCTGAACCCTATCTTGTATAAGTTTATATTCAAAATTAGGAACACAGCTGTGGCAGTGTGATGACAGATGCGTGTTTCTGGTGGCAAGATTCAACCACTTGTTGATTCACTCACAGCCTAGAACGTTGGTTCTGCAGACAGGAAACAGCCACTCCCAGTAAGCACAGCGATGTCTGCACAAGATCGTGACAACTGCAGTTGATTGTGGGCCATTGCAGCGTCGTCTATTGAGCATCTAAACATATTGTTGCGTGATGAAAACCTATACATCACAACAATTTAAAACTGATGTAGGTGCAACGAAATCCCAGTGATCAGAGACAAAGGAAACGAAGATGGAGGCTGCAGCACCTGGTATGCTGTCACACCCTTCAGTAAGTATCGATTACTAGTTTATCTTAAAGTAAATAAATTACATAAAGTTATTGTTATATGAGGATTTTTTGAATTCGGACATGGTTTAAGGAAATGCTAACTTTAATAGCTAAAGTTAGCTGGCTAATGTTAATGCAAGGCTGCTAACATGCTGTTATCCTTAACATTAGTATTAGTTCATGGCATTAGTTCCATACTTGATTAGAGTCAGGATGCAGAAGGGATTTTTATGAATATCACTTCAATGTCATCATATTCAATTGAGTGTTTATTCAAAGTGGGGTTTTGTACTTTCAGAAAAGCTAACACAGGAGAAATGTGATCTCTTTTCCTAGTTCCTGTCAGTACTCACGCTGCAGCATTCTGGATCAGCTGGAGAGTCTTTAAAGATTTGTTGGGACAGCCTGATAATAAGGAATTACAATAATCCAGCCTAGAGGTCACAAAGTATGGACGAGTTTTTCTGCATCTTTTTGAGAAAGGATGTGCCTGATTTTTGCAATGTTACATAGGTGAAAATAGGCAGTCCTTGAAGTTTGTCACCCACCCAAAACCCCATAGAGACTGTGTCTGCACCTCGACCACCTAAATTAGTTGACTCAAAAATAAACAGAAGAGGAGTTGTACTCTTAATAATCCTAATAATCCTAATAAAACTTAAGACCACCTCTGCAAAAGTACAACAAAATAGGAGAATTAAATGTGGACTATTAAATGATAGATCCCTGTCATCCAAAGCCGTATTAGTAAATGATCTAATATCAGATCATTATATTGATTTATTTAGTCTCACTGAAGCCTGGCTGTTTCATGGTGAATAAGTCAACCTTAATGAATCCACTGCCCCCAGTCATTTAATACTAACATTCGAGGGCACCGGCTGAGGAGATGGAGTTGCTGCCATTTTCAACCCAAGCCTAATAATCAACGCTAAACCTAAACTCCATTATAACTCATTCGAAACCCTGGTTCTTAGTCTTACTCATCCATCATGGGAAACTTTAAAGCCTATTCTATTTGTTATAGTGTACCACACTTCTGGCCCATACCCTGAATTCTTATCTGAATTCTTTTTGTAGTTTTTATCAAGTTTAGTCCTTAGTACAGATAAAGTAGTTATAGTAGGTGACTTCAATATTCATGTTGACGTTGATAATGAGCCTTAAAACTGCGTTTATCTCATTGTTGGACTCAATTGGCTTCACGAATGTAAAGAAACCCACTCACTGTTTTAACCACACCCTCACCCTTATTGTGACTTATGGCATTGAACATTTAATACTCTTACCACAGAATCCTCTTTTATCAGCCCATAGTCTTTGTTGGTGACTTCGAGGTGGTGAACCTTGATCTGGTCCCCATGGTTGATTTGACCAGCGATGGCTGCCTCCCTCCAAAGGCACAAATTTACACTGATTGTCCTGTTGAAGATAAGGGAATACAATATTTTTATGTAATGTCACTATAATACCAAAGTGAAAAAACAAAAAAACAAAAAAGAGTAAGACATCAGAGTTGACTCTGAGAGGACTTTTGAAATAGAATTAAACAAATTAACCAATGTATCTAATGTGTAGTCTACCTGCTGCAGTGTAACATTCCTAAATGGAATGAACTGTCTTGTAGCCCGTACCTTTTTCACTACAGAGACCTAAACATAAAGGTGGATTGTTGGGTTAATTTCATTTAATGTTTTTTTTCCCCAACGTTTTATAACAATATTCAAGAAATCAACTATATATTATTATAAGAACAACTTTATTTCCAAAAAGAAGCCTCTCCCTCATCAACTTAAAAGGGTTAAAATATGAAAATAAACTTACAAATGACTTGTATACATTCTTTTTTTTTTTCAGTACCTAGTCTAAAATCTCTTATTTTAATCAATTTTGATATTTGGGGGATGATAGCAAAAATTTCATTGTGGTGTAACCATAAAAACCAAATAAGTAAACTTACTTAAAAATAGGTGAAATTCTCAATAAAACACCCTATTAACTAGTTTGAAATAATCTTGCATAACAACTATGTAATAGTGAATAAAAGTAATGGAACACCATTGTTCTGAATATTATAATTACTATGGAGAATCATGTCAGTCAAGTTAACTCCCTGAAGTGTCAGGGGGGTGTAAGCTGTATGCATAATCCTCATAACACAAACCCATTTTGGTATCAAAAGACCAACCCGTTACAGGAGTAATGAGACAACACACACGACTGTATCGACCATTACTGCCAGTTTACCATCTTGATACTAGAAGCCAAGAAAAACTTACCTCCACCACATCCCCCTCTGCAGCCACTCAGGGAAGTTATAGATGAGGCTGTATGCGACGGTGCCTCTGCCTCTGCATGAAGCTCTTTAGAAATGTGGAGGTCTGCACTTCTGAAGAATAGAGAGCTGTTGATCCTTTTTTTGTTGATCCAATATGGAGGAGATATCCCCTTCAGATTGTGGCCTCTAATCATATTGATTGACCCCTCAGTAATGTGTTTTGTAACTCCCTTGTACAAGGTTATTTTTTAATGGACTCGCCATCAGAGATGACGGCCACTTTATTTTTTATAATGGTGGCTGCCCTTGCCATGTTCTTTTCCAGACCACCGGGGTTGAAATATGGGGTGTCTGGTTTGTTCAGAATGAGCTTCGTTAGTACCATTCTGAAATGATAAAAAAAAGTTCAGTCTACCTACAATATCTCCACTGTAAATCATTTTAAGAAACGTAAATTCCCCTGCCTCCTTAAAAATGAGAGTCAACTAAACTTAGGTTAAATATTTAAGTAAACTGAACTTGAGAAAGTTCAATAAACTTCAATAAAGTTGAACTGACTGTTAAGTCACATGAACAGTCATTACAGACAGACTTCCTTTCCTTTTACATCTCCTCAGTTGAAAGAGTCAGTTCTTCATTTGACAGGAAGAATTTACAACTACAGCTGCTGAAGCCATTTTGTTCAAGAGTCAATGCAAAGACAACAGGCAAAGCAGGGTGTTCACAGTGACTTTGTTGAATTCAAAGTGGGGGGGTTGTCACAGTTGTTTCTTATGCAAAGAAACAACCGTGACATTCCTTCGCATGGATTAAAGACACACAGAAGGTTTACATCGTGTCTGTTTTCTTCAAACTACAAAAAATTAGAGTTTCTGGAGATTTTTAACTCTCCAGTAATGCATGCTGGGAAGTCCGTTAATATGCTAGTTTTGTTTCTTTCAAAACTTCATTTAATGGGTTGAGTGATTTATTAGCAGTTCATTCAACTCATCATTTCAAGTCAGAAGACCTCAAGCTAGAACAACTCAGTTTATAAATCATGTTTATAAACTCATCTTGAAATTAACAAAACTTACGTATTAACATTAATTTAACGAGAAACATTGATTAGTGGATTCTACTAAATACCTGAAAAATACTACTGTGGTCCCAAATTTGTATTTGTTCTCCTTTTCAGACAAACAGAAAATAACTTATTCACATATGAATTATTTAACTCGTAAAATCCCTTTATTTTGTGAGCGTCACATAGGTTACTGACAAAATAGTTAATAGCAGCCTGTGTTTCAAAATAAGTACTTGCTGCAGATGTTCATAATAATAATAATTTATTTCAATTAAACACTCTCCAACCAAATTCGGCGCAGATAATAACATTTTATGTGGTTACTACGGGAAAGTCAGTAAATCTGTCTGCATTGTCCTATGGATGAATCTGGCTGAGTCTGAGTCAATATCTGCTGTCCACAGCTGCTTTCTACTGTGTGAAAAGCTTCTCCTTCAGTTCATGAAAGGCAGCAGGACTGATATGGTGATAAATCTACAGCCTCGGAGAAGTGCCGTGCCAGAGCAGCGTGCTCTTGCACACAGCCGTTCACTGTTTTTACGTTCATTAAATCACCTGAAACCGACACCAGGCCGCAGTATAATCATACAGACCTCCACACACATAAGATTTATCGGTTACAACTCAATATTCTGCTTTTTTATGACAGAGATTAACGGTTACCAGGGCTCATCGTTGGCTCTTTTCCAACTTTTTTTTTTTAGCGAAAGTAGCGTCTCATGTTTTATCCTTTTTATCCGCACTGCATGGCAAATGCTGTTGTGTAACATTAATTACTAAACTATGTGACCATTTGGGAGGTGAGATATATTAGAATTATAGCTAAAATAGCGCCAGTCTGATAATATCATATAAACGCTTTGATCAAATCAATTTCTTTATTTTTTATTTCTATCGTTATGATAGAAAATCATACTCTATCTTTCTCTGGGTGCAGATTTGTGGTGATATGTGTTCATTTCGTGATGCTCTGAATCATCCAGATATTTCCTGAGGTAAAGCTTTCTTTTTTTTGAGATGTCTTTATCACGTTTAACTGTGACTGGCACAACGGTTTCAGAGCTATGAGACCAGTGATTTGACTGGCTGCGAGGGTATTTAATATTCACCACAACCAGTGATGTATATTCACCTTCACCCAGTCCTTTTGCACCTTCTGCTGCTGCACATACATGAAGAAACATAGAGGGTGCGCTTGGAGATGCCCACACAGTCTGTGTACCTAAGACCTACAACCTTGCGCTTGGCATTTCTTATTCAGTTTTCAACCTAGGGTGCAATGCATGCTTTTGCAACTGTGCAGAACCAGGCCTAGCTTCTGGCTACAAGTTAGCAAATCCAACCTGTTACAGAGCTGCAGCTCCTGTTACATGCTGCAGGCTTTTATTTTGAAATCACAGCCTATTTCAGGACTCTAAGTAGTCTCATAGTATTACTTGCGTGCTTTTATTTTGAAAGTGCAGAAAAAAAATTATAAAAAACCTAAATTTGTGTTTTTGCTCCAAAGTGTCAGAGCTGAAATAACATTAGTCAGAATCAAAACTTGTAAGCTGAAGCTGAAATAAATTGCCGAATCAACTGAAATGCATTACTTTGAAAACTCTGAAGCTGAAATGTAAAACTGGAACTGAGAGGTGAAATGCATTAGCGCTGAGAGCTGAGACATGTTGCTGAAACATCTGAAAGCAAATGATTTACTGCCAAAGCTGGAAATAGAAATAAAATGCCTTGAAACTGTGAAAGAATAAATTCTTCGTATTAATATCATACCTGAGGGTTTGAATTTCTTAGCATTTAAAATGAAAAGAAATACAGTTAGGTACATTTTCACAAACCTTCTAAGAACTGGTTTGATTTTCCATGGGCTAGAGAGTCACCACAGAACCACGTCATTACGTCACTGTATACATCTGTATTCACCTACACTTTCCCAGCAATGCTAGCGCCAAGCTACCTGCTCTGGCCAGGGCTAGCAAAATTAGCAGAGCTACTAACATCCTCACCACTGTCGCCAGATTTGGTGTGTTTAAAAAACGCTGATATGTTGCCCTGACTTTCAGACGTTTGGGATCTGTCCATCTTTGGTTTTAGAGGGATTTATAACACTTGCTGTAAAGCTTTTATTGCACAACGTAATGAGCTGTCAACCTGTCTCTCCTCTGAGAGACCATAAATGACAGCAAAATGCAGTAGAGACTCTCACACTGAGGTAAAATGAAACAAGTGCACATAAATTAGGAAAATAACATAAAATGTAATATATTGTTTTGGGGTTTTTTTTTTATTGTTTTTTGGTTTCTTGTGAGGTGGGGGGATCCCGCTGGAGGGCGGGCAGTTTGCAGTTTGCAGATGTCCTTTTTCACAATGGCAGATTTCAGCTCTCTCCAAAGGTTTTCAACATGATTTAGGTCAGGACTAATTGCTGGCCAGTTTAAAGCAGTCCACCTATTCCTTTTCAACCATTTCAAACTTTTGTGCTGCTGGATGTTTATTTTGGGTCATCCTGCTGAAAGACCCAAGATCTTTGCCTCAAACCTAGTTTTCTCACACTGGGTAACACATTTCGCTCTAAAATGCCTTGGTGTTCTTATGATTTCATCATTCCTTTGATACATTCACTGCCTCCAGTACCAGAGGCAGCAAAGCAGCCCCAAAGCCTGATAGAACCTCCACCATGTTTTACTATAGGTAGGGAGTTCTTTTGCTCATGGGCTCCATTTTGTTACCTGTCAACAAACTTCATGCACTGCATTCCCAAAAGCTCTACTTTGATTTTACCTGTCCATAGAACAGTATCCCAGAAAGACTGTAGCTTATCCATGAAAGTTTTTGCAAACATTAGTTTTGCTTTTTTGTGCCTTTCTTTCAATAGTGGTGTCCTCCTTGGCCTTCGCTCATGGAGACCTACTTGGTTTAGTGTGTGGTGTATGGTACAGGCTGAAAACACCACTCCAGATTGCTCCAGGTCAGCCTGATGCTCTTTAGATGTCTCACATGGTGTTTTTTCCACAGTCCACAACAACTCTTGCGGACTTCTCTCATTGAGTTTCTTCTTAGCACCGCGTCCTGTAAGCGTCTTAACAGTATTATGATTGTGAAACTTCTTGATAACATTACGAACTGGGGAAACAGAGGTTTCGAGATCTTTGCCGATTACCTTGTAGCCTTTGGAATTGTTATGGTTTTTGATAATAGTATATCTAATGCTCTCATACAGCTCTCTATTCTCACCATTGTGAAAAATAAACTGGATACAACAGCTCCTTTTTATGCAGTAAAACCATCATTCATTGGTTAATTCAGTTCATTTGACAACAATTAAGCACAGTTGAGTCATGTTAATTATTATTTTGGAGCAACTAATTTAAATTAATCAAAATAATACCAATAATTATGTCTGGGCTACATTTTGTGTTTGTATTATTTCACTATCATGTAAGTTTTAACCAATTTAAAATTTAACAACTGAATTATGTCCAAGTAATGTTTTACTAATGTGTAGACCCCAGGAACTGCTATAGCAGATGCTAATGAGAATTAAATATGATAACCAAATAACCTATTTTAGCATTTTAACAACTTTTTGCCATTTACCTCTCCACCACAGACTAGGAATGTCTTTACACATCTTCGTTGATGTTTTTTCCACAATCCCAACCTTCACAGACGTCAACATAAACATTATTTAGACCACTTCATTACTGAGTCTTTCAAAGTTGACATGAACAATCTAATCTAAATATTGAGTGACTGCTAATACAAAAACTTGGTTGTTCATGATTAACAAGATAATAATGTCTGTTTTGAGAAATTTCTTGCAGCTGAGCATACAACATGACAATCTGTGAAATATCTAATATGGTTTTGCATTGTCTACATTTAAACTCATAATGCAAATAGATGTAAATACATTGTCTATGGAACCTCCAAGTTTCTGAAAAATACTTTAACTGTTTCTTAATTAGGGTAAGGATGAATGTGTTCACCATCCATACGAAGCTGAACATTGTTTATCCTATTAGTACACTGGAAACTCTAAATACAGTATATTTGTTACTTTATACAACTATAATACAACAAAACTATAGTGCAACTATTCAACTAAATTTCCTTGTGTTGTAACAAGGAAATTTATTATTGTGACAAAGCTGGTCCAAACAATTTTACTTGCAAAACAAATACATTCACAGATGAAAATATTAACAGCTTTCACTCTGCACAGAATCACTGAAGAAAGAGCCTATGACTAACACTGGATAAACAAGTAGTAGGTCAGATGATAGCCAATGTTTGGGTAAGTTAAAGTAACTTGTGTTAAGTAGCAACTCTTGCTATTTCAACCCATTTGGTATTAGCCAAGGGAACACCTACCTAATATTTTGTTAAGTTTTTGTTGTTTACATTTTATTAACTATGCACCTACTGACCTGCTTTTCTTCCACACCATTGCTTCACGTGTGTCACTTACCAAATGCTTAGCAACCAACACCTCAAAAGTGTTTGGGTCTGTCTCATTTAGCATACTTCAATCGTTCCACTTCCATGTAGTACACCTTGTATACTATGTACTTACTTGCATTGTGTGTGAATTTCGACAGGGTAGTGTTGTCTCAAATTGAACACGGCCCTTGTGCAATTACCAGAAAAGACGATCACAACATTTGATCATGATTGTCACAACAACTGCCAAAATATCTGCTGGCTTGTTAGCCCCAATTGACATTAAATTGAATTTGCTTTTACTTTTACTTGCTTGTGTGTGCCCCATTTCATGCGATGTGGAAATTATGCTGCCATTGGCGCCAACGACATGTGCTCCTGCTACTGGCTGAAAACGTAGCGGAATGTTGATTTATGTACTTTTTGTAGTGATCTACTGTACGTAGCCCATATAGTAGACTATTGTTGTGCAGCATTAGCCTTTCTACCCGTACTTACTTAAAAAAACATAATTTTAAGTCATAATGGTCTATGTTTCTAAATAGTCTTCACACCAACATACAGTGACAATATAAGAGTGAAAGCAGAGGAAACGGAATAGACATCAAAATAGATACTGTTCATAACCTCATTAACCTTCATTTAAACACTACTGTATATTACATATAGCATGCTACAGTGCCATGCAAAAGAAAACACATAATAACATTAAAATAAATTTAATTTAGTTTTATTCAAAGATATTGATGTACCATGTCCTGTGTTTTTCTTTCCCCAGCCTCCAAACCCTAGGCAGTACTGTCAGCTAAATATGGCTAGTAGTGGCACTGTACTTTGATGGTCAAAGTGACCAAAGACTCTCTCCTGGGCATTCTTCAATGGTGTTATGGCCGTCCTCAGCACAAAGTGTGACCCTGGCTGGGGACTCGTCATTGAGGGCCTGGTTTTCCTATTTTCATTGGCGAGTGGTATCTCATGTTCTGTTGTGGCCAAGCCTTCGATGTGTCGCAAGCCACCGTGCACTCCACAAGACCAGAAGGAAAGTCCACTCTCTCCTACACCAGCCTTCCATCTGAGGAGGATTTGCTTCACCTGGGTACAGGTTTTCCACATTTGGCCAGGTGAGCACCATTTAACTGGGTTGTTGGCAGTATTGATGGCTGCTACATGGTGTGAAGCCACCAACAGAGGATGCAGACTGTTACCTGAATAGAAAACTACTCTATAGACGTGGTGCTGGAGGTCAACTCCTGCTGTCTCAGCAGTGAGGACCCGTTGTAGCCGAAAGATGTTTATGTGGTGGGAGCAGCAGGGGACCACCCATAACCAGAGCCTCCAGGCACCATCTGTGGAGCAGAGGAAAGGCACAGGATACTGTGTTATGTACTAGATCATGACTATACTCATTAATTGATTGCATAAATAATTTTGCTTAATAACATTAATATATGCAGGAACATTTTGTGATTGACTAAAAATCGGAGTAACAAGTTTAACAAGAGCTTGAGCAGAGCAAATAATGATTTTCTTTTAAAGATTATTATTATTTGTTCGATAATTTCTTCAGGACTGCTAAAAAGAGCTCCTCCCTAGCAACAGTCTCCCTGTCTCTCCTCTTCTCTTTAAAAAAACATTCCTCCCTCTCTACAGCTTCATAATGTATCCTTTCCCCCCTCTCAGCTGCCTCTCAGCCACCTCTCTGGCTCTGGACTCCTCTCTTTCTCTCACCTATGCCTCTATATGCCCGAGCTCCAGTTTATGCCTCCCCTCTTTCTCCTGCAGATTCCTTATAATCTCCATGACATCCACCCACTGCCACATCCTTTTGGAAGATGAGGCAATGAGAACTGGCGGCCTTAACGATGGCCTACCCCCAATTGTCTCATCCATCAAACTGTACCACTTCCAAGTTGTGGCAGTGGTCTCACCCCCCCTCTGTGCTGACCCCAGTTCTGGGGCACTGCAGGTCCTGAAGAGGAAGGACAGCAGAAAAGATTAAAAACTTTGGTTTCAGATCAAACTTTTGAAATGTCATTCCTTGCACACACCTACATGTTCAGTGTTTCCCCTACTCATTTTTTTCAGCAGTGGTACTGTTGTGCTCAATAGAAATAGTAAATTCGCTAAAATGTACTATGTAAAATGAAAATAGTATACAATCATCCTCAGTTAATTTGTGTTATGAACACTGTACACTGAGTGTGCACCAAATTTCGTGAGTAATAATTTGTGAGTCCACCACTGTTGTTGAATGCATACAGGGGAAACACTGGTATTACATTTCCTGGGGCTCCTAATTTCTGTACGTGAACCAGTAAAAACTAAAGTAAGTAATTATACAGAGTCAAACTGAGAGCATCCACAAAGCTGGAGCAATGAATTCGGTATTTCACGGACATATTTTAAAGTTACCTCTTCATAAACTCAAACAATAGCTGACAACTTTTCACATCCTTAGGGCTGATTATGTCACAGTGCTAGTGATGTGAAATAGTGAACAGACAGTCAACCAACTTTATATTTCTTTTTGAGATTTTCCCTTTTTTTTTTTTTTTTTACAAAGGCTGAGGACAACTTTTTCACAACAGGATGTGTCAAAGTCCCACACCTAGCAGTAGCCTACTAAACCATATATTTACATTTATAGAGTCTATCGTTGGTAATATGTGTTCTAATCACAGGGTGACAAACCATTCTATCTATTTAGAAAAATGTCTTTGCCCCTTTGAAATTACACATCACATGAATTCACCGTAACCCTGGATGTTCCTTTTCCATCAGTACTTGCACTCAGCATGCATTTGTGGATCTGTGTGGAGCTCGAGACTGTGAAAAGAGTCTCAAAACTCCACACAAAAAATGTAACCTGATCCATGTGAATCATGCAATCTGTCCACACACATTTAACAATCTGTAAATAAATACAGGAGAATGTCACAAATATTTTTAGACATTTGTATACACAGGAAACTTTCCGAAAGCGAAAATGAAAAGATCTCTTAAACTGAAAAATTAAAAATCTATCCATGTGTGCATTTGTAAAATTGTTATACATGTGTTCCAATTGATTGGTATTTGTGTGTGGATTGGAACATGCATCTGTGAGCACCCAAAATGACACACAAATCATTGTACGTATTTGTAAATCTTATTTTTCATCTGTAGATCATGTAATACACATTTCTGACCATTTTGAGTCTTCATACATCAGGATGCCAGATTTTTATTCAGTGTTGTTGTTTACTAACTTATTTAGGAAACTGTCTTAAAAGTAAGACTGTTAAGCATGTGTTATCTGGCCTTTATTGGACAACATGCCCAGATGGGGTGTGAACGTTGACAACACCGTGGGGGGGTTATGAGCTCATACAACCACTGAATCTTTTGTAGCAAACGTAATTATCCCCACCACATACACACACATACCCACACAAACAGTGTTGTGATCTCAGTCAGCAGCGGCACAGCGTCTGCTCCTCTCCTCAGGCACCGTGCGCACAAAGGCAGGTTGATAACCATGGAGGAGCCAGAAGGGGAAAGGATGAGGAGGTTTGATATTAGGACATTTTTTTTCTAAAAAAGTTTCAAAACCAAGTAAGATGTGAGCCACTAAGTAATGTTTTTGAGTTTACTTATAGAAGTATTGTTTGCTACTTTGCTAACTAATCTTAAGGTAATGTTGCCTGCCCAAAAAAGCTTTCTGGTTACGTAAAATGGAAGCAGACAAGCTAATCCAGTATTAGCTGCGCAGCAGCTGTCAAACGACAGTCAGAAGAACAGCAACATGTGATTTGTTGACAGCGTAGGACATTTGAATTTGAATTTCATCAATAGTAATTTAGTTATACAACAGTGTTAAATAATAGATGTTGTCAACATGAACAAGATGCATTTTGCTGCAATCTGAGATTCGACAAGGTTATAAACTATTAAAGAGAGTTTGCTATTAAAGAAAGTTTAAAGTCTGCAACTATGGAATGCAGTTATTCAAATCAGTCTAACGACAAGCAGTCACTTTATTGTAGTTATTTGCTGAGTAATTCATAATTCCTTCCTCCAAGATACCACAGGATGCAGGGAGAGCACAGTTGAAGTGAGTGAAGCAATTGACAGAATTCTCTCTCTCTCTCATTTGATTTGTGCATGGGTTACATTAAACTACTCAGGGATAAAATGACCATATGAATAATGGCAGTTTAAATCTTGCTAAAATATGAACTTCACGCAGTAGGCACCAGTTCATATACTATAATCAGGATTCCCATGGTCATGGGAAGAGCTTGACATTTTAAAAAGTGTTTTCGGGGTCTGGGGATGGTATAAATGGAAAAGGGCGTACATGTCCATAATGGATCAACTCAGAATAAAAAAGTAATTTTCAAATGCAATTGCTTTTATACAAATATGAAATGAATCCTGAATCACGTGGTGCCTGAATTTAGTGTTTTCCTTTACATAAATAAAGACATTTCCACCATAAATGG
This sequence comes from Xiphias gladius, assembly GCF_016859285.1. Classification (NCBI taxonomy): domain Eukaryota; kingdom Metazoa; phylum Chordata; class Actinopteri; order Istiophoriformes; family Xiphiidae; genus Xiphias; species Xiphias gladius. The sequence goes on from NC_053410.1 coordinate 26,633,723, forward strand.
ATGCAGAAAAGGCACAAATCAGTGCATAAAAATTCACCGGAATGCAGGAATTCAAGTGTGTACTAAAGGAGGACCCCCATTCTCTTTGTTTTTCCTGAATCTATTTCCACATCCCGGTGAATCAATAAAGTTTGAGCTTATCTTAATCAGTTATATTGTCACAACTGGTATAGGGAACACAAGCCAGACGACCCAAATGCAGACACACGAGGCAAGCAGGGAGGTGCAGTGAAGTGTGTCAGGGGTCAGACACACTGAGGAAAGGGTCCATGTGAAAGCAAGGCCTCAGGTGCGCTTCCTAGAGCCTGGTGTAAGGCAGGAAAGGAAACTTCAGGTGGACGGCTTGCAGGCAGGAGAGTAGCAGAGCTGGGAACCTCAGGCGGGTAGTCTAGGGGCTGGAGAGCAGCAGGGCCGAGGAGTTCTGGAGAGTGGACTGGAGAATGTAGACCAGCTAAGCTGGAATGCTTGGATGGGAGAGTAGCCAAGGACCTAGAGACCCAAAGTCTTAAGCCACTCTGGAAGACATCCTGGAGAGTGACTATGATGGCAGAGTCGTACTGGAGGGCAGAGGCAGCAGTGAAGGCAGTGCGGCAACGGAGAGCGACAACACAGGCAGAGCTGCTCCAGAGGGTGGCATTGAAGGCAGAACCCTTTGGAGCACAAGCAAGACGCTGGCAGGAAAGGCAGAAAGCCGGGGTGTCTTCGGTGGTTGCCAACAGCTGTGGTGCTTGACAGGCAGACGACTGGACTGTAGAGGTGTCATTAGGGGCAGCCGACTCAGGCGGGACGTGGGCTGGAAGGGCCGACTGAAGTGGGACTCCAGCTGGGAAGGCTGACTATTGATCCAATGGGGGGCATCAGCTGGGGAGGCCGACTCTAGATCCGGCTGGGGGTGTTGGCGGAGGGGGCCACTTCTGGATTCAGTGGGGGCACTGGGCAGCCGAAGCTCAGCGGTGCAGGGCAGTCAAGGCTCTGTTTTGCTGTGCATGTCCCCCTCGACAGCCACGAGGACCACACTTTCTCCTGGGGGCTCCAACATGAGGATACTCCCTGAAAAGGCCGAGCTGAAACCCAAGGAAAGGTGACTGCTGGGGGTTGTTGGGGCAGGATCAGGCAAGACGATAGCCAACTCAAGGGCAGGACCAGGCAGGAGGCTCCTCTTCTTGGGCAGATTCAGGTAGGAGGCTAGCTAGGTAGGAGGCAAGGCTAACTGACTCAGAGGCAAGATCAGGCTGGAGGCTAGTCTGGTGGCTGGTGGACTAGGACGAAGGCTGGTGGCTAGGCTGGTAACTAGCAGGCCGGAGGATAGCTGACAGGCTTGTTCGACAGGCAGGAAGAGGAGTACTCAAGCTCTGTGGTTACAGAGGCAACAATTTCATCCAAGGCAGGAATTATTCTCAGCCAAGGTTTCAGAGTCACCTGGAAGATTGCTAAAGCCATAGCTCATGAGCTGCATCCATCTTTTCTAAGCTCGATGTTCTTTGGCAGATGGATACATTTCTGGCCAGATCGTACTCTTGCAACTGATGTACAGGCAGGAGTACCCTATTACAAACACACAAGGCAAGGAGGCAATTGCAGCAAAGTGACTTTAATAAAAATAACGATGACCAAGGCTTACAGGTACACAGGCAGGCAAGCAGGCAGACAGACAGGGGTACATTTACAGGTAACAGGTAGATCACAAGAACAAGAGTCCACAGCATTACAGCATGGGAAACACACAACGATCTAGCAGGGAGCAGGTGGGTAAGGCTGGTTTAAGTATAGGGTTGGGCAATGGGGAAACCGGGGACAAGTCTGTGAGTGGGCAGGGAAGGTCGGGTCACTGGGACTGGAAGTAAAGTCTGGGGGCATCTGGTGGATGGATGGAGAATGTCAGGTACTGGAAATTTCCAGAGAAAAACAGGGGTTTGGGGGTGAAAGCCTGAGAACAGAACAGGCAACGAAAAAAGGACTGAGGCAAGAATCATGACATATATCTATTGTCTGGTCAGTTGTTGTTCCTCAGTAAAGTCGTGACTGTGACTTGGTCATCATTGTCACAGGTTTGAGAAACTGAGTGCAGACTAACTTGGCGGTTGCGGGGGGTGATAGAACAGTGCCTTCTTGACACCAAGGTTGCCATGATGACATTCCAGAGCAGGTTAGCACAAATGCTGTTCAGTTTGTAGGAAGGAAGTGCGGATGGAGGCAGGGACAGGTGTCTTTATCACCAGCACACAGCTGTATCCGTAAATCAAGAGTTACTAAAGCCCCTAGAAAACACAAGTAGGGTGGATTGACTGTTTTTACTTCAACACTAAAGGGTGAACATTTCTAAGGCTGAGGCTTAAACATAAGGATGGTATCATATGATGTGTCATGCCACATTACGCAAACCCCCAATGTCAGTACTTCATCACAACCCATGGTGAGAATGGAACATGATGAGGACAGCGGGCTTAGATTGAGCCAGGCAGATGCCCATTTCATGTCAGCCCTTTTTTGTGTTTTAATCTGTACCTGAGTCAAGCATTTCGTAAATCTCCAGGAATTTCAGGAGCGCAGTGTTGTGGCTGAACTATTGATGTGCTACAGCAGATTCTGCAGATGTTGTCAGTCCTCTATCAGAACAACACTGTTGTGAATGCACTGACTTTGCTAAGGAGTTGTGAAAACTTTCTGTCAAGCTGCATGTTTCCAATCATGCTAGTTGACTATACACACAAGTGTCAGGTTATCCACAGACGTTTTTTATTTTCTAAAGTCCAACTTGCCATGAGTAACCAAAGAGGAAAGGTGTGGCACAACTGATCCTGGATCCTGCTGACTGGAGGGGCTGTGTTGTTAAATTAGGTGCCTCAGTACCTCTTTACTCCCCTCCTGGCAAGGGAATGGGATCCTGTTTCAGCTGAGGGAAGACTATGTGTGTCTGCAATCTGCTGCTCAACCAAAGCTCAGTTTATGTAAGTGGAGAAGTTGGCATTTTAAATTTAACTTCTCATTTTGGATTTTCCTGTCTGTTTTGAAGAAAATACTTTTTATTTGTACTCTGGTGTCTTTATCCTTGCTTTCTCTTCTGATAAAATTAAGGGCCCTATACACAGGCTGTCATAGACAAAAGCTGAAAATTGTGAGAGAATGTGATCAAATCTGGTAAGATCTCGTCATCAATCCAAAACCACGGTCCCAGGTCACACTGTGAGACACGTCCAACAGCTGATTTAGAGTTTTAAAAACCAAAGACAGCCAGCATCAAAGTTCTGACAAAAGCATTTGAAATTTAGGACCAGGTTCACACAATGCTATTGCTGCTACGGCCAAAGCCTACAAATTAATCTATGGAAATATTGAATGAAACCAATCAAAATACACTGGCCAACACTAGATTCTAAGTCCCCATGAACATATACAGTACACGTAGATACAGCATTGCAAGCTGGGCATTCATTACATAATGTGACATGCCTCAAAACTAACATCATCGTGTTACACAGATTGCGAAGATTTTATTATGGTCTGTACAGCCATGTCGGAAATCAAAAGTGTTTATACCTGATCTGAACGGCCACACTGGAGTAAAAGTCGGCCATTGTAAAGAGGTGGGAGATATGATTTAAATATTGGCATAGAGGTGCATATATTCAGACAGTCTCTCCAAAAAGACATTCATCGTGTTGAACTCAGTTGTATACATCAAAAGTGCCACAAATAGTTGCGTAACAAATGAAAAAAAGAGAGCTGGAGAGAGAAGCACATTCCTTGGCTCCGTTCACACCTCCACACAGCTGGCCAATCATGGCATAAATTGGGTGTTGGATGTTGGATCATCGCTTTTGGAAAGTTAAAGAAATGGGCGGACAAAGACCCCCTAATCTGACATCAGATTAGGGGGTTGTGTGTTTGTTTTTGATTGCTTTGCATAAATGGTTTTCTGTAAAGCACCAGTGTTTGTTTCTTGAGTGCATACAAAGACTTTACACCTTGAGCATGTAACTCTCAACTCTCGATAAAAAAATATCTCGATAATTTTATTCACCAAATTGAAGAGTGTAAGAATGTATTGTGATCACAGGTCCTCTCCCTTCACCACTTATGCCCTAGTGCACAGTGAACATAAATGAATTCAAAGACTAAAATGTGTATTCAAAATCATCATTAAATGGGCTGTTTGGCAGCTAAATAAAAAATGTTCTAGTTGTTTCTCAACTTATTTCTCCAAACGCTCTGACCAAGGGTAGGATTCTGATACATTAAGGAACTCGCCAGTCTCTAATGAACAGTACCTGCTGTACAGCCTCTATATTTACCTGGTATTGTTTTGATATCCAGCACACCACATATGGGCTTCAAAGGGATGCCCACATAAGAGTCTGGCATGCCGACTGAGCCTTTGAAACCCAACACTGTTATGTGATGTTGTTGGGTCGACCTTCCATCATCCTGACACACTCATAAACAAGTACTACCAAATTGGGAAATGCATTAGATGAGGAGGAAATTTCCAACTCATTCACTGTACACTGTATTAACCAATGTGTACAATCAGAGAAGTTTGAGAAGTGTGTGATTAATGTATCAGATTTGTTGTTGGATAATACTCTGCATCTGGTTTTAATCTCTGTACATTTTTACTTGAGGCAGATTTTGATTTGTAAAGACAGCTACTTTTCTTTTCTTTTATCATTCAATCTTTGTTGTAGCCCTAAAAAAAATCTCCTGTCTGCTGAGAAAATACGGGTGGATGTTTCAAAAACTATACAGTAAGTTTGTATGTAGGAAACAATCCAAATTTTTCCATGCATTGTTAAAAAACACAGTGCATTGATTTTGTTTTTTTTGTTTTTTCAACTGCGCTACATGTGTGTTTTTAAAGGGAATAGATAGAGAGAAGGGTGGCTGGGACTTGGGTGGTAGAGCAGGTCGGGAAACAAATGGCAGTCTCCCATATAAAAGTCCAAAGTTTTGTCGACATGTGGCGTTGATTTTTACGGGAGAACAGTTTCCAATGTAGTCACTAAAGTCATCACTGAGATGTGAAACCCAATTTTCTGAAACACTTAATAGAACTGAAACTTCTTTTGAAGATATGTTAAAGGTAAGTGCACCCTAACCAGCTTTTATATTTTTATATTACATATATTATATTCACCCTCTTCACTGTAAAACTGTGAGTACAGTATGTAGAGTAGGTCAAAGGACAATATATTTCAACATATAACATATTTACATAGTCAGAGTTTGCATAATACCTTAACCTTAAAGATGCAGTGATCAATATTTTTATATGAATACTGGATCATTTTACAATGTGCAATATAAAAGGTATCACTTGTTGAGAACCAACAGAGAATTGTCACCCAGCTTCACAGTTCTCTCCAGCTCTATGGAGTTTTTTCACCTCTTAAATCTCATTGTTTTGGTTTTTGTCTCACCACTCTTACTTTTTTCAACAGCAGCAAGCAGCTATTTGCAGTGAAAAACCTCTGATAAACCCAGTGTACACTACATGCCCAGCACCTGGAAGAGCACAGCAATACAGCTTTAACAGAGACACATGTGTGTCACTTCTCATCTGCTCTCTTATCTTGTTGCTCTTTTCATCTTTGAAAGAAAACACTGTAGTTTTTGGCTCAGAGGCATTCACGTCCCAGTTTAGTAGGCCTGACTCCTCCAGAGCAGTTAATCTGTTCCTTTTTCCTTGATTCATCGAAATATTTTTATTACTTAAAGGATAAGTCTGGTGATTTTCTATATTTTGCTTTTTGTCAACAAATCCTATGTGAAGAGAATTGATCCTATTAACAAGAATTGTGTTTGTATCCATAGTCTGATCTTATTCCTCTGTGACATAGTTTCCAGAAAAGTATTGAAAATATTTTAGTGAGCCACACTGTGGCACTGGGTGACATATTCCTGCATTACAATAAAGATACACACTGTAGTTAAATTTGACTCAATCCAGCATACACATTTCCTACACCCCTACTACCCCACTACAGCACGCATCCATTCATCCATCAGTTAGCTATACCGCTTATCCTCTGAGGGTCATGGGGAGGCTGGAGCCGATCCCAGCTGACATTGGGCGAGGGGCAGGGTACACCCTGACAGGTCGCTCATCTATCACAGGGCCGACGTATAGAAACAAACAAGCATTCACTATCACATCACACCTACAGGCAATTTACAGTCACCAACTAACCTGCGTTTCTTCGGACTGTGGGGCGAAGCAGGAAGGAACCCACACAAGCACAGGGAGAACATGCAAACTCCACACAGAAAGGCCTGGCCGACAGTGCTAATCTCTGTACCATCGTGCTACTCGTGCTACAGAACCAAATGTGGATTCATCCACAAATTAATCCAAAAATAGTTACCAACAAAAGCACTATTTCCTCCTGGTACGTATGTTTACTAAAACTACAGTGAAATTGCTGAGCCTTTTCAAAAATAAAACTATATATTTGTGAAGAATAAAAGAATAGTTCAACATTTTGGGATATACACTTACTCACTTTCTTAGATGAAAATAAAATCTGGTAAAAACACTGACTAAAGCAGTTTTGCGTTATTTCTCCAACACTCTTAGGGTGAACACTGTTTGGTGAACGTAGGACGTCTCGGAGGCCCTGTGAGCCAAGCTGCCGCTAACGTTTACTCAGCTTGTTTCTCTGCAAGCTTAAGGTCCAGATATCTGATGACCAAAATCCTTCATCCAGTTAAAATATATAGTTAAAAATGAGCAAGATCTTAAAAGTGTATTTGAAAAATGTGGATTAAAACTGGATAAAAAGTAAATTTTGATGGCTTCTGGCAGACAACCACAACGCAGATGCATTCACAAAGGGGATATGATGCCACTGACCAAAGGAGGCTTGCAAATTGCTGGAAACATTTGGGATAATATAAGCACACAACTCAACAAAATAGATAACATAGGTATAGTCCGGACATTTTAATGCAGAAAAGTTACATATTATACCTTTAAGTATGAGGGTAGAGCTAGGAAGGTATTAAACCTTAGATTGGCATAAAGATTGAAAATTGTTCAGTTGGTGCATTGGCTGTTTAGGGAGAATAAGCAGACTGCACAGTCACTCAAGTTCATGCAAATTAAACAAGACTAAAGTTTGCTTTGTTTTCTGTCTGAGAAGACCTTAAGAAATTAAGAAATAGTTCCAGCATGTAACTTCCCCTAAAACCACAACGTGTAATTTTTAGATTTCTTAGAAACGCTGGCCTTAGACAAAGCCAGACAAGTTGTTTTCCCCGTTGTCCGTCTACATGCTCAGCTAAGCTAACTGTCTCATGGCTCCAGGTATTGATTTCACATACAGACATGAGAGTAACATGGATCCTTTCATCTAACTCTCAGAAACAGTGAATAAACGTATTTCCCAAAAGGTATTCCTTTGAAGATTTAGAATGGGCCAGACAGGAGAGGGATATGGTCTTTTAATGGAACTTGTTGACAAGAAAAATATAGAATAATGCCAGCTTTATTCTTTATATTTGTCAAAAATTCCAAATAATCCTTGCCACACAGATGATCATGCTGTAATAATATAGAAAGATGTACATCATCATCATGCATACATTACTATATACTTTGCTTTGCCCTAAATCATGTACAGCCACGTGCAGTATAAACCACCGAAAATGGAAAAATGATGACAAATATTAGACATGCAGTGTGAATAGCCCTTTAATTGTATTTTCATTTGCATGCTCTCCAGTACACAGGTCAATGCCATACACAGCAGTAGCTTAATTGAGTAACACAGTGTAAGTGCTTTCCCAGGCTGCCTCCCTGTTCACTGCTGCTGGGAACATGGAGTTTTGGCTCCTCGACAAACATCTGCATTTGTATGAAGGCAAATCTGTATGTCGCAGCAGTAAATTCTTTCTTTTTTTTTTCCACAGACGCCCATTTACCTTGGTAAGAGTGCTTTGCCAACCCACAGTGCTGCACATTATGATTTATGAGCATGACTTCTTTTCCAGATGAATGTTTGACTGCTGCAGGATATTACCTGCCGCAGTTCTGGCCACAACTCAGATTGTAGGAGCAAGTACAAAACCACTCCTTCAAAATGTGTTTGTTGACGTGTGTTTTGCCCTCGCGTATCAAGGAGCAGCAGGTTGGGTGATAACTTAAAACATTGTCTCCTTGCACACTGCTATCCCGTGGATGGTGGGAGGTGTCTGATGTACTGGCTTTTCATAAGAAGCAGATGTTTGAGCAGCAAAGATATGTCAATACTTGAGGATTAAAGATAGGTAAATCATATGGGTAGCAAAATGTATTCTATTTTTGAAATTTCCCAGCTGCTTTATACTGTAACGCACATAACTCACCTTACCTTTTTAATCAACTGCTGTAGTAAATCTAATAAATTAAAACTGCAGCCACAGCTTGAAAACAGCCCTCTGGGGCAATTAAAGTCAAATATACTTTTGGGGGGAATTTTGGACCTTACTATATGTTAAAATATATATTCGTAAATCCACTTATACAGCACTGTGGAAATTTGTCAATTTTTTTTATGTCTTGCTTTACATTAACAATGAATATTACACTGTTTTACAGAAGCACATATCATTAATCCATTTTACATGCCAGACGGCCAGCTTGCCTTTCCAGGCCAACTGAAGTCTGAAGTCTGCTCCAGTTTGAATTAGCAGGAACCTGTTGGTGTGAATAGAGCATATCCTTTGCTTTCGGTTCTGTGGAATTGAAACACAAATAACCCCCAAAATGGGGTTCATAACAGAGCTACTGAGGGAGCAGGGTGGAAACTCCACAGTATCATCCTGTGAGCTGGATTCCAATTCATGTGACTGAACAGGATTGTGAGTGTTAGTTTACCATAAACACCATAGAAAAAATAGTTGCTGTAGAGCTCTCTGACCATGATGAGTCAGAGAAGGTCAACCACATGAATGTGGAAGCTCAAAACAATGGTGTTATACAGGGTCACTGCAAGATTTCTAGAAAAACTTTCACATAATGTCACAGACACTCAGGCGCCCATTTTGGAGGTTGTGTGGGCAATGTAAAACTTGGCCATCTTAACAAAACTACATAGAGCTTTGTGCTGGTTTTGACTGGGAACTGATCATTTCTCCAATATTATATCTAATTAATTTTGTGTTTAGATAAAGGCAGCTAGTTATCAAGTTAACAAAACGAGGCTGTCCATGCCTTGAGTTATCCAGGCTAACACTATGTTAGCCATCTAAAATTGTGATTTGCTGATTTGTTAATCTTAGATAGAGTTACTTTGAATAACCACACACTATTTGAAATAAATGAATAAATTAAACTGACTCAAATTTAACAAAAATTCAATGCTTGTTTTTCCATACTATACAATGTATACGTACAAGTGCTATGTATTTTTGTGTTCACAAGATAAATTCCTTTACTGTTATGATTAAATGACCAGTGGTCTTTGGTTCATTTCTTTTGTTCACAGTATCCCTATCTAAATTTATATGTGTCAATTTAAGTTACTTACCACATTACCATGGCGACACGTACATACATCGTGGTATCCCGCAGATCTGTTCAAATGACCACCTTTTATGCAGCAAAACTCAGCTAAGATCTTCTGGAAATTGGTAAAGTGAGTACAAACTGTTACATTCTAGTGCATTTTACACAAGTTGTAGAGTCTATACCTGTTACAATTTGCCACAGCTCTGGCTAAGCACTGATCCAGAGGACAAAAAGCACCGTAAGTGGTGTGAGAGGACCCCACTATAGCTGCTCAGTTGGCTTAGACAGACTACCCAGCATGAAATGAAGTGCTCCTGTATGTTTGTGTTCATTTCAACATGGCTACATAGCATGGCTACATAGTCATACAGACCCCTCCTGAACCATTCCAGAACAATCCAGAAACAGATTAAGGTTTTGCCAGAGGGGGCTGTCTTTGTCCTGCAGGACTGCTTCGGGAAGCATTGATTGGAACATGTTCAAAGAGGGAGCTTGTCACAGTCACTAAAACCATTACCACAAGAGCAAACCAGAAGCCATGGCTGACACCAGAGGTTTAGACATGGCTGAGGATCCAACACACTGCACTCAGAGAAGACAGCATGAATTAATCTATCACATGGCATCAGAGAAGCCAAACGGAATTATGCACAGAGAATCAGCAGCCACTTTGCTGACAGCTTAGACACACAATGCTTGTGGAAGGGCATCCAGGCTTTCACAAACTACAGAGCCCCGCCAGAGACTTGTGACAGTTATACCTCCCTTCCAGATTTACTGAACAACTTCTATGCACAATTGACAGGTTAGGTAACGTGCAGGCGATGAAGACCATCCCTCCCCCAGATTACTGAATGTGACTGTAGACTGTGTGAGGAAGACCTTCTCCAGGGTTAACCCTCACAAAGCCACAGGACCAGACACAATTCCAGGTTATGCCATCAAAGCCTGTGCTGGACAGCTGGCAAATGTCCTCACAGACATTTTCAACATCTCTCTGATCCAAGCTTTCATCTCCACATGCTTCAAGTCAAACACTATCATTCTGGTGCCCACAAAGTCTCCCATATCCTGTCTAAATGAATACCGCCTCATAGTACTCACACCTAATATCTTGAAGTACTTTGTGAGATTGGTCCTGCAGCACTTTAAATCCAGCCTGCCCATCACACTTGACATCCTGACAAGTGTGACTCAGGTCAGGATGCTCATCATTGACCGTGGCTGGGCCATCAACACAATCATCCCAAAACACCTGATTATGAAGCTGAGCCAGTTGGTCTAAACACTTCCCTCTGTAACTGGGTCCTGGACTTCCTCATTGGACCTCGCTGCTGACATACAAATACACTGTATCATTCAGCTCCAACCATACCATTAAGTTTGCTGATGACACAACAGTGGTGGGCCACAAAAACAATGATGAAACAGCTTACATAGAAGAAGAGGACCTACTGGCACTATGGTGTAAGACCAAGAACCTTTCCCTAAAGATAGGGAAAACAAAGAAGGATATCATCAACTTCAGAAAGATGCGTGCTGACCACACACCACTGATCATATATGGCACAGGCTGTGGAGAAGGGTGAGCAGCCCAAAGTTCCTCGGTGTGCGGATCACAGAAGACCTATCCTGGAGAAGAGTCCTCACCACATTTTACATAGGCACCACTCTAGAGAGCATCCTGACCTGCCTCACTGACTGGTTTCTTATAGCAAGCGGTAAGCACAGTGGAGAGGATATTCAGTGTTTCTTTCCCCTCCATAAAACAAATCCACAAAGCACAGATCAACAACAAGGTCCCAAGCATTGTAAATGACCCCACTACCCCTGCAGCCCACAGCCCTTACCATCCAGGAGGAGGTACCGCAGCATCAAGATCTCCTCTGGCAGGCTGTACAAAATCTTCTTCCATCAAGCTGTGAGAATCCTCAGCAGCTAATATGCCACAAGAATCTACATTTTGTTTTGATTCTTTTTTATGTCAAGCATACATATGTACATATGACAACAATAAAAGCTTGATCCTTGAGTCTTCAAGTGTACAGGTCTTATTATATTGAATAGCCTATTGTTAACCTTTATGGCAAAAATAAAATCATGATAATTAAACCAAAAGATTTTGATGATTTACCTGTTCTCATCTCTATCAATGTTTTTCTAGTGGTGCCTATAAGGAAAGCAGTCATTTTCTTTTTAAATGAGTTAATGTATGAGGTTCAACCAGAAAAGTTTTGCTCATGATCCAGCTAATAGCAAATTAGCTGCACTTTCATAGGTCTGGTCTCAAAAACATGTTGCTTTGACAACAACTCCAGAAACCGAAAATAAACAAAAATAAATACAAAGCAGCGGGCTTAATTAGGTGAACAACGATCTTTGAATGTCATATACAGATCATGTTAAAGTCAGACTAATTTTGGTATTTTAAAATTAGCCTGCTAGATAGTTAGCTTACAGACCAATTTAGCTACTGACAATATATATTTGTAAATAGGCCTTCATCAAGAAATAGAACATTTTGACATGAGACAGAAGGAAAAGCACAGGCGTAAATGATAAACAAATGATGGCTGAATTCCATTTAGGTACTTCAGTTTCAGGGTCTTGATACTTGCTGGCTCACTGATACACTGCCATTGTTTACTAGGAAACTTGAATAGAACAGGACTATCATTAATGTTATTGTTATGTTGTTATTATGATGTGAAAATTGATTTAGCTGCCTTTTTTTTTAAGATACAACTAGAGATGTTACAGAAATGTTAGCCAGTAGGCTTTTCTTGTGGAAGACATACAGTATGGATTTTTTTTAGCTGGGAAAGTAAAGGTGTAAATAATAAAATTAATGATGTTTCTGCTTCATGTAGATGTGCCAGTGAGTTAGCATGCACTATACTGCAATTATAATTGGAATGGAGCTATTAATAATTAATTACACCTGTGTTTGACTAGTCAAAATGTCTGCAGTGAGAACAGTCTAAAGCGTTCCATGTATAAATGAGACTATTCACAGTGTGGTCTTTCAAATAACTTTAAAATAGATTACTACCTCACAGGACCACTGACCAAAGACCAGCTACTGTCTCTATATGAGAATGTCTTCTATACAGTGTACTGTAACACCCTAGTCTAACTCCAGTGAAATGGCAGTACATAATTTGGGAGTTGAAAAATTAACATGATTGACCTGCTTCAACTTAGCAACATGGTTTGGATTGATAAGACACTAATGATTTAAATAGCTGCACAGTCTAAGCTTCATGAACAGAGCAGAGAGCACCACACTGAATCTTGTTTTGATGCCCTGCAACAAAAATTCTGTGAGGAACTTAAAGGCAGTGAGACACTACGGAGATCCCAAGATAAACTTGCGACAATTCAATTTTATTTATATAGCACCAAATTATAGTAGAAGTTATCTCTGGGCACTTTTCATATAGAGCAGGTCTAGAATGTAACCTGCGTACAGATGGAGAGGAAGAGAAGGAGTTAGCATTGGAGTCCTCTGTTATATTGTAACATGGCGGTGAATTAAGTGCTGACGGAATCAGTTCCTTAAATTTAGCTACAGCAGTATCAGATAGACATGTAGAAAACACATTTTTGCCTAATAGTTTGTAGTCCGGTAACAGGAATTCAAAAGTTATCAAATAATGGTCTGATAAAAGAGGATTCTGTGGAAAGACTATTAAATGTTCAGTTCTGATACCATAAGTCACAATAAGGTCGAGGGTGTGGTTAAAATTTTGAGTGGGTTTATTTACATTCGTGAAGCCAATTGAGTCCAACAATGAGATAAACGCAGTTTTAAGGCTCATTACCAATGTCAACATCTAGCTTGAATATTGAAATCACCTATTATAACTACTTTATCTGTACTAAGGACTAAACTTGGTAAAGGCTCTGAGAATTCAGATAAGAATTCAGAGTATGGGCCAGGAGTGTGGTACACTATAAAAAATAGAATAGGCTTTAAAGGTTCCCATGATGGATGTGTAAGAACCAGGCTTTCAAATTAGTTATAATTGAGTTTAGGTTTAGGGTTGATTATTAGGCTTGAGTTGAAAATGGCTGCAACTCCACCTCCTCGGCCGGTACCTGGAGGACTGTGAGTATTAATATGACTGGAGGCACTGGATTCATTTAACATATTCGTCATGACACCGCCAGGCTTCAGTGAGACTAAATAAATCAATATGATGTTAAGCTTCCCACTACTTGTAATGGGCTTAATTCATTCACTTCTTGCCAGATCATTATTGCTTTATACCTTACTAGCTCTTCATAGAATTCTTGCCACCTTACCTGTATCCATTCCTGGTTTTGTTCCTGTTTCTTGCCTGAGGTCTCTGTACTGGTGTTTTGGACATTCTGCCTATTTGCTAACTCCCTTCCTGCCTTCCCATTAGGTCATGTTGGCCTGAACTGTCTGTAAGCCTGTTCACTTCTGTTCTCCTTTTTAAAGTCATCTTCAAGACCTGCCTTTGTATCTGCATTTGGGTCAACCATGCTGGGCTCCGTACACAAACGTGTAATGCATTTTTGTCCCGTATGAGGGACATGTGTCTGTCATCTATATTTTAAAAACGATGGACCCTATAGGGTAAACCTGTAGCACTGTACAGAGGATATCCTGCCCTTTCCGATGATATGTCATTTGTTGGTGTGTGTCAATCACAACAGGAGTTCTGTCTTTTTAAAACGGCTGCCAGCTTAATTTATGGGAGCAAGAGAAGTAATTGATTAAAAAACATGATTTTAGGATGTTCTGAAAGCTAAAAACATTTTGTTTTAGATAAATAAAGGTTTGAATAACTTGTAAGCATTTTTTCATGGATATGCACTTAACTTTACCGTCTGAATAGAGCACTTTTAGTCAATGTCCTCCGTGATGGACATGTATACCAACTTAAAAAATTAAAAATTCTCTTTGACTTTTTTAACTTTGTAACCTACTACTTTTTAACACAAAGAATTTTATTCAATTTACTGGAATGACAAAAGTATTTTGTATAACCGCGTTGTTGTATACAGAACACATGCAGTTACCTGGAGAACTTTGTCATAATTAGTTTATATTGACTGGTTAATTGACCTGAGCCACACTGGTGGCTGTGGTAGGTTGGACCAGCAGATGGCTATTAATGATAGGGATGGTAGTTTGGCCTCCGGCTCACCCTGTTCACATGATGGAAGTGTCTTTTAGCAAGAAACCAAACTCCAAGTTTCTGCAGATGAGCAGGTCAGTACCTTTAGTTTCGCCACCACCTTAGGTGTTTTCCTGGGTGAGAGTGAAACATTATAAAGTGCTTTGTCCTGTTCTCAGTTAAAAAAAAAAAAAAAATGCAGTCCATACACTACATTTGCTGCGCCTGTCCAACTTTCACCAGGTTATGGTATGTATTTGTACTTACTTCCAATGGTGTGGCGATTGCCATGTCAAGAGTTCCACCAAACAATTAAATTCAATGTGCTGTGATGCAGTTGTGTATGAGAGAGTTTTTGTCTCCTTGTAAATAATTGCTTTTTGTGTCTAGATCAATTTGTCTGCAGGTATGTGATATTTTGACTACGATCTGGATGACTGAAATGAGTCTACCCAGGCATATAAGATAGGGATCTGATCTAAAATAAACATTTTCTTTCATTTTCATTCATCATACAGAGTTTGTCAACCACAGAACACTAGATAGTTAATTTTTACACTGTAAAATGTAAATAATTTGGGTCAAAACTCTTTAATAACCAAATTTATGGGATCTTTATCAAAAACATTTGTTAAAATTATGCATTTATGTTAAAAAAAAATGTATATCACACTTTATTAGGAACACATGTCCACCTGCTTATTCATGCACTTATCCAATCAGCCAATCATGTAGCAGCAGTGCAGTGAATAATATCCTGCAGATGCAAGTTAGGAGCTTCAGTTAATGTTCACATGCAACATCAGAAAAATGGGATGTCAGTGACTTTTACCTTGGCAGGATTGTTGGTGCCAGACCAACCAGGCCAGGTTTGAGGGTTTCTGAAACTGCTGATCTCCAGGGATTTTCACACACAACAGTCTCTAGAGTTTTACTCAGAATGGAGCCAAAAACAAAAACCATCAGTGAGCAGCAGATCTGCAGACAGAAATGTCTTTTTGATGAAAGACATCAGAGGAAAAGGGCCAGACTGGTTTGACTGATATCAACATGGAACAGAGTCTCAAAAGAACATCTCCAAAATCTTGCTGAATCCATGCATCCTAAGAATTAAGGGTTTTTTGAGAGCAAATATTAGTATGGTGTAACTAATAAAGTGCTAAGTAAATGTATTGTTATCGGACGTTTTGAACTCTCAAATATTGAACATTTGTCTCAAACATCCTGTGTCAGTCAAGCAAAAAGGCAAAAAAAAAACTTAAAAAAATAAAATCATGGTGCAAAAAGTAGGATTCAGTGGTTAAATGTTTGAAGTGCGCTAAAGGTAACAGGTACCTTTGTGTGGAAGACAAAAACATCAATCTGGAATGGATGACAAGTAAATGTTGACAAAAACGTGGCAATAAAAGGTTTAAAGGCTTGTAGTGCAACAGTGTGGCTCATGGCTATAGCACAAAGGAATAAGATATGTCAGGCTTTGGATACACAAACAATACTTGTTAGTAGACCAATTTATTGTTGGTTTGGTAATTCACATGGGCTTCTTGACAATAAGAAAAACATATAATATCACCAAACGTATCCTCTGAGGGTGGTTTTGAGTCCAGCCAGGCAAACAATATGTCATATGAGGGAAAATCATTGCGTTCTGGGTACATCTGGCAGATGAAAACTAGACAGGATTCTAGCTTGGCTGCCGCGTGAAAAGGGTCAGCCCTTGGTCCTCTGTGGTCAGTGATGACGGTTCCCTCTACAGCTATTTCCAGACACTGTGGGTTTGGCATTGATCAGTTGTCACAGCCATCAAAAAGACCTTGCTGATCGAGGAAAGAATCACACAGAGGTTAATGGACTATAAAAAGCTATTTTTCTGGACTATTTATGGTTAAAAATGTAAAATACGACAAAAGCTAAATCCTTTAGCGCTTTACATAATAAACAGTTTAGAAAGAGATGTATTTATTAATATAACTGTATATATACTTAACTGTATATATAATTAATATAACTGTAATGGTCTTGCAGATTGTAAAAAATCATGAAAAACACGTATTATTTTATCATGGCTAAAGGAAAAAAAATAATATATTTTTTGCCTCCAGAAAACTCATTCTACGGAGATGGATGATATAAGTAGGAAAAATGAATTGAGATGGCCCACGTTATTTTTCACAGTTAGAGAAATTCAAAAGATGTTGTGTTCCATATACACAAATTCAGTGGAAAGATGGTGACTTTTAAATGTATTAACTCAAGGAGAAAATCCATGCGTTTTGAACATCTCTGGACCTAATAAAGATGACCCCCCACTTTTTTGATGAAATATTTAATACGTTGCAGGATATAGAGGTGGAAATTATTATGGTAGGCAAATTTAATATTGCTTTAAACAGCAAGGTAGATTGAAAAGGAAGTCCCCCTATTAACTCTCACCCACATGCCCTTATGAAGATTTATGACATGATGGATGCTTTAGACTTGATTGATATTTGGAGATTTAAAAATCCAAAATTGATTAGATACACTTGGAGAAGGCAAAACCAGGCAAGTAGAATTGGTTTCTTTTTAATTTCCTTTGCTCTTATATCCAAAGTAATTGGTGTATCAATAGAGAATAAATTGGGGTCTTTCAATACTGGAAAAAGTATGTGGACCAGGATATTGGAAGTTAAATCAGAGTCTTCTCCAAGATGAAGAATTTGTTGGCAAGACTAGTAGATTTTTTTGTACACAATATTGGTACAGCAAATCTTTCATTAGCCTGGGAAGCATTCTAATGTAGTTTAAGAGGACATGCAATTTCCTACTCTTATTGGAAAAAAAGACAAATGAAATTGAAATAACAAACTGTAGCAGCAGAAGTTGAGCAATTGATTCTGAATGATAAACTGGCTGATGCATCTATAGATCAAAACATTTGATAAATAAACAAAAAAAATTATAAGATTTATTGGAAAATCGCCTGCTAAGACGTTATAATTATAAAAGGGTAGAATCGATGGATAAGGTTAGTTTAAATTTTATTTTTATAAGTTGACACTTCTTTAATTTGGGTAAATCCTTAATTAATTGGGTTACAGTATAATATAATCACACAACTTGTAAGATCATTAACAATAGTTAAATTACTAAGTTGGTGCCCTTATTAAGAGGATTTAAACAAGGATGTCCTTTGTCACCCTATTTATTTAGATGGCTATGGAAATATTAGCCATTAAAATGAGGTCTAATGTGAACAGGGAGAGGGGCGCTTGAAGTTGGGAAAATGCAAACAAAATATTTCAATGTGTGCAGATGACACTAGTTTCCTATTAAGTCCAAAACCTTCTTGTGTGCAAACTCTTCATGAACTTTTGGAACTTTTTTCACAGTATTCTGGGTTGAAACCAAATTATGACAAATGTAAAGTTCTTAGCATTGTGGGACTGAAAGGTACAAATTATAAAATGCTGTGTAAATTACCAGTTATCTGGACTGATGGGCCAGTTAATGTAAAGTTCCTTAGTTAATTTCTTGGTTGCACTGCAGTTTATTTATCTATTTATGTCCCTCCCAACTCCATCACAGTCCATTTTCAAGTGTTATGAACGAACGATTTCTGAATTCCTCTCAAGTAACAAACCAGAGAAGATCAAAAGAGAAGGTTTTTTTTGATAACAATTATGAACATGGTGGTTTAAAACTATTAAATCTGGCAGCCTTATGATTCTCTTGGAAAACCTCCTTTGTTCAAAAATTATACTTGAATTAAGACTGGTATTCATGTAAATTACTGGAGAGCACCCACTTATTGTTGCATAAAGGATTATACTCTTTCCTACAGATTCAGCCAACTTATGTACATTGTGGGAATCATTTCATTGGAAATGTATCCACTTTTTGAAAGGAAGCAATGCAATGCTGGCTGTGCTTTCAGTCTCATCCTCCAGAAAGTCTAGATGAAATTCTACAGCAAATAATGTGGTTAAACCCCAACATATTAATTGAAGGGAAACTAATATTTTGGAAGAATGTTTTTGATCATGGTGTTTGGTTTCTAAATGATATTGTGTGTGTGAAGATGGGAAATATAACCAGTTCACTAAAACGTATGGTACGATCTGTTCCCCTCATTCATATAATCAATTGATCTCTGCTTAATGAAGAGATTGGGAACGAATGATTAATAGTGGGATGACTAAATTGTTTGCGTGACAGCCCGCTACAAGAAATATTAGATGGTTAAAAGGAAATAAGAGAAATAAAATTATAAAATTTATTTAACCTCCTGATCTGTAACAGTTATTCCATATAGTATCTATAAAAATGGGAGGACACTTTTGATTGTCCTATACCGTGGGAACAAGTGTTCAGATTGATGCATAAAACCCCAGTAGACACATTTATAAGCTCCTTTCAGTTAAAAATACTTTACATGTTTTTGACTAGTAGGAAAATGCTAAAGATTTGGGGTATTGCTGAGTCAGATGAGTGTCGTTTTTGTTGAATCTGAGGTACATCTTTTCTGGCATCGTTATGTTTTGTCTGCATAGAGAGAGAGGTTCAAAAGGTGTAACGCAATGAAACTGTGCCTTCAACTGCATTTTTTCTCTGTGATATTGGGTGAGGGTGTAGAGACAAATATTTATATTATTAATTTTATCATTTATTTGGGCAAAATATTTATTTTTAAAGCTGCTGATGTGGATTCCTTGAATATCAATCAACTCTATTAAATGTCACTTTATTCTGGAAGGATATATTGCAAATACCAATGATGACGTTAAAAAACGTTTAGAATGGTGGGAAACATTTATTGAAGTGGAAGTATTCAATATTCAAATATTGATTTTTTTTCTTTTCTTCTCTTTTTTTTTTTTTACCCTTTAATGTTCTGTTACTTATTTAGATTGTTAGGCCTGCTGATATATGTTGTAATGATAAATGGTATGTGTTCTTGTTTACTTTGATTTGGTTTAGTGTGACTTAGTGCATTAAGTTTGATCTGTGTTTATTGTTTGTCTTCTGGTGTTTTATATCATGTTTTTGTAATATAAAAGTTGGATGTACTTTGCATGTATTTTGCCCATCAGAGGCTTCTGATTCATAAACGTTTTGTTTTTTCCCCTCACGTTCAATCACAGCTTTCCCTCCACCCATCTCTGTTGCTCTTTTGCATTCATAAAACTAGGTGTTCATCCTGTAAACAAAGACTTGCCTATCTACTGAAGTGCTGTAGGTGGGCTGAGAGAGGGGAGTGGGTCAGACCAGTTTCCTGAGTTCTGGTTGCAGGTGGTTGACTTCCCAGAGGCAGACCAGGACAGTCTGGTCTCCTCAGAGTCTCACTGAAAGAATCAGGTTACATTCGTGAGATGGCTGACATATTATGATCCTCATTCATTTGGGTGTCACTACATTCCACTTTCACATTACAAGAACATAAATAACAGCTGTTGTCAAACCACCAGCCAATGTAACACACAAAAAATTTAGAAGTGAAAAGAGGATGGAAGTAATAAATTGTATTTCTTCCTTAAACTGAGTAGCTGTTTTGTGATTTTCACAGTTTTAGAAGATGGTAACTACACATGATTATTTCATGCCTTCTCCATCAAGTGGAAGATTGTATATTTATAAAGAAATTTTCTGATGTAGTTAGGTCCCTCCCAAACTACATCAGATCCTCCCTAATGGGAATTAAAAACATGCAATTTTGTCAACCCCCTCTTTGTACATTATACAGTGCCCCTGTGGTGTGATGTATATTGGCAAAACTTTCTGGACAGCTCAAACACACACAGTGTTGCAGCTCACTTCGGTGATGCTCATGATATTTTAACTTGGCGTTGATCTACCTCCTCCACTGGCAACCTCGACCTACTTCTTAAAAGAAGGCATTCTTACTGGATCGACAATGTGGTAAACTGCACCTCAAAGCACGCCGCTCCAGTTCCCCTACATGCCCAGGACACTTTACAAACACTTTCCCCAAGGGCCCTGAATGATGAACTGCTATTTAAAGATTCTGTATAATACTGACTATTTCAGTCCTGGCCGAGATATCTGTGGCCAGCAGGGTGCATCCCACTGCAACGGGTCCCAGAGTTCAATTCAAAATCACAGGTGTATCAACCATCAGGGCAGCAAAAACATTGAGCAGCAACTCTGACAGAAATGGAACAAAAGAAGAATAACTTGTCTATCTGTTTACAGCTCAGTCCAACCAACTGTGGGCTAAGAGGAATCATCCTATCATGTTGTTCTATTAAGAAAGTCAGTAACTTCCAACATGCTTTGAGCAATCATAATCTGGAGCCTGTGCCATGATGCAAGTTCAACTAGCTCTCTTTGAGTTACCTCACTGAACCTAACATTGGTGAACCTGAACAACTGATGTCACAAAGCTGGTAATCAACTGGCTCTGAGCATGTTCATGTGAAAAAGGCAGAGTTGTTAATGACAAGTAACATGACCAGAACCCTGAGTTGAGTACTTAATATTATATGAGATGATGACACATGATGAGAAATTTGGTTACTCAAGAAATATTACTAGAATATTATTATATATTCAGCAAGGTGAAATACTAGAATCCTGAGCAATAGGAAATCCAGCACAGTATAGCTGGACTAAACCACTACCATTGAAAACTACTATAATATGTAATATATATATATATATATATTATATTATATATAATGTATAATTGAATGAGGTGATTTAATTGATATTTCTTCTAAAACATTTTTTGTTCACTATTTCTGCATTTGTCTTAATTCGTGTTGTATTGATATGCCTGATAAGTTGTGTAACATTTGACTGTTTACTTAAGATGTCTTTACTTGAAATATTTGCCTAATATGCAGTTTTCATTTTTGACCTTGAAAACAGCACTTTCCAAAACAATTTCAACTTTGTAGCTATTGTTGAGCTTTCGATTGTATCATACCATTTTCCTGAGCAGATGATGGAATTGTAGATGTTCAATTTTCCATTTTTCTGACCATTTAAAGGACTTGTTAAACATTGTGATTGAAAGTTCACTCCTGACCTTAGAAATGACATAAATGGATCTTGTTATGAGGTCATTTTGTTCTAATTGGTTCTTGCAGCTTGTGGCTCTAATATGTTGTTTCAGATTGCGAGTCTTTGACATTTTCATTAAAACTTCCCGCTGACTGTGTAATTGACTCTGTACAACAATGGAATTCAATACTTTCTTTTATATTTGTATTTGAGTAAAATAACTTTTATTTGGTACATGCATGCCTACATTTTTAACTGAACATTTTAGAATGACTTGTGATGTGTGCTTCCACACGCCCCATCTTTCACAGGAAAAGGAAATAGTGCAGAGGGTATGGGTAGGTAATGTGTTGCCAAGTTTAAATGCCAGCACTAAAAATACCAAGCTGGAATGCAGGACTTGGCCCATGCTTTGCCGCCACTCTCAAAGTCTATTTTGACATAAGAGGGTCGTCAGACTGAAACCTGAAGCCAGCTCCTTGGATCAGCTCTGCTTTAATCTTCTATTTTGCTCTGGGATAGTTTTCAGGGGATACTTGCCGGAACCTAAAGCAGATGAAAGGGAGATATGGGGGCGCTATTCCTAGGGTCGTTGGGAGAGTCTTCTGAAAGCTTTTTTTTCTTTTTGTATAACAAGCAGAATTGCTCAGCCGTACAGTGGCCATAAATAGCTGAAATAGGTATTCACACCTGGACTACTCAGCAGATCAGCTTTTCTAACTTAAAAATTTTCTTGCTCCACCTCCTCCCTCTGTGATGGCTCCTGTCATTTAAATGTGATGGCAAGCATCAGTCATTTCAGCAAGTGGCCTAAAACAACATATATTTACATTTAAGTAACAAAGCCCTCTAGCGGCCATAGACAAATGATGTCATCCTGCTGATTGGGGAGTCAAATCAGAAAAAATTTCTATGCGTTGGTCTGGAGGGTATGGACGAACACTTATTGTTCTTAAATTTGGAGGAGATGGTTTTATGCATGATTTCACACTACCTAAACCTTTGTTGATAGGTTGCCCTGACAGACCTCTGACAAAAGGGAGGTCCTGATCATGGACCCTACGCACTTTTCCAAACAAATTCAGCCACTGCTTGGCTCCCTTATCAGGGGTGGAATTAGTAATTTAAGGGCCCAAGAAGAAGCCAGGCATGGTGCCTACCTTAAACCTTATTCTCAATCTTATTCCAGTTGAGCATCTATGGGGTTTGAGGTTACTGACTGCCATTAATGCACACAAGATTACCCTCTGGTGTTATATACAGTGGTGTTTGTAGGTAGAAAAAATGGTGGGGCAACAACTACTTTGGACAGATGCAAGACCAGAAATTTACACAATTTTACAATCTGACATAATGCCCTATTTCACATTTTTCAACAGACTTAATACAGGCGATTATCTGACAGAGCATGTACCTGTTCTCCTCAGTTTGCTGGCTACGCTACTCAAATCCCCGTTTGTAGGCACTGTAAGTTTGGGTAGCTACAGTATGTTTTAACACATTGTCTATATGGCTATCATTGCTTTCATCTTTACTATCCTCTCCGAAAGATGCCTGAGATCCTGAAATAAAAAGCGCCTTCTTTCCGCTTGCTGGTGGGCGCCAAGGCGTTTAATCCCAAAGAACCAAGGTTTTTCTTCAAAAGGCAGACTTTCAACTTTAAAGATAGTCTACATGGTTCATGGTGACCACTGTCCTCTTTAAAAGAAATACTAACTTCATATTAACAGAAATTTGGACAAGGTGGGGGTCCAGATTTTTTCATGCCACTTTATGGACTTTGTCCAACCACTGACCTTAAATTGTATTATAACGATAAATAACAGCTGCAACGGAGGGAATTTTTTGACTGTCAGATAGGAGCAATGTTGTTCTTAAAACTGAAAAAAATTAATCATGCTTTTATATCCTCACATTTGGTCTACTGTTACGATTTTTATCTCTGCAGAACTCCACAACCAGGCTTCTGATGAAGACCAAACACTCTTCTCATATCACATCAGATTTAGCGTCTTTCCACTGGTTACCAATTTCTTTTAAAGCCATTTTACAAGCCTACTCATCACTTACAATGCAAGGCCAAGCACTAGACTATATCAGTGAACCTTGAAGTCCTTATGGTCCCAAAAGGTCTCTTAGATCTGCAGGGTACACCTTCTAAATTTTCCAAGGTCCAAGTTAAAGGACAGGTTCAAATTTTTCAAGTGTATATTAATACATCTTATGTATACATGTACATATGTACATTAAAAGGGGCTATTTGTTGCTGTAATTGTTTCTTCTGTCCATACTGGCTGCTAAGAGACCCCCCTCTTCATTTTCTATTTAAGTGATGGGGGAGAAAATAAACAACCTTCATTATTTATAAAAATGTATTGGAAAGTTCAGATTATGCTAATATGAGTTTCAGCATTCTGAGTTAGTCAAAATGCACATCTTCAAAGTTACAGTCTAGAGAACAGAAAATTCCTTCTTTGTTTGTCATCCTTCTACTGTGGTTCAGCAAGGGAACACTGTAACTGCACAAAAAGGAAATTTCTTTCTAAGAAGGTTGTGATATTGAAATTTATTTCAGAGGGGATCTCTTTGTCATCTGTATGGACTGTAGAAACAACTACAGCAAACAATGGGGCTTTCAACGTGCATATGGGCATTTAAGCATGGTATCATGAGACTACTTAAAAAAATGTAAACCTATCCTTTAAAATCAATAGATGATCAAGTTTTTGCTGTACTGATGCCTCAGCTTTGGAACAATCATCTCATATTTCACATTTTTACCTTTCAGGTACATTTAACGGTCCTCATCAGCAGATTGAGTTCAGTTGCCAGGGTGAATAAATTAAAGAAAAATACAACTGGAAACTCTGGATGAAGCTAAAAAGTGGATGGTAAGTTAAGATTACTTTGTAAAACTACTGTTCCCAAGGTCAAGAATCAACATTCCCTCAACATTTTTAGGTTTTTAATGTTTTATGTTGTTAAGTTATTTTGCTGAGTTTACTGTCAAGCCTCCATCTGCTAGTCACTCAAACAAAGTATAAATATGACTCACATGATCATGTGTTACAAAATATCACCACATCATCTAAAAATACACCTTAAGATCATTAGTCGAAATGTATCTAGTGCGTTATGTATGCAAAAACCCCTGACTGTACAAGAAAACAGGCCAGATGTTGGTATGAAAGTAAATATTTCTTTTTTCTGCAAGTACCCTTTTAATATTCCAAATTTGCTTATATATTTCGATAGACGAACTCTACCAGCTTTGTCACAGGAACAACTAGAAGAGGAAGATACAGCAATGTTGTTATCAAGCATGTACTTAACTTCCGCATCAATGTTTGTTTTGCCTCTCTTCAGAGTCTGAAGAATGTCTGATCAATCAGAAACATCAATGTCATCAATGTTCAATCAGATTTGTTTTTCAAGAGATATCCCTAAATAAGGATGGAGAACTGTTGTGTTTTCTGTGCAATCTCCAACAGGCAACTGAGACAACAGAAGATCAAAATTTTGAAGTGATTTGAAGTCAGTTTTTCAAGCCACCATACAGTGAACAGTCATCAGGTGCTGCCACAAACCTTGCAAAACCAATATGACTGCCTAATCCTTTCCTTTTCCCTCTTATCTCTCTCCATTTCCAACAACAGCTCTTTTTTGTTGCTCAAAGTTTAAAGCCACTGTAGGAGAGACTCACAGCATTGTCATTTGGACTCTGCAATGTAACTGACAAAATTAGCTAAAAATTAGCCATAAAATGAGAGCACTGATCTCCAAGGTGCAATAAAAACAAATTAATCTTCCCGCTAACAACCTACACGGTAAAATTTACTAATCTCAACCCTAGCCTTCATGCAGCTACTTAACAGCAGGTACCCTTAAAGTGAGAGAGCCACCTGCAAAAATGTACCCCTTTGGCTCTATGGATGCGCCCTAGAGACAGCTGGCCTAGCTGTTTTCACTACAACACTACAAAGACTCCCCGAAGAATCCCAAACTGTTTTATAGAACTGATCGTACATACAACAAGGGAAAAGCTCAAACTCTCACGTGCAACACAATCTCAGCACTGTCAAGACACAACACTAAAACTCTATCCATAATAGTATGAACCTGAGACTGATTCACTATCTATCTAAAGGCAAGCCCCAAACATTTACTACTAAAGATTAAGATGATGAATGAGAAGATGTAGATGAAGATTAGAAGATAACAAATATGTTTCCAACTCAGCACCAGATAACTTTCCAACAAAAAATAGTGCAGATGAACCCCCATTTTGTCATAACCTAGCTCATAAGTGTGAAAAGGGAGGGAGACCACACGTAGTTCTTAAAAAATGCAAAATATTTTAATTCAATTTATGAAATACAAATAACGTATGTGCAGGTCAGTAGTATATGCAGTGTCTGTGTGAGTGAATAGATGTAAAACCCAAATAACAAATAAAGAATAATGTCAGTTAGCAGGCCAGGGGAAGAGAGTGATTTATAGACTCCTGAGCCCAGCCTACTCAGGTGTACTGCATCTCTGACAAAGGGTATTTCTCGATTTTCTTAATTGCATCCATATTTCCCTCGCTAGCGTTTTAGTCCCTTCCATTGAAAATGCAAGGAGAGAATCAAGGAAAAGGTGTGAGGAGAGGGGAAACGGGGAAATTTGTTTCACAGAAATGAGAAGTCCTTTCCTCTGGATCGTCATCTGAAGCAGCATCAGTTTCTGATCATAGCAGCGCAACTGGATAAGCTATCAGTCGGATTTTACAGCTCTGTGGCAGCTTTTTCTGGTTTGGAATTGTATTTGCATTAAAATGCACTGTCCGAATAATAATGAGGTGCACAGTAACCTATGACAGTGCAGTATTCTTTCAAATTATGTTTATAAGTTTGTTATTCATTAATGCAGGTTATGATTATGGTATTTCATAATGTTATGCAGAAATGATTTATTAGCCCAAATGCTCTAGAGGAAGTGGAAAATATGTAAATAATATTTGGAACAAGCTCAATCCTAAATGATGGACTGGGATTTTCAGCCTCACGTGACTGAGTGCGGATTACAATAGATAGTTAAATGTGTTTACTGCTGAGAGACAATAAACTCTTCTTCTCTCCCTAACTATAATATTACTTTACTAAAAAGGTGAAAATAACTGATCACAAAGAGATCACAAAGAGATACACTTCCTAATGAATAAAGAATGTGTGTTTATGGTTCTTTCATGAATCAGATCTATGTTAACACACCTTATTTTCAACTAGATGGTGAATTTGAAAAAATAAAATCTAAAAACCTGTGAGTATTATTACTTCAGTTGGTTATATTAGTCTATTAGCTATTAGTCTGTCCACTTCAATATAAAACTGCAGTGACGCAGTGATGCAGTGATGCGGTGTCAGATCAGTCTAATCAGCTGCAGCATTCAATCACTAGAAGATTTCTAATAAAGAGGTGTGTTGATCTGGTAAAATACTTCCGCTGAGTCTCATGTTGTGGCAATTAGGGATGTTAATAACGAATTTCTCAGAGGATTAAACATTAATTTAAATTTAGACTAGTCGACTAGTCTAAAAGTAAGAAAACAGTCAAAACGGAGCACAATTTAATCATGAATTAATGGGCATCACCGTGTCTGCAGGTAAAAAATGTGATATTGGTTTTCCCAGTTTGGCTAACATTAGCAGTGCTAGCACCAGCAGCCTAACGTCAACGCATTTGTGCTAAATGTGATTACGCATTGCTCCTGTCAAATGGTTATATGTCAGTTTATTCTGACACAGCCTACATAAAAACATTTTTTTATGGTTTTATTTCTAAGGATCTGCGTAATTCATCTGACCACTTCCTTTCAGTCACACCTTCCTTTCTAGATTAAAATACTTCCAAACTGTGCTTCTTAACGAGATGTCTTCTGTCTGGAGGAGGGGGCTGTCGTCTGTTGGGGTAGCGGCCTTGGCTAGTGGTGGGTGGCTGTGAAACTTCTTTTATGCAACACTTAACCGGCGTTGTACATTAATTATTTGTTGAACTGACTAGTATTTCAAGTGTAGCATTTCTATTTTAGTCGACTAATCGCATGCATCTCTGGCGATTTGCTCTAAATAATGTATTTCTTTCAATATACATGTTCAATTCAGACCTCAGTCACACCTTCCTTGTTCTGCCAATGCAATTTTGGCATCCACCAGAGTAATGCACCCCTCTTACTTTAAATATGGATGACAAAAAAACAAGATGGCGGCATACCACTGGCGAAGAGGCACAGTCAATTTAGCTGTTTGTTCTTTGTAGTAGCGTCCGTGCCTATCCCTGGCTCGTGTATAGTCCACAAAAAATAGGAAAAAATACTTGGAGCTACTCTTCTTTGCCACTCACACCTGCAAACAACACTTGACCTCAGCAAAGCAAGGAACCTCGCCCAGGCACTAATTTCCTGTTTGCATGAAGACAATCTACCACCTGTACTGGAAGTAACTCGAACAGTGAGATATTGGAGTTATTTCCTTGTCAGAGATCTTCTATTGATTTTATTGGGAAGAGGATTTACTTTCTGGGAAAAGAACTGAACTAAACAGAAGTGAAATTCTGCCAGATACATTTCATTGATTTGTTTGGTAAAAGGGTTTACTCTGGACAAATTTAAGAAACTGAACTTAACAATCAAATTTTTGTTGAAACTTCAAAAGTTGGTATTTTTTGTTGAACTTTTGTTTCTTTATTTTTGGATTACCTTTATTTGAATTGCCTGTAAAGGACATTTTCTTTGGTTGAATGTGGTTTTACAATGTACCTCCAACAAACTGATTTATATTGAACTTCCCTATGTTTGCATTGTTGCTCTGATTATTGCTTGTTAATCGCTTGTTTATTTATTATTAGATTTAGGTAGAATTCATGGTGGAATGTATGGAGCACTGATTCATGGGCGCCTTCAAAATGGAGGCCCTGGACGATTTCCAGGTCAGGAGAAGATCAAGGAGTGAGGAGCAATCAAATAAATGAACTGACATGTACCTCCAGCCTTAGATCCACCCAGAGGTAGAGTGTGAATCAAAATTGACCTGGGACTTTTGACTCTGACTGACCCATCTGGAGACACACCATCACATCTGACCTGTGTCACACTTTACAAGCATCATGTAGTTAACAGAGATTAAATTAACTAAGATGATTTTCAGAATAAATGAAATAGAAACACCTTCACATTAATTATATTTATTCAATTTTGTAATGTTATAGCCTAATTGTAATTTACACAATTCAGTTATTTTATTACTGTAGTTTGCAAAGAATTCACATAGAGCAGATCTAGACCAGGACTCTTTATAGTTATATTTACAGAGACCCAACATTCAACCATGAGCAACTTGGCGACAGCGGCAAGGAAAAACTCCCTTTTAACAGGTTTAACCTTGAACAGAACCCAGCTCATGGTAGGCGGCTGTCTGCCTCGACCGGCTGGGTTGAGAGAAAAAGACAGATGGGGAGTGGGGGGGGGGCTAGCACAATACAGGTTCCATTTAAAGATGTAAAATAATAATGAGAATAATAATAAAACTAATTATAATAATAGGGCTAATAATAAGAATAAGAATATAGGGATTTGATTGGCAAAGGAAAAAAAAGTATAGAAGACAGCTGTATGATGCAGGCATCAGCTAGCACGTAAAACTCCTAAAAGACACCAACCGTCTTGGCTATAAAGTTACTTTTGAGGCTAAATAAGTTATTTATATAAGTTATATATACAGTCTCTAGACTTAGATAAAACCTTAAACTTCACTTTGGGATTTTTTTTCTTATAAGTATTTGGCTAAGTTTACAGATGTGCAAACACTGGTAATTTAGCTACATAAAACCAGTAAAGTAACAACCAATGGGACCCTGCGATAAGTGAAAAACAATAGATAAGTGATCATCTGACTGATCGACAACAAACTCCAAGCAGACCTGCATCTTAGACATATATTAGACATATCACAAGGAATAATCTTGTAATAACTGAATTATCCCATGCAAAATGGCAATCTTATAGTCAACTGACTTTGTACCACTGATGTACAAGCACGACTGGGTTACACAACAGGTGTGTAATAGGGCACGTTGCGCTCGAGCTCATACTGAGCCCACCCCCCTCCCAAGGATCTTTTTCTAAGGATCTGCGTAATTCACGTGGGTCACATTTCCAAATCACATCCCTAATAATGGTATGCATATCATAGGCCACCTGAAGGCTTGGTTGAAACCAACCCTCTGTAAAAAAAAAAAAAAAAAAAATGGTTTAATATTCCTTGTGAGAATGAGGAGATGTAACTGTTAGCACCAGTTATTGCCTAGTGTTCAAAAGAAACTACAACACTACAATTTATAGGATAGCCTGACTGTGGCTCTTCATTTAATGATGTGTATTTAAAAACACTAGACCAGCAATAGGGTCAAAAGGACACTGTATGTGCTTTAGCCTAAGTTTGATGATAGTGGCATTAGCTAGAATAGGCTTTAGCCATTTGTAATGATATCACTGCAATTCCAAGAACACATTATAGCACGGACACTGAAAAAGCATACCGTTTTTCTTTTTTTTTTCGGTGGGGGGGCAGTATTTAATTTATTCTTTGGTTAGACAAAATCCTTCTTACAGTCGTTCAAGACATGAAATGTGGTAGCCTATGGAAGCGAGTACTAAGCCTAAGGTACAAAACTATCACATTCTCCAAAGTTATGTCACTGAAGTATGAATGAAATATGGATAGTTGATAGTTATTGATAATACTTACTTACACTTACTTACATTAATATTACATTTTAATTTTACCATTGACACTTTTTTTAATCTTCATTATTTAGCTTCATTGGCCTTTGGCAACTTCAAACTCATTAGCACTTTTTTAACAATCATACGAAGGCAAATCATTGTGCAGATCAAATTGTCATGTCAAGTTAAAGCAGCAAGCTGATTTTTTTTTTACCAATTTGGTGGCAGCAGAAAAAAGCTGAGACACTATTTATCACCTGATAAGGTTGATATGTTGAATCTGTTACCAAATAGGTTTCTATTTACACATCATACAGAGCAACAATAGCATTCATATGTTGTTATATTTGTGTCCACTTGATAAATGTCAGTCCAATGTTCACCCTTTTAGATCTGGTTTGGTCTCTACAACCACCTGAGAAAAATATCTGACTCTAGCTGCGAGATGTTCACCACCTAGTTGCTTTTTCCACTCTTCAGTGTTGGGCAGGTAATGTACAGTGTGTTTATTAGAGCTTTTTCACTGAAAACAGCTGCTGCTGTGAGTACAATCAAGATTAACTGAAGCACTGAGACTGAACCAAACTGTGAAAGAAAACCAAAACAATCTGATGAAAGGCATTAAAATGCTACATGGTTAGCATCACCTCTAGAACTATGAAAACTAAACACAAAGTTGTAGACAAATCCTCTTTTTTACAGTGTGACATATACGCTACACATTAAATGACTTATTAAGCAAAATAACAAAGACACGTGTATATAGTCAATGAATAATTCAGTGATACTCCATTACCATATGTCACTTTCTGATACCAGAAAATACAACATAGTAACTTTTAACAACACTGCATGTTTTACAGTCAGTTTCTTTACAGCTTATATATAGAACCAAATATTGCTTACCTCACTTCGCTTACCAAAACTTTATTCTTGTTAATCCTCTAAAACTAGACCCCCTCTCACAGTTTCTTCTCCAAATTTTAGGAGTGCTCCTTTTGTTTTCCCTATCTAGCAACCCACGACCCACTGATACTCCGCAGAAGTTAAAACAAACACACTGCAATGCAGGAGCCACTTTCATGGGGCAGAGCACAAATCCGAGTTTAATGGAAAGTCATACAGTATGACATCTTAATCGAAAATAGTTATCACCAAATGAAGGACCGCAAAGTAAGCAGTTAGTAGTTAGTTATTTTTACAGTGTTGTTTTAACTGATCAAAAGAAACTCCACAGACTCCGTCTGTTTGATCCAGATCCCCTACTTGTCTGGTTAGCACATCAGAGACGAGAGACAACTCAATGAAAACTGCTGTTGAAGTGTTTGGATCAAAACAAAAAGCACAGACTTTGGACCTGGATGTGCACCACTGTATTAAAAGACACGTGCTGTAGCTGTTGGCGTCTTACTTAAATTTAGTTAAAAAAAACTCCACAGACCTAGTATAGAAAAGCGCTGTTTGTATAGAAAAAGCGCTCTATGAATGTGTGTGTGAATGGGTGAAAGTGGCAGTAGTATAAAGTTCTTTGAGTGGTCAATAAGACCAGAAAAGCACTATATAAGTGCGGCCCATTTACCGTTTACCTTTTGACCCCAGGCAAAAAAAAAGTGTTTTGATCATTTTCAGAAGTAATACAGAATACCTTTCGATCATTACCTAACATGAGTCATGACTGCATCAGGAGAGTGGACCAAACAGACAGGGAACAAACAGTCAGATAGTTTTTCCAGCTTTCTCAACTGTGCCACCTGAGTGCATTTTGGAAGATGACTCGACTGCATGCATGTACTGTACATGTAGTCACATAGCAAGAAGAAAAGAAGATTTGGACTTGTCATTTTTTACTGGGGGGGATGTTAATGTAAGGTGATGTATTCTACATCAATAAATCATTAACACATGATTTTTGGACAAGAGAGTAGACCTGGTCCTCCTTATGAAATTAATACTTTTAATAGTTACAATAACAAGTGTCTACAGCCATGCTGGCAGCTCTGCATGGCTGTACTTAGTCACAGCAGTGCCGTGAGCTAAATGACAAACATCAGCATGCTAACATGCGTGCAATGGAAATGTTAACATGTTAATGTTTAGCAGGTATATTTAACATCTTAGTTTAATGTGTCAGCATGCTAATATTCCTTCAATGACACTAAACATAAACTATATCTGAGGCTGATGGGAATGTCATTACTTTGCAGGGATCTGGGCATAAACCAAAGACTCGGTGTAAACTTTGATTATGGTTCAATATTTGATCAACAAATCAACTCAGTTATTTAGCCATGGCTTCCTCTGTCTTAAATCACTTGAAAAATGAGAAACATTCTTGTCCGTTAGTTAATGCTTTTATTTCCTCTCACCTCGACTACTGCGAATCTCTCCATGTAGGAATCAGTCATTCAGCCCTATCTCGCCTGCAGCTGGTTCAAAATGCAGCAGCAAGACTCCTCAATGTTACCAAGAAAAGAGTTCACATCTCCCCTGTACCTGTACTGGCCTCTCTTTACTGGTTACCAGTGAAGTACAGAATTGAATTTAAGATTCTTTCATTTATTTTTAAAGTACTGCATGGACTGGCATTAGCTTATATACAGTATGTGAACTGCTCATCCCCGATTTCACCTCCAGATTCTCAGATCTGCTGACCAATCACTGCTCTCCATTCAATGCACCCAGCTAAAATTCAAAGGTCTTCTAGCATGACATCTTCCACTGATATCTTTAAAACCGTTTGAAGAACCATCTCTTTTCTATAGCCTCTTAATCGTCATTATGAAGAAATGCCTGACCATACTTTTCCTTTCATTTGTTTGTATTTTTTTTGTTATGATTTCATCCAGATGTTCTATGCTTGTGTCTTCTTATTTATGTCTGCATTTATATTTGATCATTCCTGTGTTTTTGTTTGATTATAATCATCAGTCAAATTATCCCACAATTAATTTGGTCAACGTTTGTTGGTTTTAAATGTGCTCTATAAATAAATTGATATGTCCTGATAATGTCACTAGATAAAAAGTTAGAAGTTAGAATGACATAAATTTCACAGCAACTCAATGAATTGTTATGACATTTCACTCTGAACCAAAAAAAAAAAAAAGTCTTTTGGGATTGCATTGACAGTCAAGGGATTTCCAAAGTCATTAGGATTCATCCTCTGGGGACCATGAATGTCTGTATAAAATATATTTACAATACATCAGTAGATACTGCCACCCCTCTTCCTGTTGTTTCCTGTCTGTCTCAACTGGTGGCTATGTAATAAAGCCAAAATGTCACAAAAATGAACCTCAAAAGAAACTCAGCTGCATTGCTGTATGGCACAAAACCCTTTATTTTTGTATTCCATCCCTCCCACTTTCAACTTGACATGAACTTACCTGGTCTGAATGCACTCTGGTTGTTATCAGCTCTTATCTCTGCTTCCTCTTTGAAACAAATAGTGACGCCAAGGAGTGAGAGGCAACATCCTCCTGTATGTTGCCTCTCCCTTCAAAAAGGCTGTGGGAAGGAAGGTTTTCATTGTGAGAAACACAAAATGCAGCACTTACCACTTGTAAATCAGGTCCTGGCTGGATTATACAGTGTGCCGTGTTTCTGTGTAATTACACAATTGGTAAAAGTTTGGGGTGCACAAATCCACCAAAATAAACGTCGTTAACATGAAAGCAGAACGGAGAGCCAGCCTTAAGTGAACCCAAGAGCTGAAGGTTAGCAACAAATTAGCGTCAACCACAGCAGGAAATAACAGCATCAGGCAGTCATATGTCACCGTACCCCCCTATAATCTGGGCTAAATGGTGTTTGTTGCACAAAGTACCCAAGTCCTCCCATTACATAACCTCGCAGATGAGACCTGAGTAACGATGTATCACATTCACCCTGACCCACAGCTTACGGGTCATACAGCAAAATACAAAGGCACTAAAATAAACTAACTGACCCTTAAACCTGTCATGATATTTGTCTATAAGCAGCCAGGGGTGGAAAGGCAGGGTTTCCCTCTTTAGTCAGATGTGTGTAGGTGACGAGATAGTCTAGGGGAAAAGGATGGTAGGAAATCCCACTGGGCCGGCCTGCAGGGTCACTCTCCCATGGTAAGATAAACAAGGACGTGCAAGAAATGTACAGGACATTAAGGTTCCTCAGTATTTTTCCAGAGTAATTCAGCAAGAACGGCAATAAATTAAAGCAAGGTGAACAGAAGAACTTACGTTTATTTACTCATTAAATACGGAAAAATTACAGAAACAGAAACAAGACAGAATTCTTAAGCCCTGTTAACAGCGCCAATAGGCTTTAATATTCATTACACCCAACAATACTCATTTGTTGGACTGAACAAAAAATATACTGATGATTATGCTACTCTTAAGTTTGTCCGGAGGATGGCCCTAGAGGAAAGGTTCATAAAAATAATTTGGTTTATCCCTACAGCAAATTCATGACACTCTACCTATTAGACTATGAGGTGCCTTGTGTGTATTTAAGCAATTTGTTCTGACAGTGTCCAAAATGAAAAAGGATGAAAGGGAGGTAATGATAGTATCATTAGATTAAAGAACATCTGTAGGCTAAAAGATAAAAATGCACTGAAATACAAATCCATACACACCACACCAAGCCCCTATGTCAAAACCATCAATTAATTTCCTCTCTATAGACAGGCAGTTTGAAGCCTGTGCATACAGCTGATCATCAATTACAAATTAAACGATAGCCTTCGTCAGTGTAGCCTTACGAGAATTAACCAGAAAAGAGGACAAAAGTCAAGACCAGTAAACAAAGCCAATAAATGAGTAAATCAAATCTGTGGACGCCACCGCATGGATTTTATGCAGCAATATTAAGCTACATAAATCAAATAGCCTGCCACTTCTTGTATAATTCAAAACAGAATAAAGCAGCAGAAAATGTGGAGATGTATAAAATGTATAAAGAACCTCACAGAGGCTGCAGCCCACAAACTCCCAAAAAGGAAAAATGAATGGACAGTTCATGCACAAAGTATAGTGCACACACAAAAGGCTATGGTTGTTGACGTCCTCCTCTGTGATTGGTTGTCATATTCACCTGTCTAAACATCACTCTGTGAAGTCCTCCACAATCTGTTCTAGGTTCTAGGTTAACTTGTCTATTCATTCATTCTCAGTGAAAAACGTAACCAATCCATTCAGCCAATGTGCTCCTCAAAGTTTTCCAACATAGAGCTAAATTAGTGCTCTGCTGTGTGAAAAGGGACTATCAGAAACAGCAGAAAGGTGGTGCTCACCTCACTGAGTGAATATCGAAGTCACAGCAGGAAGGCCCACCGCAGGCATTTTAGCATTTAGCATCTAAGTAAGTGATTAAGTAAGCAAACTAGTAGACCTGGCCCAGGTGCCACACACCCCCACACCACCTGACACATGGGGACCTTCTCATTACAGCTCAATTCCATTCCAACCCTTAGACCGTCTCCCTACCCACTCTGACTGCATTTTCGCGATTGCATAGAGGGTCCACCACATTAAGTACCATTCCAAACCAATTAGCTTTAAGTGGGAATGGGCTGTACAGCCCTCCAACAGCAAGTCAGTTCTGATGCTGGCTTACTAACTACACTCTTCAAAAGTGCAACACCTGTTTTTCATCTGAGATGGCGGAAACTCCACATGACTACAAATGTGAGTTCCATTCCTTTATTTCAAAAGAATAAGTAATGAATTACCCTCAGACATTTGATATCGTTTAACACACCACACCAATAAAGGTTAATAAACAAGAACAAAAAAGAAGATAAGAATAAAGAAAAGTGGGGACATTTCAGAAAATATTTTATATGTTCTTAATGGAAGAATGCAGTTGCAACAGAATAGACTTGCTTACCTGACAAAGGTGCCTTAAACGTCTGCGCCATCTTGTGGATCTCGCCCTCACATCCTCCAGCGAGTGATGAATAGAAGCAAAAGTTGCTGCAGGCAAAAGATGCTGATTGGACACCATGCTGATAAAAGTTCCTATTTCCGTCAGAGAAAGGCAAGGGCTTCCCAAGGTTTACCAGTGTATTTATACCCTACCTCTTAAGTAAGAGCGCCCTCCACAGCTGTGACTTCACATGTGACTTACACTCTTTGACGGAGTGAGAGGGTGGAAGGGTCGGAATATTAAAGGGCCTACCTTTCACATCTCCTCGCTCCTCGGGTGTCCCAGAAACCGTTCTGGTCACCATCAGAGAAGGGAGGAGTGAGGAGGCTGCTTGAACAAGGCTTGAGCTAAGATACAACAGACCATCCTTCATGGAAGTCTTGTATCAGGCCAATACACCCCTTTAATAGAAATCTGTAAGTTTTATAATAGGAAAAATTACAGATTCAACTCAGGTGTAATATCACCACCAGGTTTAGATTTTATTTGGGTTCTGATTCACAATTTAGTTAAAAGAAGTGGATCCATGTTAACTATAGGTCTGATTAATAAAAGAAGCATGAGACAACTTTCATCATTCATTTAAAAAGATTCTGATTTGGAATATTTAAAGGATTTCCACTTGCCCTAAAACATACTGTATATAGTAAATGATTTCTACAAATTAGGGGATATTCTCATCATAACCTGCATAGTTACATACTGAGTTTACAAACAGAATATCGATATATGCAGATGCAAATATAAATACGCAAAAATAAATAAAACATTTTTGGCTTATGAGCTTTCAGTGTCTGAGCAGCAACTTTACAAACTGTTTGATGGATCTGTTCCCAGTGTAAATACTAAATACAGATTGTTAATTAATGTACAGATGCTTGTGAAACTGTTCATATGAGGGGAAACATACATAGATATTTCTCATTCACTTTTGACATGTTGGAGGACATCACTACATCACGACATCATATCTGAAAGAACTCACAGTAACTATTACCCCACTACAACACTGTGCTCCCAGAAGACAGGCTTGCTTGTGGTTCCTAGAGTCTCCAAAAGTAGAATGGGGGGCAGAGCCTTCAGTTATCAGGCTCCTCTACTGTGGAACCATCTTCCGGTTTGTGTCATGGAGGCAGACACCCTCTCCACATTTAAGATTAGGCTTAAAACCTTCCTCTTTGATAAAGCTTACAGTCAGGACTGGCTCAGGATGGTCTTGAACTATCCCCTATTTATGCTGCTATAGGTCTAGACTGCTGGGTGACTTCCCTTGATGCACCAAGCTCCTCTGTCCTCCTCTTCCTCTCCATCTGTTGTTGTTTTCTTGCCACTGTCGCCGAGTGCTTGCTCATGGGGGAATGTTGGGTCTCTGTAAATATAACTATAGAGAGTCCTGGTCTAGATCTGCTCTATATGAAAAGTGCCCTGAGATAACCTCTGTAATGATTTGGCTCTATATAAATAAAATTGATTTGAATTGAATTGAATTGAATTGAATTGAATTGAATTGAATTGAATTGAATTGAATTGAATTGAATTACTACAGCAAGTTGTGTTCCACTGCACTTAAACAAACAGTACTTATTATTTGGACAGTACATCACATTATCTGTGCAAATACAAACTCCAAGGCATACAAAGCTCTTAATATCTGTAGAATAACAGCCGACTTTAAATCTAGCAAAGTACAATACTTTCTTCAATCCATTAGCTATCCTGGGAGGTTTGCAGTTCCAATCCCAGCTGACACTGGGCTGACATATACAGACAACCATTCACACCTACAGTGGCATGGAAAGTCTGCGTACCCCTGGTCAAAATTTCTGTTACATCAATAGTTAAGGGACTAGAAAATTATCTGAAAGACATAAGTTAAAGATGAAACATTGCTTTGATATTTTCAGCAAGATTATTTTTTTTTAGTTCTATCTTTAACAGTTTCAAAATAACAAAAAAGGAATAGGGACTGAAACAAACATTTGGACACCCAGTACTTAGTAACACCCCCTTTGACAAGTATCACAGGTTGTAAACGCTTTTTTATAGCAGCTAAGAGTCTTTCAGTTCTTGTTTGGGGGATTTCCGGCTTCTATTTCTGTGAGATTCTTGGTCCGTCTGGTGTGCACTGCTCTTTTAAGGTCTATTCACAGACTTTCCATTTTATTTAAGTCGGGGGATTGTGGGGGCTGTGGCAAAACCTTCAGCTCCTCCTCTTGAGGTAGTACATTATGGATTTTGAAGTCCGTTTAGGATCATTATCCTATTTTAGGAGCCGTCCTCTTTTCATCTTCATCTTTTTTCCAGACTGATGTTTGCTTCCAGAATTTGCTGATATTTACTTGAATCCATTCCTCCCTCTACCAGTGAAATGTTTGCCGTGCCAATGTGCCACCCTTGTGCTTAATAGTTAGAGAGTTGTTCTTTTCATGCAACTCTGCAGCCTTTTTTCTCCAAACATACCTTTGCTCATTGTGGCCAGAAAGTTCTATTTTACTTTCAAGGTGTTGCTGCACAGTGGAACAGTGCACCACCACTCCAGAGTCTGCTAAATCTTTCTGAAGGTCTTTCGCAATCAAACAGGGGTTTTAATTTGCCTTTCTAGCAATCCTACCGGCAGTTCTCTCTCAAAGTTTTCTTTGTCTTCCAGACCTCAACTTCACCTCCACCGCTCCTGTTAATTGCCATTTCTTATTTACATTATGAACTGAGGAAATGGCGACCTGAAAAAGCTTTGCTATCTTCTTATAGCCTCTCCTGCTTTGTGGCCATCAATTATTTTAATTTCCAGAGTTCTAGGCAGCTGCTTAGAGGAGCCCATGGCTGCTGATTGTTGGGACAAGGTTTGAGATTTGAAATTTGCATCACTTGGCCTTTCCTAATGCTGATTGTGAACAAGCCATAGCCCTAACATGCTAATTAAGGTCTGAGACCTTGTTAAAAGTTATCCGAGGGCTCAAATCTCTTTGGGTGCCCAAACGTTTGTATGGTGCTCCTTTCCTTTTTTTCACTCTAAACTTGTACAAAACAAAAGTAATACACTAATCTTGCTTAAAATGTTGAAAAGGATTTTTCATCTTTAACTTTATCTCTTTTGTAAATCAGTTCATCTGTTACTCACTTAACTATTCACATAAACAGAAACTTTGACTAGGGCTACCAAGACTTTTTCATGCCACTGTATGGGCAATTTTGAGTCACCAATTCTATGGACTGTGGGAGGAAGCTGTAGTAGAGCCAATGTAATCTACAGATACCACATACAGAATGATAACTTGTAAGAAGTGTCTCACTTTTTATGAGAGCTATGTTCAACCAAGCCCTGCTCAGATGGAGAAGTTGACCCCCGCACTGGGTGCCTGGGTCTCTTCGCATCAACTGTGGCATGATGCAAGGAAACTGTGACTGACTGCCAGCACAGCAAGAAGAATCCCCAAAAGGAGCACTACTAACCCACAAAAATCCCTAAATAAACACTTGCACCCCTCCTTCACTCGCAAAACTGCAACTAAATACGGAAAAGAAAACATGGACAAAGCCATACAGCTCTTGGAGGCTCAAGGGCACAGTGTGGAGGGGAAAGGCCTGGTGGTATGTCCTGACCAGATTAATTTTGGACTCAGCACAGCTCCTGGAAATTAGGTGTCCCCCTAAAGAGTACCATGTCACTTGCAGAGTTTCATGGTTGGCCAAATGGTGACATTGGAGGCTTAAGTGATCGAAAGTATCTAATTCTTCCCAATGGACAAAGTGGATATTACCTCCAGGTGGGTGAGAAATATCATCACTTATTATGTGTGAACTAATGTGACAGATACTTGTGAACCATCATTAAAACAAACTGTAAGCCATTTTATTTTACATTTATTCTTCCATATACCACTGACAATGATGTGCCCGGGGCTGCAGAGCTACAAGCTGGTTAACCCTGACTTCAAATAAAGCACCTGGAGTCGGATATTCCATTTCATTTAACAAAGACTATACAGATACACACATGAAACACCTCCAGAATTTTTATTTTTCACACATGCTTCCAAGATTAGTGGATGATTTTGGAAGATGAGGCTCTGCCCCTAAATACCTGAATCTTTTGGAAACACACTAAGCAGATAACAGGTGTTACGTGTAGTACACACAACAAACACCCAGAGCACTGTATAAAGGTAGTAAAATCTTTAAAAATAGATAGTATGACAAACTTTCGGTTTTCAGTTTTATTAAAAACATAAAACCTTAAAGATCCCCTCCAGACATATTAGGACATACAACTGTGGGAACCACAAGAAAGACAATTTTATACATAAACATATTTCTCACTAAAACAAATTTTCATTTGTCTGGGTTTCAAGTGTCCCAGTTCCATTGCTCAGTAATGGCTTAAATAGTTTTCCAGATGCTTTTTTTCTGCTTTCTTTCTGGAGTAAAACTACATACAGCTATTTGATTCCATATCTGTGTTAATGGTGTTTTTAGAATCAGGTTGTACAGCATAACAGTACAACATGAAAATAACATAAATATGGTTGAAAATACGTGTAAAATCAGTTCAGAGTGAATGTGGAAACAACAGATCTGGCAATCTGTCTTCTCACATTTCACTTGAAATAAGCTCAGCTCTCAAATTCACTAGACCAGCACAGATCATTTTATCAGTTTTTGGGACGAAGTTAATTGGCAGTGTTTGGCAATTAGAGTGGGTAACTGGGAGCCTGGAGGTGAGGCAGGGGCTGGGCAGTTAGGGGCAGAGGGACCTGATCCAGAGGGAAGTCCAGGAAAACGTGAGAGCAGGCGTCCAAAAGGGAACAGTCGGGAAGAGGTAGAGCAGCAGACTTGGGCAGGCGAAGTGGGAATGCTGGAGCCAGAGTCAGAGGAGTGAGGGATAGCAGGATTAGCGCAGGGAACAACAGCAAGGACAGAGACACTCAGTATCATAAACCTTAGTAAAGAGTGGCTGCAAACCTAGCTTTACTGACTGTGGCAGAGACTATGGTCTGGCAGGTTGGCAGTGGCAGAGCTGAGTGTTTGAAGAGGCTTGATTCCAGGGACAGGATGCAACTGGAACTCTATTCTGACTCTGGGACACCTGCAGGCAATGGACACACTCAAAGAGAAGGAGAGGGGGATAGAGCCACTCAGAGAGTGGTAGTGGAAGTTCCTAACTGTGAAACCACAGTCACCCATCACCTCATCTCCTCATCTCCAGCATGCAAATAGCCCAGGAACCCTGAGTTCTGTGTTATGTACCTGCATGTGCCACTGTAAGCATCTGGAATAAACGTGATAGTTCTAGAGGGACAGACTGCCACTTAAAATTTCACGGTGTAGGGTCACATAGTTGTGACTGTATGATTCACTTCAAGAGTCCAGATTTTTGGCTCTCTGCAAGACAGTCTCTGTGCAGTAAATTATACAGATTGTGTTTGAAAAGTGTTCTTTAAAAGCTTTTGGCAAACTAGCTTTGATTCTTTCACGAGGCAAACACATAATAAGATGTTTGAAACAAGATGTTTGAGATGTGTTCAGACATTAGGTCTATCCACATTCCAATAGTCTTGCTGACCTGCCCTTCTGATGTTTTAAATCCTTGTACTAAATCAGCCATGAGAAAGTTTTGTCTTAGTTTCAATAAAGTCATTAGGAGTTGTTCAAAAACAGGCATTGGTGATGAAGTAGAAGCAAATGGTTGTAGGCAGGATACAAAGGTGTAAAACTCAATGAGTTGAATCCCTGTATACAGGAGGGAAACTGCATCACTCTCCAAAATACTATCTGCAACATGATGTAACAGCTCCGGGGATGGTGTACTCATTCTACACCTGATGGTGGGCCCTTTTGAATAGGTGTGGTCCTCCATCCCTGGTTTGACTATTGTCTTTGGGCCTCACAGGAGGGCTCTGATGTTGAGCACTGCTCCTCAATCGGATCCATCTCCTCAAGCTCATCTATGGGCAACAATAGAGTTCACAATTATTACTGCATGAGACATTATCACGGCAATAACTTTCAATAGTTGGATTGTGCTGCTAACACTATATAGGTTTGTGTACGTGTATTTTACCTTTAGTTTCTGAGAATATTTGTGAGAGATCTGAGGAGATTTTTAAAAAAGAAACTGCATCAGGGAACATTTTTTTTCTACATACAGATAACTTTACTATTTTTGGTTTAATGCTGCCCAGCAATCCGTGCCATAAACTGCCCTACATTTTAAACTGTACAGAGAATAGTGGAACTAACTGGATGTCACTACCGGACAAAGACTACAATGCTATGTCCTCCCTACAGTCCCTCCAACTGAAATCATATTGATGTTCTCCTGGCCCTGCTGTTAATCCTTTTGAGGACCTGAAGTCTCTTCTCCGGTCGTCTTTTGTAACCCAACCACAAGACTGGGATGCAGCTTTTCCTCCACTGGCTTTTTGTTGATAAAATGAAATGAGCACACATACAGTGTTTTGGGGGGTCTCTTCAAGTTTTGGCATTTCAGCCACATTCTTTTGGATTCCTCGTC
This sequence comes from Xiphias gladius, assembly GCF_016859285.1. Lineage (NCBI taxonomy): Eukaryota > Metazoa > Chordata > Actinopteri > Istiophoriformes > Xiphiidae > Xiphias > Xiphias gladius. Next base: position 26,676,550 of record NC_053410.1, read on the forward strand.
TGTAAGTCGGCGATGGAAACCGTAATGTCGGTTACAGCAACAATCCCTTTTTGTTCTGGGAGCATGCTCAACTCACTGTTGTAGAATCCACAAATTTTTTCCTCCACAAGGACATTTTAGAAAATGCTAGTTAAATGTCTGTTTTTTTTTTTTTAAGTATTTGCCTAATTTAAGGTGAATTACCTTTGAAGGAACTGTCATTTTGCCTGTGGATGTGCTTGTGTGACAGCTTTCCTAGATTGTTTGGAGCTTTCTGAGGCCTTTAAAACTATCTCTAAATGTGACACCAACTTCTTGGATGGTTGTTCAATACCAAGTAGAAATAGAGCTTAAATTGATTCCTTCTTCCATATGTTGAAGGAAACTCTGTTTCTACTTTCTCATCTTCGGTCTCTGCTATATGCTAACACTCCACAGCAGATGAAGTATCCCCATCAACTATCACCAGAACAAGACAATCTGGATGTTGCACTGATAAATAATCCTCATGCTAGGTGCATGGGGATTATCATCACCATGTATGACGTGTCAGTTGCTTTATAGAAGCTACTATCATATGGGAAGGGTCTATCTTCATGCTAAATGATTAGCCAGATACCCAAGTGGGCCATATGATAACATGGACATTGCATGATGATTTTTGGCAGGATTATAAATACATAAAATCAAAGGCAAGGGGATATCATTATCTGTGATGTGTTGGACTAGAGAAAATTAATTTGGCTCACATGAATTGGTTTCCCATATGTGAGGTAGACATTTTCTGTTATTCTATCATGTTTTGGTTCCCCTTTGAAGTAGACATCAATCTATTTTAGTCATGGCCAAAATGTCTATGTAGACATCTAAACATTATACACATATGTAATAGTTGAACATATCATTCTGACACAATGGGTATTAATCTTCTGCAATAAAAGTCTCCACTCTTCTGGTTTCAGACTTTCCACCAGTTGTTGGAATCTGGCTGCAGGGATTTGCACCCATTCAGCCACAAAAGCATTAGTGAGGTCCAACACTGACGTTTGGTGATAAGGCCTGGCTCACAGTTTGTGTTCCAAATCATCCTAAAGGTGTTGAATTGTGTTGAGGTCAGGCATTCATGCAGGCCAGTCAAATTCTTTCATATCAAACTGGAGAACCATTTCTTTATGGACCTGGCTTATGAACTGTTGCCACAAAGTTGTTGGCACACATGTCTTAATTTCTTTAAAAAGATTTCCTTTAATTAGATCCAAGTTCTGCAAATATCTTCAACTATTACTCAATATTTTTTGTTTTGTTACAGCTGAAGCCAGGTACACAGGAAAAGGACCCAAATGCAGACTCGCAGGCAGATTCAGTGAAGATATTTTAATAAGGTGAAAACAGGCTTACAGTCAGATGGGTGGACAACCAGAGAGACAGGGACACAATTAGGCTGAGGCACAGGAAAAAAACAAACATTAGGGGTAAAAATAAGATTAATAATAATAATAATAATGATCACAATAAATATATTTATAATGACAATAATTGTAGCAGTTGGTGTTGAGCAGAATGCCAGGTGCAGTAGGTAGTTTGCAGTTACAGATCCACAAAAATATCACATCCACCGGTTAGGAATTACAGCCATTTTTATACATATTCCCTCCATTTTCAGAGTCTCAAAAGTAATTGGACAATTGACTGACAATAAATTTCATGGTGAAGTGTGGCCTGTTTCCACGTCATTTCATGACAAATTAAGCAGATAAAACTTCTGGGGTTGATTGCAAGTTTTAAATTTGCATTTGGAAGCTGTTCATGGGAACTCTCAATATGTGGTCCAAAGAGGTGTCAATGCAAGCGAAGGAGGCCATCATTAGAAAAAACAAAACAAACCTATCTGACAGATGGCAGAAACTTTATCAAATCAACAATTTGGTAAATTCTTAGAAAGAAGGAATCCATTGGCAAGTTCAAAAACACCAAAGGCCTGGAAGACCATGAAAAACAGCTGAAGTGGATGATCACAGATTTCTCTCAATGTTGAAGAAAAACCCCTTCACAACATCTGTCCAGGTCCAGAACACTCTGGAGGAGGCACATGTATCATTGTCAAATTCTACAATCAAGAGAAGCCTTAATGAATGTAAATACAGAGGATTTACCACAAGTCGCAAACCACCGGTAACACTCAAGAACAGAAAAGCCAGTTTAGACTTTGCCAGAAAACATCTAAAAAAGCCTACCCAGTGCTGGAACAGGATTGTTTGGACAGATGAAACCAAGACTAACTTGTACTAGAATGATGGGAAGAGAAGAGTATCGAAAGAAAGGAACAGAGAATAGAAAAAAAGGAACACATGATCCAAAGCATGATCCAAAGCATAACACATCATCTGTCAAACAGGCAGTGTTATGGAATGGGCATGTACAGGTTCCAGTGGAACTGGGTCACTGGTGTTTATTGATGATGTGACTGCTGATGGAAGTAGCAGGATGAATCCTGAAGTGTATAGGACTGTACTGTCTGCTCAGATTCAGCAAAATGCTGCAAAACCAATAGGACGGTACTTCACAGTACAGATGGATAATGACCCAAAACATACTGGGAAAGCAACCCAAGAGCTCCTCAAGGCAACGCAATTGAATATTCTTCAATGGCCCGGTCAGTCAACTGACCTCAACCCAACTGAGCATGTTTTTCACTTACTGAAGACAAAACTGAAGGCAGAAAGACCCACAAACAAGCAGTAACTGAAGGCGGCTGCAGTAAAGACCTGGCAAAGCATCTCAAGGGAGGAAACTCAGCATTTGGTGATGTCTATGGTTCCAGACTTCAGGTAGTCATTGACTGCAAAAGATTTTCATCTAAGTATTAAAAATAATATTTATAAATATAATTATGTTGGTTTTTGTCCAATTACTTTCAAGCCTCTGACTCCACTGTCATTGTCATTGCAATTTTTATTTTTATTCTTTTTATTTTTTATTCTTAAAGGGTTGATGCAATATTTTTGTTAAACCCTGTGAATTAAAGCTGAAAGTCAACACTTCAATGACATCCTGATGGCTTTGTTTCAAATCGTTGTGGTAGTGTACAGAGGCGTAATTAGGAAAACTGTCACTGTCCAAATACTTACATACCTAACTGTATATACGGTTGTGGATAGATAGGAATAGGGGATAAAAGTGCTACAGTCCATAAATGTGTTTGGGAAAGAGATTTAGGTGCATAGGTGAACTGAAGGTTTTATAGACTGAATAGGCTGAATCTTCCCTACTAAAGATTTAGGGGAGATGAGGGTACACACATGCATGCACTGTGGAAACACCCCAACATTTTTGCATGAATAGTCACTGTGATGTTATGGACATCACATGTTTGTAGTTTGCAGTGTTTGTAGTCTGTCCATTCTCAGGACCTGGAAGATGTCAGGAGTACCTCTCATTTTGGATTGCGTGAAAAAGTTGTTGCTTTTGTATTTTCTCTCAATATTATATTGTTTCCTTTTTCCCTTATTTCTAAAAAAGCCATTTTGTATTTTGGTTGACCCCTCTTGTTTCTATGTTTGTGTTTGGATAGGATAGAAATGGGACATTGGGATCCATGAGCTTGAAAATAGGCTTCATTTTTTCTCATTTACAGTGTTGATTTCCTTGTTATATTATATAATGAAAATTGCAAGACATAAAAAAAGATTTCCCTAAACTGGAAATAAGAATCTAGTCCAAACCATGAAACTGCAAAAGTATGCCGATAGGGGTCTTCAAATACTTGTGGCCATTTACTATTGTGTATATTTTTCATTAGACTTTATTTAATTTTATTTCATTCTAGCCCCTCAAGTCTTGATTGCTGCTTGATGCTTAGAATCAGTCTTAGAGACCACACATCACATCCAATAAGCTACGACTTATATGACCAGGTGCTTTCAATCATGACTCACTCTATTGCAATACTAAAATTCAAACCCAATGAATCAGCCAATACACTCCAGAATACATACACACACACACACGTCTCCATGACTTCAGAGGACATTACATAGACTTGCATTTGTTTCCCGGAGACTTACTCTAATTGTAACCCTCTTAAAACATGTCTTTACCTTAGAATTTGATTTTTTATTTTAGGACTTTTTTTTTTCATATAGAATAGATACACAGAGGTAGAAGATGATGTGACTTTGAAAACAGATTTAGGTCCCAAAAACATGAATAATACCTGGACCCTACACAAACACACACACACAACACACACACACACACACACACACACACACACACACACACACACACACACACACACACACACACACACAGGTCCAGTCTTTTCAACACAAGGCATGGTACTTGTTTAGACAGTCTTTTGTACCCAGGTTTTCTCTCCATCCATAGTGGGGGTGTGTATTCACATATTCGAGTGCCCATGCCCCTTTAGGTGAGGAGCTATGGGGCCTCCTTCCTCCCTGAAGCATCCATTAGAAGAGGTCAGACAGTGAGGCTGGGGAAACCATCTGCCAGCCCCTTCTGAAGAAGGATGCTGAAGCACGCAGCATCTGGTACGTAAGTTGGTAAGTCCAACTTTCTTACTGTATCTATGGACAACACAGACCACGTTGATCATATCCTGTAGGTTAAGGTCATTAAAGTGGATTCAGCTTCCTGCAGAATCCCCCTCAGTGAACTGAACCTGCATGTCACAATGAGTGTTAACAGGTGCCTGCTCACTGTGATACAGCAACATCTCGAGATAGAATTTTCACAGATCTGAATTTCACAGATCTGGTCAGTTATTCTGAAGACTGCCATCCCAGAAAGATACAAGAATAATTCTCCTTATTATTGCTGAGTTTTCTCTGTATTTACAGCTTTTTGTTACATATTTCTGCCCCATCCACTGCATATTCATCATTGTGGCAGTCTGTGGTGAGCTACTTGAGAATCTGGATGCTATTTTAAAAGCTGTGCTGACTCCGCAGTTCCCAAAATAAATCTGATATAAAGAAGAATTGTAGCTAATTCAAGGATGTACATCTGTTTATGTCATTGCCTTGAGGAGGCCAATCAGAATTTTTTTTTTTGAGAGTGATTAACTTTCTTCTTGAGCTATAACACAGAAATCATGGTACAGACCTGCCTCACTGACAAAGAATGGGAAAAAAGAATTATGAAGTGTTTGCAGTTTTACAGTCAGATATATAATGTAGTTGTGCTGTTTTATATTTTTACAGCTCATTCTCGTTAGAATTTCCATTTTTGAATCCGAACTTGTGTTTTTTATGTTTCACTTCCATAAGTCTTTATAAGAATTCACTTATTAGGGTAATAAGGCATAATCACAGTTAGTTGTGTCCTCATTGCTTTTATCATACTTTTGATATGTATTTTGTCAATTTCTATTTCTATTTTGAGAGGAAAATATAAAAATATGAAAATGTTTCATTTCTTGATTAAGATCACTACTACTACCGTTCACGGGAACATGACCAAAATGTCAACTGTTCCTGACATTGCCATTGGTGAAACTCCCTGCAGTTCACTTAAAGCCTGATCCAAGCTGTAAGGCCGTTATGAAGTTGTGCTTCTGTTGTTGCTTTATATTCTTTACAGCTCATTGTCAATGGAGTATTTTTATGTTATTGACCACTTTTATGTTTCATTTACTTTACCGTTACCTTGGTTAAAAAAAAAAAGTTTTCTGATGTTACACTGCTATGTTCATGATTTGGTTAGGTTTGGCCACAAAAACGACTTGGTTAGGTTTAGGAATAGATCTTTTTTGGGTTAAAATAACTACAGTTAGGTCCATAAGTATTTGGAAGGTTAGGGGGTACTCCATCGTCTTGGTTATGACAATAACCACTTCATTATAGTTAGATAATGACCATGGTCATTAACTGAGAGAAACCAATAATTACTCTCGGTTGGAAACAGGAAACGAAATGCAATTTGTAGACCTCCCTGTGTAGACTTTATGCCTCTATCATACCATCACCTGACTTCCTCCATTCCTCTTGATGGACAAGAGTCACCATTACTACAGCCGCTAGAGAGCTGTGTCACTTAAATGTAAATTTATCTTGTTTTGGGGCATTTGATAAAACGACTGATGGTGATGTTTTTCTTTGGAGGACAGTCTTGCCCTTAAAAATGCACCTCTCTCTAATTCACTTACAGCTTCCTCCCAGCAGAGTGGTAGCATCTACAATGGTTCAGAGGGTATCTTACTTGTATGGAACAAATAACATGGTATATGGACCTCATTTAAATATAGCACTTTTCTAGTCTTATCAACCACTCAAGCGCTTTACACTACTCCCACATTCACACACACATTCATACAGCGCTTTTCTATACATAGTGCACTTCCTACACACACACACACACACACACACACACACACACACACACACACACACACACACACACAAAAACACACACACTATGATACATCTTGCCCAAGGACACTTTGACATGAACGGGGCAGCGAACCGCTGACCTTCCTGTTAGTGGATGACCCACTCTACCTCATGCCAGAATAACAAAGTAAAGTATCAAAGTAAATGTTTTCTGAGCTCTCTGAATTAAAGACATATACATCTGTCCATGTTGAGCACTGACTGCTTTTCATCATATAAGCATTATTATTACCCAGGTCTAGTTCGCTTCTGTCACTGACATAAGGATTCAGCATATCAAAATCTATAAAATAAAACTTTTCGAGATGAATCCCAGTGCCTTCCTCTTTTAGTCATCAATATCCAATCCACTGAATCCAGTGAAGCTATTTTATATCTAAATTCGGCCAAAGTAAAATATCCTATAATCAGAAACAAGGACAATATTTTGCTTCCTAACTTTATGTTTTATGCAACAGTTGATTTCCTCTAAAAGCAGTCATTGTTTGGCTGTGTTAGCGTCATCAATCATCTCCCCTGGAACACAGTGCCTCAACTCACCCAATGCTCGACTTTTTTCACTTCTGTAGCTTTGGATTCTTTCATACTGTCAGTAATTACTCTTATTATGCCCAGTTTCCAAATAGGCACCCTTCACAATTGAACAATGACTTTGTCCCTCTGTTTAAAAATCAACATAGTCAGGTTACTTCATACACTGTAATGTATGTCTTCCAACACTTAACCTTAATAGACAGTAGTATATCCAAAACCAAATCAACATGGAAAGAACAGTAGGGCTAAAAACATGATTGGTGGGACGACGTTTTCAGAAGCGCCTTTAACATGTTCTTAAAGCAACATGATTTACACTAATCAAGCCCCCTAACTTTATCCTGTCTGGGTGAAATGAATTGAAACGAATACTGAAACCTGTTTGCAGTGATACAGACGGAAACATGACCCTCCATGCTACTGTGTTCCAGCACATGACAGGACAAATTCTGACATCTACTGGATTCCTGCTGAATAGATCAGGAAATCTTAGTCCTGAACATCAAACCACTAAACATGTTCAATCATGTATTCATCATTAGAGAAATGTTTCAAAAATAAGGTTTATTTTACATGTAAAGACACAGAGACCATCTTACATGCTTTTATCATCTCAGACCTTGATTGTTGCAGCAGCCTTTTCATTTAACAGACTGGTGACAGGCTAAAGACCGTACGAAACCAGAACTGAGAGGTATGACCAAATGGTCCCTGTTTTAGCCTCCTTAGACTGGCTCCTAGTATGTTTTAGATCATGTTAATTATATTTAAGGCTCTTTCTCACTACATGACTTTTAGGTAGTGTGTGAGATACTTGGGCTTTTATTGGGTCTCAGACACCTTGATTATCACCTTGGACTCCCTGACAACCTTCTGGTATCAAAAATTAAATTAATTTTTTATGTATCGTATCTGTAAGATTTTATTAAATGTTCAAAAGCTGAAGGGTCATGAGCACAGAAAGTGCTAATCAGCTAATGCTGTTTTTTGGACTTTTTTTTTTTTTGCATGGTTTCACCTGCACTCTCTTTTATTTATTAAAATTTATCTTATGTGAGTGGAATTAGTTTTACCTATTTTATGCCGTTTTTTTTTTTTACCTACCTACCTATGTAAGATCTCCATTTGTTTTATTACTGCTGATTTTAATTTACTGCGTTGTGTGAAGCACTTTGTAACCTGGATTTTGAAAAGTTGTCATGCAAATGTAGCTGTTCAAATATAAATAATCGTTTATTTTTAAAATTTTTGTCTTTTCTTTTCTTTTTTTAAAATTATTCTGTAGCAAATTTGATTTCTCAACTGCTTTTTTCGTGGTCAAAAGTGAACTTTGAACCTCTACGACAGGATGGTCACAGACAGGGTTTCCATTTTAGGTACACAGATCTTGGTAACACAGAGCCACGGAGCTGGTGTTCTGCTGCCCTCTACAGACTACTTAAATGCTGTCTGCTATTTCTGATAACATGCAGACCTTTCACTTCCAACATTGTTCTGGGAGTCATTATTACAACTTGTCTTAGTCCATTAATAATGTCAGTGTGCTTTCAGGAGCTCATACTGTCATCCACAGTGCCTTCTAATGGGAATGTAACAAACAAAATCACACCAAATATGGCTTAGACACATGGATTTAATTTGATTGGGTGGAACTTTATTTCCTTTGAGGAATTAATTATTTCGCAGGAGTGGATTTTAACATGGGAAAGTAAACATTTACTAATGTGGTCAAAATCATACAGTGTGATATTTACGTGCACATTTTGCCATTTGAGCATTCACCAAAGGTGAAAACCACTTAAAGAAGAAAAGGAAATCAAGTACAAGTAAGAACAAACACACAAACACAAGAAAAAAAAAGTGTGGCCAGGCCATTTGCGTCCCCGAGACATATTCATACTACACTCAGAAGATTAATTTGACAGATAGCAGACAAAACCACAACCTCAAATTTAACCCATTTCACATTTAGTTAAGACTACCATGACCATCTCCACGGAATAATGGTAGTTCATGAATAAGTCAGTAATGACTGAATAAATGTATATTTAGAGATATGCAGTCAAATATACAAACAGGCTTTCTTCAGCAAGTTAGATACAGAGATCAGCACTGCACAGGTGACCTCTAGTTACTTTTGTGTCTTTATGTCAAATTGAGAGTTAAAGCGAAATAAGATAAAATTAGATTATAAAATAAAGTATAAAAATTAAAAAGATTAACCAGATCATTGTATCCCAAAGCTAGGAGTGGGTGGTAGCCAAGCAATCTTAAATTATAAAATCATACTCTTATTTTGACATGTGATACCTGCATTATACTGATGAAATGTCTTTTTTAACAGGGGTCTTTTCTTGCCATTGTATTACATGATGCCGAGTAGAGTCATATTTGGCAGTCTTTCAAAAAGAAGAAAGGAATATAAGTAATAAAGCAAACATAGCATATAAATAAGGATGGTTTAATGTAAATTTAATTCTACTAACAATTACAACAAGGGTATAAGGGGGAAATGTATAACTACCATTTACTTAAAGCTGTTGATTACAATTTTCCGCCAGAATTGTAGAAAAAAATTGACTCTAAATGGATTATTTCTGAAACAAAACCTTAAGAGTCTAAAGAAAAGATGAATCGATAGCTATGTCTATAAGAGTTCCCTGGTTTCTCAGGTGTCTAATTCCATGCTGCATTACATGAACTCTTTAAGTTGAAGCTAAAAGGAGACGTGAAAAGTTAGCGAGACTCTTAAAAACAATAAAATACACGTTACAGATACACTTTCCTCCTAGGAGCTGTTAACAAATAGCTGGAAATAAACAGCCCACGCATATGATTTTTCTGATTTAGAAACACCACTGTTTTGCATTTGTGCTGTAGGATTTTAATAATCCAATTAAATATGTACACTCAGTGAACACCATACTAATACAGGGTAGTTCCTCCCTTTGCTCTCCAACAGCCTCAGTTCTTCGTGACCTGGATTCCACAAGGTGTTGGAAACTTTCCTCTGAGATTCTGCTCCATGTTGACATGACTGCATCACATCATTTCTGCAGATTTGTCACATTCAGGCTGCCAATCTCCCAAAGGGGTTCTTGCACTTTGTACCTTCATGACTGGTTTCTATTCATTTCAATACACACTGAAAATGTACTTTCAGACAGCTGGAACTACTTTAACTGAAACTTTGTTCAGTTATGATTACATGGTAACACAGCGGTATAAAGTGATTTGACAAGATTGTCTGACTGTATTAAACAGGAGTAGTAATGCAGCTGACAACAGAAGCAGACATGGTGTTCACTGTGATAGCTGACCAATCTCTGGGAAGTTTACACTGCTGCAAGCATTTTTATAACATTCTGAAATTAATGGAGGAAAGTTGCATTACAGGGATAAAATACAAAACACAATGGAATGTCATGAATAATGGTCTGCAAAGGTGTCAAGAAGGTGTGATAGTCAATACAATGTAGTGCCATGTCCTCAACAAGTAGATGTGGCTGTCATCCTGCCTCATGGATCTATCGGCTTTGACATATCAAGGATGGATCAAGTGAGTCTGACTGGATGCTGTGACTCTTAGTCCCTTGTGATTCCTCTTCTGATGCATGGAACAGGCTGCCTGGATCATCTGTCGGATTCACTTCCTGCATGTCCAACGAGGAGAGAGGTTCTTTTTTACTATTTCACTACCTGATAGACCTGGAATCATGCAGGTTTCATTCACATTTGATACACAGTCTACAGTGAACCACCAGGAAACTGCCTGGGAGGCTGGACAGCTGAAAAATCGGAAGTGAGATATACACTCTCAGGCCTTTTTGTGAGGTCATTTCAGGGTACCATTTTGGACCTATGAGACTTCCTAGAAGACATCTTTTGTTACCAATATAGGCTATATGTATAGTTGCTTTGTCTCCAAACATAATGCTATCGTTATCTCTGAGCACATCGTGTCCCTTCCCTTCCACCAACATTTTCCCTCTTGAAGCCATGCTAAGGGGGCGTTTTCACTGGATTTTCCCTCGATTGAATTTTTCCCCTTTGCAGCATCAGTAGCACAGAGCCAGCCTCCGACCAGACTACGCTGTTCCTGCTTGCTGTGTGTTTTTTTCTAAGGTTGGGAAGTAAGATTACGCACAAGGACAGCAAATAAACAGAACCAAAACAAAACGCGCCGCCTTTCACCGGGGGGATTCGTCTGTCTTCCGTGCAGGAGCATCTCGGGCTCGCGTTGATTCGCGTCAAAGGAGGACAAAACAGGTAGAAACTTGGGAGGGTTTTTCATTTTTCATGCCTCCGCGCATATCCGGAGTGACGGGGACGCTTTACTTTCCACGTCTGATGTGATTACACACATGCAGACGACCGGAGGCTACATGAAAGAAGAAGGGGGCGGGCGGGGCTTGTTTAAAGAAATGGGTCGTTGTGGTTAATGTCTCCATTGTAGCATAACTCACAAAAGTGCCCCGCGTCATGTGTACCAAATAATTCTGTGGAGCTAAACGCAGCCGACCGGACGTAGCTAACAATCACACGTAGCCTTACGTTTTCCCTGCTCAATTAGTGCTTGTAAATAAATACACGTCAGGCCTTTCTACAATTTAAATATCCCAAAAGTCCAGTTTAACGTCTGCGTAGCTACGTCGAGGAGCTCTTGCTTGCCTCACTGTCATGTGCGGTTCGTTACGGTAACGTTAGCCTAGATGGCCCTGCTCGTATTCCCGTCTCTTTCCATCGGGCTCATGCGCCGAACACCACACGCACGCATCATATCCCTCCACCTTTGACGCCAGCAGTGAGTTCCCGTGTTAATTAGTGCATACATGGAAATGATAGGTGAGTTCCAGTGGCGCTGCTGAAGGCCGCAGCTTATCAGACCGCTCACTGCTGGAACTTGTTCACACTGAAACCTCAGGGGCAAGCCGTAACCTTCCCTTCGAAACATCCTCGGTCAACGTATGGTTTGAATAAGGGGGCGAAAAAAGATAAGAAACCGACTGGCCTTCATTATGGCACCCTTGATAGAAGTAACGGACGAGACCCGAAGGTTTTCTCATTAGTCCAACGCTATTCAGTTGGTATACAAACACGCTAAAGCACTTTCTTGTGCGAAAACTGTGTTCGGCTGTAAAGCTCGGCTCAAGACGTTCTCATTGACTTCATCCAGTGGATCTGTTTGTTGGTTCACTGAGGTTTTATATGACCCCTCACGGATTCCCCTGGACTCTCTCATTCAGTTGTAGCTGTTTTGGAGTTCATCATTTATTACACTGAATATATAGAAATTATAATCGAGGATTTGATACAGTAAATAAAAGTTGAAAAACTACAGTGAAAATATCTATGTAAATCACAAGTGTCTTAGCACTCTGTGGTCAGTTTATTACACAATTAATTCAGCCCTCATAAATTATTTGCACACTTGAATGCAGTTTAATTATTATACAATTATTAATAAACGGACCATGCACAAGGCTTTATGGAAAAGTAGTTCATCTCCTTAATTTTTTGCAAACTCAAGCACTCACAATTCCATTGGTGTACACCACTCTGGTTTCATTTGTTTGGCAATTGCATTAAGATATCAGATATATCAGCTATAAAGTGTCAGTTCACCTAAAATATAAAAAAAATGGGCAAAAAATGCAAAATGTGCAAAATTCAAAATGAGCTATGCAGTTAGTTTTTGTTTCATTTGTCCAGGCTAAATTTAACTAGTTGTACCAAAGAAATAGTCCCTATGAAAACTGTCTCCAGTGTGTTGGGGTGGAAGCCGAAATCTCAAAGACAGATATGTCAAAGCCTGGAAAAATAAAACCAGAACTATCTATGTGGACTAATCTGTGTATGTAGTTGTGTGTAGTTATTTCTGTTCTTCAATAATGTGGGGTTTTACTCCCTGTGTCCAGAGCAGGATGTCAGCCAGAGGAGGAAAGAAGAAGGCCACCAAGCTGTCCCGTTCAGCCAGGGCGGGTGTCATCTTCCCTGTGGGGAGGATGATGAGGTACCTGCGCACTGGCACGCACAAATACCGCATTGGCATGGGGGCGCCTGTCTACATGGCAGCTGTCATCGAGTACCTGGCAGGTAGGGTATGAGGTGAAATTGGGTTCATATTGCTTAACATTAAATCTAGGATTTGAACGGTTGAAAGTAAATTTTGAAAGTGTAAACTATGGTTTAAAACTGAAAATAGGATTCAAACATTTGAAAATAAGATCTGAATATCTGAAATAATTGCCTCACTCTTCTCAGTGTTAAAAATATGTGTCTTTAAAGTTATGAAATTTGCTTAGCAGACATCCAACACACTGCTTTCATTTTTTCAGAGATTCAAAACTCTTCAGCGATTTGAATCTGCTTTCTCAGCTTTGCATTCTGGGATTTCTGACCACGTTTTATCAGGGGAAACGATCTGAGACTCAGAAAAGGCAGTATTGAAAGATTAGATCTGCCTGGGCAGAAGCTCATGGATGAGCTACCAATCACATGTTTTCTAATAGATTGTGAGCCAGTCAGCTAAGAGGAATCCATCTAAACACATTGAATCACATGAATCAATACAGCGTGGGTAGGAAGTGTATGTCTGGTGTTTTGAACTGTGTTGCTGCAAGCCTGGAGCTAATGTCGCAGTCTTGTTTGAGCCTTTTTCAAGTGAGTTGAAGTTTTTTGTTGTGATCATTGTTGTGTGCATAATCTTTCCTAGCCTGCCTGTTCCATCCAACAACACAGCTAATTAACTAGTTTAGCGAGCTGGCGGGCTACATATCGCAGCAGCAATAGGTTAAATAGCAATCTGCTGTGCTGTAACGTTGGCTAAATTAAGAGCTGGCTGGCGACGAGGGCCAATGTCAGTTCACTATGAAAGATGCTACTGTGGTTAGTAGGCTTGCAGTTAATCACGGTAGTTTCTGTGCTAGAAACTGACCTTTGAACCAACAATGTTTTCCACTTAACAGGTCCATAACACTATACAGTGTGGAGGCATGACGCCATTCAACAAGCATGAATGTATTCATGTATTGGGTTTTCCAATATATTGTTGTCTTTCTGACCACAAATGTGTACATCACCAGCACTGAAGGTGTGAATGTAAACTGCAACCTAAAGAGATGTTCCAAATAATCTAATAAATGTCTTGAGCCATGTTTGTCATGGGTACACTGATGCATAAAGAGACCAATCTCAACAGTCACCATCTATGACTGCACCTGAATAACTTGGAAATAGCCAGGGTGTCTTCAAGCAGCACCTCTTTACAGACATATTTTTGTCAGGCTACCTCCAGGCATCAGTTTGTTTGACACTGACCTATCCTATCAGGCAGAGCTACACCTTTCAATCCCCGCTAACTCAACCAGTTACCTCCTCAGACTCCACCTGCTCTCACCATTGGCAACATGCAACTTCCCAGTGTCATCTTCACACTGGACATCACAGCTGAACACGAGTTCAGTGCAATTACTCATCCAGGCTCCTGCTGTTCCCTAGCATGGACCACATCTTCTGGCTTGATCAAGCAGCAGGTCAGGAATCAGTGCCAGCATGCTGTGGCAAATACTCAGCTGCTTTCCTCCCCTGCCCTATAGAGTATGTCATGACCACTTGAGCAGTCCTCATTGTGCTTGCATATTCTTTGGGTTATGTTGCTGAACTCTAGAAATATGATCCTGGTGATGTTTCAGAGCTGTCACTGACTGTGTGGGATCTGAAATGATTACACTCATGTAAACTAACTACATCTGACACTTGAGGAGTGCTGCCTTTGCCTCCTTTCTCCTATGAGTCTACTATCTTTTTTATATATATACGTGCCTGTATGTAGGCAATAGTAAGCAAATTAAGTTGTTTACACTCAGTAATACACAGCGCAACAATTGTGTTAATGAGGCTGTAATAATATATAATCGGTTACCATTACAGACATTGTATGCACATATTTCACTACGTGTATTATCAAACTATAGGGCCTCTGGTCAAGATAATATTATGACGGAGTTTTGTGACATTATATTATATTTATATGTTCATGTTGTATTAATATGATCGTGAATGCTACTGGAGTTGTGAAGTGTAGTATCATCTTGCGCTGGCACAAAAATTCATATTCTGAAATCCCTTTTTTTTTTCTAACATCATAGCTGCAACATACTGGAGTTGAAAGACGTGAAGACTTGAAGAATTAATACACAAAGTTATCTCAGTTGTAGTGACTCATCAATAACATTATCAACTTTGTAGCCAACCATCAACTTAGCTCACATCTACATAAAACTTGCGATTACACATCAAGTTTCCAGAATCATAGAAACTTGCGTTGTTGCTGGAGTTGACATACTCAGACTCAGTTTTTTTTTTCAATTACTTGGATCAGTTTGTCAACTTCATTTAGAGATACAAGAGATTGGCAGATATAAACTCGGGATGTCGGAGTCACTGCCTCTGCTATGAGTGCGATGCTAATGCAGACTGTCATCATGTGACTTGTTGTACCTACTCCTGAGCCTTGGAATCTAACGTGTCCCGCAGCAACCGGGGATGTATAAAGAGAGTGGGATATGGCGCCCCCACTCAGCCTTGATTCTAATTTGTCCGAGTGGCCACGTGAAGTATTTTAATGAAAAAATTCCCTGCAGCCCTTGAAGAACTTTCTCCGTAGACCACAGTTGTAAAAGAGATGTCCGTAGAAATTGTTGACAGGACACCTCCATCTGCAATCAAGATTGACTTTTACTCTTTTTATATTATGAATTTTTAAAGAAAATCTTCACAGAGCCTAGAAAAGTAATTTTTATTTTTGTGACATCAACCCAATGTAAAGTCTATGTGCTGAGTGGGAACATGCGGGAGAATGTGCCAGGCAAGCAGTATTTATTGGATGCATCTTTGAATCACTTCCCATATTACATCCATGCCAGCAACATGGCTCAAAATTCCAGACTTACACTTCCTACCCATGTTGTAATGCTCGATGTCCAGTGTGACCAATGGTTTAGACTGATCTTATTGTTAGCTTATTGGCTTACGGTCTTAGAAACCATGTGATTAGTTGATCACCCACCAGCTCCCGCTCAGGCTGGTCTGGTCTTTCGGTGCTACCTTTTTTTTGCAGTTTCAGATCTTTTTCTCTGTTGAGGTGCAGTACGAAAACCCAGAATGCAAAGCTGAAATAGCAGATTCAAATCTCTGACAAGGTAGTGTTGAATATCTGAAAAAAGTGAGTTCAGACTCGGAAAGCAGTGTGTTGGATGTCTGCTAAGCAAATTTCATAACTTTAAAGACACATAGTTGTAACCCAGGGAAGAGTGAAGCAATTATTTCAGATATTCAGATCTTATTATCCTCTTTTCTGTTTTAATACCATAGTTTACACTTTCAAAATTTACTTTCAACCGTTCAAATCCTAGATTTAATGTTAAGGAATATGAACCCAATTTCACCTCATAGTAGGGTGGCATCACATGATTCAAGCTTCATATATACCAGCTTCAGTGTCTGTAACATCATATTTCTGTTTGAATGTAATTCTCACTGTAAACATATCTACACATGTTCACTGTACTGTTACATGTGTAAATGATGTGTTATATGTAAATTTCTGTCCAACTGAATTTGTGCAGAAAACCCAACATATGTGTCCTAAAGTTGCTTATTAAACATTAGTATTAGTTAAACATATCATGTGTCCCCCCTATCACATTTTTTCTACCACTTTGATGAACGTCTTTATGATGAATATGATCTGGTGTATTAATCGTTGATTGCGTTATGTTTAGTACCCTACAAAAGCAACATTATTATATTTTATGTTAATAATTTTTCTTTACATTTAATTCACATCATACAGTGTAACAAAAAGACCACACATTGACAATTACTAAAGGAAAATGCCAGGTGATACATTGGCATCTAACAACCTTAACAACTAGTTCCTAGTACCTTCCTGGACTTGTTAGAGCAACTACAAAGCATTATGACGAGCATTATAATGCAAAGCATTATAGCACACACCGTGTTCATGATAGCACTTGTCTGATTTTTTTTGGTCTAATCTTCTGGACTGTTGTATTATACAAGAACACACACTGCATGTTTGATGGGTTTCCACACAGTGTTTTCTTTCCTCTAAGCTGAGATCTTGGAGTTGGCAGGAAACGCAGCACGGGACAATAAGAAAGGCAGAATAACTCCCAGGCACATCAAGCTGGCTGTGGCCAATGACGAGGAGCTCAATCAGGTAACACAGTGCTCTACAAGCAGGGCCAACTCCTCAGAGTACAACACATTAATCACAATGTGTTGTTGCCGAAGCGTTGATCATCCCATCCCCGCTTACCAATGTACTGTTGGCTCATGTTATTAACCAGAAGTTTTTAAAAAGGAACAGATCGTTGTCAAACTGGTTTTCACCTGGGTTCTCATGCATCCAAAAGTTGGTGTGTGTCTTGCTAAAAGAAGAAAGTGTTCATTGTAGTTTTTACAGTAAACAATGGCTTCTTGAAGTCAAAGATATTTCAGAATATGTTTTCAGTACTAGCAAGTATTGAAGCTCAGCTGCTGGTAATGCATCATGACCCTTTAATTAAGTGACCAAAAAAAAAAACTAGTACAGTGTTTGTTATTCAACTGATATTTTCTTAATCTGATTGTCAGCCAAATTTTTCAATGTAATTTTTGTAATTTCTTTAAATAGTCAAAATTAAAACAAATAATTTTATTTTATTTTTTTAAAATAGAAAATAAAAATAATGTGATGTATCACTACCGAACTTAAAGCTGGATAGACATATTTTTTGGACACATGGGGGCAACATGGGGGACATGTTATAAAATGTTTCCTATTTACACATCCAGTAGACACAGAGCAACATTATCATTCATTAAGTTCAGTTCAATATTCACTCTCCTTTTAGTTCTGATTTGTTCTCCACCAACCCCTGAGAGAAATATCTGCCTCTTTAGCTGTTAAATGCTCCACTGTGTTCACCAGCTGGTCTGTCAATGTCTGTCTGCTGGACCAGTAGTGTATTGTAGGTTTATCAGAGCCTTTTCACCGAAAACAGGTGCTGCTGCTGCTGAGAGTATAGTTTGTGGGCTGTAAAACCAAATAATGAGCAAAACCAGGTAGAGCAGAGGGGGACTGCAGTCCCTGTGTTGGTAATTAATCTTTTTGTTCATCAGTATAAGCAGCACCTTTCACATTATATACAGTCATTTGATCCATGGTTAACATAAATTAAATGTTTGTTTGGTCACTGATAAAGTGTCTCCACACAGGAAGTGACTTTTATATTAGCGACTTAACAACTTTTTAATGAATCCAATGGTGCATCCATAACAAATGATGTTTGGGTAGTGGGTAATAGCTATAATTATGTAATTAATGTTATACTAGTAACAATATACTGTCCTCTCATGATAACGTGAGTGAAAGTCTTTCCGCTGGAGTGTGAGGCGTATGCATGGTAAAAGGTAAAGGTTTCAGGCTAAAGTGTGTGTACTAGCGAATATTTCAGAAGGAAGAACACTTTTGTTAACTTGGAACAACAAAATAATTTCACATCTGCTTGCACAAGAGGAGTCACCATTTCTTAAAGAGAATGACATTCTTACAAAGAAATAAGGTGTGTTATTGTATGTTGTAGGACAATACATAGTCCAAATCTTTATTTTTTTTTTAATTTCTGAAATGTTTTCTCCATTAGCTTCTGCGGGGGGTGACCATATCAAATGGAGGTGTACTGCCTCGGATACACCCAGAGCTGCTCTCAAAGAAGAGGGGAGGGCGAGTGAAAGTGGACAGCCAGACGTCCATCCCTGAGAAGGCGGAAGAGCGCTCAAAGAGCAAGAAACCTGTCAAATCTTTCAAGAAGGTTAAAGGCAAACGAGGTCGAAAGCCAAAGGTCAGTCAACACAACAGAATGGTGAGAATACACAGAGAGATTGGGGACCATCAAGGCCTCAGTATGTTGCAAAGGAAATGCTTGTTAGATTCATGAACACTGACTGAAACCATCTTTCCAACTGTGGAATCGGGGGGCTGCAACTGATCATTTTTTTTACATTTTCTGAAACAGACAATCCAATATTTCAGCAATGTCCACTTCATGCAGTGATGAGTTTGTGGTGGTAAGAAAGACTGAAAATGTGCATCAATATTCCCATTTGTTCAGTTCATCAGAACAGGTAGAAACAGTTTGCCTTTAGACGTGGATGGACAACCAGTCGTACGAACGAGATCTTTTGTATTATACTGAGACCTTTAGTGGACCATGCAACAGACCCAGAGCATACATGTCTATAATTTGTTTAAAACTATTGGCCAACTATTGGGCAACCATGGGCAATGAAAATTCTTGATTCTGATTGGTTGAAAGGTGCAGATTGAAATTTAGTAACAACACAACTATGACGCATGTAGGAGTTAGTTTATTACTTTAACCTAATGCGTAACCCGGTAGTGATCTGGTTGACACGCTCACTTACTTTGCTGTTACCGTATATTACCTATTTGCTGTGTGTTGCATTCAATAAACAATCTGAAGGCAGTTCTTCGCTGAGTTGCGCTGTCATAGTCCGTTTCTTGTTTCCACATTGCATTGAGGTAAGTAAAGTCCCTTTCCAAGAGGTTTCCAGTGACGAACCAACCATATGAATTATTGCACAACCATCAAAGTTTGGCGACAAGGTGCTCATAACCTGTGCCCTTCTAGGGTCAAACACCTGATGTCAACAGTGAAATTGCTACATATATACTCGAGTCATGGCAACAGCCACAGCGGCACCCAGTGTGTGCACAGTGAATAACAGCCTTCTGGTTACTTTGGCAGTACATTTGCCTCCTACAGTGTAGGTGTTTGTTTGCCATTCTAAATTATTGCATCAGTATTAAACTGTAGGTAAAGACAGCAACAGCTGAGCCTCAATAAGAAGCTTGGAGCTAGGGTTATTTGTCTAACCACCACCAGCAACTGAGCAAAGGATAAGTAGCGTGTCAGTGAGAACCACACAATGTATTTTTAAATGGTTATTATATTTGTGTGAATCTGGAAGTCCATATTTACTAACTATAGGACTCAGAAGACCTAAATATGTTAGCCACCGTGAAGCTGGAAGCCTGAGTCCGAGGAACAGTTGCAGGGGAAAGGAGAGTAGATGGGAGAGGAAATGCGACAAAAACAGCACAGACAATAAAGAGATATGGAGAGGCCAATTCATGGTTTCCAAATCTGCATTGCTGTGTGATGTAAATTTCATCATTTCACCCCTGTGCGGACACCTGCATACAGCCCAAAATTTGAGGACCGGCAGACAGTCTCCACTACAAGCACGGCAACTGTGCATGCGCCAGAAAAGTAAACTGGATGCTCCCTTTGTGTACATGTACTACATTCCACATCTTTGGTCCTATTCTTGGTAAATGGTTGCACACACAGTTTTCTCTTTTTGAATTTTTCATGTTGTTCAGGCACATCCAACAAATGAAGCAACTCTTCTTTTTGCTGTCAGGAAGTCACCATCATGTTTTTTAGTAGACAAATGTGGAATGTGTTCGCATACGCATACCCCTAATTGTAGTATGTATAGAAGTGCAGGAGTACAATATCATCAAAGCTTAAGAGTGATGGAGTTAAAGAGACTCAGAGGGCAAACGAGAAAACAGTAGAAAGAGCACTATGTAATATTATCTCCACTGGACAAATCAAAATTCTCAGGCTCAGGAACTACGTTTTATGATGTTTAAAATAGGAAAGTGAGATCAAAACTAATTGTTTAATATGTGTAAATATGTGTAAATTAACAACTTAACAACTGATATTTTTAGTTTGATTACATATGGCATTTTTTTTGGCAAGTGACCATTGTATAAGCAGGACAAAACCCTCCTAGTATGTATGATCCATTATTGTAATGGTTTAATGGATGACACAGAACCCTTACATCAACAGCAGAAAAAAAAAATCTGCTTTCTGTAACCACATGTAAAATGCTCAGTGCAAAAAAACTCAATATACTTGTTGAGGTCACGAGCAAATCGTGTATGAGTCTGTTAGACTTCAAACTTGAATTTGATATAAGTCATGCTGTAGTGTTTTGAATTTAAATCCTGCTAGGAACAGAAGTCCTTCACTCATTTCGGCTGGGTATCACTCAAACATTTCAATACTGGCAGAGTTTTTGTACTGATACCAAAATGATACTTTTTTCTGCACCTGCGTTTTGGTAATATAAACATTTATAGCTTATAAAGATATAGTCAAGACTGCTTAAGTCAAGTCCAGCACCTGTCCAAGCAGCTCCGAGATCCAGTTGATGTGAGGAATTGAACTAATGTATATGTATCTATGTAGATGCACAAATGTATTGACATCTGAATATCTTTCAGATGTATTTGCTTAAGAGGACTGTTAGATATGGTTGAAAGTCTCAGAAAAAGCTAGTAAATGGACCTTGAGTTAAGAATATTTTGTCACACTGCTATGTCCAGGGTCAAGAATGAACCTTGAGGCGAAAACATATTTAACCCTTTTTTCATTTAACAAAATATGCCAAAGTGCTCAATGCACCTGTGTTAAATCAAGAACTTTGCTAAAAAATATAATAGAACTAGAAACGTTTAGACTCAGGAAATCATGAAATGTCCGATAAAAGAATAGGTGCACAAACAACAATTTGACCAAGCACTGGATGCCAACTTTTGATTCTAGACACGTCTTGATACTCAGTGCTACAGACATATTTCAGTTGGTACTCAAATACTGAGGTTTGATAGCCAGCTCTGTTATTCATCTGTTTAACCTGTAAATGATGTTACAATGTAAATGTGGTTTAAATGATCATCTTTTTTTCTCCATCTGGCAAAGAGCATAGACAACGACAAAGAGTCTTTACCAAACTCCACAGCTGAAGATGGTCCTGGAGATGGATTCACCATCCTGTCAGCAAAGAGCCTGTTCCTAGGACAAAAGGTAACATACGTGGATTAAACTCTGTGAAAGCCAGTGCTGATATTTTGTCAACTGAAGCTGGTGAGAAGTAATTAAATGACCAATTGGCCAAGTGACAACCACCACCTTGCTAGAGTGTAAATATATAATAATAATAATATATAATAATGTCAAGAGTGACAACAGTGTCTGCTCACTGATTGTTGGTACAAGGCCAACCAACACATCAATCTAATCTACAGCATTTATCATGTACACTGATAAGAAAACTACAGCAGCTGTTTTCTCACGCTATGCCTATGACTTTTTGAATCCACAGCTTTCACTAACAGAGAGTGAAATCAGCAAAATTGGAACAATCAAGGTGGAAGGGATAATTAACCCAACAAATGCAGAGATGGACCTCAAAGATGGAGTGGGTGAGGAAGACATGTTCATGTGTATTGTATTTTTCAAGTTTTCATAGTTCCCTTTACCCATCCAGTCTTGTGCTCACCTCCTGCTGTGCTCTGAGCTTAGGCAACGCCCTGGAGAAAGCTGGAGGCCGAGAGTTCCTGGACGGAGTTAAGGAGCTGCGGAAAGCACAGGGGCCTTTGGAGGTGGCATCAGGTACAGACAGTCCTGGGACAGAACTTTCATACATGGAAAACTTTATCAGCTGTGCTGATTGAGGTTCGTTTTAAATGAAGAGCTACAATGGCTTCAGAAAGTATTCAGACCCCTTCACTTTTTACACATTTTATTGTGTTCAAATAGATCATTTCCCATAAATCTACACTCATAGATTCAAGTCCTGTTGACACAAAACAGCAAAGAAAAACAAAACAAATGTAGGGGTTTCACCGGTGGTGTATTAGGACCAACTATAGCTATCAACTTTGGGTCATCATTGAGTCATACTGTGACAGACCTAAAAAAGGATGGGGATAAGTGAAGTTGGACGCCAAAATACGTCTTGCTTAAGCAAATTACTAAAATGGGAAGTGGTAAAGTAGATGGGAGATGGATGAGAGAAGACAATCCTTTATAAGTGATGATACACTGTTGGTGCAACAGAGGACGTTCACCTGGGTAGAGACCTCACCTAAAGACCACTAGGCAGCTGTTGGAGTGTGAGGCTTTACTTGACAACTGAGTTGCCAAAACAGCTGTAAATTGACCTGTGTAAATTGGCAGCAATCATGCACATCACACTAACTTGGTGAAGAATATGAATTCTGCATACATTATTATTTGTTATGATATATACATATTTATTTTGGTTGATTTTTATAACATTTAAAAGCCAATTACATTGTAATGGATGTATTATATTCTTAATTCAGACCAGTGTTTTCCTGTGTGAAGTAGTGTTAATTTCTTTAATGAAAACTATGACTAAATATGTTCGTCAACAACCTTTTTTTTTGACAAAGATGAGACAATGATGCATTCCAGAAAGATGATTGGAGCATAAGGGAAGAGAAATGAGCAGCGCAGCCATTCAAAGAAAGACATTTAGATGATGTCATTGTTTGAAAAAAACACTATGTAATTTCTTGTCCTCTTTTTTTCATCCATGAAAAGAGATTTTGGTAAAGTTTTAATTTTTTAAACTACATTTTCGTCAACGATATTGCATGTTGTAGTCACAGTTAGTGTTTAATGATGTCGGTGCCTTCTCATCATCGTCTCATCTTAGTCATGGACAAAAAGGTCGTTAACATATTTAGTCATAGTTTTCCTTAACAAAATTAACACCACACGATTGAAAGGATTCAAATGCACGACTCAGAGACACTGATAAAAGTTCAAAACTATTCACCTTTATTCAGGCTGGGCAGACTAAAGCAGGTAAGGATAAACAGGAAGCAGAGTCAGGGGGCGGGGATTGTTTGGTAACAGGCAGGAGAACCAAGCAAAAAAGGGTAAAAAGGAACCAACAAAGGCAAAGTCTGTAAACAAGCAGCAGGTCAAAACAGGCAGGCAAATGAAAAGTACGTGAGGCTGGAACGCTACAGCAGAGAAAGCACAGTAGACAATCTGGCAGAGGTTAAGTAGAAATGGACCAGTATATATACTAGGAAGCAACTGAGGAATGAGGAACAGGGGAGTAGGTTGGCGAGGAGGGCTGGGGTTACTGCAGGGCAGGTGGGAGTGGCAGGGTCTGAAATGACAAGAGTTAGTGACAATGGCAGGCAGAGAATGAAGGAATGAATGAACGAACTCATGCCTACTTTGGGTATTTAAGGACCTTACAAACTCTTGGGTGAAAAGCATTAGAATTGTTAAAAGCAAATAGTTTGAAGAGTATAAGGGAATTAAGGGCTTAAGTGGTAAAAAGAATGAACTAAACGGGGTAGTAGGCGTCCCTGCATACGGAATGCATCTATGGGTTACACTGTCAAACTCAAGTGTTTGCACCCTCCAGTGGCAGTGAGCCAGGCCAGTGGGATGGCAGCCCGCTTCATCATCCATTGTAACGTGCCTCAGTGGGGTTCTGAGAAATGTGAAGACCAGCTAGAGAAGACGGTGAAGAACTGCCTCTCAGCAGCAGAGGAGAAGAAGCTCAAGTCTGTAGCTTTCCCTTCCCTTCCTGCTGGACGGTGAGCTCCACCCTGACACGTCGTTCACCTCAAATCCTCTGTGTGTCAGTCAGCAGAGCTGCTAATGCATTTACCCAGTCAGTTGACAAGCAGGTCACCAGAACTAATCTATTCCTGACTTGAAGTTTGAAAATGAATGGCTGGTTCACAGTCTGTTTGATGGAGACTACCGAGTTCAAAGGCATTTTTACGTACAGACACGAGGACAAACACAGTGCAGGGTTGCCTTGTTACCTTTCCAGCGATGTAAAATCCTGTGTCAGTATTCTAAATTTCTTCGCAGTGTCTTGGCATCTAATGAGCCTTCAAACTCACGGATCTGTAATCTAACTGAACTGCCTGGATGCAGGGCTGTTTTCAATATGAATGCCCAATATCCCTTCAAAACAGAAATTGTGTGGACAACCCCATCCAAACTGAACAGTATCATTATATGCACAGTGCTAACATTTAGAGTATTTTGGTGACTCTAAATAAAAATTACCTTTGTAAATCAGTCCCTCGCAGCTGTGAAAAGCATTTGTCTTTAACAACAGTAATGATAGTCATATAATTGTAGAGGCAGGATTCCACTACATCTGTTAGCTTTCTATTTACAGTGACATTTCACATCGTTATCAGTTTCAGCTGCGTTTGCTTTTAGCTGCAGAGCATGTACATGGTGTTCACTAGTCTGTACTGTCTTCACTGCTGTTCCTGTGACATCAGTTTCTACAGCTCACTACAGATTCATTTATCAACTTGAATTTCTCTCACAGGAACGGATTCCCAAAGCAAACGGCTGCCCAGCTCATCCTCAAGGCTATCTCCAACCATTTTGTGTCATCCACCAGCTCCTCTCTGAAAAACATTTACTTTGTTCTGTTTGACAGTGAGAGCATTGGAATATACCTTCAGGAAATGGCAAAGCTGGACGCCAAGTGAGGATTCTTGTTATAGAGTTTGTTTTTCTAAATGTTGTTTGTTGCTGATGGTATAGATAGGTGATATGACAGTAGGGGTTTTGGTTCTGTCTTGGATAACAAGGAAAAAAACAATATTTGTGAGTGGAGTGCTGTTCACATTTATGTTCAACTGTCCCTTCAAGAGGTTGCATTCTTTATAGATTAGATCATTTAAATCCGTACAGTTTGCCATTATGGTTCCTTGTTTCACTGATGTTTTTACATTCCATGTACAAATATAACAGTTTTTTTTCCTGGCCTCTGTAGTTTCTGATACAGTTAGTTTACTAAAAAACTGTGGTTCTCATTCTGCTTTGAAATAAAAACTCAGATGTTTTACACCAGAGATCAGAGACTTTCAACACTTGTTTTTTTATTCGTTTTTTGTCTCATTGTTTTGAATATTGTTTTAAAAATGTTACATTTAACAAATTAGTCTATATATCATGTTACAGTACAGTAAAAAAAAAATGCACATAAACAAGAGCATTTAATAGCAGACATCATTTGTAATTCAACCATAAAATGCTGGTAGCCATATACACAAAACATCCTAAGGCTAAAAGTAGCCCCTAACCCAACTAGTCAAGTTAAGAGAAACTCTTGATAGGCTAAATCTGGTGTTATTCTATACATTTTTAGAGTCAACAAATCCCATGTGCAGACCCAAACCAATAATGTGTTCGTCATCGACACTTTCTGACTTCCTTACTATCTGTGGCTCCAAGCTCCAAGCCCATTGGTACCTACCAAAGATGTACAGTAAATCTTTGAAAAATGCTCACAACTCCATAGTTTAATTTTTTTTTTTAAATGCTCAGTAATTTCATAAAACAGCTGGACAACGTAGTTACGTGTCTCCCAGTGCAACAGTGTAGATCACTCGTGTTTATAATAGTTTCTCAACTATAATGGAGCTCTATGGGACAGAGGAATATGATATATTGGGCACAATAGATGTGTTAGAAGATCAAATCATGTTTGGATCTGCACATGGGATTTGGTGACAAGAAGAAAAAAATATAAATACATTTATATATAATAAATTTGATAATAAAATTATATAATTTAAATTCAGTTCAATTTTATGTGTATAGCACCAATTATAACATACAGTATCTCAAGGCACTTTACAGAGTAAGGTCAGTGCCTTACAATGCTACCACCATGAGCAAGCACTTGAGGAGAGGAAAAACTCCCTTTAATGTAAAGAAACCTCAGACAGAACTGGACTGAGGGTGGGCGGCCGTCTGCCTCGGCCAGTAGGGTTGAGCGGAGGGAAAGGAGGGAGAGAGGAGAAAGAGGGAGACCTGGAACAGCTGTATACACTGTTGTATTCAGGCACTGTCAGACATTTGGTATAATGATAATAATAATAATAGCGGTACATATAGGTGTAATAGTGTTATTGATGAAAATAACAGCAATGGTATCAGCACCAACTAATAATAATAATAATAATAATAATAGTGATGATGATGATGATGATGATGATGATAATACAATTCATGATAATAATAATACAATTAATAATGATCCAGATCCTGCAGCTCTGGAGTCAGAGAGACCTGCAGAATGAGGACAGGGAGAGGGAGGACACAAAGTTAATAACATGCAGCAGTGTGATATAAATGCATGGAGAAGATGTGCTCAGTGTATCATGGGAAGTCCCCCAGCAGTCTAGGCCTAAAGCAGCATAACTAGGGGGTGGTTCAAGACAAGCCTGAGCCAGTACTAACGGTAAGCTTTATCAAAAAGGAAGGTTTTAAGCCTGCTCTTAACTGTGGAGAGGGTTTCTGCCTCCCGGAACAAAACTGGAAGATGGTTCCACAGTAGAGGAGCCTGATAACTGAAGGCTCTGCCTCGCATTCTACTTTTGGAGAACTCTAAGAACCACAAGCAAGCCTGCATTCTGGGAGTGCAGTGTTCTAGTGGGGTAATAGAAAGTAAGTAAGCAAAATTTATTTGTATAGCACTTTTCACATCTAAAAAAATCACAGAGTGACATCAATAAAAAATCAACTATTAAAAACAATATTAAAAATAAAAAGGACGGCAACTTGCACAGAGCAGATAAGTTAAAATCAAAAGCGATAAATAAAATGCACAGGCTGACCAAAAGCCTGTCTGAAAAAAAAAAAAAAAAAGAATTTCAGCTGCTTTATAAAGGTGTCACAGGAGTCTAGGGATCGCATTGATAAAGAGAGAGCATTCTATAATTTGGGTGCAACAGCTTGAAAAGCATGGACACCTCAGGTTTTCGGGACAGCGCGATTGGCCACATGGGAGGAGGAGGTTAGCAATACACTGGGGTGTTTGACCATGCAAGGCTTTAAAGGTTAGCACCAGTATTTTACAATGGATGCAGAATATAATTGGAAGCCAGTGGAACTAGTGCAGAGAGGATAAAATTTGTGTGATATGGGATCTCTTGTTATATCTTGATATTTCTAGTTGAAGCTGCATTTTGGACAGTTTGGAAACAGCTCAAAAAAGAGCAGTACAATGATCTAAACAAGAAGAAATAAAAGCATAAATAATCATCTCCATCTCAACGTTTGTCACCACAGTTCACACTTCAGTCACATCTTGATGGTTTTGCTTCAAATCGTTGTGGTGGTGTATAAAGGCGCAATTAGGAAAATTGTGTCACTGTCCAGACACTTATGCACCTAACTGTATAAGGACAACAGAAATGAACTGACCCACAGAGACTGAAAAACTCCTATCAGCAAGATAGGATGAGAATCAATCTAAGGGAGACCCAGAAATATCCACCAACTAGTTTTGCCTGTTGAATAGAATACCATGATCAACGGTATGAAAATCAGAGGTGAGGTCAAGTAACAACAATAATGAGCAATTCTAATCATCTGCAGCCATTATAATTTTATTAGTGACTTTAAGAGTAGCTGTTTCTGTTGAATGCAGTTTATGAAAACCTAATTGAGAGGAATCAGGCTAAATGTGTTTCTAAAACAGCTATAAGCTGCTTGGCAGAAACTTTTTCCAGCAGTTTGGATACAAGAGAGTGCTTGGATATAGGCCTATAATTCACTGGGAGGGTGAGATTTATTTATTTTTTCAGCAAAAGGCTGCATGTTAAGGCTGGCTAGAGAGATAGCCGGTTTGAAGGGAGAGATTGATTATGGATACAATAGTGGAGCCAACTGAATTGAAAACATTTAAAAACAAGGATGAGAGAAGAATGTCAGATGGGGGCCAGATGAAAGCTTAATTTTGTGGAACCATTTAGTGATGTCCTCTGAGTAAACAGGAGAAAAGGGGTTTGAATTTGTTTGTTAGATGAAATGAGGTTGGCAAAATGAGCAGTCCTAGCATCCCTCATCATTTAATTTAAACTGATTAAGATGCAGCCATTTCAATTCAATTCAATTCAGTTTTATTGATATAGTGCCAAATCATTACAGAGGTCATCTCAGGGCACTTTTCATGTAGAGCAGGTCTAGACCAGGACTCTTTATAGTTATGTTAACAGAGACCCAACATTCCCCCATGAGCAAGCAATTGGCAACAGCAGCAAGGAAAACTCCCTTTAACAGGTAGAAACCGTGAACAGAACCCGGCTCATGGTGGGGGGCCGTCTGCCCCGACCGGCTGGGTTGAGAGAGAAAGAGAGAGAGAAAGGGAGAGGGGGGGCACAGTACAGGTTCAACATGAAGATGTGTAACAATAATGAGACTCATAATAAAACTAATGATTATAATAATAGGGCGAATAATAGTACTAATAAAACTAAATATAATAATAGATGATAATCATAATAATTGAAGCAGTGGGTGTTGAGCAGGATCATGGGGGCAGCAGGTGGTTTTCAGTCACAGATCCAGACTCTGCAGCTCCAGGGGCAGAAATACCTGCAGAAAGTGACAGGAGGAAAGAGGAGAGAGATGAGTAAGCGCAAAACTATGGGAGAGAGAAGAAGTCAAGTTATTAACAAGCATTGATGGGATATGAATGCGTACAGATTGAGAAGAAGAGGAGGAGAGAGGAGCTTGGTGCATCATGGGAAGTCACCCGGCAGTCTAGACCTATAGCAGCCTAACTAGGGGATGGGTCAAGACAAGCCTGAGCCAGTCCTGACTGTAAGCTTTATCAAAAAGGAAAGTTTTAAGCCTACTCTTAAATGTGGAGAGGGTGTCTGCCTCCCAGAAAAAAACTAGAAAATTGTTCCACAGTAGAGGAGCCGGATAACTGAAGGCTCTGCCTCCTATTTTACAATTGACTTCTAGTTTAGTGGCTTTCTATAAGTGCTCTGTCTTCCTATATTTTCACCTGAAACTGCGGATTGAATCATTAATCCATGAGGATCTGACAGAGATTTGCCTAGATTTAAAATGAGCCACTACATCTAATACAGTGAGCACTGTTCATTACATAACTGGACCAAGGTCTCCACATCATTACAGTTTGACAGTACACGGGTACTAATAGGGTACTATGAGCTTTTTCAGATATGATGGTGCCTGACCATTAAGGGCTTTGTACATAAGGAGGAGGATTTGAGTTCTGAATTTTACAGAGACCTAATGCAGAGAAGCTAACACAGGAGAAATATGATCTCTTTTTCTATTTCCTGTTAGTACTCGCGCTGCAGCGTTCTGGATCAACTGGAGGCTTTTCACAGCGTTATTGGGACATGCTGGAATTACAGTAGTCTAGTCTAGAGGTAACAAGCGCATGGACTAGTTTTTCAGCATCCTTTTGAGACAGAGGTTGAAATGAAGAATGTGGATCAGGGTTACCAGAGAGTGGCGATACGCTAGGGGAGTAATCAACTTCTCTTGGACTTAATATCATTCAGAGCACTGTCTGACATCCATTCTTATCACAGACAGCAGAAGTAAAGTTTTACCTACTTTTGCAGTGTCATCTTGGAGCTGAATCCTTTTCAGTTGGACCCAAAACGATTTTTTCATTGCTGGTTTCACTCGCCAATCTCCCAGTGAGGTGAGGCTCCCTGGGATGCAGCGGTTGCTAGGCATTGAGGGTCAGACAATGGAGCTACTCAGTTGATCTAATGATCTCACTCCAGGGTTGATGGAGCAGAGTTTTGAGGCTGATGGGGATTTTTGCAAGCAGGCAGAAGTTGGTAGGCTGTCCAGCCATTACTGGCTTCTTGGTCTGTTGTTGTTGTAGTTGGATAGAACTCTGATGTGTTCCCTTTCCCTAACTAGACTTGTTATATAGTCTTCAAAGTAATTTTGTTGGCCCCATGACAAAACTTTCAAAAACTATCTAAGCGAGAATTAACAAAATACAAAAATAAAAAACTTAGACTCATTCAGTTTGGTGTTGAGTTACAAACTGAGGCTAAAGATTAAAATGCATGTGGCTTAACGAAGGGTAAAAAAATTGCAGGAATGCGCAGTCTAGGAAAAATGAAATAAGGCTGGAGCAAAGGCTTGTTGAGAGGTTGCAGGAAAATCTTGAAGGACAAAAAGCATAAGAAAAGTGTAAACAAACTCAAAAAGGAAGAGAGTTAAGGTGCCAAAAGTGCTGAGGAATACAGGGAATTCAGCTTTTTATCAACCAGCAGGTCTAGGCATGTATTCTGGGCAGTGAACCGGCCTTTTGCGCCCCAATTGTAACTTGCCTCTAATGAGGATCTGCTCCTTTGTTTCAAGGAATCGGGGAAGGAATTGATTTGGATCTTTACTCCAGGAAGATTAATGTAACTGGTTTTACATGCAAAAGTCACATACTTAATTTTTTGCCTATGGTCAATTATCTGTGATTCTCAACATGAATTGAATGAAATAGTGTATTACATATTATATTAAGGACGTCATATGTTTTGAACAACAATCACAGTGCAGCACATCAAGGAAGTATTCAGAATGGTATACAGGAGTAGTCAGCTGTCAAGATGATTTTCAATACTGCTATTAGATGGACAGGAGTTAATCAACAAGTAATTTAACTAACAATATAATAATATACAGTCTACAGTCTAGTCTAATAATTATATATTCAGAAACGCATTACAGAGACTACAAAGACTTATCATGGTCACTAGTTGGCAATTTGGTCACATGGCAAATAGTGCATTACATTTTTTAAATTCATATTTCATAACTTGGCCATTTCACATCACACAGACAGTAACAGAGTTGAACCAGTTTTAATAAAAAACATTTGCTGAGTAATATTAACCAGATTACTGAATAGTTGGATGGCTCATTCATTTTAATTCAGACATGTGCTTAATGATGCTATATGTTATATGCTATATACAGTTTGGTACATAAGTATCTGAACAGTGACACAATTTTCATAATTTTGCCTCTGTACACCACCACAATGGACTTGAAACAAAAGCATCAAGATGTGGTTGAAGTGTAGACTTTCATCTTTAATTCAAGAGGTTTAACAAAAATATCACATTAACCGTTTAGGAATTACAGCCATTTTTATACATAGTCCCTCATTTTCAGAGGCTCAAGAGTAATTGGACAAACCAACATAATTATAAATAGTGGGTCACTGGTAACCACAACGCAAGAGGTCTCAAGCGTACAGGTCAGGACACAGTTCAAGGTTGTACAAAAATCAAAGTCTTTACTTGGAAAAATATTCGTACAAAGGTGGGCAGAACAGGGCAGGGACACAAATGGGCTGGTCAAAAAACAAGCTCAAGACTAGGAAAAGGAACAAGCAAAAACCAGAAACATTAATACTAGAAGAAGGCTGGAACACTTGTCACAAGGAATGAAGACAAACTGGCAGAGAGGGAAGGGAGCATAGAGACGAAATACACTAGACCAGAGGATTCTCCTTGGCAGGTTTGATGTGGGCAATGTGAAATGTAGTATGGATCCTCCAGGATCTGGAAAATGTAAGGCGAACAGCCGCAGGGTTTCTTCCTCTCCACTTGGAAGAAAAAGGTCCTGGGATGACAACCAAACCCTCTGTCCTGGTTGGTAGCAGGAGCAGGGATCTGCTCACAATCTGCCAACCTCTTATACCAAGCCAAGGTTCTGAGAAGCTGTTGTCTGCTTCAACTCCAAACATGGCGGCAATGGCGGATGAGAGCCTCGGCTGAGTGAACTCCGACTTTTACCTCTAACTCAGGAAATGGGTGGCTGATATCCATGGACGCACTGGGAAGAAGAGAGACCAGAAGCAGAGCAGGGTTATGTGTTGTGCGCATACTCAACCTAGATGAGATGTTTGCTCCAGAAAGATGGATTGTGAGAGGCTAGACTACAAGACAGGACTCTAGCTGTGTTGGATTGGGGATGGTAGCCAGAGGAGGGACTGACAGTGGTCCAGAGTAACGAACAGAATGCCCTCCAGAACCGGGAGTTGAAGTTTGGTCTGACACCACGTCACTAGGAAATCCATGCAGACTGAATACATGGGACAGCATAATCTCCACCTCTTAGAAAATCAATCTAGTCAGAGTCAAAGTGGCAGGACAGAGCATCAGGTTTAATGTTCTTGGAGCTCGGATGGTAAGAAAGAGTAAAGTTGAATCTATTGAAAAAGAGGGCCCACCTGGCTTGTCTGGGAATAATTTGTTTAGCTGTCCGGATGTAGTCCGGGTTCTTGTGGTCGGTCCACAACAGGAACAGCTGTTCGGCTCCCTCCAACCAGTGCCTCCAACTCTCCAGCCCCACTTTGACTGCCAGCAGTTCTCTGTTCTCCACATTGTAGTTCCTATCTGCGGGAGATAGCCTCCTGGAAAGGAAGGTGCAGGGATGTAACTTGTTATCCTGTGGGGAACGTTGAGAAAGAACAGCCCCAATGCCTACATCCAAAGCATCCACCTCCACCAAGTACTGAAGATGAGGGTCAGGGAGAAGGAGGATGGGGGCTGAGGTAAAACTTCTCTTAAGTTTTTGGAAGGCTTGATCTGCTTGGGGTGACCACTGGAACTTGAGAGAAGGTTAGGGCATGCAAGGGAACAGCAACAGAACTGAAATTTCTTATGAAATGTCTGTAAAAATTGGCAAAACCTAGGAAACTTTGGAGCTGCTTTCTGCTAGTCCAAACAGCATCACAAGATACTCGTAATGGCCACTGGGAGTATTAAAAGCTGTCTTCCATTCATCCCCCTCCCTAATCCTCACCAAGTGACAGGCATTTCTAAGGTCTAGCTTGGAGAAGATCTTAGCGCCTTGTAAACGTTCAAAAGCATAGCAAATTAAAGGGAGGAGGTAACTGTTTTTGTTGGTGATGTCGCTGAGGCCTCGGTAGGAATTTATCCTTTTTGTCTCTGTCTGGGGAGAGAGGTAACAGGAAGCAGGTCAATGGCGCAATCATACTCATGGTGATGAGGTAGGGAGGTGGCACTAGACTTGCTGAGGACCTCTCTGAGATCATGATAACAAGTTGGGACCTTATAGAGGTCAGGGAAATCAGAGTCTGGAGGCTTAGGGAGTGACAGGGAAACACGAGGATCAGGAGCCTCCTGCGACTGAGCTGAGGGACGGGGAGTATTGTGGGAACAAAGTGGAGACAAACATGTTATTGCAAAGCCGTCTCCTCAACCCCTTACCTCACCAGTGGTCAAGTTGACTTTGTGTCTTTTGAGCCAGTCAAGTCCCAGAATGAGTGAATGCAGGGGAGAGTTGAACAGGTGGAAGCTGAGTTGCTCCGTATGACCCTTGGCCATGCGGATCTTGACTGATTGAGTGAAGTGAGTGATTTTAAATAATGAACGGCCTTCCAATGCATTGGCCTCTAGAGGCTTGGGCAGTGGGAAATCTACTAGTTCCAGTTTCTTGGCCAAACTCCAGTCCATAAAACTTTTATCTGTGCAAGTGTCCACTAATACCTTGCTACAATTGAATGAGAAGGAGAAGTCAACATGAGTGAGAAGACAAGAAACGAAGCAGAGGAAGTGGTACAGCTCACCAGTTCCCTCCTCTCACTGGTGAGCCTGGTCTTTTACTGGACACCATGCCATGAAGTGTCCCCGCTGGGAGCAGTAAATGCACCGTACCTCTCGAGGGCAGTGTGACAAGGAGGCAAGCATTGAGGAGGAACACTGCTGTCAGAGGAGTGCCGCTTCTGGACAAGCGGAACACTGGCTTCTCTGGTCCTCTCCTTTTCTTGCTCCCTCAAATGATTATCAATTTTAATGGCGAGGGCGATGAATGAATCCAGATCTGGGGGACGATCTAAAGACATCAGGTGGTATTTTATGGGGTCAGAGAGAGTGTGATGGAAAATTTCGAGCTGGGAGGAAGTGCTCCAGCCACAGTTCTTGCTAGGGTGCGGAATTCAATGGCGTAGTTTGAGACCTGACGATTGCCCTGGTGCAGATCCATACTGATTCGTGCTGCCTCTGGACTACGGGTGGTGTGATCAAAACTCTTACACAGTATATTAATGAAGAGATCCAAGGAGTAGCAGAGGGGGGAAATTCCGGGACCACTCAACCGTCGCACAGACCTTGGCTCGATCACAGCTGAGTAATGATGTATGCAGCCTTAGCTCGTTCAGTGGGAAATTGAGCGGCAGTTGTCAGTGTCTCTGGAAAACCTTTCCAGTCTGGACAGATGATGAACAGAAGATGGCAGGGGAGCAGACAAAGGAGCTTCTGGTGGCTCAACAGCAGGAGCTGTCCTCCACCAGCAGCCCGGACCGGAAGCCCTTGTGACATTCATTAGGCTCCCTCACTCCGTGACAAACAGAGGTAAGCTGCTCCCCGTACCGTTTAACCTGTCTGCCTTGATACCGGATAGCAGCTTGCAGAGAGGCAGAATCAGCTGAGTTCATCATGGCCAGTCCGTACTGTGACACTGGTAACCACAATGCAAGAAGACTCAGATGCACGTAAATCAAAGTCTTAACTGGGAAAAAGGTAGGTACACAGGTAGGCAGAACAGGGTAGGCAAACAAATCCATAAAGGGCTGGGCAAAAGACAAGGTCAAAACTAGGCCAACAACAACAAAAAACAGGAACAGTAACACTAGGAGAAGGCTGGAATGCTTGTCACAAGGAACGAAGACGAACTGGCAGAGAGGAAAGGGAGCACAGAGACTAAATACATTAGGAGAGGAGAGACAATTGGACACAGGTGACACAAATCAATAGCGAAGCAGACAATCACAATGGCGGGAGACACACAAGGGCAGGAAGTGGGCCTCTGAAACTAGAGGAAGAGTTAGTGATGCCAAAATCAGACAGGAAACACTACAACAAACAACAATACTTCAAAAACATGACTTAGAGAGCAGAGTGGGACATGACAATACTTAGATGAAAATCCTTTGCAGTCATTGACTGATTAAGTGTCTGGAACCCATGGACATCACCAGAGTTTCACCTGACTTTCCTCCCTTGAGATGCCTTGAAAAAAAACATGCCTCACATACCCTAGCTTGGTTAAGGTACCCAACAGTAGTTTATAGTTGAGGTGAGTATGTGTAAAACACATACCTCGGCTATAGCCTACTGTTAGGTACTTTCAACCAGTACATCGTATTCTATAAGATCAACAGGTTTTGTAGTGTCGCTGTCCTGTCAGAAACACGTGCCAACGTATCCTGACCTAACAGAAACACCTGTTTTCAGTTTTACGACAGTTCAATTCCAGCTAATTCTCAGGGCTTATAATTTGTTTATTTTGTTTAAGAAGTAGGAGAATTTTCTGGGCAGTCAGGAGACTGGATGTAATCCTTGAAAGCAGATGTAACCAATCAGACGCCAGTTGAGGCAGGCACTTAGATCACCTCTTCTAAACCGAGGACATGAACAGAAATAAAAGTACTCCAATTTTCTATTTTCCATTTTTTATATCCAACATTCCATGAGAGAAAATTTAAAAGACAAGTCCATAACATTAATTATGCATTGATCTGACAAATGCAAAATACCAGTTTAGAAAATTCAAGTTAAAATTTCTAGTGTCCTACTTTTAATAATTTATACAGAAACACATACTGGTAAGCATTACACAGACCAGTTATTAATTAATTAATTAATTGATTAATTATTTTATTAATTAATCAAAATGATCCAATAACACGAGAGATAACAGTTTGAAAAACTTCTATTGTAACACTGGAAAAATACAGTTTGCAACAATGACGAACTTGACTTTTTGAACTTAGTGAATCTAAGCCGTCTGTGAGAATTATTCATCAACACAATATTGCACCTTTTAGGCCCCAGTTAGTTACATGTAAATTAAATAATCACCAACTGCAAATAATAACCATCACTGGATGGCAAAAACATTTAGACTAATTACTAGCCCATCAAAGGATGAAGACTTGTTCAGTTAACTGGAAAAAAACAGAAAAACACCGACACGCAGATGGTTTTTGAACCCAGTACACTCTATTGGACAAGCTATTTTGTATTGGAAAGTAAAACAAGTGTTTTACTTTCTTTTATGTATGTATGTGACACGGTTTATAAACTATGTAAAACATTTCCAATGAAATATACAGTGGCATGAAAAAGTCTGGGTACCCCTGGTCAAAATTTCTTTTACTGTGAAAAGTTAACTGAGTAGAGGATGAACTGATCTCCAAAAGCTATAAAGTTAAAGATGAAACATTCTTTTCAACATTTTAAGCAAGATTAGTGTATTATTTCGGTTTTGTACAAGTTTAGGGTGAAAAAAAGGAAAGGAGCACCACACAAACATTTGGGTATTCAAAGAGATTTTAGTCCGCAGATAACTTTTACCAAGGTCTCAGACCTCAATTAGCTTGTTAGGGCTATGGCTTGTTAACAATCAGAATTAGGAAAGGCCAAGTGATGCAAATTTCAAATCTCAAACCTTGTCCCAACAATCAGCAGCCATGGGCTCCTCTAAGCAGCTGCCTAGAACGCTGGAAATTAAAATAACTGATGCCCACAAAGCAGGAGAAGGTTAGAAGATAGCAGAGCATTTTCAGGTCATCATTTCCTCAGTTCGTAATGTAATTAAGAAATGGCAGTTAACAGAAATGGCGGAGATGAAGTTGAGGTCTGGAAGATAAAGAAAACCTTCAGAGAGAACTGCTGGTAGGATTGCTAGAAAGGCAAATCAAAACTCCTGTATGATTGCAAAAGACCTTCAGAAAGATTTAGCAGAATCTGGAGTGGTGGTGCACTGTTCTACTGTGCAGCAACACCTTGAAGGTAAAATAGAACTTTCTGGTCACAATGAGCAAAGGTATGTTTGGAGAAAAAAGGCTGCAGAGTTTCATGAAAAGAACAACTCTCTAACTATTAAGCACAAGGGTGGATCGATCATGCTTTGGGCTTGTGTTGCAACCATTGGCACGGAAAACATTTCATTGGTAGAGGGAAGAATGGATTCAAGTAAATACCAGCAAATTCTGGAAGAAAACACCACATCAATTGTGAAAAAAAAGCTGTAGATGAAAAGATGATGACTTCTACAACAACACAATGATCGTAAACACACCTCAAAATCCATAATGTACAACCTCAAGAGGAGGAGCTGAAGGTTTTGCCATGGCCCTCACAGTGCCCCGACCTTAACATCATAGAAAGTCCGTGGATAGACCTCAAAAGAGCAGTGCACACCGGAAGGACCAAGAATCTCACAGAACTAGAAGCCGAAAATCCCAAAGACTCTTTGCTGCTATAAAGCCTCTGACAGTGAAGGACTATGTATAAAATTGGCTGTAATTCCTAAACAGTTAATGTGATATTTTTGTTAAACCCATTGAATTAAAGCTGAAAGTCTACACTTCAATCACATCTTGATGGCTTTGTTTCAAATTCATTGTTGTGGTGTATAGAGGCAAAATAACAAAATTGTCTCACTGTCCAAATATTTATGGACCTCGCTGTAAATCCATTTGTCAACACAATCCTGTGAACTAATGAAAATTATATTTCACATTCACTGACAAAGATGATCTATTATCCACCAGTAGCTGTATACTTAGTGAGAAAGTTCATACATGAAACAATCTTCATGAGCTGAAACATGTCAACCATCGCAATGGGGTCAACATCTCCCCTTCTATTAGTACGGGAGTTCTCTCTGATCCTTACTAAAACAGTTTTTTAACAGAAAACTCTCAACTGGAACTTTTACCCTACCATTAAGACTCCTAGTTAAAAAAAAAACAAAAAAAAAAACACAAACACCAGAATGAGCACTCTCTTTACATTGTATTTATTACATAGTAAAAAGTACATTACCTTTCATTTATACACACACACACACACACACACATATATATATATGTATATATATATATATATATATATATATATACATATATATATATATATACATACATACATATATATACATACATACATACATATATATACATACATACATATATATACATAAATATATTTATCTTTATATATATATATATATACATATGTATATATACACACACACACACCATATTCATGTAATTTCCTGTTGAATCAAGAATTAGCTGATATCTAAGAGTCCCATACAACAAAGAAAACCCACAGCTTACAAAATGTCTGACGTTGGTGGCTCTATAAGGCTGTAGTTTTATCTGGCTGACATATACACACTGAATCTACGTCAACTGTACTGCATTGAAAAAGTCCCTCTCTTCTTTCCCAATTCAATAAATAACATTAACATTAAACATCACTGAGAGAATCCCAGGGCCACTTTGAATGGATGTTAAGCTTTCCTTCCACATGTACAACACACTCAAAGACACACATTTGGCATTAAAATGGTCATTTAGCTTCAATCAGTTTGTCACGGTACATGTCACTGTACACAAGACATAGACAGCATGCAAGAATGTCAACAGATATCTGTGTAGGAAAACTGCAGCAGACTGAAAGCTAATTGTGAAATTTAACCATAACTGAATACTCACTGTGGAAATGCTAACACCTCTGAAATATAGGTAATTCAGAGTGCAAAAATTTGTTGGTTTTTTAAAGTTTTTTTTTGTATTCAAGTTGCAAATTCTGATTTAATGATTGAAGTCAGGTAAAAAAAATCAGATCTCTCACACCTATAGTCCGGTTCATTTGGTCTGGACTAAGGAATAAAAATACACTTGCATTTTAGTTCTGCTGCGGTTCATGTTCACACTGACTTTTTGCAAACCAATTGAGAGAAGTAAACATGAAGTCATATGGACTGATAGCTAACTCTTTTATTGGACAGTTTTAGTAATGTCATCCTGCATGAAGTCAAGTTCTGGTGACTGACAACAGGTCGTGCTGACCTTTACTGCATCTTTTGTGTTTATTTACCTTTGTCTTGTTAAAAAGGGCCATAGACCTCAACTACATATCATGTCAAATGTTGCTGAACAGGTTCAAGTGAGTAAAGAACGAGGCTTGTACCGCAACATTACAAGGAAATAGTTACTTTGTGCCAGGGGTGCACGGAAAAATGGGTTTATATTATACAATTCGGAATCGATTTACAAATGGCAAAAATCAATTTTTGTAATCATGTTGACAGAATGAAAAAGGCTGAACTCAACCACAAGGGTACAGTGCAGCACCCAGACAGCATTTATATGCTAGAGTGATCTTGTAGATAGTTCATCATCAAAAAAGGTAAGCATTTGGGGGCATTGTGGATTTATTGATTAAATAATTAGCCTTGCAAGACAAAGGCGAAATATTTTGTAAATACTTCATATCCGATCACCTAACTCCAACAACAAACAAGACCGGATGACCAACACACATTGCACCACTTGTCAAAACTTCAATAAGCTGCGGTGGGGTGAAGAAAATAACTAGTTTGTTTCAAAAGCCCTGCACACGTAAAGCGTCGAATAACAATGGCTTTCTCCGGTACTAGCGTTACAGCAGACAGGCTGTTGTCCGCATTTAGAGACATAACATTAATAACCATGCAGTGGATCACCCCACTTTTTTGACTCCCCAGATAAGTATTTTTGTGCTCTGCTACATATACTTTTTAATAGCCCCACTACGGATGAATAAAGTTATTGAATTGAAATCAAGCTTCTGAAAATTACACCACTTCAAATGACCTGCTTAAAAATTCAAACCAGAGTAAGATGCTACAAATTCAGTGGTAATTCAATTTCAACATGAAGTATTCAGTAATGATTAAATTTAGCAATAAGTTCTTAAGTAACTGCTATTATTTGCTTCCATAGATTTTGTTGTGATATGATCAGTAACCCAGCCTTGTTGCATAAAACTCTCCTAGGGCTTTTTATGCAAGTCCACACATGATCTTTTGTATGCAGCAAGCTACATAAACATGACGAAATTACATTAATTCTGAACGCTTGTAAAATATTTGTTGATTTATCCTAAACCATAAAGGTTACCATGTCAATCTCTAACTCTGTTCCTGTACAGTGGAGCAAGCTCACAGCAGACTCAAGTATGTACATTTTGGAATGTTATAGATGTGACATCTCCAGTACATCCGAGAAAGGCTTGCAAGTACACACAATCCGTCTTTGTTAAATGGAGAAGGAATTCATAAGGTGTCCAAAATCAAAGCTTGTTTTTTGCCATTGGGGACAAAAAAGCTCATGCAGAATTGAAATGAAATGGGTAGAAATAAACAGTACAGTCCAGTGTCTCTGTCTTTGGACGTTACAGGAGAACAGAAAAGAATTTGGCCTCTCTGAAACAAAGACTGACTGATAAATAAATAAAGTAGTTCTTCTGTACAGTTTTCAATCGCATGCTTATCAGTGGTCTGACAACAGCGGGTGAAATATGAGTTATGACCTCTGGAACATCCCACTGAAGTCAAAGCTCTGGAAATCCTATCTAATCAACTACATGAAGCGCCTAAAATCCAAATAACTTACCTGTATGGATCTTTACTATCCCTATCTGAAATCTGTATATTAAGATGAAGCACGGGCATACAAGCAAAGCCATGTCAGTCTGGTCTCATCCAGTTAAATCTATTGAGGGTTTCCTCTGAAAGAAAAGAAATGATGATGCCCTTTAGGTGAGAAGTGTATCTTACACTCGACGCTCCTTCTACAGAAAACTTCATAATGATTTCCACCAAGTCCATGAGAAAACGTGGGAGTGACGGTGTTGAATCTAGACTAAACCTCTGACCTGATATTCCACAAAAACAACAGATTATACCAATTCCATTAATCTGATGTGGATGATAATAGGAATACTTCCACCTCACATATGAAAATGTTTATATCAAGTTCATTCAGGAGTTATGTTTTGGAGAAAGTGTGGAAATCAGGGCCATAGCCAGAACTTCAGAGATACTGAGGTCATGAGACTCAGTCCCCCACAGCTGGTGATATTTTACATCTTTCTTACTACGAACACAACACATCCCATGTGCAGAGCAAAACCCACCATGAAAGTATCCTACTAACATGTATCGTGTGTGCATTTAAATCCTGATATATCACATTCCTATTAAAAACACATCTGTGAGTCACACTATTGCACTGGGTGACATGTTCCTTCATTACCATGAACACACACAGAAAAATATAGAATAACACCAGCCTTATCCCCTAAAGTCTTTCTTACACTCCCAAGAATAAAACTGTGGTGGGGAAATACTTAATCTTTTTATTTTTGTGTTATTGTATTGGTCTAAAATATATATAATGCAATGAGTTTAAAAATACCGGCATCGGAAACATTGCTCACCATGTGCAGTACAACATAAACCCTCCCCAGTTTGCCAAATCACCCAAATTCTCTCCAAAAAATAGTGAAGACAAGAGCTTAATGTTCTCAATGGTAGATAGAACCCTGCTTCTAGTTTAAATATTTAGCGAATGCACTTTACCTCAGTCAGACTTTGACTTGTAATATTTTTCCTTGAATGACTTTTATCCTCAATTTTCTGTTCCCGAATATCTGAACATGATAGGACATTGTCTCCATTTAGTAATTCATCAACAGGAATTACAAAATACCAAACACAAAAATGGCACAAAGAATGCATGGTGCACCAGCAACTGGTGTGTTTTTTAACAGTGTCAGATGTTTAACCCTAATCTTACCCCTAACTCTAACCTGGGCTTACACTCTGTAAGCCACAAACGTGGTATAACTGAGGTATCACATCTATTTCGTCCTCTCATATATATTTCATCATTTCAGAAACCTGGTGACAAGCAGCTCTTGAAGTTGTAGTTGAAGTCTGTTGGGTCCAGTTGTTAAATAGGGTGTAATGGGGGCATGGGTTAGCATGAGTTCTCTTATTTGACCTCGTCGGAGGGGCTTGTAGGTCTGGGACCGGTAAGCAGCGGTACAGGGGAAGTGGCCTCAATGAGGGCGGGGTTCAGGATGATTGGCAGGGACATCGGCGGGACTCCAACCTGCAGGGGAGAGGCGAGGGGCTGCAGGATGAGGGGGGACTGGCTCAATGGTGAGGGAGCCTGGGCAGAGGATGTTGTTAACGGCACCGGCATGGGGGGAATCGAGGGTGGGACTGAAGATGATCGGTCTGATCCTAGAAAACAGAACAGTAATTTTAATACAGTTAAGTAACTATTCCACCAGTTAATTTAATAATGGGACACAATTGTAAAGTGGGGTCTCACTTATCTTTAAGATCTGGGCTCATATTTAGTCCTAAGTGGCCTTGCTGGAGCATATTTAGGTACAATTTTCTCAGAAGTTTAGTAAATACGGACTAAAACTATAACTATATGGTTTTCAAAAAAAATGTATTTATTAGCAGCTATTCTGACGACCGATTAATCATTTCAGTAATTTTATGGTTTCAACTTTACAAATGTGAGGCTTTCCTGCATTTCCTTGGACTTACATTGTAGTAAACTGAATATCTATGGGTTTGGAGTTTGATTGCACTTAAAATTCTTATCATATTTGGTTTCACAAGATAGTTTTAGTGTCTTGTGGTCTAAATGCTTTTCACCCTGCCAAAAATCACATTTCTGAGGGAAAACACTGAATATGAGATGATGACTACCGGCACACTATCAGCTATATGCAGCATG
Source organism: Xiphias gladius (assembly GCF_016859285.1). Lineage (NCBI taxonomy): Eukaryota > Metazoa > Chordata > Actinopteri > Istiophoriformes > Xiphiidae > Xiphias > Xiphias gladius. The sequence goes on from NC_053410.1 coordinate 26,719,875, forward strand.
AGTCCAAAAAACATTGTGTAATTGTCATGTACTTGCAAAAAACCCATACTGATCACATAATGTGTGATAATATTTGACTGTGCTGAGACAAGAAACCTTCATTGTTTTTACCGGTGGCACTGGTTGTTTGAGGCTCCTGGGGTGATGCTGGCCTGCTGGGGGTTTGTGTTTCTGCAGGGGATACTGGGACTGGAGAGGGTGGCTGGGCAGGTGGCAGAGGCACCTGAGGTGAGGGAGGGCGACCTGCTGGGGGTGGCGGCTGCACAGTCTCTGCTGGAGGACTGGGTACTGGATCTAAAAATGAAGATGATATATAAGAAACACCTGCATCAAGCTCCCGGTAATACAACAAACTAATATGCACATGTTGTCATTTAATTACATCAAGCCATTCACCTTCGAAGAGCAACTTCATCTTGTCTGGAATTTACAGTGGTGTGAAAGCAGACAGACTAATCTATATCCCTACATCCCAGCGTGGCTGCTCTGTACCTGGTATGACAGTCTGTTTGAAGAGCTCCTCCCTCAGATGAGGCAGGAAGCAGACGATTCGTTCCCACGTAATTTCCCAAAGGTCTGAGTATCCTGTCTTGGAGTCAGCGCTGTGAAAGATCCCTGCTGTGTCCATTACCAGCAGCATATTCTTCAGAGACTCAGGGATGGCCTCCAACTACACATACAAACACAGAGGCAGCACATCAGCAAGGTCAGAGTCAATATTTCCACACCAGGCTCACTTTATACACACACACACATACATGTATACATATATATATATATATATATATACATATATATATATATATATATATATATATATATATATATATATATATATATATATATATATATATACATACATATACATATGCATAAATACACACATATATATACATACATACACATACATACATACATACACATACATATACATACATACACATACATACATACATACACACATATACACACACACACATACATACACACATATACACACACACACACACATACATACACACACACACACACACACACACACACACACACACACACACACACACACATATATATATATATATACACACACACACACACACACACACACACATATATATATATATATATCTACACATATACATTAATTTTTGTTCCAAGTTTGGTGATTTTTACATTTTTAGATAACTTGCATGCATACATGCGATATTATTTGTTGAGAAAATTCTCCTAATTCCAAGGCTGACAAAACCATTTAAGCCACTGGACTGACTAAAAAGGGTTTCTCTATGCCTAAACTGACAATCTCTGAAATACTGACAACAGTTTTTGTTCATTCACAAATGCTTGATCAGAAATGATGAGAGACAAATGACTGCTTTTCCACCAAAAAGTCAATTAACACACAGAAGTTGATGAATTTATCTGCACTGAAGACGGACGATATAATGACATCACATGAGTTTCTAGGACTGATACAAACAGTTTTGGACAGAAGTTGTCAATAGCTCACAAATGACAAACATACATTTGTAACACAGAAGAATATGGGCATTCCCAAAGGCAACTGCTGCAATATTCACATATACTGTGCACATTTTTCTGTCATACCCAAAGCAAATAAACAAATGACAGGACATGTATGATTATTTACAGTAACCAATCTGTCAAATCGTTCCAGACCAGCCCTGATCTTGATCCTGCGGATAGCCTCTGGACAGCCTTTTAATTGTATCATATCCAAAGTGGCGAACAACGACTAACTGATATCCACACAACAAGGTTTCAGCCTGATATGTCAGTTAGCTGTAAATCGCATAACAGTATTGTATGTTAGTATTAACAATATCTAGTGAATCTCTATCCTCACCAGTAAGTCACTGGATCCTGCATGCATGTACTTGTCCATGAAATCCAGAATGGTGAGCCAGAGAGCAGCAAAGGTAGGCAGGGACAGCAAGGGAGACAGGTGTTGGAGGAAAACCTGAACATGTAGAAAATAATCACACATCAGCCACAGCTGCTGCCAGAAGAATGAGCTTAGTTAATGTAAGAAAACAGTTAGTTTTTGGATGTTCAATGGCTACATATCCAACATCCTCATTGATTAAAGCAAGGGGTGTTAAAGAAAATCACCTCTTTATTGGTCTAGTTTTAAACTTTTTGCCATTATTCTTATTAGCTAGGATAACATTTAGTTTACCACCTTAATGGCTAAGATATGAAGATGGAGGGACTTCATTTGATACAGTATTATAATAGAGGTATATCGCAGTACAAAGAACTGGAAGACATTTAGACATCAATGTAAAAACCATTATCCAAACTGCCTATTGTAAATGTTTATTTGATTTTAAAGAGCTACTTTCTGTTCACTGACCTACAGCACCTATCATAGTTCTGCAGTGCAATGTAAGATGATAAAAGACATTTCAGGTGTGTTCCCCTTCATTTTCACTTGTAAACCCATGGTTTATAACTAGTGAAGTCCCATGGGCAAAAATAAAGAAATTATTATGGTGTCTCTGCACATGTTGTATCTGTACACATTGTAAACAGCTGGGTAGGGTTGATGGATAACTCTACTTATTCAAATTAACTTCCTCTTGGACTCAGCTTTTTTTTCAAATTAAGTGGGAAGGTAAAAATCATCACAAAAAGAAAACACAAAAATTTGTGCTACTTCTCGTAGCACTGCGGTGGGAAATATTTGTGTATTTAGAAAAGCAAATGTTAACATTTTCATGTGTCCATGAACAAATCCCAGATTTATCAATCTGGACAACCCATCAAAATTATTTACTCCTATGATAAGCACTTTATTAGGAACACCACACTAATACAAGGTAGTTCCTCCCTTTGTTCTCAAACAGCCTCATTTCTTCGTGGCCTGGATTCCACAAAATGTTGGAAACTTTCCTCTGAGACTCTGGTCCATGTTGACATGACTGCATCACATTATTTCTGCAGATTTGTCACATTCATGCTGCCAATCTCTTGTTCTACCACATCCCAAAGGTGTTCTTCTGGATCCAGATCTGGTGACTGGGGAGGTCACTGAGGTTCACTGAATTTAATGTCATGTTCATCAAACCAGTTTGAGACGACTTTTGCTGTGTGACACTGAGCATTATCCTGCTGGAAGTAGCCATTAAAAGATGGTAAACTGTAGCCATAAAGGGAAGCACATGGTCAGCAACAATCCTCAGATAGGCTGTGGCATTCAAACCATGATTGATTGGTATTAAGATGCCCAAAGTCTCCAAGAAAACATTCCTCACACCAGTACACCACCACCACCACCACCAGCCTGGACTGTTGACACAAAGGCTGGTTGGGTCCATAGATTCATGCTGTTGATGTCAAATTCGGACTCTACCATCTGCTGCCTCAGCAGAAATCCAGATTCATCAGACCAGGCTACGTTTTTCCAGTCTCCAACTCTCCAGTTTTGTTGAGCCTGTGCCCACTGCAGCCTCAGATTTCTGTTCTTGGCTGACAGGAGGGAAACCAAACATGGTCATCTGCTCTTGCAGCCCATCCACCTCAAGGTTGGACGTGTTGTTCATTCTGATAGGCTTTTCTGCTCACCACAGTTGTAAAGAGTGGTTATCTGACTTAATGTAGCCTTTTTGTCAGCCCCAACCAGTCTGGCCAGTCTCCTATGACCTCTCTCATCAACAAGGTGTTTCTGTCCACAGAACTGCTGCTCACTGGATGTTTTTTTCTTTTTGGCTCCAGTCTGAGTAAAACTCTAGAGACTGTTGTGTGTGAAAATCCCTGGAGATCAGCAGTTTCAGAAATACTCAAACCAGCCCGTATGGCACCAACAATTCTGCCACAGTCGAATTCACTGACATCACATTTTTCTGATGGTTGATGTGAACATTAACTGAAGCTCCTGACCTGTATCTGCAGGATTTTATGCATTGCACTGCTGCCACATGATTGGCTGTTTGGATAATTGCATGAATAAAAAGGTGGAAAGGTGTTCCTAATAAAGTGCTCTGTGATATGACGTGTATATATATATATATGATGTATCTGTTTGTTGTTGTTAGTGAGTGCTTTGTGTGTTGGTTTAAACCTTTGACAGGAGTGTGCAGCCTCTCATTCTGGTCTCCTCCATACCGCCCACATCTGCTGGGCTTATGTTGTCAAGCAGCTTAGTCAACAGAGGAAAAAGCACCTGCACAAACAAACACAACATCAGCAAGCTCCTAAAATCTGTGAAAAATGACTGGCTTTAAGTTTAGCACAGGTATAAACAAAGTTCTGAAACTACTAATGTACAAAGTCAGAAATTAAAGATAATTAAATGATTTAGTTTATAATATCCAACCTAATTGGCATATTTTATCAATCCTAGTCTGTATAATATAAGAGGAGATAAGGGATTTGATAGTAATTGCAGACATATAGCTTCTCTTCTCCTTTCTTACCTTATTGAAGCAGGACTCCCACTCAGTTGCATCTAGTGTTTGCAGATCGTGGACAAGCAGCGCCCTCTGGAGGTAGGTGAGGGCCTGCATACGAACCTGTCGCCTGGCATCACAGCACAACCAAGCAATACCTGGAGTGGGTAACAACATAATACACATCAGCCGTAGTGGAGACTCAAACTTTATTCAATCAGTCAAATAAATGTTTCGTTCTCTTTCATTAATTTCTCTTGGTGTCTTCAAAATCAATGATGTAGATATTAAAGCTAAAATATTATTGTACACATGTAGGTTTATATTTGAGTGTTACAGGCAAGATCATGAAGAAAATGAAAATGTTGTTTTACATTATATTTATGTTAAGAAACTAATAATTACTAATGATCTTTTTTTGTTAAGCTCACAAATATCAGTATCTAATTATAGCCTTTGAACATCTGAAATTTTGACCTCTATATTTAATATCTCCATTAGGCCATAATAAGTTTTTTATCAGTTGTGTCCAAAATGTCACGTATGAGTAAAGAGAGATTTGTAAGATTTGCCCTTTGATTAAAGTAGCCTCTTGCTAAAATAGCAATAAGTCTAATTTGCAAGAACAGTAAGATATCCGGAGCCGGTTTTGAGCTAATGCGACTTCAGAATTTTAATTTTCCAATTTTTTGACCTCTGTAGCAGTCCCAGGCAAATTTGGGTCATTGTTTTTAAACATTTACACACATGTGTAATTGCATGTGTGTGATTTAAACAATTACTAAAACACAGTTTAAAGATGTATCTTGTATATACTGCACGTATTTTAAAAAATACATTTCAGCAAAATTTCAAACAGGCACCACAATGTCAATTCCTTTTGTAAAAATTAGACATGTATTCAAGCAGGGTCTTATTTTCATATTAGTGGTTATCATTTTTATCCTATCCTGTAAATGCACTTGAACTGTGCAGCTAAAAAGACCCTGTATTATTCTGCTATTATTAATTATGAATTATAACTCATAAGGATTTTTTTATTTTATTCATGGACTCCAGAAATATACCACAATAAGATAAGTTTCAAAAGTTACCATATCTCAACAAAAATGAATATCATAACCTTCATTAAAGTACCTTTAGAACTGTTGTTGGGACTGCATTAGATCTCCTGTATATTGAGATAAGGGCCTACCTTGCAGCAGCGGGCACCAGCAGCTGGTCCATAGAGTCTGGGAGTCGGCCTCGATTTTCCTGCCTGCAGCCTGCAGATGACGCTGCTCCTCCGCCCAGGAGCTGTAGATGCTGGCAGCCCGGGTGTGCAGGGTGTGCATCAGGTCTAACAGCTGCGCAGTCACAAAAACCAACACCAATGTTAACAATAACAGAATCTACGGCTTTATATCTACAGTAAAAGACTAAAAGTCAAATGTAGGAAGATGATGATCAACACCCACTGTTTAAATTCTTATGATAATCAATACTATTATATTTAGTTTCATTAGTATTATTATTCACTCTATTATTATAATTATTAGTTTTAGTACTAGTCTCATTATTGTTATACGTCCTTATGTTATACCTGTACTGTGTACCGCAGTATAGCCGCCCACCATGAGCCGGGTACTGTTCAACGTTTCTACCTGTTAAAAGGGAGTGTTTCCTTGCTGCTGTCAGCAAGTGCTTGCTCATGGGGGAATGTTGGGTCTCTGTAAATATAACTATAAAGAGTCCAGTCTAGACCTGCTGTACATGAAACTGGATGAACACTGGATGTGTATGGTAATATATTTGGACTTTGAGGTGTAAGCGTTTACTACTAGCAACAACCATTGAGCCAATTACTGAAGTTATTTGTATAGTATTGTCTTTAAACTATTTGATACAATCTGGTAACAGGGCATTGTATTATATATTATAGACATTAAATATGTAGCTGACAACCTGCAGGCAAACAATACTGTATTTTTATACTTCTTATGGTGCCAATTACAAGTCTCTTGCTAGAAAACAGCCCTCTTTAAAAAAGCTGATCTAGTCGTAAAAACAAGACTTTAAATCCATGTTAGTTAACCACAAAGAATAGCTTTTTACAAGATTCATTAAAATTTTAAAGAGTATGATGAAAGGACTATACTACAGACTATATACATAGAGTACAACTAATGTAATTAGTGAACTCTTTCTAAACCAGATAATATACTGTACAGTATAAAAGTGAAGCTTTGATTGTGTGTCTGTTCGTGTAGAAAGGGAAAAAAAAGATTCACAGTACTGCAACACAAATTGAAAGATAACACTGGTGGAATATTCTTTTTTTGCTGATGCCAGCAAAGAAATGTCAATAGTAGCATATAGATCTCATGCAAGTTTATTTTTTCATTGAATCCAAAGCCACATTAAATCTCATTTCAACTCTTTCACCAAAAGGCCAAATGTAATAATAAAGAGCAGACTATTTTTCAAGTGAGCATCAAAATTGTAACAATGACTAATTGTTCTAGCTTTAAGGAACAGTTCAACATTTCAGGAAATGCAGTTAATTTGCTTTATTTCAGAGAGTGAGAAGAGATGACTACTCTAACGTCTGTGAGGTTTATTACAAAGCTAGAGTCATTACATGTTTAGCCTAGCTTAGTATAGGGACTGGAAGTGGGGGGGTTATAAAGCCTGGCTCATTCAAAATATCAAAAATAAACCCACCAGCACTAAAGCTCACCAATTAACATATTATACAGATAGGTGTATAAGTGTTTGGACAGTGACACAATTTTCATAATTTTACCTCTGTAAACCACCACAATGGACTTGACACAAAGCCCTCAAGATGTGTTTGAAGTGTAGACTTTCAGCTTTAATTCAAGTGGTTTAACAAAAATATTGCATTAAATGTTTAGGAATTACAGCCGTTTTTATACATAGTCCCATATTTTCAGAGGCTCAAAAGTAATTGGACAAACCAACATAATTATATTTATAAGGATTATTTTAAATACTTGGATGAAAAATCCTTCTTCAGGCTTTTTTAGATGTTTTCTGGCAAAAAATAATCTGGCCTTTCTGTTTTTGAGTGTTACCATTGGTTTACACCTTGTGGTAAACCCTCTGTATAAACATTAATGAAGGCATCTCTTGTTTGAAGACTTTGACAATGATACGCCTACCTCCTTGAGAGTGTTCTTGACCTGCCTAGATGTTGTGAATTGGTTTTGTTCAGCAAGGAAAGATACAATCATCAACCTCAGTTGTCTTGCGTGGTCTTTCAGGCATTTTGGTATGCTGAGCTCACCAGGGCATTCCCAATGTACCCAATTGTTGATTGGGCCACTCCTAAATGTTCTGCCATCTGTCTGATAGGTTTGTTTTGTTTTTCAGCCTATAAAGGCCTCCCTCATTTTCATCAACAACTGTTTGGACCACATATTGAGGGGCGAACAGCTACCAAATACAAATTAAACACTTGGAATCAACTCAAGACCTTTTATCTGTTTAATTTGTCATGAAATAATGAGAGAACAGGCTGATTGTCAGTCACCTGTGCAACTGCTTTTGAGCCTCTGAAAATGAGGGACTATGTATAAAAATGGCTGTAATTTCTAAATGGTTAATGCAATATTTTTGTTAAATCCCTTGAATGAAAAAAAATCCATTTGGGTGGTGTACAGAGGCAAAATTAAGAAAACTGTGTCAACATTCAAATAGTTATGCACGTAACTGTATCTTGTCTGTTTAATTTTCTACTCTAACAAACAAGTTGGGGTTATAGGAGGAGTTACATGATAAAGCTTCTCCTTCACACACAGCAGTATATCTGTATGTCCAGTACCTCTGTGCAGTGTGTCTGGATATAGGACGGGTTACCAGACATGGTTGATGAGCACATGTTTAAATATAAATACAAATTAGGAAAAATCAACATAGATTGTCTCCGTAACGTGTTGGGCAACAACGAGCCGGCAGAACAGCTTAATTGCCCTTTGCATTGAACCTACAAGTCTCTGGAACTCTGCGGGAGGGATGGAACACCATTTTTCCAAAAGATATTCCCTCATTTGTTGTTTTGATGATGATTGTGATGGAGAATGCTGTCTAACATGTCGGTCAAAAATCTCCCATAAGCGTTCAGTTGGTTTGAAATCTGATGACTGCGGGGCCGTAACACACAATTCACATAATTTTCATATTCATCAAACCATTAAGTGACCCCTCAAGCCCATCCTTGAAGAGACCACTCCCATCGGGATAGAAATGTTACATCATAGGAATAAGGTCATCACTCAGAACAACTTTGTATTGATTTGCAGTGACACTTTCCTCTAAGGGGACAAGTGGACCCAAGCAATGCCAGCAAAAAGCCCCCCAAAGCATGAGTGGCTTTGGTTATTGCACCACTGTACTCTCAAATGTGCCTCTCTATGTAATTATAGACGGACTGTTCTTACTGACAGTCTGGTCACATCCTGTATTGACATTCTCAGGCACCTGAGCAAAAGTTGCTCTTCTGTTTTTCCTTACATATCGCTCTAATGCACGAGCATCATGGTCATCAAATGTCATCTGTTGACCACAGTTTCCAACCCTGTTTACTGATGTCTTTCCCATCGATCTAAATGCACATGTCACTTTAATCACTGCTCCTATTGAAACACAAGCCAGTTGAGCAGTCTTTGTGACTGAAGCTCCTGCCATCCGTGCCCCAACAATTTACCCTCTTTCAATGTCACTTAGATCTTTTCCTCTTGCCATCTTGATACAAAATCAGAATCAACTGGTCCTGCTCAGTATTTTTATACATGCCACAGAGCATGATTGGAGGTTAATTTCTTAATTGTACCATGCAGTGCACCTGTGTGGAAGCATCTGTATTTGTTATGTTTCTCCACTCATTTATATATGTTCTTCCTTTAATTTGTCACCCATCTCTATAAAAATGGCTGTAATTCCTTAATGGTTAATGCAATATTGTTGTTAACTGATAATTTTTGTGAAATAGAGTTTTGCTAATAATCCTTTACCACAAGTAGAAAATAATGACTCTGTAAGCAACACAAGACATTTGTGTTTGACAGCTAAACTTTATTACAGTGTCAACAGATCAAAATATGCAGTATATTATACAGTATTATCTACAGCAATTTGAAAAGGTATCATAAAAGTAATCTGAAGCGTTTGACAAACATTTTAAAACAGAAATACAGCAATAATTATCTGACAGTCAAAACTTATAAAGCGAAAAGATCCAAGTTACTCTCTGTGAAACATGGACATACAGTCCTCACAGTAGCTGAAGATACTTTGGTTACTGAGCAGTTTTTCAAGTAAATAAGCAAGTTACTTTGTAAGATCAGTAATTTCACCTTCAGTGATGTGGAGATGGTACAGAATATAGTCTAATATAGTTTAATGCAAGTCCCTGCCTAATGATGGAAACTGGTCTAATATAACTAATGCATACCATTAGGATAAGGGTACAGTGGCTACAGTACTGACTATACAATTACTTTGATTACTTTCTTACTTTTATAAGGTGTAGGTAAGTTTTTACAACAGATAATTTCTTTACTAATGTTGCACATCGTCTATTGTTACATACTCCACCTCACATCCTGACAATTATTATACGTGTTTACGTTACATGACGTGTTTTAGGAATGCTTACATTACTGCTAATACTTTACCTCTGTATCTCCTCACAACAAACGCTTTCTACTTCACTGGGCTCTGTAGGTCATTTTTCTGTTCTGTTTTCTTTTCCTGGAAAGACAAACGTAAAGGATAATTTATATTAATTTTAATAATTAATATAATTTTATTTAACCTGATTTTATTTAACCTGAATATTATGTGACAGAGAGATATAAATAGCAGTATTTACCTGATGGAAAATGTTGGGGAAACCTGTGATGCTGGCTGCTGATATTGTTCATTTCTTCCGGATTTCAGATCAGACTAATGCTTGAAAATGTGCGGTTGTTTAGTTCTTAGTTTCGAAACGGTTATTGCTGTGATGTTCGTGATATTTCGACTAAAGTGTTGTGACTAGAGAGATGCCCCGATGGAGCAAATGCCGAAGAACAGAAACATGGCTTGGAGCTGATCAGCGGTTTCTGCACAAACCTGTGAGAGCTGACCAATCAGAGCAGACTGGGCTTTTCGGGAGGGGAGCCTTAAAGAGACAGGAGCTAAAAATAGTTTCACACAGAGGGCGAAAAGAGTTGGTGCAGAAATGGACAATATGAGAAAAATATAGTGTTTTATCAATATTAAGGCATGGAAACATTTTCAAGTAGACCCCTGAAATAAAAATATGAACCTGAAAATGAGCATAATATGTCCACTTTAAGAATCTTCACATCCCACTTACCAAGAGTTTTTGTGTCAATTTTTACTAAGATAACAATAAAACTGTTGACAGGACAAAAACTACAAACTAGGTCAGTTATTACTCTTTGTATTATGAATTTTTAATCCATGAAGGTTTTATATTCACTTTTCCTGAGCAGGAATGCACGGGTCAGCGAGGGAAACTCAAATGTGGTAGAAAACGTTATTGGTTTAGGCGCCAGGTGAGCAATTTTCATTCAAGGGACTGGGCACCATTTTTGACTCCGTTATCCAGTTCCTATAACACATCCATGGACACCTGGCTCCAAAAACTGTAGCCAGCTTGATGTCATGAGGTTATCTTTGCCTGTGTTTGCATGACCTTAGAGCAAGTTGGGACTACACTTATTATGTAGTTCTTGAAATTCAGAAACATAAATAGGCTAATTAGGATGTGCATGCAACAGCTGGTTTTACTATAATGTGAATATGCCATGTAAACGTATTCAACGCGTTTATTTTAACTCGCTGAGTATCAGGGGGCCAAGGGGTGTGTACGCACCTGGGTGAGGCCTAGCTTGTGAACAGTACAAATAATGCAATAAAGTTAATGATGGTGTCATCATAGGGCTATTGTTAAGATTAGCAATACCTTGGCATAGGTTAAAAAAAAAGTTACCTTTATCTTAATTAATCACTGATTGAATGCACCGCTTAGCAAGCAGGCTAAGTGACCCAAATAAAACACACACACACGATGCTACGTGACCAAAAGGTGCATGCTAGGTCTGGCTAAATGCTAAAATGTTTTGTGTGTGCACTTAACTGTGTAAAAACTTGCATTAGGTGAGTTTGTGGGCTGCAGCCACTTTGGACATTATATTGTTTATACATCTCCATTTAGTTTATCTTAGTGATGCCTTGTTCTGTTGTTAATTCTATAAGACATGGAAGGCTATTTAATTTATGTCAATTAACAATGCTGCATAAAGTTGACAGACACCCACTGTGGTTTAATTGTCAGAGTTTTGTCCTCTTTTCTGTTTTATTCTAGTAAGGCTACAGGAGGGCAGTTGTATATTTGTAACTGATTATCAGTTCTATGCACAGGCTGCAAAGTGCCTTTCCATAAAGATGGAATTTATTGGTGTTTTTTTACATAAGGGACATAAGATGTTCTTTAAATATATAGTTCTATCATATAACATTATCATCATCATATAACATTTTCTACTTTTCACCTACTCTCTCATTTTATCTGAGTATATTTTTACACATGATTTACAAGTGATTTTACTTTTTATGTAAGATTATTTTTTCTAGAGTACAATATTCTAGTACTCTTTTAATCCCTGTGTGTCTGTACAGGCATAATGGTACCAAACCAGGCAACCTCCCAGAAGCTATATAGTCACTATTCAGCTAAAAATAGTTCAATTTCATTCCCCCTAAAATCAAAAATTGGAATTGGTTTATACATTTCTGTTTGTGTAAAGATCTCATAAAAACCATATAACTTTAATTTGTAGCTTTAGAGGTGTTGGTAGGTGTATTTTTGAAGTTTGGACAGAGGCTTGATGTTTTCCTCTGCTTCCAGTCTTAAAACTAAACTAGGCTAACGATTTCCTGAGTCCAGCTCTGTAGTTAACACACAGATATTACATAAAAAAATCAATATTCTCATTTCACTCTAGAAAAGAGAGGAAGTATATTTCCTAAAATATGCAGTCTGTAACATTCAGCTCAGTTTACAAGTCCAAAAAAAATCACCACGCCATCACAAAACTCTGCCTTCCACCCTTCATTTACCGCTATACTTGGTTGGCCTTAAAATTTACATTACTTTAAACTGATATGTAAAAGGGAACTCAGGTGTATAGTCAAGTCTGACGTCAACTACAGTGGATTCAGAAAGTATTCATTCTTTTCATTTTAAATAGATAAAATTGCCATTTTTGCCCATCAGTCTACACTCAATACCTCATTACAAAGTAAAAACATGTTCTTAGAAGTTTTTGAACATCAAAAACGTATTCAGAAATTTTGCTGTGGCACTACAAACTGTGGTCAGATGCATCCTGTTTGCTTTAATTATCCTTAAGAGCTGTCTAGAATTTGATTTTCCACCTGAGTCCACCTGTGGCAAATTTAATTGATTGGACATAATTTAGAAAAAGCACACACAGTGTAAATAAGGTCCTGAATTTCGCATTACATGTCAGGACAATTACCAAACCATGAAGTCCAAGGAACTCTCTGTACACCTCTGCGATAAAATTGTGGCAACGCACAGATCAGGTCAAGGGAATAAAACAATTTCTTAAGCTTTGAGTGTTCCAAGGAGCACAGTGGCCTTATGCAGTGGAAAAAGTTTGGAACCACCAGGAGTCTTCCTAGAGTTGGCTGTCCAGGCAAACTGAGTAACCAGGCAAGAAGGGCCTTGGTCAGGGAGGTGACCAAGAACCAAAAAGTTACCATAACAGAGCTTCAGAAGTCCCCTGCTTAGATGGGAAAATTTGCCGGAAGGACGACCATTGCAACAGCACTCCATCAATCAGGCCTTTATGGTAAAGTGGCTAGACAGAAGTAAAGGGCACTTGACAGCCCACTTGGAGTTTGCCAAATGGCATTTAAAGAACTCGGAGAGCATGAGGAAAAAGAATCTCTGTTCTGAAGAGACAAAGATTGAACCCTTTCGGCAGAATTCCAAACAATATTACTGATGAACAACAGGCACTGCTCATCACCTGGCTAATACCATCCTTACGGTGAAGCATGGTGGTGGCAGCATCATGCTATGGAGGGGCTTCTCAGCAGATGGATCAGTGAGACTCATCAGAACTGAGGGAAGGATGAATGCAGCCAAATACAGAGAGGTCCTTGAAGAAAACCTGCTCCTGAGTGCAAACTACCTAAGACTGCCGTGACGGTTCAACTTTCAGCAGGACAGTGACCTGAAGCATACAGCCAAGACAACACTAGAGTGGCTTTTGGGCAAATCTTTGACTGTCCGTGAGTGGGACTGTGTTTTTTGAAAACAATTGGAAACCCTGGATAATAATGATAACAATAGGATAAAAATACACTGGTATATAATCTTTTAACGTAACATTCCCACCCAAGTCAACATCACACCAGAAACAAAGGACAAATTAGATACCATCGGGAAGGGTGTAATGTTCTGGTTAAATACTGACATGATTCTAAATACTCCACATGACAGCTGTAAGGAAAGTTTCACTATGCAAATTTTTTATCACAATTATCATCTTTGGTGCCAATAATTTCCGATAAATGTCATGATGCCACAATCGCCTTAGCACGGTTTTCCCAGCCACTGAAAAGCCAGGAGTTTTACCCACAAGAAACACTTGTGGGTAAAAACCAGCAGGGGTTAAAGTTGCCTGGAATGATCTGGAATGGCGTTCTAGCACCTTTGAGTAATAAGTAAATGAATCTGATTGGCAGTTTCATACATTATAATTCATTTTTAGTGTGCTGCTGCCTGGCGTGACCTGGCCTGAAAACATGATGCGTGTGGGGTGGTTGGCCTCAAATTGACATAAGGAAGAAGGGTGAAGAGGGCTGTTGTACTTACATCCTGACTAACCTGTAATGACACCGTGTGGTAACTGGCTGGGACACCCTCATCCTCCTCCTCGTCGCTGTGGGAACGTGATGGACGCTGGCTGGATGCTCGGCTGCCACCTCGCCTTGTGCTGCCTCCACCCTCTTTTTCCCTCCCCCCTGCCTTCTTCCTCAGACGGGACTTGGAGTCGTACTTGTGGCTCTTCTTCTTGTCGTGATTGCGGTAACCTTAGGAAGCAAATTATTGAAAAAAATTATTGATCTTAGGATCTAAACTAGAGGTAGAGGCAGTCTTGATTTTTTTTCCTTCCCACTTGAAGGGCTTTGATAGACACCTTAAACATGGCATGTCCACGGGTTGCTAGAACTATGGTACTGACTGTTTAAGATAGGGCAGAATGTGAGAAATCTACATTTTTCTGGCCCTCCTTATCTCAGAGTGTCTCTTCTAATGTTTACATGTGTTTTATCTTTTCAAGAGTTCCCAAAGATTTTCTTTATTTAGTAGGGGTCTGTCTATTGAAGCGAGAAAGCACTATTGACAGTAAGCATTTCCTTGGGCTTTAAAATAGACCTGGAATAGTTTTAGCGCACATTTAGGTAATTTATTTGCTGGAGACTGAATTCTCTTCTGACAATTTTAAACCTTGAAATGTCTTCTTCAGTAGAACGGAGTGGTACAACTCCTGGGCCATTGGGTTGTTTTTCCTGTTCAGTTCACTAACTCCGGAGTAGGTGACTAACCCCCCAGCACCATGTGTGACTGAAGGTTTTGAACTCCGTCATTCAGCCATCTCTCTTTCTTATGCCTTTAACAATTACATTCTGAATATATATATATATATACACAGAAATACATTCATATACACACACACACACACATATACACATATATACACATACACATACATATATACACATATATATATATATAAGTCTCTATATATATATATATATACATATATGTCTCTCTCTCTCTCTCTCTCTCTATATATATATATATATATATATATATATATCTATATCTATATATATATATATATAGATAGATATATATGAACATTTTTAGTGATATTGCACAGGGGTGTATTCAGTTCTGTTGTATACTAGGTATTGAACTTCAGTCCTGCTGGAGGGGGCACTGTTTTGTCATCATTGTTGTACATATGTTGTCTATACTCCATACCTTACAATCGTGGTCTCCAGGCAAAAAAAATCCTAATTTGAATTTTAAGGACCTAATTATAGGAGTAGTCACCTGATTTTACACGTCAGGGTCAATTTACGCATCATTCGGGATTCTACTCTGTCCGTGAAAACAGCTGCATTATGTCTTTTGAGGGCTCTGGCAAATAACCCTGATGACGTCATTAGAGTTATCTAAGTTTGGGCTTGGAGACTACCAATTTTTAATAGAAAGCCTGCATTGCAAAATGCAGACATGAAGTCACTGCCTCTGATTTTGACCAATAGTTTATTAGTTTATTAATTTCTCACAAATCCCCAGACTTTATGAAGGTGCAGTAGTATCAGTAGAGGACTCCTTTAATTAGGTAAGCAGAATTGTGCATTCAGTGGTGAACCAATCAAAACATTGAATCACAGGCTGAGTGAACACTGCCCAGTAAGCACAGAGATGCCAGCTTGCTGTACTACACATGTATTTGTAATAATCTTTGAGTAGTTTCATGTCATCTTTTTGGTCAGTATCGTTTCACTTCATCTCACTCTGTTAAGTACTTAGTAAATTAAGTTTTTTTTTTCTAAATCTCCTGTGAAATTTAAAATACATTTCAGTGTCTCACCTCCATTGAGGCTGGCCTCCACAAACACTCGTATAGCTCTAACACAGAGCTCAAAATTGTCAGGGGTGACATGGGCAGCATCACGGACGATGAAAGAGAGTGTTTCCACACATTTAATGAGAGACTTTGTGTCGTGCTGTCCCAGGTCCTGACCCAGCGTCAGACTGTACTGGTTGACCAGTGGGTGATTCAGCTGAGCTTTAGAGCTTACTGTAAGGGTCTTACTCGTGTCCAGGTCATCTTTCCCAACCTGGAAAAACACACAAATCACAAACATACAAATAGAATTTTTTTTTAACCTTTCATAGCCTCAATTCATCTGACTACTTATTAACTTTGACTCTACTCTAAAAAGGTTCTATACAAATAAAATCTATTTTTAATGTTAGAGTACCAAATTGGTGTATATGTGACTGCACACGTGACTGAGAATGTTTTAGTGACTGTGCTTACAAAATATCTAGCATGCTTCGCTGCTCATCACGCAGGTATTCTGTACATAAGAGGATGTATTTGTGTATGTGTACGTGTGTACGTGCTAACCACAAGCCATCCACTGCTTGCTACATCCACATCAGTTGTGGAGCGAGAGATCCTGGTCTTGCTGTGCTCAGTGTAGACCTCTGAGTCAGACGTGTAGCCGCGGTCTAAACTCAGTTCACTGGGATGATGAGAAGACAGCTCGCTATCCGACTGGGCACCTGTAGACATACAGCAGGCACAATGTATTTTCAGTAATTTTCTTTTCAGTAATTTTTTTCATGCTTGACTGTTTTGTATATCTAGGGCTCATTATGTATGAATGTCTACTTTGAATATAAGAAAATGGATGGGAAAAATTGCCTCCTGCAATTAATTTGTTGTTCAACCATTTTTTTGTTTGGTGATTAATAAACAGCTTTTAGTGTTACCTTTTTTTCTCCCATTTTTCTTTTTTACATTCTATAACTGGAAGATTTTTTGAGTTCATCATAAGATGTTGTTTACTATTGTACTTTAACTTATTATTAAGTAAATGTTGATTGCATAATGTAATGGCTATAGAATGATGACACCATCAGCGTTTAGATTGGTTCCCTGTAAGTCTAGCTTTCACTATGAAAATCTGTCTGCCAAGTGGTACGAAATCTCCCTTGAAAATGAAGGCTCCATTTACAGCACAAAGGGAAGTGTGTCTGCCATTGCACAATCAAAACAGGTTGATAGGATAGAGGATAGCACTTTTGTTTTCCCAAGTAGCTGAAATGGCAGATGGTGCAGACAACTGGACTAACTGTGGATGGGCATTCAGTCAATGGAGAGAGGTCTGAGATTTGAGAGGGTTCAAAATCAACATTTAGGTGGCATTATTTCTACTACATCAGTAAGTAACAAAACCTATCTACTTATTAATACCATCAGGTGTTTTACTCTGCCTTTACCAAAGCACCGAAAACGGAAAGTGATCTGGTCTTTGCGACAGTGGCGCCAAAAGTAATACCACTTAGAAACGATAGGGGGGTGAAAAATCGTCTATTTGGAGGATCAGGATGTCCACTTTAAACAAAACTATGTTAAAACCTAGTATGTGGCTGGACCACCCTTTATCTGTTTGCTTCTGTCCTACTCTTTGAGCTCATATATAAGGAATTTAATACAGTCAAATTCCCAATAAAGCTGTTTTCATTTACATGTTTTTCTGTTTCTGTTGTCAGACAATGGAACAAGTATGAAATAGTGACTGAAACACAGCCCGTTAAGACTACATGTTAACCACCAGTCTTACAAGCTATTTCCAAGTCGCTGCTCTGAACTGCTAAAATCCTGATTTTATAACCGCAACGCCATCTGACAAAATAAATGGAAAAGGATCACTCAGAATGAAAGCTAGAAGCTCATTCACGTCTGTTTCAGCTGCCGTGTGGTCAGTTGAATGAAACACAGAGAGAGATGTGCTTGGTGACTCTCTACTACGGAAAGTAGCTAAGGTTTGTCAGGAAAGTCACTAGTTTTGTCGCTAGGTAAATTTAGCAACGAAGTAACTAAGTTGGCAACACTGCCTGTAAAGACCCCCTGATAAGGTAATAGAAGCTGGAGCATATCAAGAATTTAATATCGCCATTACCACCGATACGGAGTTTAAGACATATAATTGTGTAAACAAATGTATTAATTTCAACACTGATTGTGCAGGTTTTGCACCAGTGGTGTCAAACCATGTGTTTGTGGAGGTTGGGTTTACAATGTGATTGTCACCAGCTGTTGCCGCCATCTCCTGAATCACACAAAGTCATGATGCTGTGAGAAATATTTAACCTGTGTCGTTGTCAGTGGTGGTGGAGGTGAGCTGGAAGGAAGCAGGAGGTTTCACTCCAGCTCCAATGCACTCCAGCAGAGAGAAGAGTGTGTACCAGTCGTCTGTACAGTGGATGTTGGCTGCGTTAGTCTTCAGCAGCTCGTGGAGGCCATAGGCCACTTCCCTGCTGACCCGGGACAAGACATGTGGTTTCATCATCAGTAGGAGACGCAGGGAGAGGAGAACCTATGGGTGTACAGGGAGAGAGATCAGGGTTGGAATATCATTGAGTGATCTCGCAGTAATTTTAATGGATCTTTACATACATTATACATTTTCCAATTCTACCTCTACTTAAGTAGATTCTTAACAAAATAAAAAATTTTGAATTGGTAATAATGATTCATACTAGGCTTTCAATGTGTCCACATTTAGATCAGCAGCTGCTTTTCTTGGTTCTTCTTGGCTGGAGAGTTTAGATGAAGCCTTACTGTTATGAGTTACGTGTGCATGCACGTGCAGTCTCAGGATGCACACACAGACATACGTACACACACACGTGACTTATGTACTTGCATCTCGTCCTACATGACCCTTTTCACCCCTATGGTGTGTGTGTGTTTGGTGTACCTGAGAGCTAATATCTTCTCGTCGTAGCAAGCGAATTGCAAGTCGAAGGAGTCCCACAACAGCCCTCTCCACCAGGAAGCAGCTCTCATTGGCGTGGACGCAAAGGTGGCAGAGGTGGTCACGCACTGTCTGCCACACACAGGACACACGGTCTCTACACACACAAACAGAGAAAGAGATGTTCATTCTGTTAAAAATGACTAAGACAACACAAATGACTGCTTTGAAGGTACAGTAATATTGAATTATTGAGGATTCTCCTTCCTACCGGTTTTCCAAAACGATACGCAGCAACATCTCCAAGCAGAAGGCAGCATCCTCTTCATCGTAAGTCTCTTCATCTGGGGTGACTGATATCAGAGCCTAAAGAGGAGTATCTAGTTAATCTACTTTTTTTTTGCCTAAAAGCACCCTCTCCCAGCCAGTTAAAATGATTCATGACAAGACAATTATGAGCTTATGGTAAGAAAAAAACCTTCATTAGCTCCTGTAGTGACTCCAGCTGTAGGAATTTACTCTCTGTGATCAGCTTTTCTGGGTCACATTGCTAGGAAGAGAGAAACAGAAAACTCAGTGATGTTGACACATTTTAAGCAGAGAATACTATCTGATTGGGTGTTAGAGACCCCAATAGTTCAAGTGGATTTAAATTTAGTATACAAAGTACTAGTGCATATTTAGAAATTCAAATAATCATGTATAAATAGTATAAATCATGCCGTCATTATAACAAACAACAAAAGCGTTCACAGCCCATGCTCTTATGCGTATGAAAGAAAATACAAATAGACAAATATAAGGTTACATTTTAATGTAAAGTACTGTGAATTCCTGCCAATTTCTTATGGCAGTTTCCTGGAAAAAACTGCAATTTTGCCACAAATTTTGGGTAAATGTTACAGTCTTCAAGTCCTACACCTCCAGTAAATTAACTCCAATTAACTGCTACACTAGTCTGACCAGAGAGTATTTTAATTTAGTCAGTGCACAACAGCCAAGCATAACATATAAAACAGGCAGCATGTAATTCAACATACAGTATATACAATATTTTACTACTATGATAATGAAAGAGTAAATGAATCATGAATCCGTTTTTTGGGGGGTTTAAATGAAGCCATTTGTTCAAAGAATCCTCTGAAGATAAACAACTGTTTTCAAACTCAACACAAGTAAAAACAGGACAATCATGTCCAGCAGCAGTCAGTCTTTTGGAGAAATTCATTCGGTCTATCATGAAGATATTGTAGATTATACATTTCCAATCATCAGTTAAGGTTATTTCAGACTTTAGCCAGAGGTTCTGAAATTATTTAAGGACAGATTGATACACTCTCTAATACAGACCAAGAGATAAGAATGGAAGAAATCTATTTCTAGTTGTATTTAGTTAAGCAGGTAGGAACCTGGCTGTACTACAAACACATGCTGCATTAATCTAAGTGATCATGTAGCAAGAAACCTGTCATAACACAGTCAAAACACAAGACCTCTATCTATGGCAGTTTTTAATATGACTTTTATAAATTAAAAAATTGTAACAATGTGAATACCTTGATATAACAAATAAATGTTTTATTATTTATAATAAAACATAGTTTCAGATAGTGTTGAGGCATCGTGCTTAGTGTAAAGTACCTTTATGCAGAGGATGGCAGCCTGCTTGGCCTCTTGGTTTTCTGTGGACGGGCCTCTGAGTCCTGACTGCTCGGCTCCACTCAACGTCAGCCAGTTAACAAAACTCAACACAGCAGACTCACCACTGATATGCAACAGGAAGAGGAAAATTTAATTTTACTTTTAGCTGTCAGGATTGTTCAGTGAAATACATTTCTCCCTATTACATAAAAGTGGTATCTGTAGAAATATACTGTGATAACTTGACAACATCTGCTAATGTAGATACTTCAGCAGATGGTGATGAGATTTGTGCATACCGATTTGAAGGTGTTTCCTCTCTTTGAAGAGAAATTTTCCCATTTGGCTCCACAAAATCCTCCACCTGAGGCAACAAGCACAGTGTCTGAGCACTGAACAGTAGGTGGCAGCAGAATATGTAGAATGCAGTCTCTTTCTTTGAAACTAGTAACTACAACCCAGGGACTGTCTGCAGTGTTATCATAACGCACTAACCAATCACTGACAGAATGAAAAAAAGTGTTTAGAGTTTAGAAATGGAGTCCTGACCTCGACCATGGCTTTGGGCAGGAGCTCGGCTCTGAACAGCTGCAGCATGGAGTCCATGATGTTCTTCCAGCCCTCCCTCAGGATGTTGCCATGCCGATGGGCGAGGTCAAACACTGTCTTGGCTGCTGTCTGTGCCTTACTGTTGCTGCCAAAAACTGTAGGGAGGTTTTCCACAGACTGCAGGAGGAGAGGAAATACCAACACAACATTCTCGCACACTTACTGTATTTACACATAAAAGCATAAAAAACAGAAGGACACTCTCTTTCATATTTTGTGGCCGTGCAGTGTGTTCTTTGGAACACTAATCAATAGGGTATCTTTTTCTTGTTGATTTTATATTCTGAAATCACCATGCATGTGTCTACATGGCACAAGCATAGGTTGAAAAAAATATAGGCTACGACGGTTTCTGCAGGCTTCACCAAAATATAATTAAGGCTTTTGAATACTAAACAGAATTAAATTAATAGCTTTTTCATGGTCATACTGGTTGAAGAATGATGGAAATCCAGTCAGAACAAAAAGGTCTCCAATTATTTATACATTAATTTATTAACATTTCTATCAAATTTTTGTCAATACTTCCCAGCTGTATTTAATAATAATTCATGGTAAGATATTAAATCATAATTAATAAATTAATGTGACCTGGACTCAGAAAGTGGATTAACCAGTTTAAACAATTTTGAAAAAAATCAACAGTCATTATGTGTACGGTACTTTAGCAAGCAGCAGTGGCACTGTTTATTACAAATCAGATGAGGCTGATTGAAACTCTACAAAAAAGGACTGAATAGTTGTCTTAATAGGGTGAGTTCTAGTGATGGTCAGTGTTTGGGACTCTCTGGTTTTCTTTTCAAATCAAGAGTTTTGGATCCAATGCACCTGTCACTGAGACTTTATGCACCATAAAGTGGAAGACACTTTTGAACTCACGACCTGGAGATAACTAACATTACTGCCTACACAAGGCAAGAGGAAAAATTTAGGATACCAGGAAATGTATAACAATTAACTACCTTTTAATACCTTTTAAGGCCTCTTATAGGGGAAATAAATTCATTACTTTTTAAGACTTTTCAAGATCTGCAGATACCCTGTATACGCTTGTCTTGCACTTTTATTTGCAAGAAATGTATAAAAATAAATTTAGAATCTGAATATCCACTTACACAATTCCTCACATAGAAAATTCACAGGCAACGGCCGCTGGTATGAGCAGTGTCTAGCTTTCTGTATTGCTTTTTTGTTGTTGATAATATGTATATTGGTATGTAGGCTTGTGGATGTCAATCTATATATATATATATATATATATATATATATATATATATATATATATATATATATATATATATATATGTGTTCTGTTGGGTTTTTTTTCCTTTTTTGTGGTTGCTGTGTTGTATTTTTCTACAGCATATTGTGATGTGACAATTGTTTGAGCTCCACTCATTCAGTAAGAGAAAGGAATCATATTTCCTACTATATCTTGCTTTTTCAAGGTTCATCTAAATAAATTCCAGAACAAACCAAATAAAATTAAAAACATACCCATCAGATCAGAGGAGGATGTCACCATTACCACATTTTCAAAAATATGAACTCAAGTTACAATCAAATCAATTAATCATTCTAACCTTGGGCAGTAAGCTACGTTTACTACGTGTCTGTGTCTTTTTGTAGTTAAGGACAGGATCGTGTCTTTTTAGTTAATATGTTCAGGTGTGAAAAATGTCAGCTTTAAGGTCTCTGCACTCTCTATTGGTAAAACAAGCTGGACCACAACAGCACAAAAGTCTCCTGTGCTTTTTCTGAAAAGACCTCACCTCATTGCTCAGAGTGGTGAATTTGCAGAGGGAGATGATCAAATTGTCAAAAACATCACTGAAGCCATAGTGAGCTGCTATCATTGCACATTTCCTGCAAAGAAAGAAACACCTATGACTATACACCCTAAAACTTCACAAACACGTAAAAACATGACATACTAAGAATTTCAGTTATAAAGGTCTGGTCTTACAGTTGAATATAGGTAGATAGATTTCATTCCATTTCACCTAACCATATCTAAAAACTACTGGGAATGGTTTTAATTATGACACAACTTCCCCCTTTAATAACTCCTGAAATATTCAAACCAGCCATAGTAGATATAAAATGTGCATAGATTTCTGTGGTTACTTGAGAGGAAAGGTAACAATATTTCCACTACAGCTAAAGCATTTTTCCATTTTAAAAGAAACCAATGACAGCCAAGGGAGTGCCGTGTTCATCTAAGAAGGTCCAGGGAAACTTTGATTGGATTGAGTGGAATACAGAATTTGTCAGTTAAATAATATAAATAATGTTAGTCCAAGTGCATCTTGACCAAACAAACAAGTAATTGTAGGTTGGAAAGATGAGCCACTGTGACTGACAAAATCCTTTACAACTACAAACATCTTCTGTGGCTGGGGACATTTTGTTCCAGAACAATAGAAATTGGACTAACAACTCACAGAGGACATATAAGTGTTGTTTCAAGGTGTGTGGCTGTACTTTTAAATCCTTATTTAAAATATCTCCCTGTTCCATGACCTTAGCTGCTGACTATTTTAAACTTGTTTACCTGAAGCCAGTGATGGCCTTCTGGATGATGCTGTCATCCAGGCTCTTGTCAAAGACGTAGGAGAGGGCAGCAATGGTAGGACCCCAGGTCATGGTGAACAAGTCATGGTTGTAGCTGCCCGGTGTCAGGTGGAGGAAAACACCCTCAGGCGTGGCACCACGGTGTAGCAACACACTCCATACGTAGTTCTCCTTCACTAAACCTGTCTGCTCATCTGGCATCACAATCTCTTCATTCCTATTGAGGAAAAATACATCTCAGTTGTAACATCAGCTCAGTGTTAAATATTGTCTAAACAATAGTAATTGTAAAAGAACTTGCTTAAATGAAATGGTTCAAAATTAGCAAAAGTGTTAATCAAGAGCAATATGATCAAAGTTCTCCAGTTCCAGCTTCGCCAATATTGAGATTTGCTACTTTCCTTTTCTTAATTCCTAATAAATTGAATGACTTTGAGTTTGGGACTGTTGGTTGGACAAAACAAACAATCTAAAAGGTCACCCTTGAACTTATATCAAATTTTTGTCAGTACTTCCCAGCTGTATATATCAATAATATACCTAGTGATACATTTAATCATAATCAACTAATTAATGTGACCTAAACCCAAAAACGGGCAGAAAAAGGATGGATGGATTGACCAATTAAAAAATAATTCATTAATTTAAGTTAATTTCCATTTTTTCTAAAATTAATACTTGCCCAATATGATACGATGTGATTCCTAGCTACTGTAGCAAGCAATTGTGACAGTGTTTACTACAGGTCTGATGGTGCTGACTGAAATTGTACAAAAAAGGATTGAATAGCCTCCTGTAAGCTAAATCCACTGTCAAAACAATCCCACTTTTAGTTTACGGGTGTGTAATGTCTATGGGCTCAAATTAAAGTCAAAAACATTTTGAGCTTGTAAAGTGATGCTCACAAATAGTTCCAAAGCATGTAGTTGTAAATAAACTTTTGTAAACCTGTAAAATAAATCTGCCTGAGAAATTTAAGTTTGTACATGTGTAGAAAAGATCTATATTTGTAAAAAAAAAACAAAACAAACAGTGTGAATAAAACCTGTGAACAAATATCAGTGGTGAGTTTACACAAAGACAATGTGAAAAAAGAAGTGCTTTATTGAACATCTATGTACAGATACAAAGGAGAAAACTGTTAAATTCAATGACAATGGCAATGCAAACACAAAGCAGAGTCCAATCAGAGGGCAGATGGTTCCATTGCCTTCATCTCCGCGTCAGGTCCTGACAGGTGTATTAGATTTTCAAGATGAGTGACAGCGCGGGTGGGTTTAGATCCCGCACATCCATCTCGAAAAATCTACTACACCTTTAAGGCAACGGAACCATCTTCTCTCTGATTGGACACTGCTTGACAAACTTGAATTTCTCATGCAGATTTATTTTACAGGTTAACAAAAGTAGATTATTTAAAAACTTTTTTGAAAAGTTGAATTATTTGTGAGCATCAATGTACAAGCTGAAAATTTTATTGAGCCTAATTTGAGCACAAAAATGTCCCATAATTGGATACAAAAACTTTCTGTAACTAACATTACTTGAAAAGAAAAAAGTGCCACATACTGTCCATCACTTGAACTCCTTTTCTTAAGACAACGTTTCGGTCCTCAGACCTTCATCCAGCGACCGAAATGTTATCTTAATAGGGTGAGTTCTTGGGACTCTCTGGTTTTCTTTTCAAATCAAGAGTTTTGGATCCAATGCACCTGTCACTGAGACTTTATGCACCATAAAGTGGAAGACACTTTTGAACTCACGACCTGGAGATAACTAACATTACTGCCTACACAAGGCAAGAGGAAAAATTTAGGATACCAGGAAATGTATAACAATTAACTACCTTTTAATACCTTTTAAGGCCTCTTATAAGGGAAATAAATTCATTACTTTTTAAGACTTTTCAAGATCTGCAGATACCCTGTACACGCTTGTCTTGCACTTTTATTTGCAAGAAATGTATAAAAATAAGTTGAGAATCCGAATATCCACTTACACAATTCCTCACATAGAAAATTCACAGGCAACGGCCGCTGGTATGAGCAGTGTCTAGCTTTCTGTATTGCTTTTTTGTTGTTGATAATATGTATATTGGTATGTAAGCATGTAGATGTCAATCTATATATATGTGTTCTGTTGTTTTTTTTTTCCTTTTTTGTTGTTGCTGTATTGTATTTTTCTACAGCATATTGTGATGTGATAATTGTTTGAGCTCCACTCATTCAGTAAGAGAAAAGGATCATATTTCTTACTATATCTTGCTTTTTCAAGGTTCATCTAAATAAATTCCAGAACAAACCAAATGATATCAAAAAAAACATACCCATCAGATCAGAGGAGGATGTCACCATTACCACATTTTCGAAAATATGAACTCAAATTATAAAGGAAATTAATTAAAGAAAATACAATCTAAAAGGTCACCTTGGACTGTTAATTTTCTACCTTGGAGGTAGTATTTCTCAGCTTAATCAGAGATGCAGGCTAATGGAAGTCAGGCGAGTGCCTGCCTAAGACAGCAGCTTACTTGATAGCATTGTAGATATCCTCCAACATGTCCTGGTCAAAGTCTTTGTTTCCATTTACTCCCTTCAGATTTTTCTTGAATTGCTGTTTAAAAAAAAACAACACTGCAGTTAGATGAAAAATCAACCCTTGATTCTTGGCAGAAACCTTACCTCAGGTGGTTCTGGGAGAATTTTTCAGTATCCACCACCAACACATCAGTCAATGCATCTCAAAACAGGAGCTTAGTTCAGAAAGCCAAGACTCTGTCATTCAGTGCTTTGTTAAGTGAGTATCAAATCAACAGTGAAAAGCACCTCAGGTAGAAACACACTCGTTATGTGTCACTTAATACACTTTAGTTGAAGCTTTAGGAAAACAGGGATTAGAGCCAAGAACCTCCTGTAAATAAACATAACCACTCGGCGATGACTGACAGCCTCAAGACTCAGTTTTATGCCTTGACTTGGCAGGGTTTGTCCTAATGGCAGGTATGAGGAGAAGAAACAGGAGATTCTCTGCAGGAATACACAGGAGTAAACGCTGGCAGAGAAAGACAAAGAGAGCAGGAGGCTAATGAAGATCAGGCCTCTATTTGCCATGCTCATATCAGGAACAGGACATGCACTGTCTCAAACTCACACACATAGTCACTCACTGTCAGAGAGCAGCTCTTGGAGCAACCGCTAATGATAACCAACACACAGGCTACCAAATCAAGCAGCACGGTGTGTTTTATGGACAAAAAGATGAGTATACCACTGACTTTCCCCTAACTCAAAACACACAATCTCATTGTGAGATCCTTGGTAGACATAAATCTGGGCATAGTTATCGCATTTCAAAAATAACCCCACTGCCAACACGCTGTGGTGAATACTACGCACTGCAAACTGCTTAGTAACTGAAGTTCTAGGTGCCACTTTTATTGGCACTCTCCAAACTCTTATGTAGAAGACTCTACCTGTTCCGTCTGTCTGAGTATAGAGGTCAACTAGGCTTTCTCAGCACACTGACCTTTTGGGAATGTGTAGGAATAATTAAAATAACATACAGCACTGTTTCTATGATGGATATGACTCAAGAAAGATCAATTCTACAAATTATGTGTACATAAAAGAGGGTGAGATTGAGGGAAAGAGAAAGCAAGTGCTTGCTTTTGTTTGTCAGTGAGAGTGGACGATCGACAATCTGTTCACAAGCTGCCCCAGACACTCTGTTTAGTCTTCAGCCCCTGTCAATCAAAGACAGAAAAAACAGAGACGGCAGATGAAGGAGGGAGACAGAGAGAGACCCAACTTCCTCCCCTCCCCCCTCTCCGCCTGTTTAGGATGAGTTCACCTATCAGACGGACCACCACTGGCTACAGCTGTTGACTGTGGGCTTTCTGAGTTGCTGAGGTTCACCAGTGCAAATTCTAACACTCACAGGGGAATGTCATTCTATCAGACACAAATGGTGGCATTTCCCAGTGAGCGAAAAAAAAAGATATAGGAATACAGTGCAGTTTTTTCCCTTTTCAGAATTAAATCTGCAAACTAACATTTGTTACACAAAGGCACAATCACAAAGTTACGTTTTTTTAAAATGTTTACATATGTGCATATTATACCCCCATAAATGAGGACAGAGTGAGGACAAATTGTAATCCAATTGGCCAAACCACCTCCAGAGGAGGTCAGGGACGCATTGTGACCATACTGAACACAGGTGTAAATGCAAATGCATTGTCAATCTACATACAACTTAAATATGTAATCACGTGCAACTGTTCCAAACCAGCGAGGTAGCAGCTACGCAGGTAGCAAACATTAGCCAGTTAACACACGGAGGAGTCCTCTCCTCAGTTCTCAATATTCAATTATTCAAGACACTTGTGGAGGGATTAAACACAAGACCAAGCGTCAGCTTCAAATTTCGTCCCACGAAAGTATACAAGCGAAATTTGGTAATTCTTATTGCAACCGAGCCATTAATGAAGTATATGGAGTCTCAGTGTCATTCAAGTTTTTACTCTGATGAAGCTTTGACAGGAACAAAAAATCCTGCCTGACAGAACCACATAAAACAGGAGTGACAAATTCATTATGATACCTTGGCACAACTACCATTAGAAAACAGACTACGGAAAATATGACTCTAGCATAGCCTCTTTTTCACACCAGAGGCATTTCTAGTGTAAATATTTATCAAAGTTCTGACTAAGTATGTTGGTAGTGAGTTTGAACCTCCATTCTGATTTTGTCAGGACAAAGGCGCATAGAAATGTTAAGCTTTTAATTGTTAATGACATGAAATGACAGACACATTTTTTCATATATCCCTGCTGTAATTAACAGGAGCAGGTACTTCTGTTTATTTCTATCAATGTTTCGCACCTCTGAAAATTGGGTCACAACAAAATACAGAGGAGGTGAATGGGATTTCATTCGTGCTGCTGTCATAGTTACTTTGGCCAACTCACAGACCTATTGTTAAAACTTTTTATGGGGGTGCTTATTCAGTAGAAGGGAGTTCCACAGAACTCCCTTGTTGACAGCAAAATGTGTGGATTATGCAGAATAACCAGGATACTGTTTCTGCAAAAACTGTAAAACTCATATGACTAAGTGCTTGTGTGTGTGCATGTATGTGTGTAAAAGGAAAAAGAGCTACTAACCAGAAACTAAGTCTTCCACATAGGAGTATGAAAGACAGGTATATTATTGTCAAACCTTCTCAACATTTTAACAATCTAACGAGCCATTGTTCAAAGATGGTATTTGTGATTTTCTGCACAGTCAAACAAATTTTCATTCTCAACAAATAATTTTCATCATCTAAAACATTAGTCTCTTTATGCTGGACAGTCCCTTCCTTTTTTTTTTTTTTTTTTACACCTACCATAATTGCTTTTATTATTGCTTGTAATAATAATTATTATTGTGTATTACTCTACTTCTGCCATTAGCTGTCCTAGTGCTCCTTAAAATCTTCTATTTTCTTTTCCATTATTAAATGAAAAAGAAAATATAAGTTGTTGATGTTTGGGCCTTTTTTTTATGTATTTATCTGCTTGCTCATTAGTTATTTCAGCACACTAATTTGCACAATAAGAATGGCTGTACTCCATTTGGCAGTGGCAGTGTTTCTCTTGTTATGCAACGGTAGGGGCGGCGATGACCAGGAATGACCAGTTAAGGATGATGTTGACTCACCAACACTTATTATAGAGAATGAGTTATACAATTATTCAATTAGCAAAAACAATTCTGAATCTATGTTCAACTACTGTTTGTGAGCAGTAGTAGTACCTGTGGAACTATCGTTGCAGCTTTTAAGTGTTGTCAGAGACTTTCACAAAGGGCAGGGCCTGCTGCCATCTGTTGCTGTCAGAAGGGTGTGGTCAGCTGGTGTGACTGATGTGAGGCCTGGCCTTGTGGTCTGTTTCCATCATAACCGGGACTTTTTTACTATCATCACAGGGGCGTGGTATAAGGGCTTTGTCTGTTGTTATCAAGGTGATGAGCTAGGTTGAGGCTAGGGTGACAGGAGCCTGCTGCAAGCTGGCCTGTGGGGTGTGGTCTATAGCTGTAATGGCTGCATGGCCTAAGGAGCGCTGCCTGTTTCTTTCCCATGGAGCGTGGTCTGTTGCCTTTACTGAGGCATGACCTGGGGGCGTGGCCAGCTGATGTCACAGGGGGCGAGGTCTGTTTTTGTCACAGTGTGGGGTCCCTTTCGGGCAGAAGGGCATAATCTGCTAGCTTTACAGGGTTGTGGTCTGTAGTTGTAGTCGGGGCATGTTAGAAGGGGTAGAGTCTGTTTTTGTCACAGGAGAAGGGTCTTTTTCTGACAGGTGGGGGCGTGGCCAGCTGGCGTGGTCTGTTTGATGTCACAAAAGGCATGGTCTATAGTTGTAGCAGAGGCATGGTCTGTGGATTGCGATCTGCTGTTATCATGGGGGTGTGGCCTCTTTTTGTCACAGGGACATAGCGTAGTGGTGCTTACTGTTATCATACGGGCAGGGCCTGTTTTTGTAGCAGAGAGCAGGGTCTGTGTTTGTCAGAGGAATGCAAGAAATTAAATCATTTTTAGCTGCATCTGGGTAGGTTGGGATGTGACAGTACCATTAGAAAGACATCTGAATGGTGCCAAATTCATTTTGCAGCATTACAACAAGCCCAAACATAAAACCAGAGTCATAAAAAACTGCGTGTTATATGAAGAGACAGAAACAATCGTGAGAGCCTAAATCCACAGAAGATCTGGGGCAGGTTCTCCAAAATGCTTGGAATCCTACCTGCCAAGTACCTTGGAAAACTGTTCAGAAGTATACCTAGGTTTTATCTGTTTAAGGCACCTTTGTATCAAGTTAACTGAAACACTGTATTATTTTTAAAAGCATCCTTACTTTACTTTTAGTGCCTGAAACTTTTGCATAGCCCTGTATATCAGTAAAATGTTTTTTATTTTGCTCTCTTTGTTTATTGAGGTTGAGGGCATACTGAGATCTGAACCCTGATCACCCAGTCCCCAAGCAGTGATATCCACGACTCTATACGGTCTAATGGTGCAGTCAGATCAAAATTCACATCCCATTAATGTCTAGGTGAAATGCCATGTGGGCCTGGTCTATTATACCAATTAGGGAGTGGCCTTTTTTGCCACAGGGGCGTGGTCTGATCCTGGCAGCTGGGATAACAGGGGCATGATCTGATTTTGTCTTCATGTGTGACTTTGGATGTGGTCTGTTGATGTCACATCTTAACCACCACTCTATAAAGTCTAACAAAAAGAGTACCTGAGTCAGCCAACTCACATGGATTACTATTTAAATGAAGAATATGCACAGCATTAACGTGTGGCATCTAGGTTCTGACCTTGTTGCTCCCCACAAGGAAACATCTAGCTCAACTCAGCAGGGAGTAGAAAGCGACAATACTAACTCCCCCCCAAAACCGCATTAAATCAAAAGCCTAACACCTGCCAAGGGCAACATGAGCGCAACAGCTATGACTTGACCGATATAAGAATACCCTCCCAAAACAAGCTTCATCCAGGGGGAAATTGTGTGCAAAATAATTGGGCCCACAACACTTTGCAATATTCAAAATGTGAGTGGACCCCATTATCAAATCAGCTTTAGAATCTGAATCCAGAGTTTCTTTTGGCAGTAAAACTAGTTTTGATTGCAGATGTATTTATTCTTTAATTCGCTTATTTTTCCCTGGAGATATAACCTGAAAATATAGACCTGAATTTATCCTGCAGATTTTACTTATTTGTTTATGTATTATTTTTTTGCCTAAGATGTTCAGTATACACTGAAAAATATATTCACATGGCGGCATATAATATTAAATGTGGATTTAGTGCCAGATTTATATTTCATACAATACCTGCTGCAAGTACACCTAGTCCTGATTTTAAATTACTGATGGGCTTAAATTATAGGTGTATGAATGAGAGTTAAACTGCAACTTTCCAACTTTTGAACTGACATGGAGTGATCGGCTGACATTAGATCATGTAACTAAAGAAGACTCCTCGCTGTGTTTAAATTGTTGGAACACTGTGAGCTAACAGTCTTAAGTGACAGAACAGCAGTGTTACAAAGTGAAGCATCTTTCCTCACAAGTGAGTACACGTACAAGTTTACGGAGGGCGCTTCAACCCAACACAGTTTCTTGGCATGTTGACAAGCTTCTAAAGGAAATAAAGTTCATTAGCGATCCTGGTTTGTAACTATTTAGTGTGAAAATGGTAGTCCACGCAACCAAAAATAAGAAGCCTGCTGAATGATTGCACAAACCGATCAAGTGACAGCGGGGTCAAATAGTGGCAGTGGCGTGTAGTTGTGGCACTGAGCTTTAACGGCAGTTGCCACGATTTGTGGCAACTGTCAGTGAGATATTACAGCAGCTGCCAATGTTTGTGGCAACTCCTGGTGAGATGCTATGGTAGTTGCCTGCAATGTGCAGTTAGCTCCCACTGTTTGGCACATATGCCAGCCAATGATGGTGATATCGTAGGCCTAGTTGTGCTCCTTAGTTGTGGTATATGAACACCACCATTATATTGACATTATGGCCAAAATCATGCTTACAGAAAGGAATATGCTCAAAGTTTAGCAGAATATAGATATTCAGTATCAAAGACTGACATATTCTCTTGGAAACTAGAAATTATAGCTTTTTTAGTAGTGCATTCTTTGCCATATGTGATGTGGAGAATATTTTGTGGAGAGTATTTTTTAAGCTTTTAAACAGCCCTAAGTTGTGCTGCAATTATGTTAGTTGATTAGTCTTTTCCCTTATACTGTTATGCAGAATATTTGTAAATTTGTAATTTTAAAATAACTAATAGGTCATACTGTGGGTCTACTTTAGGATAGAACAAAATAACCAATAGCCAGTGTTGACTGAGATTGCAAAATAGATTGAGATTTTGCATCCATATACCTGTAAACCTGTATACCATCTATCTATCTAGATGAGTTTAATTAATGACAATAAAGTATTCATCTTGTGTATAGTCATACAGTTACATTTGTCTTGATTTTTTAATTTGAGGACTTCAAGCTTTATGGTGAACTGTTGCTTCTGTTGAAGACTGGACCATGTAAAGAACTAATATACAGAAATATTGAAACAACTGCCTTCTATAAATTTTTAGGGGTTATTTTGTACTTTGTATAATAATTTGTATAATAAATAACTTTTTATTAAAATTTCAGTCTAATGTGACTTGTTTCAATAATGATCACTATTAGGTGACTTGGTTTGTTTAGATAGGCAACCTTAAAAACTCTGACATATGTCAGAACAGTCGCCACTACCATGACATCTCACCAGAGGATGCCACAAACATCTCACCAGCGAGTCACTGTAGCGTCCTGTTGCCCTGAAGAAGTAGCACTGCTCAGAGGGCGTATTCTGACATTTTATCTTCCATCCGCTACCAGCAACAAAACCATGTTCGGTGGCAGAAAAACTTTAAAAACTGTCTGGCCAAAATATCTGATCTTGCAGTGCGTCTACAATAACCACTTGTAGTGGCATAATTAAACTATTTATAGTTATTGTTTGCCACAAACAGTCGCAGTTGCCGTGGCATCTCTCCAGTAGTTGCCCAAAACTGCGGCACCTGCTGTGGCATCTCACCGGTGCCACAACTACAGGCTACTCAGGCCATCCACACTGCTCTCGTATATATAAACATGTAAATATAAGCAATAGCACCAGAAACCTGGCTTGGACATTGGAGTGGTGAATACAGTCATCTCAGTGGAGTGCAAACAGATTGAAAGCCACTCCCAAACCATCACAGCACAGATCAGAAAGCTCCTGCCTCAGCCCCAGAGTGTGCATCTGTTTCCTGCAGCTGAAAGGACGAACCGCTAGCAAACAGAGGCTCAGAGCACCGGCTGTCACGAAGTAAACTCTGTAATTCACTCCTAAAATTGCCTGAAGCGACATAATTAGGCTGATGGGACAGGCAAGATACTTTTAAAATGCTATGATAAGGATAACATGGCAGTAAGGTGCTTTTGAAATGTTGTCAGCAGCAGCAATGGTAGCAATCAGGGTCATGGCTTTTGAGTGAGCAGTGTGTTCAGGCATGTAGCTAAAGAATGAGCAGAGCAGTAATGGCTTAAGTACACCGTCATCATTAAACGGCTCCACTGGCTATGTGCTGCAATGACACAGGTATGTCCTGTGAGTGTATCAGTGGATTCAAGGTGGGGTGCCTGAACTAGCAGTGATCTTAACCACTACTCTATAAAGTCTAATAAAAACACTACTAATCCAAACAGTATGACCGTACCAGTAAAACTTTTGAGTACTTTTTTTGCTATCTCAGTTTATTGAGGTTGTTTTCCACCAAACCCAAGTCCACCAGTCCCCAAGCGGTGACCTTTACCACTACTCTATACATTCTAACAAACACACAACTTAGCAGACCAGTATGGCCAGCCTAAGTGATGAGTCTTGAGGGGCTGTGGTTATGAACACAAGAAAAAAAAACCTCCACCATGCACTCGACATGGTGTGTGTATGTGTGTGTGCACATGTGTGTGTGTAAGAGAGACAGAGATCACTCACCTCTACAGTCATGGGGATGTTTTGCTTGCGGACATTGTGGTTATGCTGGTCAGTGTTCAGCATTATGACAGCATAGGCCATGGCAAAGCCTGCATCGTTGCTCATGAAAGGAGAGCCGTTCACTTTCTACAAACACACACACAAGCAGTAGACACAATGTAACACGCAATAAACAGTACATCATCTGAGGCTTAATGACACTATTATTTTAACCAAACACCAAATCAGAGGACTGTTTTACCATTACAGAAGGACAGCTATCCTTGTTTTTAGACTGAATCTCACATTGCATATGCTGCTGATATTACATGACCCCACAGAGTGGAAATCTCATTTACGGTGTCATTGCCTAAAATTACTCATCAATTGTTTCAAGGCTACTATTTTCATGTATGTGGTCAGCCTAAGAAAAAGCCTTTACTATGAATAGTTTCCAGGTCACATGGCTCCTCCAGCTATTTTGAGAAGTCAGATACCACCACCCCCACCATGGTGTTTGTCCTTTGTCCATCATTGTGTATATGTGTGTGTCTCTGTTAACACTTATGTCATCCCACTACTATAATCTGGAGGGTTGATTGTAGGATAATGTTTGATTTATATTTTCACCACCTTTACAACAGCTGGAATTATTTGATGATGGAAAAGATCGTTTTTGACCAGAAAAAGGTAGAAAAAGTTTCTCTCTCTCTCTGTGTGTGTGTGTGTGTGTGTGTGTGTGTGTGTGTGTGTGTGTGTGTGTGTGTGTGTGTGTGTGTGTGTGTGTAAAATGAAGGCACTGGGAAATGAATAAACAGACATGAATTTCAGTTATTTTTCAAGATATGGTGTATATAGCAGACAGGACCAAGTCATTGTTTAACAAATCCCAAGTTTGTAGAGGTGGAAGTCATTGTGTTGTAAGACACAAGTCCAGTCCAGACCTTAAGCATCTGGACAGTTGCAAAGTCTGTTCTTCAAGCTCTGAACTTTGGCACGTTCAATTTGAGATAAAATATAACAATCAAGAGAAGACTTCATGACCAGAACCTCAAAGTCTAACACCATAAGTTGTAAACCGCGGGTAAATCTCAAATACAGAAAGGCCAGGCTGCAGTTCGTACAGAAAGGAAACAGTAGATTTCTGGAAAAAGGGTCTATGAAATGATGAAACAAAAATCAACCTCTGTCAAAATTATGGAAAGAGGAAATGTGTGAGAAATGACCCAAAGTCACGACCTCATCTGTCAAACATGCTGGTAGTTCTGTTAAGGCTTGAGCATGTATGGCTCCATTTGAACTGGCACACTGACATTTACTGATGATTTAACTGCTGACGGAAGCAACAGAGATGAATGCAGAGGTATACAGGAGCATTCTGTGTGCTCAGATTCAGTTAAATGCATCAAAACCCAAATTCCTTTTGGAAGATAAAATTTAGTCTCAGAGTTGAAATATAATATTTATTGCTGCCAGTATGGATCTGGAGAATGTTTAACTTGCTTTCTGTGCTTTCATTCTTGTCTCTACTCTTGTATTTAGAGCATTTTTGTATTTGGAGCATGCAGGTAACATTAAACATGAGTTGTTATTGATTTCAATAGATTTTTTAGGTTACTTGTATGAAAATATTTTGTTACCACACGAAATGTGTTGAAGGCTTGCTGATGTCAAGTTTGCAAAAGTTCCAAAAATCCAAAGGATTTAGTCACCAGATATGTGCCTTGAGTCTAAAAATCTTATCCTGTGATTTGAGTCCATATCTTTGTGTATATGTCACAAGTCACAGGTTGACACAGGCAAATCCTAAGTGAAGTCCCCAAGTCCTACACTTTCAGTTTCAAATCCCAAACACGTAATAATGTACTCTTCACCAAAAGTAATTCCATTTCGAAATGAAAGTCCTATGTTCAAGCAGAGTCTTGGAAACCTGATTATGAAAGCCAATTGGCAGGTGGTTGTTGCTATACTTGGGGCTCATCTCTCCATCCTGATTGGATCCTGTACATCATCAATCATGTTCCGATTATGCTGCTGTCAGTCAAGATTCTTCCACTTCAGCCTTGCAACGGTGTCACAAAGTTTAAGTCCATAAGGTTCAAGTCGTTTATATAGGTATTAATTCTAAGTCTGAAGTAATCCAATACATTACTTAAGTCTGACTCAAGTCCAAAGTGCCCTCAGTGAGCACTTAATTAGTAACACTACACTAATACAGGGTAGTTCCTCCCTTTGCTCTCAAACAGCCTCAGTTCTTCGTGACCTGGATCCCACAAGGTGAAACTTTTCTTTAACATTCTGCTCCATGTTGACATGATTGCATCACATCATTTCTGCAGATTTGTCATCTGCATCTCCATCCCAAAGGTGTTCTATTGGACTCAGATTTGGTGACTAAGGAGTCCACTGAAGTACACTGAAGATTTTGGAA
This sequence comes from Xiphias gladius, assembly GCF_016859285.1. NCBI lineage: Eukaryota > Metazoa > Chordata > Actinopteri > Istiophoriformes > Xiphiidae > Xiphias > Xiphias gladius. Next base: position 26,756,732 of record NC_053410.1, read on the forward strand.
GCCATTACAAGATGGTAAACTGTGGCCATAAAGAGATGGTCAGCAACAATCCTCAGATAGGCTGTGGCATTCAAACCATAACTGATTGGTATTAAGGGACCCAGAGTGTCACAAGAAAATATCCCCCCAAAGTACACCACCACCACCAGCCAGGACTGTTGACACAAGGCAGGTTAGGTCCATGGATTCATGATGTTGCCAAATGCTGACTCTACCATCTGCTGCTTTAGCAGAAATCCAGATTAATCAGACCAGGCTACATTTTTCCAGTCTAACTGTCCAGTTTTGTTGAGCCTGTGCCCACTGCAGCCTCAGGTTTCTGTTTTTGACAGAAATGGAGTGTAATCAGAAGTGATCTGATTACACTGTAATGCTTCTCTGATCATCACAGTTGCAAAGAGTGGTTATCTGAGTTAACGTAGTCTTTCTGTCAGCTCCAACCAGTATGGCTATTGCATGCTGCCACGTGATTGGCTGGATAATCACATGAATAAGAAATTGAAGAAGTTTTCCTAATGAGGTGCTCGGTAACTGCATAACAGTCAAGGCCACATCTCTGGAATGCTGTGCTACTATGCTTTTTCTGTATTTATCTGAATGTCAAAATGCTGCTGATACATGATACCAAAGAACTATTAAGACATTTTTCAGAAGTTGAGGAAAAGTCCCTTACATGCCAGTTGTCTGTGAAGGTTTCCAGGAGCCTCTGGATGACAGGAGCCTCTCCAGGTAGTCTAAAGGCCTCGAGGTAGAGCCGGAGGGCCTCATCAATACGAAGCCCCTGGAAGGTGAATGTGCTGCCAAAAAGATTTACATTATTAAAACAACCGCTTTTTTAAGCATTGTTTATTATTAACACCAAACACACCAATGCACCATGGGAACCAAATCCTCTGCACACTTTAAGACCAGATTGTAATTAACATTAAAATGGTCATCAGATGCACAATATGCCCTGGAATTTCACCCTACTTAACAAAGCTGTCCAGGAGCTCGATGTTCTTGCGATCACTGATGTACTCCCCAATCATCTTTTTGTCCAGTCGGGGGTTCTCTCTGAGCCACTGGGCCACCTGGTTATTGTCCATAGGGTTATTGAGGAGGCCTTTCTCCTGCAGAAACTGGATTCCCTTTTTGGGCTTCTGGTTAAACTGCTCTGTGCCTGTGATCAGCAGCTGGATGCATGACAAGAAAAGCAGTTTGAGGGTATAGTAGTAGATTTTATAACTGGCTGTGGATTTGTAATGTTAAAACAAATCTATGTAAATGAAAACCACTCGCCTTTTTTTTGGTTCTAATTTCCATCAATTCTTGGGAATCCGGTAAACATGACAAGAAGCGTTGAGGTTTCTTCATGGCTCTTTTCTCAGCTGGATAAAAGAATGAAAATTTATATTGATATCAACTTGTATTTTCCATCCAATGCTTAGGAATACGTAAAAGTAAAAATGTGATAAGATCTCACCAGCATCATTATCTCCTTGATCCTGTCTACCCAGTTTCATCTTCTCTGCCATCAGATGTCCACTGGTTGGTGGACATACTGGTGCATTCTCCATTTGTGGAAGACTCTTACCATTGGTGTTGCACAGTCTATTAAGATCTGAAAACAGGGTGAAAATATGTTCTGTTAAAAACAAAAGAACTATCACTGGTAGTTTTGCACTAAAGCTGCTGATGTCTGACATTTGTGTTGTTATTTAATATCTTCAAATTAGTATTATAAGAAAGTCTTATAAGAAAGAGAAGATGATGACAAATATGAATTAAGAAACGGAGAAGACGAATTCTAGAAAAAACTACTGTAACAGCATTTTTTTGGAGGTTCAAACATTCAATTGTTCATAACAGTCACAGTCAGATGTGTGCAGGGGTCTGTATACCAGTTATAGTGTCTGTTGCACTTTTGGTTGGACCTTCTCCCTCTGCCAGCATTGCTTCTGACTGGTCTTTTTGAGCAGTGCTGTTGAGCACTTTGGCCTGGCAATAGGCTTCAGTGCTGTCAATCACTGTGAGTAGAGCCTCCAACGACAGGAGGTGGGTGGTGTAGAGCTGCCCTGACACTGGGAATGCATTCTGTAGCAAGAGGGGAAAAAACATCTTTCAATAAAAAAACAAAATTTTTGATCAACACATCAATGCTGGTGTTGATATTGCCATTTTTACCAAAGTTATAAAAATTGGCATTATGTGGGTTGAAAAAAGTTAAACACGGCATCTACTGTTTTAAATCATCCTGAACCTGGCAAGGCCAATGCTGACAAAGAACCAAATGTTTGGGATCATGAAATTTATATAAATATGTTAACGCCCTACTCTCCCAGCACCTGTCCTCTAGTGGGAGTCTTACTCTCTCACTCACTCAATTTCAGGAGGGGATTCTGGAGTGGAAAAGACCTCCACCTCCATAGAGCCCTCTAAGAATATGTGCCTTTTGGTAAGTGAGGCAATTTCTGTCACAGAAAAATATTTCAGATCCTACCTGAATCATTACAATGGATCACAATGCAATGATTATTGGAAAACACAAGCATATAAAAAATTTGGAAAGTCAATTATTTAAGATGAATTATGAACAAATACTGCTTGAAAAACATGGAAACAAAGCACTTCAACTTTGGCCTATTCATAAACGATTTCCACAATTTTACTATAACAAGAATTTGTGATGTTTTGAATACCAAGAATTTTAAAATATTCATCATCAATATGCTTGAGGGTTATCTCATAAGGGGATGTTACCTTGGACAGCAGTTTGGTGAGGTCTTCAAACAGATTGGAGCAGTAAAAGTCACAGTCATAGTTGATGTACAGCTCAGTGACAAAGCTAGGGATCCTCCACAGCTGGACCAGAGCATCCAGAGCTATCTCCTTCATCTCATAGGGCATCTTAACGTTCTCTGATGTGATGATTTCCATCAGTTTCTTAAGGTACATCTGCCAGTTCAGTAGACAAGGTAATGATTATTAGGTCCTCAGGATCAATTTTCTGTATGTCTGGATTACATATGATGACTGTAGGTGACAGTCAATTAAAAAAGTAAACATGATAATCAGTGATGGCAAAAATATCCTAATAATAACTCGTTACCTCAAGCTGAAACTTAAGATGTACTCTCATGCTTTCAAAAAGCAAGAAGCAAACTCGTATGGAGGAAGCATAGAGGTTCATACGGTCAACATTCAGCAACTACAACACAGACAGAAATAATCAGAAAAGATACGTCAAAATATTAATAGAGATCAGTCCAGCTCTCTCCTAATATTATTTTTAATTTTATTCCTGATGCCAGTTCACTCATTTATTGTCACAGAATTTTTGTTCCTACTTTGATTTGGAATGAAAGATGAAGGCTAAATTATTGACATTGTGGTGAAATATCATAAAATGATACAATCAACATCTTTCAGTTCATAGATTTGTTTAACAAACAAACTAATGATTGGCACAGAGTGGCAGAGATTGTTGGTCATCTTGGTATGTAAGCAATATTTTTGCTTGTAAGTAGCCAACAAATGCCACAATATCATGGTAAAAATAGTAAAGCATAATTTCAAGTACATTTCGAACATAAATATCTTAATCAAAGCAAGAATTTGCACAGATCATTAATTTAAACATATAATGGGAATATAATGGGTTCCACCAGGGCAGATCCCACAAGTGCCAGCTTAGAATCAGCCAATGCAAAGTGGCAGCCCCTGGCTAGCTAGGTGCTGCAGTTTTCCTATTCCTAAATTCTAACAGTCTCTGAATTAGACAAAACTGGTCAAAATTTACAAAAAAAAAAAAAAAAAAAAATTCTCATAGCAACTGTCACCAATTTAGAGAAAATATTCCACCAGTATCAAATCAACAGCAGATAACACAGGTACACACATACAACAACTGCATTCATTAATTTCTACATTCTACTTTACCTGGAAAAGATGTCTACAGAGCTCATCTTTGACCAGTCCTAGTAACGACTGGTAGTTAGCAATGTGTGCTGACTCAAGTGCTACAGTCAGCAGCTGCAGGCCCATGTGCATCATGGCATCAGTGTTGTGGCGGTCATGGGGGTTAGTCAGTGAGATCAGGAAGCGAAACAGCTCCCTTAAACATGGAAGGCCATAAGGGATGAGGGACGCTCCTAAAAGGGAGGCAAGAGGAGAATGTAGATGAGGGAGAACTTCATAATTGCTGACGAGATAAGATCTGACAAGTAAAGAAAATTACCTCAGTATGTAAAGAAAACACCATTACTGCACAATGTGAAGCTCTCAAAATCATCACATATGCACTGACTCTTGAGCTCAAGGATTATCAAAAGCAACTGTTTGTTTATTTGCAAACTGTGCATCAGGAGTAACAAAAAAAATTTTGTGTAATCTTTTGTTGTTGGGGAACAGTGGCATGGAGTAAAGAAAAAACAACTTAGGTCAAAACGTAACAGCACAAGAGAAATCAGAGGTTTAAAAACCTTCAATATCCATACCGTCTCTTTGTGTGGATTGTGTGAAACGGACTCCTCGAGGGTTGACGTAGTCCATGTCATGGACAGAGGTGCTGTCTGACTGCTCTGTTAAGGAGTCTTTGTCCTCCAGAACCTCAGGGATAGACTCCACTGAGGTTGACTGAGCTGGTTCAACCTGCCTGCCCTCAGACTAGACACAAATGGAAACAGAACACAAATCATAAGTCATCATGAAAGTTAAAGTCACATACCAGGATCTCACTGGAGTCACTTGAGTATACAGAGTCACTAACAATAGACACAATTTCACAGTACGTGAAGAGATTATTCGTCTTCTTATTGATACAGTATATTCCAAATAGCCCAACCTGTGCATCTTGAGAGCCGTGCTCAGTTCCGGGGAGTGTGGTAGCGATGCTAGGGGTATTTGCAGATGAGCTACACTGTTCCAGGTCAGAAAGGTCTTCCCTGGAGGTGGCTTTGGAACAGGTGCCCAGGCCACTGTCTGTGGTTGTAGGGCTGGAAATCGATGAGCCAGCACTGTCTGAGGCTGGTAAGCTAGAGGTGGACAAGCCTTGCTCAATGAACAGGACGCCACCTAATAAAAGACATGCAGTCATACAAGGGAAATGATGTGTATCACTATTTTTCGACATGCACAAACTGTGGCTGAAAGTGTTGACACCATTCGACTTAGTTAAGAATTTTTTTTTTTTTAAATAAGTCAAAACTGACAAAAGTAACCGTCATCCACTATTTTATATTCAATATTTAATAGAGCAGACACGTTGCTCTTGATTTTAACATATCATTTTAAATAATACAACAAATTAAAATAGTATGGACAAAAAAATAGTGGGACCCTTAACCTAATATTTTGAAGCATATCCTTTTGAGGGAATCACTGCAATCAAGAGCCTTTTGTAGCTCTTAATGAGACTTCTATAATGTGTCTCAATTCGCGTTCTTCTGTAAACTTGCTATTTTGAGTGCATAAGTGCGTTCACACTGACAATTATGGCAACATGCAGCGCACTATGAGTACCCGGATGGTGCAATCATAACAGTCAAAAGGTTGCTCATCCTCAATAGATGCCATCTTGGCTATCTAGTGGAAGGAGAGGCCCCACCAACAGGTGTTTAATCTGAAATGAGAGTTTCAGCTCTTTCCACAGATCAGTCTTTTCTTTGAAAGCTTTTTTTTTTTTCTAATGTGAACATAGATCTGATTTGATGTACCAAAAGGCTCTTGTATTTTGTACACAGGACATTCTCCCAGAAGCGTTGTGGCTTGTCAACATGCATTTTAGCAAACTCCAGTTGTGCTTTTTTATGCCTCTCTTTCAAAATTAAGGTCTTCCTGGGTCCTCTCTCATAGAGCCCACTTTCATTTGACTGTTGACTGTTGAACCTTGAACTTGGTCAGGTTGTATCTGTTTTTAAGTTTTCTTTGATTCCTTTTCCACCATTTGAAAGATCCTTTTCTTCAATCTGCGGTCAGTTTTCCTCTTGGGGCCATGTCCAGGAAGGTTGGTTATGGTCCTATTGACCTCAAACTTCTTAATAATATTTGCAAATGTGGTCACAGGAACATCAAGATGCTTGAAGATGGACTTGTAGCCTTTAGTGCAAACTATTTAAACAGGGTGAATGACTGATATTAAGATTAAAGACACATATAATACTAATTGAAGACACCAGTCAACTCGAAATATCATTACAATCCACTTATTTTTCACCATCGGTACCGATAATTCCGTGCAGGCTATTTTTGCAGATATTTGTAGAATAAGGAAGAATGTAAGGTAACGATTTTCTCTTAACAATACATTTCTCAGGAAGAACGGAGCATCGTTTCAAAGAAGTGTAAAGGTACCGACACTTTTAGCCATTTCTGTATACTAAAGCTTCATCCATCATGTAAAAATCACGAGTATATGTAAGGTCCGCCACAGATTTCTTCAGCATTTGTTTGACAGACAATAGGGTCAATATTAAGATGATTCTTTACTGTCTAATTTTTACCCTACCAGAAATTTTAACTGTTTACAGACAGAGTTAAACTATGTGGTTATACTACGTATGGGGTCACTGATGATTGTTATTGTATTATTGCAACAGAATGTCTCTTACCTGAAAGGTTGTTGTTGCTGAGGGTGCTGGACTGGGTTGGGTCCATCTGACCGGAGGGACTTCGGACCATGTGGCGAGGCGGCCTTGGCGAGCGTTTCTGCTTCTTCCATTTGGATGACTCACTCATTCCACCAGCACGCATCTTCAACTAGAGGAAACAGAGTGGATCACTGAGTGAGCTACAGTGAGCTTACCAGACGCCTGTAGCAGTCTCTTTATCTTCTCTTGAGGCTGGTGGCTAGAGGCTACATTAGCCATGACTAGCATAACACACCTAACACTCCCATTGATGTAGGCGGTCAAGTTGCATTATGGGTAATGTAGGAGTCAGGATGACGAATGCATGGAATAAAATAGATGACATTTCTAGTTCTGATGCATTGGTTTTGATCCTTTTTTTAACTATCCCTCATCAGCCAGACAATGTTTATAAGAGTGAACTGCTAAATCAGTGGTGGCTCTAAGTTTATAACACTTACACTGTTAACCTTATACAACATGCTTTGGCAACACTATAGTAAATTAGGATGATACAAATATTTAAGTTAATTTAAGTTGTGGAAGCAAACATAACCCTGGCCTAATCATCTTGTATAATATAACTGGGAAAGAAAGGGTAGATGCACGTAAAAAATATAAAATAAAACTCCTAAGACTGCGTTATCTCACTTTGGGAAGATACTGTGTGAGGTTCAAAAGAGAACATCCTATTCAATCACAACCTAAAATAAACACAGGTTCAGCTGTGGATTAACATAATTTCAGACAATACACAGAAAAAACTGCATAGCATATACATGCACACATATGTTGTACACCAAGAAGAGCCACGGCCACTTATTCTGCTTTGATGTGGGGCACTGTTATTTTAAAAGGTTCTGTTTCAGTTGTAAGTGTTTGTGCTTATTTATGCTAACCATTTACGGTTTCAGACACTTTTAAATCTGTTTTGTGATCTAATCTAACGGTTCTTTGAAAAACATAACACTACTGAGGCATGCTCTATCCTGCAACAGATGAGAAAGCATATGGGTGGCATGATATACAGAAGCTGAGACATATGCATGAGGGTGTAAACCAAAAAGATTATTCAATTATAATAAGACAGGTAATCTGAGCATTAGCAAGCACAGACATGTCATAGTGAACTATGTTTAACAAGATAAAGACTGTCCATAATCATCTACAGTATATCAGTTGCTTTGCTCTATAATAACAGATGATCATTTCTTAAATTAAGCACATGTCAAGTTCCTTCTTCTAGCCAAGTTTACAAACTGAAGAAGTGGGAGGTTAGTGAGGACTTAAAAAAGGACAGGGGAAAGGTTACGGGGAGAGATTCTCCAGCCTTAATACTTGAAGTTATCTTCCTTACCTGTACTCGTTTGTTTTTCCACAAGATATTGTAAGCCTCAGAAGAGAAGGGGAGCGGGCAGGTGCCCATGATTAGTGATGGGTAACATGTCAGCAGTGGGACCAACACATAACACACTTGAGCATACATGGTTATGCATAATGGTAGGGATGTGGGACCCAAAAAGGTCACAGGGTTTGAAGACGCAGACACAGCCACTAACCATAAGAGAATGAGCAGCCAGCTAATGAACAGGCATAGTGAGTGGATGGGCAGAGACCATGCAAAAAGCAACAGCTGATGTAAAAACTGCTTCCAGCTCAATATTCATGTATGACATATACGATGTATATAACAGCAATATGACATTGTCATTCAAACAAAACAGCAAATTTTGAATTAGGGTATATTCATACAGTATGTAGCTTGTTTTCATTAGTATGAGCCATAGCAGAAACAATACTGGAAAAGTTGAAAATAATCAAATAAAGTAAAAGCCAATTATAGGATTTTCCCCCATGTGGTGGATGACAGTCTTATCCACCACATGGGGGAAAGTCCTGTAATTTCCCCATTGAGAAGCTTTAGGAAGCTGTTTTGTACTGTTTATTGGAGGTGGGCAAGCTAACTAGTCTTTTCTTTTACAACACCAAAACATACTGTTTGAAAACACCTCAGATAAAACATAAAACTCTGTGACAGCTGTGTGGCTTGTCCAAGTTTGTTTCTGTGTATGGATTGGGCTCACTGTTGCTTCTTGTTGCCAATAGGGAAAATCACCCACTCAACTGCAGTTCTCACCAGACATATAAACAAAGGGAGCCAGTAATGAGCCGATTCTGCCCTGGCCACAATAAGATGCCACTTTTGAAAGCTTATATGGATGTAACTGAGCAGATCTGCCAATAAAATGACACCCAGCAAAGTAGTTTATTTCCTGTAAGATGTGATATCAAGACATATTGAACCTTGTTCAACCTCCCCACACTGCACTGCCTAGCATGTTTTTTTAGGTCCAATTTTCAATCACTTGTATCCTGTCACATCTCCGGTGTATGTGTCCATATGTGTTAACAGGGTATAATCTTTTCAATGGGAAGCATTTTGGACTGGGAAAAGACAGTCCCAAATGGGGCTATTTCCAGCCCAGTCCCCAAAAACTGATTGACCTGTCTGCAGTCCTTGCTACACACTAGCTTTAGAGGCACTTGTACAAATGTACTAAGTTGGAAGTTTGTGATGTTCAGTTTATTCCGGGACATATTTGAGTGTTCGATACAGTCTAGTAGTACTGATTTAGTACAGCCATTTGTACAACCTGCCTCATCTACTTCTATTTAATTTGCTCATTCCCTGTAATTCCCAGAGATACTTTAAAAAAGTGATGCAAACTATTTTTAAGTCCCTGAAACACAAACAAAGTTCAATAGGAAGCCAATGCACTTTCATGCTCTCCCACCAAGAAGCCTTACTAACCCTACCTGTGTCAGTGCATGACAGTGGGCCAATCATATGGGACATTTATGTACCCTCTCTAGGCAAATATGACTTGTTTTTCTACACTGCTCTGCACAAATAAGATCCTGAATGTCCAAGATACAGGATGGGGTCTTTGGCAAAGACAGCAGAAAGATGCAGAAAGATGGGAAACTCAAACCAAAAACTAAATGTTCCAAAAAGCAAAACTGAATTGAAAGGGCAGAGATAAGATTGGAGGGGGCTGCATAGTCAGAAACAGGTGACAGGAGCAGGACAATTTTACCTATGATGTTGTAAAGTAAATAGTACCACTGATCACAATAAGCAGGGATAATGTGGTTGAGCTTGGTATTTTGGACATGTTCACATTTCTCAGTCAAGTGATGCTATTACATCATTAACTGTATTTTACAGCCACAGACAGAATGTTCATTCAGAAACCTAAAAAACAGCACAATAATAATGATAAAAAACCAAGACAAAAATGGAGGAAAAAAAACACATTAACAGTAAGCAAACATTCAAAATCTCAATCCTATTACCTTCTTCATGTTGGCACCCACATAACTCTTGGCCTCCTCTTTGAATTGGGGTAGTCTGTAAGAAAAAAACATTCAATTTAGAAAAGACAGTTTTTGGGAAAAACAATCTTCTGACATAAAACTATCACTAAGTTGCAGACTGTGCAGGCACCATTCTCATAGGTACTAGAAAATGGTGAATTTGTAACAACATAGCTATTCGTTATGTTGCTTGTGCCATCAGTAGCTGTTAATAGCTTCTATGTTGTTTCTTCCTTAATTTCATAATCTTTATTTGATGGTACAGGACGCTAGGTCTTAAAAAAGGTACAAACATGGTCCAAACATTAAACACCCATCGACCGTATTTCATATTAGAGAGAAAAAGGATATTTTTGTGCAACCTGTATTTCGGTCCAAACTGAATAAGAAACAAACTCAGCTGATAACCAATTTTGTGCAGGAGATGGTGCAGCATCTCTGTTGGAATTTGTGACGATCATCTCAGCAGGAGATTTTTTTCCAAATTAAATGTGAAACTAATTGTTACCCACCTTTTACCATTGGTGAATGATAAACAGCTTGTCTGCATCACTCGATTAACTAAAATACTGCAATTACGATGCACACACAGTGAAATACAGAGTTGGTCCTGTCATTCACTTGGTTGTTGAAGTTTTTTGGTGTGTAAAAGCATAAACTGGTATAAGTTCTGAGGTGTCGCATATTGCTACTCCATCAGCAATTACCACTAACAATCCCTTTATTTGTTTTTTTGTTGGGTTAAACATGGTGACCCTGTTGTGTTTTCATCTGCAACACCTCTGGATGTGGTTGAGTGAGTGATTAGATCCCAGTCCATTCTTAATGCAATTTAAAACAATTTTTAGTTCAAAATGTGAACATGACTGTTTTCTATTTTGTCATGGCTTCTTAATCAGTTCTGGTCTTTCTTTCTGATGAATTGTGTTATGTTCCTTGCAATGACCTACCTATGAGCAAATATTTACTACAGCAGTTAACTGAGTATAGAATGAATAACTGTGGCAGTAAACAGCATTACATTACAGTTTAAATATAAGAAAATGCCATGCAAACCATGCCACAATTAGAGGACTGGCTCAGAGAAACATTGTAAACTGTCCCCTTTTATATTTTTATTGGGTAGTACAAAATTGAATTTTATATAAAGTAGAAGAGGGAAGTTGCTTTAAAGGGGAGCGCCACCAATTTTATACAAAGAGGTCAGTCTATTAGTCATGGGGATAAATATTCAGCCTGTGAAATCAATTGTAAAGTTCTGTAAAAGTACTTTTATGGAGCGTTGTCAAGTTTGAAAAAAATACCCTGATGATGTCATCAGTGTTGACACAGTTGCTGAAACCCTGTTGGAATTATAAGGTTTATTATTATTATTACCGTGACTATGATTATGATTATTAGGGGTCCAAGCAGCAAGATTTGTTTTCATCATTATCTCTTCTTCTTATTATTTTTTATTATTATTATTATTATTATTATTATTATTATTATTATTATTATTATTATTATTATTACTACACATGTAGAAGTGGTTGCGCAGGCTAAACCATATGCAGTGCATAAGTGAAATTTTTAGAGGAAGGCAGTAGCACATGTGAATAAGATCAACAAAAAAAATTGACCCATGTCAATCATGAAGGGGGCGCTCTAATAAACTTAAAAGCATTTTGTTTAATAACTAACTAACTGTACATCTCAAATTCAACTACTTCATATCCACTTGTTCCCTATATTGAGCTGCATCTCCTGGTATAGGGCACACACACTCTAACTCAAACACATTAAATCTGCAAGAACTTAAAGAAGTGATACCAAAGGTTTTCCATGGCTTCTAGGATGCACTGCAACATCAGCAACCCTCTATGCCTTCAGCATGTGTTTCAGACCAAGCACAAACACATAATGTTCTCTTGCTCTTAACATGTTTTCATGATCTGTTGAGACCAGGTGTGACTTCCACCTTGAATATAGTTTCTTTGTCCATGTCACTAAAAAAGTAAGTGTTTCTGCTGTCGGGTACATTCATTGAGTCACAGCAGGTTTCTGACCCTGGCAGCATCCCTGTCCTCATGTTACATTATATAAAATGATCCCAATGAGTTCTACACATTTAGGTAAAATTTGGAAAAAGTGGAGAACTGATACCAGATAGGTACTTCTGCTTCCACATTCTATAGGGTTAGCTTTTCTTTTCTTTTTTTAAATAGACACTAGCTTTGCAGGTGAGATGCTATGGATGGATGTAACTGGAACACATATTACTAATTGTACCATGAATGAGCAGCCTTATTGTGGATGAGTGCAATATTTTGCAGTAAGAGTTTGGTAGATGGGGCTTATGCACCAGGAGGTCCAGAAAGTAAAAAGTACAGTGGAAACCACTTATAGTGATCAATTTGACCTGGACAAAGGTGAACACTATTAGCAGTTACAACTGCACTTGAAAAATATGACGTAGTTTCAGAATGTAATGTATTCCATCAGCAACCAACTGTGGATGTCTTCTTAAAACAGAATAAATTACTCATAAATATATTATACTTTATTTTTTCCTCGCTATTATTCAATAGTGACAAAGTTCAATCAATTTATTTCTTAATATATACATTCACATAATTCACATCAGACTGTAATTTCAATTTAACATTGTATGAGGTAACCATTGTACTCTTATCTCTTTGAATAACTCATAAGGTTTTCCAAAATTTTTATTCCTACCTAACTGACAGACTTTGAATTAGCTCAGTAATACAGAGTGATCAGGGTACTAATGATAACACACTATTGAACAGTGTTAATGACAGTTATTTTCCCTTCTGTTTGTCATTTCAAATCTGAAAGCATGATTTGGACTGGTGCGCGAGAGCACAAAAATTAGGATTTTTCTTTATTTTTAATATTAAATCAAATATCAAATCAATTTTTTTATGCTTGGTAAAAAATTAAGTGTTACATTCTTTTAGATTAGGCCATAATGGCTGTGATTCCATACTTTAATTTGTTCATGATTTTGATACCAAAATTATCTTTTTTTTTCCTTTTTAAATTTTGTTTAACTCTATTAAGTTTTTGTATAAGCAAGATAAATAGGAAATCTGATAAGGATTACAAGACCACTACAAGACCATGGCCACTACCAATAATTAATTTACTTAGTTACTTATATTATCTTATGTTTTTCCCCATGTTTATTTGGCTTAATTTTGTTGCGTCTTTGGATTCCAAACCAAGTCATTAGATATATACTTATTTTTTTGTTTTAAAGAAATTACCTGGGAAATATAACTTCCTTATTTCAAAGTGACATAATTCACCTCAGTTTTGTAATGAAAATCAATTTGTTTTTATACTACATATAATCCACATACAGCGCATTCAGAAATTACTCAGACCGCTTCACTTTTTTCACATTTTGTTATGTTGTAGCCTTATGCTAAAATCATTTAAATTAATTTTTTCCCGCATTAATCTCCACTGAATACCCGATAATGAGAAAGCGAAAAAAGAATTTGTGAAATTTTTGCAAATTTCTTAAAATAATAATAATAATTGAAATATAACACTGACATAAGTATTCAGACCCCTTACTTAGTACTTAGTTGGAGCACCTTTGGCAGCAATTACAGCCTCGAATTCAACAAAGTATCCATGTACCAAATAACACCTTATTTTTGTCTACCATATAGTAAATGCATTGGGGAGCTCTTTTATTATTAATATTTTCCTCCAGAAAGAACCATCAAAAGCAAATACTTTGACTGGAGTTAATGACAGGCTTATGAAAAAAACAAGGCTAGCTCAAAACCTATAGTATGGCTGGGCAGTTTATGGTCGCTTTGCTAAATTGAGGATGTAAGAGCAACAGCCAATGGGGAAACTCCAACACTCAGCTGGCTAACCAATTGTGTAAATTCATCGTGAACTCAACTCTATTACCTACTCACTTATAACTCAAACAGTTACGGACATTCGGGAATGTAGCGCGGGACCGTGTCCGGTCAAGCCAAAAAGGGTAGTGCAATGGAAGGTGCTATTATGATGCTAAGTGTTTTTTGCCCTGTTTTAGTTACAAATTGGATTTATTGTTATTCTCACAAGTGTATACCTTAGGTATTAAGAACATTTAAAGGTTTTTTAAGACTTGTCAAGGGATTGGAAAAATAGATTGAACTAGTGACAAATTCTTTATCCAAAACACTGATGTCATGAATACTCTCAGCCTTGATAATCAATATAGCCAATAACTCTATGGCTAAAATAAATAACAAGGGAGATACCAGACAACCCTTTCTAATGCCTTTTGAGATCAAGAAACATGTTGCTGGAGTACTTTTTAAGAAAACACAGCTGTTAATGTCATTATAAAACATTCTGAATGCAATACAGAAGAATGGCCCAAAACCAAGGTGTTTCAGAGCTTTGGATGAAAATGAATGTTCAATTGAGACAGACGCTTTAAAGAAATCCAGACAATTGGCCAACACCATCAACATTTATATATGAACTGTACTCAAGCATATCAGGGCTTACTGGTATTCCCCAATAATCTTAAATGCTCATGTTGGTCAGTTTACACCAAGATGTGGGCAGTGTTTCTCTTACATGCATTCTAAATACATATTGCAATTACTTTTCAGTATTTCATAATTCATTTGTCAAATCTTAATTTAAATTGTATGAATATATATTACAGAGAACAGTAATTGTGTATTTTTAAAATACTCAAATTTGTTCACCATGATTAATCCAAAAACTGGTATCACTAATCTACAGTATAACGTCTTTAACCCACTTAATGACCACAGGTACATAAATGAAATTGGACCAGTTGTCTAAATTCGTAAGGAGGAGCTGAAGATGAGTGAAGGACTTGATCAGTAGCTCGAGCCAGAGGGTAGGTTCAAAGTAAAATTGTATTGAAATCTTCCTTTCGTAAGAAAATAAAGTAGACAATTTAAGATGGAATTATTAACAGAAAACCTTGTTCAAGTGCAAACAAGAAGTTTCACCATAAGCATATACAAAACCCATACATCTACTGTTGAACCTAATAACAGATATAAAATAAGACATTTCAACCTCTCAATGGTTCCTCTGAAACAATGGTCCTAATTATGTAAAAAAAATTCAGTTCTTTGGTATATTCAGGCTTCCTCAGTTTTTAATTGTAGTCAGTCTATTTAGTGTTAGGTCAAATTCAGTTAGTTTTGAACCTGGTCTCAGTTCAGAGATACGCTTGGAGTGCTTGGTGCACCAAATAATAAAAGCAAAGTGATTGTGAGATTGTAACTCAGTCCCACTAGACTGGTATCACCATATAGGGGATGAAGGAATAGTGTCTTTTTCTCTGGGTAGAGGAAGTGCTAACGGTGACTCGCCATCTCCTTTGGCTGGCAGAGAATCCAATATCCAAGATCCAAGATATCTCTCTTTGTGGACTCTCAAAACCTAGCCCGTATATCAATAGGGCTATTATTTTAGGTCAAGTCAACATTATCTATGGCCATAGTAAATTAACAAATAAGTAACTCTCAACATGCCACTATAATCTAATAGTCGCTATTAAATTGGGTAATGGTTTTAACTGTACAGTATCTTCTTTTATGAATTGTGTTTCTTCTTTTTAACATCAATCATGAATTATGATTACAAATTTTTACCCTTTTTACATTTCATATTTCCCGTTAATTTATTGTACTTTCAACCATGAACTGAAGAAAAGTACACAGTATTGATTCCTAACACACCTCATATTTTTACCACAGAAGTAACAGTTTTTCACTCCCATATTATCTCCTTATGCATAAATATAATTGTTTATCACACTGGCAGTATGTATGTAAAACTGTGTCTACTGTTTGTTTTCACATATGCAGTATTTTAATACCACCAAATTCCCAATAAAGCTGTTCTCATTTACATTTTTAAGTATAAAATAACACGGCCAATTAAGAAGACATGTTAACCAGCTGTCATTTCCAAGCTACTACTCTGCTCTGCTAAAATCCTTATTTTATAACCGCCATGTTGTCTGACAAATTCACCATACACATAAGTTAAAGACAGCGGCTGTGCTGTGATTTAAGCTATATTTACTTGTAAAATGATTACTCAGAGAAAAAGTTAGAAGCTCATTCATGTCTATGCAGCTGCCATGCGGTCAACTGAATGAGACACAGAGCGGTGTGCCTCCGGACGAAAAGCTCGACCTCACGGTCGCAGGGCAAAACTTACAACTCTCTCTCTAAACTAGCTAAGGTTTGTCCAAAAAGTCGCTAGATTTGTCGCTAGGTGCTTTTGTGGAGAAAAGCTTCTAAAGGGGTGGGAAAAGTCAGTAAAAAAAACAACAACAAAGGTGCTGAGTTGGCAACACTGCCTTTAAACACCCCCTGATGATGCATCAGGAAACGTTTGTGCCAATTCATTTTGACAGAGAAACGGCCAATGAGGAAACTCCAACACTTGGCCAGCCGACCAATGGTATAACCTCAGTACTCAGTCACGTGGAATTCGGTTGACCAATGGTATAACTTTATCACCTCAGTTATTACACTCAGTCAGTCAGTCAGTCAGTCAGTTAGTCAGTCAGTCACAGATATTTGTAAACAATGCAGACACCTTCCCCTACCTGAAGGTCTACAAGTGTAACTCAACCACTGTAATATGTCATGGCATAAAAATAAAAAGATGCAACCCACACACTTCAGCACTGAAAATACTCACTCTCCCTGCAATACCACGTGTTGATCGTACATGCTGACTACAGTTGTTGCTACACTATCTTAGCCAAAAACATTCAAGCGGCAAAATACTACAAAGAATAGCCAAAGCAAACAGGTCCTTGAATTGCCTCGATCATTCCACTGTTTTAGCTCACACAAATTTATTACCTATTTACATTTAGGAGTTCAACTGAGTTTCTCACTTTCTCACTTTCCACACTCTTCTTGGTGTCTGCTCTTGTTACCTTTTCCCTCACTGCGTAATGCTGACCTTGCTAGGGGGATGGGTGGGACTTTCCTCCGACAGGAAACTTTCACTAGGCTACCTAACCAATAAGAAACTAACAAATAAAATCGGTCTGACAGGCAGATGAGTTAACCTATTCTCTGTCTTTTCTCATAAAAAAAGATCGTAATACTAAATAACAAAATAATTTATGGAACTTATTTCTCTACTGGGTTACAACAGCAAACAGTTTTTATAAACAGTTTTTATAAATATAATGAAAAACTAAGAATAATGATGGAGGAACCCAGAAAATAACTGTCCTCTCTGGAGCTTTATTCAAAGCTCTCACTAAAAAAAAAATTGTGTTGCCTTTATTGTCCAAGAGGCTTTTTTGTAGAATATATTGAGTTTTAGATGTGAGTCAAAAGGACTAACGGTGTGGGAGGGGCGGCTGTTCAAACTTTTCACTTTTTGACTGTTAACTATAGCACAACCATAGGACCGATTGGGATCATACTTTTTGGCAGGAAATGATGAAAAGACTGTGCCCACATGCGCCTATCAATATGACACTTAAGATTATGGTTAATAATAATAATATATAATAATTTTTATTTATATACCACTTATCAAAACCAGAGATTACAAAGTGCAAAATAAGAAAATACGTCTTCAGAAGCAAAATTAAAAAAAAATAAAAACACAAATAAGACATATAAAGACATGAAATATTTAGAAGAGATTAATCGAAGAATAAGATATTGCTGACAAGCTAGTGGGGCATTTCACTTCATGTCTTTACTAGGACACATATCTGTGTATCAGCAAAACAAAATGGTATTCAATGCCATGCGTACAAATAAACTCACCTAGTGGGAACATATATAAATAAAAAAAGAATTGGTCCCAAAATGGAGCTCTGGGGCACCCAAAAAAACTAGGGAGGGGGGTGAAATACGGTCACCAATAGAAACAAAACATTTGCAGTTAGACAAATAGGAGATGAACCACTTTAAGACTGACCCAGATAAACAGACCCAGTGATGCAATCCACCAATGAGAATGTTGTGATCGTATCAAAGGCTGCAGACAAGTCTAGTAATATGAGAACTTAAAAACCACCTGAGTCATCAGTCCTTAATAGATCATTTGTTACTCCAACAAGTGCAGTCTCAGTGCTATGGTATTTTCTGAAACCTGACTGGAATTTTTTATATATGTTGTTATTTTTCAGAGCATCAATGACTTGTAGAGCCTTCAAGGAATTTAGCTATATAGGGCAGCTTAAAAATTGGTCTATAGTTGCTGTAATTTAATGGGTATGGAGATTGGTTGTATTCAAGCAATTTTCAAACAGTCAGTGACATGACCAGAGGATAGTGAATTAAGATTAATTACAGAGAGCAACCAGCGGGCGATTGCATCTAATACACTGTGTAAACTTTCACTGTGTTAATTCTCATTGCCCTCTCTTGTATTTAGTTTTCAGGTTGTGAAAACAAAAGACACCCAGTACACCAGCTGAGCTGATAGTCTAGGAATAAATGTGCTGATTATGAAGCACAAGGTCCCAGGTTCAAATCCAGAGGGGGACCTATGCTATGTCACTCCTCCACTCTTCCACTCACCATATTCCAAACTCACTAGTATATACTGATCACCAGCACAATAAATCATAATGGGTAGGTTTTACAGGTCATTAGGTTATTCACTCTCATTGACTTTAATGTAGTACTTCACTGTAGAACTCATTTAATGTTTAGACTCTATCGCTGCCAAGGAAAGCTTGGTTGTCCTCAAGGTCTAGTTGTCTAACACATGCCCTGTGACTGTAAGTTCACTGGTTTGAATCCACCTCTGGAAGCTCCAAGTTTTTATTTTTTCTGTCTCTCTACTCTCTGTTGTGAACTCTGTGTACACACATCATGACTCTTGTGCTTTAAAGCTGTTTAATCCATATAAAGTATGTCAAAACAATGTGCTTGGACCCTGCTTATTGCCACTTGCAGCTGTATTCTCACTTTGGTCTTGTAGGGTCTAAGGAAAAGATACTATTATTTGCATTACGGGAAATAAATAATCAGTTGTTTTTGGAGCTTGATCGATTCTATGAACTAATGGCCTGTAGGGCTGGAACTATGATTAATCTACCAATTATTTTAATGACTCACATAATATTCACATTATCATTTGTTCTATAAAATGTCAGCAAATACTGAAAAATGCCAATCCCCAGTTTCCAAAGTCTAAGGCGTCATCTTCAAATGTCTTGTTTTGTCTGACCTAAAGTCCAAAACCCAAAGATATTCAATTTACTGTCATGAAAAACTAAGAAAAAAATGAAATGCTCCCCATTGAGAAGCTGCAAACAGTGTTTTTTTTTCTATTTTTGCTTAATAACTTACTCAAATATTTAACAGATCATATATTTTGCAAATGATCGATTTATTAAATGGCCAATTGTTTCAGTTCTAAACGTCTGCATATTTCAGCCTCTTCTGCTTTGATTTTGACCATTTTTAAATCTGTCTATTGTGAGTCAACACTTTTAAAGTATAATACAAAATTTCCAGAGTACCCCTTTTAATGTATTTTCTTAACCCAAAAAATGTGAAACAATAGAAAAGAATTTGTCCTAAGCTGTTTAGAAAGCAATATCACGGTCATAATCTCAACATTTTCAACCTGAGCCACAAATAAACTTTTCCATCATTTGATGAGCAATGCTGGCTGCTGTTCTCAGGGCACTGTATAAAGAATGTGTGCACGTGTGCGTGTGCGCCACTAGGCTTCTGTGGACTCAAAAGCCTTGATGGAAAATGAGATGTCACCCCCATTCACATACACACAGACAAACAAAAAAAAGAAAAAAAGAGCCAGCAGCCCCTTTCTGACATCAACTAAGTGTTAATAGAGTATTATCTTGCAATCACGATTACTGGATGATCTGTGGGTCCAACAGATTAACATGCCTAATACTTTCAGCAGGCAATCTAAGACTCCTTCTGAGGAGCTGAAGAGAACTGCTGCTCATTATTTTCTGGTGGGGCTGGGGGGGTGGATGGGCAGCCCAGACACATTCACAGGATCTGTGGACAAGTGGGGAGCTGGGGGTTGAACATGAGCAAAATGAGATGTGAGGTGTGTGTGTATGTGTGTCAGCAGTATCAGATGGATGTGGTAAAAAGCGCACACTACATTTGTATTTCCTGTTCATGTGCAGGGATGCCTCTGTTTACGACTTTGGCTGCCGTGCTTTTCTATTTCTATGCTCAGATAGTAAAATCTTGTGAGAGGACATGATAACAAGGTGCTATACAAGAGTCCTGCCAATAAATAAAAACAGGCCATGAATACTTGGAGGGAGCATCAGTGAATGGCGACAAGCTTGGCAAAAACCAACCCTGGACTTCACTGGAGGGAAGATAACCCATCACTTTGTGACAAATCCTGTGTCAAACAGTTTTGATGGAAACGTACACACCCTCAGACAGGAGCTGAATCACACTAACTTTATTTTGAGCTCTGTTTGTTCTCCAGGTGTGCTCCTTACATTCAGATGATCAGACAAGCCTTT
This sequence comes from Xiphias gladius, assembly GCF_016859285.1. Taxonomy (NCBI): domain Eukaryota; kingdom Metazoa; phylum Chordata; class Actinopteri; order Istiophoriformes; family Xiphiidae; genus Xiphias; species Xiphias gladius. The sequence goes on from NC_053410.1 coordinate 26,777,246, forward strand.
TTGTAGCTTATTTTCCTGATTGCTTCTGTCTGGCATCACTGGCAATGCTAGTTCTGAGTGTGTGTGTGTGTGTGTGTGTGTGTGTGTGTGTGTGTGTGTGTGTGTGTGTGTGTGTGTGTGTGTGTGTGTGTGTGTGTGTGTAGATATGCTTCTTAGTATTTATGGGGCCAGGAGCTTTGCTGTTGAAGCAAAGACCAGCTTCATCTATATGCAGATCATATGGTGTGCAGCTCTCTTGGCTCATCCCACTGTCTATGACTGAATGTGACTGGCACTCTGATGCATCTGGATGGGGTTTGTGGGAATGGTGAGACTGTTTGTGTGTGTGTGTGTGTGTGTGTGTGTGTGTGTGTGTGTGTGTGTGTGTGTGTGTGTGTGTGTGTGTGTGTGTGTGTGTGTGTGTGTGTGTGCGTGTGTTTGTGTGTGTGTCTGTTGAAGGGCTCTTATGCTAAATGCCAAAGGAGAAATCATGTTATGACATTGGTGAATCTGTTGCCCACTGACCCTATGCACAGTGCAAAATGAAAGTCATGGGCTCCAAGGGGAATAATGGGGCCTGAGAGAAAAATATGCAGAAAACCCACAATCTATGATCCAGGCATGATTGAGGAGAACAGCAGCAGTCCGGCTGCTCTTCTTCTGTGGTGAGACATGTTTAGATTTGGGGTATGAAATTGCTCTTCATTTTCCTTCTTTGATTTATTGATTGAATGAAAAAGAAAAACATTTCGAAGAAGCATTCATGTTTCAATTCTAGTCCTAAGAAGTCTTTTGATTAAATTGGATTAGATAGCTCACCTTAAAAAACAGTCCCTAAACAAGCACTATATTTTAACATATCAGAATAAACCTATGGTTTAACATACTGAGTTCTAACCCCTTCAGGAGAGTATACATTAAGGTATAACTGAATAAAAATGTCCACCTTCATCCAGCACTGTCCCATTCATTTACCTGGAGAAAAGTAGCTGCACCATGTCAACCAGTGTATGTTCAGCTGATTTCCTAAGTAGTTCTGCAAACACAGAAGAGAAACAGATATTAGTGACAAACAGAATGAAATAAAAAAGAAAGATACAGTACAGATAAGAATGAGAGACAGCCAGACAGAGAGTTTTATGCAAACTTCAGGGGGAGTCTAAACGAAGTAGAGCTAAGATAGTAGAAGCTCGAAAATAAAATACTTGTGACCATTACATGTTTAATAGATTAAGTATTATCGAAGGTATGTTCCCTTCTCAGATTGTAGGATTTAAATATTTTTAGAGGCATGAAAGGATAAAAAGATTCAGTATTTTGCAATGAAATAGAAATAATTATAGAAAAGTATAAAAAACAAACAACCTTTTGTGTCAGAGAAAATATTTTTGATAGTATTCCTATGCCATAAGTCATCTCATGAACTATCAAATTTATCTTGCCCCCCATGTGCTAAAGAATGGCCAAAAAATGTGAGTTCGAGCTATTTATGGAGCTGCTTAAATATTTTGCAGAATGAGTTGTAGTGATTTCAACTGAGGTAAACCAATTTCACATCAGCCCGTGAGTCTTCCTGGAAATGCCTATCATATAATGTTAGAAATAGTGTTCCATGAATGTTTGATGTGACTCACCACTTAGGCGCATCTCAAAGCAAATCCTGAAGCAGGACTGCATGATCTCACAAACAGACTCGTTGGTCAGATGGGCTCCGACTGGCGTCAGCAGTAGAGTCCTCAGGACCTGAAACACAGTCTCATCAATCAAATTCATCTTAAGACAGCATTTTCAATATATATGCTCTACCTAGGCAGCCCATCCAGGTAAATTAAGACCTGCCCATGTAGATAAAACCAGTTGGTTTCATCTTAGCATAATGTCACATTAGAACGCCTTATTTCACTCTTTTCTTACTAACTATTTTTTGGCCACACACCTTTCTGAGTTGCGTGTGCTGCAGTAACTGATTGGGGACTAGAGGCCTTTCTCTACACAGCCTCCTAGCTAGCTACAGAAAATAACCTGGGTTACACTCTCGCCCTCTAAAATGCATGGGTCTCTGCATGCATATCGGTCACACGCTGCGCCTCCCACCACTACCGGTAATTTATCAACCTGTTGGAAACACTGTACATTTTTCTAAGATGATGAATTTGAAAATAATTTTATACTGGAACTGTCAAGTGAAATACTACCTCTACTTACTCTGCTAGATGTATGTTTTTTTTTTTTTCAGCACAGACAAATGTTGGTAAAAAGTACAGAGCTCCACAGCCCTCATTGATAAACAATGTGGACACACAGAAAAGGAGTTTGAAAAATGTGTAGTTCAACAACAAAATAAAATATATATCAATATCAAAATATACATGATACTATCAAAAGGTTGAAAAATAGAGATATTATGTGTCAGCCATATTGTCCTGCTCTTCTCATTTATATGAATCTTAATTATACGAACATGAACTTAAAAATACACTTCTTTCAAAGTCTCAACAAAACTTAAACTATAAACTTCACAAAGTTCTAATTTATCGTACTGTACTATACTGGATTAATTTGTACAGGGACTGAGACAACATGAGCCCTTTTGTCGGGTCCATCAGGTCAGTGCAAGACCACTGTAGTAACTACCATTAAACATGTTGTACTGTACCTGTAGAATTTTCATAAGAACAACTTCATCACTGGCAGGGTCTGTTCCCACAAATCTAGCATGTGTGACTGCATCTGCCATGTTCTCAATGGCCTCTGCTGCTGCTTCATGGTTAGCATCTGTAAACAAGAAAGAAATACAAAATTTTCTCAAAAGGCTGACTAAGAAAAATTCAAACTCCAAAGCACACATGATAAGTTTGATAAATGAGAGCTTTTAATAGGAAAGAACACTAAAAGGAAGCAACGTTCTTGAGTGCAGCTAGTCTCAGAGTTGAGATTGATAATGAATATGGATAAAATTCCACAAATGATTTTGTTTATGAATCCACGTAAAATCATTTAATGCAGCTGAGACAGTGTTGCTAAGTGTGGAATACATTAACTGGCCACTTATACGAGGTACACCTCTACGAGCTGATGCAGTCCAATACAACAGCTCAGGTTTTGGTGACACTGTCGCAGAAGTTTAAATTCAACTACATGTTTATTGTCATCACACTGACATCATACTTAAAATGTGGTAGGGATGTATTGGATCGCACTACACTGGAAGGTGTTTCAAATGTTCAGTCAATTAATTGGCAACTATTTTGGTAATTGATTCCAGCTTCCCAAATGTAAACAATTTCTTCTATGATTGTAAACCAAATATGTTTGGGTTTTGGACAATTGGTTGAACAAAACAAAACCTTGTAAAGACATCACCTGGGAACCTGTTTATGGGTTGTGGGAACTTGTGTAGGGCATTTTTTGCTATTTCCTGACGACACGATTAATCAATCAAACAAGAAAATAATTGGTAGATAATACAAATAATTGTTAATTTCAGCCCTAAATTACATTACATTAGATTTCACAGCTGTACCTCATAAAGTGGCCACTGAGTGTATGTAGACATGTAAATGTTATATGAAGAGAATGAATTATCTTTTTGTGTGCCATTCATCTCTCTCTGCTTGTAGGCTACACAGGAATTAATTATACTCCATAATACTGCATCCTACAGTAATTTTTTTCATTTCTTCACCTATCCATGAATGACTGACAGTAAAACAGAAAATTCTATAATATTACATTACAAGCTCTATTAACATCAGGGTAAAGGGAACATTTGTAGCAGCCTGTTAATATCTGCAGCTGCCATTTCTACTACATCTGTTCACAGAAGACTCTGGATGCACAGTCGTAGGGACTCCTGTTCCAGCACACTCCCAGTTGAACAGGACACCTTCATATATTGGCAAACTATTCATTTCCACCATCCAATGTCAGTAAAAACTGGTAGAGCAGTGTATAACTAACCCTACCTGTAATGCATGTGGTGGTCAAGTGTATCAATTCAATTTCTGAATCGAAATTTGTATTTAATGTGTAATTAAAACAATTCTGTGTCAGATATGACCAAACAAACAAAAAGTCCAAATCAGAATCGATCACCATTTCAGTGGTAATGTAAATGTAGGCTGAATGACATATAATATCTAACAAATGTAGGTAATTATTGTTAGTAAAGTCAGCAACCAAGAACACAGTTCCAACAGCTCAACACGTAAACAAAACTAGACAAATCTAGTATGGTCCATCCACATTGTCTTTCAAAACCTAGGCTCTAATGACCAAATGTGGTCTTTTGTTGGAGGCAGGCTGGGACAAATTGGCTGTCAGAGCAACAGGAGCCAGTGTTTTTGAAACCCGAGCGGCTGGCCAGTTATCTGCCTGGAGCCAGCCTGTTTTCCTTTCCCATCGACCTCAGGAGCAGTAATCCATTAACTAATAAGCAGAGGGGGAAAGAGAAGGGAGCGGAAGGATGGAGGGAGAGATGGAGAAAAGAGGGGTGCAAATGAAGATTTTACAAGTAAAAACAACAATGCAGCCCGTCAACATGAAGACACTGATATGTGGAAAAGATGGGCAGCTTACGCTTTAACATAACATTGAAGCTTTCTGTTCGAGCACATGGTTAATAGTTAACTTTAGATAACTGAAGTTACTTCTTAGGAAACTACCCACTTAGCAAATGTTTGGGACATTTTAGCTGAGAACTGGTTTATGCGTGGTTAAGGCCATTGAGACAGAGCCATGCCAACATCCCTCCAGAGGCAAGGGCGACAACATGCGTTGAAGTTGTGCTGAAAACATCCAATACCCAGACGCAGAAACTAGAGCCACAGGGGGATCCAGCAGAATGTCATAAGTGATATAAAACACTAATCCTTCTCTTGGCACACAGTCTATACAAGCAGTGTCCAAAGGAGGGGTTGGGAGGGCTTGTTAAAATAACACTGAGGAAAGGAGAAGCTCAACATGTGTGTACGTGCTTGAGGGTATGTTGGCAAAGTCAATAGGGGGTTGAACCAGCTGCCATATAAAGATGTTTAAGTATATCAAACTCTGGTCACAAAAATCAAAGGTGTTGCGTGATAGATAACGATCACAAAGGGCAGAGTGGCTGGTTTTTAAGCAAGCAACAAGCAAAATCTCTCGAGCTGAACGCTGCTTAAGGGCCAATACATCTTTAGAAATCAAACAAAGAGATTGCTGCATTTCCATGCTCAGAGAAAAAATTAGTTTGTTCACCTGTTCATCTTCTGAATAGCACAAGATCACTTTTCAACCTGGCTGCTCTGCTCCCAGCCTTAGCTACATAGTTGGTGTGCACAATGGTAAAAACATGGAATGCATATACTTGATGAATCATGGAGAAATTAGTGTTCTTTATGGTTTGTTTTAAGTTACTTCAATTTTTAATCTTTTTTGTAAGTTTTTTAGACTGTTTTCGGCAACTCACTCTCTCAGGATGTTCAATGTAGAACTTGGATTACAATCCCCTTCTTGTTTTATTTAATTTTTTTTAATTTTAATTAAAGGGGTACTCTAGCTGTTTAGTATTGCATTTCCATAAAGTTAAGGGACTTGCAAGAGGGAGAATAAGTAAAGGCCAAGATAACCTTGATGAGATTAGATTATTTTCTAATACTTCCTCCAAATCCACAAAAGGTATTATACTAGCTTTTACACAGGCTGAGCACTACTCCATCTAACTTGTAAACAGATTTTCCAGTGTAATCCTGGTGGAGTTCCCCTTTTAAAAAAGGTTATTTTTACTCTTTTTTCTTTCTTTTTGTTTTATTATTTTATCTTTGTTATTTTTTTATTTCAGTTTCATAGCTTATGT